>NC_136408.1:85000288-86220288 GCF_051521515.1 Lactuca serriola
AGTGGGAGCATAAATGTTATGCTAATAACAAAATAATTGTTATGCTAGTGGGAGCATAATTATTATGGTAAGTGTTACGAGTGAGCAATACTATTAATAGGAAAACAAAGTTCTAATTTGCACAGTTGCAAAGGTTGAAAAGTTGTTTCACTATAGTAAGCGAAAAGGATACTTATACTTTATTTCAAATCTAAAAGTTTAGATTGAAGTATTAATCAAACTTAGTCATGGATATATATATATATATATATATATATATATATATATATATATGAATACCATGTTGAAATATTTCAACATTGGGAATTCTATATATGGAAATATTATAGCAAAAGACTGGTCAAGTATCATGTCTTTATGTATGACATTATGAATCGTGTTCCATATGTTTCGAATATAGGATCGATTGCTTATGCTATAATCTTCATGTGTTCTAAATTTCCAAATGCCTAGGGCATTAAGAGGGAAAAGGACTAAAACCGAATATGAATAAAGTGGTAAACAAATGTCAAGGGTAATCTACGGTTCACTAAGAATTGGTTGCTTAAGGATAGTTGGAAGTATAGTAATGGATGGACCATATTGATATTATTATGAATAGACATAATTCTATTAATAATGCATTGTCATATGGGAAATATGGAAATGTTTTCATAATGGCAGTTGGATATTAAAAATCTATGTGTAGGTTAGAAACTTTATGCAAGAAAGATGTTCAAAGGAATGTACTTTGAATTTGAGACTTCGCTTCCTTGGAATTATTTGTTATCAATCTCTAGTGGAAAATTTTGTAATATTGTTGGTAAAGTCTTTGTGACTTTGGTACCTCGACATTACAAAAGGATCATTGCTTGATAGTTTAGAATCTAACACACTCTTATAATGGCAAGAATTAAGTATTCTTACACTAATGATTTGGAATTGTGAAATGAGCATCATTGAAATGTTTTCAATTGATCTATTTCACAAAGTAAGGACCATAGGTAAACATAGTGTGCATGCTTCGAGCATGGGATAACTATTTTTTGAATTCAAGTATTAAGTTGATTAATCAAAACATTATACAATGAATAATGTGTAATCAATATGGTGATTAAATAAAAGGTGTTTTATTTATATTTAAAAGTTTTGAGACCATATTGAATTCAATTATTCTTGTGTTTCATTTTGCATGTTTTAAGTTCCCGAATAATAAGATTATTCAAACTATCCACAGTCGATCATACTTTGGAAGTAGGTATTAAGGTAAGACTGTCATGAATCTGTCTATAGATTGTTTAAAGTGTTTAGACATAGCAAAGTTTGATGCAGTGTTCATGAGTAATCCTATAATAAGATTTGAGTATTAGATTAAACCCACGCTCATCTGAATCACTTCATGGATCGTATCACGAGTGATTAGTGAGACGATAATATCTTATATTCTTGAAACGGAGACATATAGTTGTAGTTTACGAGTCGGTTGCACATTGATAATATGTAAACGCACCAGTAACTTGGTGTTATAAAACATATTATTATGTATGACTTGATGAGTAAATAGAGCAAGCATATGAGTCGAATTTTATCCGTTCCTATTACCCTAAGAGGGATAAAAGCAATATTTGTGGGCCCCTCGATGATTTAGTGATGACAACCCTAAGCGCTTGGCCAAGCGTGTACTGATTGGATTTGTTCAATTAGTCAGTCGTCATAAATTGGAAATTGGGAAACAACACATGGAAAGAGAGAATGATTATAATCCATGTCTCATATCCATACAATATCTAGAATGGAGGAATATATGATCCTTATCTAATGGACGCATTATTGATCAGAGTTGACAACAGCTTTTGAGAGCTACGATTGCTAATCGGGTTTTGGAGTCGTACTTGAAATAATAGTTATTAGACTTATCCAAGTGGGGACTGTTGGATTAGGTGTCTAAGCTCATAACTATAATTGGTATGTACGTGACCAGATAGTAGCATGGTCCATTCCGGGTTGCATTCACCAAAACAATTTGATAGGATGGATATTTGAAAAAGAAGTTATTTGTGATTTATTAATATATTACAAGTATAATATATTAATTGAGAAATCATATTATTTAATTAATATTGCTCGATAATTAATTTGGAATTAATTTAGTGATCAAAAGAGACTAATTAAATTAATGGGGATTGATTATGTAAATCAGTGATACATATAGTTTGGGCCAATGATCCATGATTGATTAGTGATGGACTAAGTTTATGTGAGAGTCCATGAAGTGTTAGTCCATAAGGTTAATCAGCTATTGGATTAAAGGCCCAAGTGAATTAGGGTTTACAAGTTGAAACCATAGGAATTCCAAACTATATATTGAACCCCTAAGCTTGGCAACTCGGCCCTAAGCCTCCTAAGGTTTAAGCCTAGCTGATTTGAGCTTCATAACTTTTCTCTCATATTCATCCTTTGTTCATGGTGTCTTATGAACCGTTTGAGGCATCACACTTGACGTGCTAAGCTCTTGAAAGGCCAAGAACTACAAGCTACAAATAAGAGGTATTCTTCTAACTAGTTTTTTTTATGAATCATATATCAACCTTGCATGCTAGTTAGACTTCATGCTTTGGAAAATGAATATTACATGCATAATTAGAGAAAACTTAGATCCAAAGCATTAGGGTTGTATGTGCACCATAGGGATGTTAGAGTACATAAAACCAAACAATTTTCTTTTTGCTCCTTGAGTATATATATATATATATATATATATATATATATATATATATATATATATATATATACATGCTTGGGAGCTAAGGGGAAATGCTGCCGAATTTTTCATAAGCATACAATCATGTAATACACGTTCACATATGAGATAAAGTATTCAAAAAGTGGGTTTAGAACCCTACCTTTGTGAATACTCTATCCATTTCTGATTATTTGTTCATGTGCTCCCGTGTTAGGATACTTTTTGAATCATCAACTTTATGAATACTCTACTTGAGTTTTTTTCCCATAGAGTAAACCTTTAACACTAAATTATGTTTCAGTTGCATCATGTATATTGATAAAAGCTGGACTACCAATCCACATCGTTAATCTCCCGAGCTCCAGCGAGGACTCGACTCTTTTTTCCAAAGATCCATGTTACACATAGATTGTACAGGCGAAACCAGATGTCCGTGTGAGCAATGTGATAATCGTTACTTCATCGATCCGAAATCAATGAGACGTCATGTTCGTATATATGGTTTCAGTCGGTCATACGGATCGTGGATATATCACGGTTATTGACGATGTTGTGTGAGAGTCAAGAGAAAATGATAGCAACATCGATGAAGGAACCTCGAATACATGGGGGTAGCGGTGTCGATAATGATTTTGTACAATTGTTAGAGGCAGTCGAAACCAAGTTATATCTTGGTTGTAAGTTTTCTTTCCTTGATTTTTTAGCAAAGCTGATGCATATCAAGGTCAACAACAAATGGACTAATAGTTCATTTGATCAACTCCTTGATTTGTTGCATTCAACATTTCCAAAAGACAACAAGGTTCCCCGTTCATATTATCTAGCCAAAAAGAACTGAAGAATATAAGTTTGGGGTACGAGTCTATATATGTGTGCAAAAACAATTATTTTCTCTTCTAGAAGGAACACAAGTCATTGCAAATTTTTCCCATTTGTAAAAAGAGTCGGTGTATTGATAAAAACACAAAGGGTAAGAAGGTGGCTCATAAGGTGTTAAGGTATTTTCCAGTGACCCCTAGACTACGGCATTTGTATTGTTCAAGGTACACTTCCAAAAATATGATATGGCATAGTACCAGGAGATCAGAAGATGGTGTGATGCGTCATCCCATTGGTGGAGAGTCTTGGAAAAAGTTTGATGTAGATTACCCTGACTTTTCGAGTGAACCCCGCAATGTACGCCTAGGTCTGGTAGTTGATGGCTTTAATCCATTTGGTAACATGTGTAATCCAAATAGTACGTGGCCTATCATACTCACCACACATAATCTGCCAACATGGATTTGTATGAAAGAGTCATCATTCATGTTGGCCTTGTTGACTCCCGACCCTAAAGCACCTAGAAAGGACATAGGTGTTTTCCTTAGGCCGTTAGATGAAGAGCTTAAGTTTTTATGGCACTCAGGCGTACATATTAAAGATGCACCGAAAAACACTTTTTTCAGGATGAAAGCTATGTTGTTATGGACAATAAATGACTTTCCAGTTCGTAGTAGTTTATCGGGTTGGAGCGGACAAGGGTATAGAGCATGCCCGACTTGCAATGAAGAGACTCCCTCATACCGTGCAGTAAATAAAGTTTTTTATATTGGTCATCGTCGGTTCTTAGATGTTGATGATCCATTAAGGATGACTTTGAAATTTAACAAGCAACCATAGATAAGACCTGCTATGAGACACTTTACTGATGAAGATATACAAGAGCAACTAGGTCGTCTACTACTTCGAAAATCAGGTAAACATCTTAAGACTCTCAAGGAAAACATGGATAGGCAAGTATTCGAGTTGAACTTGTAACAACCCGAAATTCATATCCCTAAATGTAACCCTTCTCGCGACCCGTTCCGATCATCCAATCGTTGTTTCCGATTTCGTTTCCGTTTCCGACCTTTTATTAAGTCGTTAATGTGAATTTTATTTTATGACTTAATAAGTGTATTAATACCCTTAGAACTCATTCTAACGTCTCATATTAATGATCGGAACATTTCTAGAATAAGCCATATCGGGTTACGGCAAATTGGCCGGGTGCGACCAAAAGCCCCGTCTAACGCCGGTATCGGGTAGAATTCTACCGTGTCCCGAACTTGGACACTATTTAAAGAGATCCTAGTCTCCATTTTGAAGCTTTTTCTCCATTTTACAACTATCACTCCAACCTCTCTCCTCAAACTAGATTTAAGGGTCAAAATCTCAAGTTTAAGGCTTCAAATCACCAAGGTACCTTCCCTAATTTGTTATACAACCTCTTTAGCCTTCAAATTCGAGTTCAAACCATGGAATAGGACCATTACCATGAGTTTAAGGCCCTAGAACAATCCTAGGCCGTAAACTCATATAAAAGGGGTTTTTGGAGCAATAAAACCCTTCCAAACCTCAATTGGACTATGGATATGGCTAGAGGACTTTATGAAATGGAATTAGAATGCCTCAAACCAAGAATTAAAGCTTTGTATATGAGTTTACGGCCCTGGAAGGTGCCTAGGCCGTAAACACATATTTAAGGGGGTTTTAAGCCAATTAACCCTTCCATGACACAAACATGACTTAGATATGATTTTTGGAATATTGTAAATGGACCTAGATCACTTTAAACATAAATTTTGAAGGGTTTGTGTGAGTTTACGACCAAGGCTTGTGCTTGGGCCGTAAACTCCTTAAACAAGGGTGTAAACTCACTTCTAAGGTGTTAGAAAGCCATCCAACACCACCAAAAGCCTTGGAATAAATCATAGAACCAACCAAAAATAGTTTAACGGCTTTAAACACATCAAAACCCCACATTTGAGAGTTTACGGCCATAGAACATGCCCCATGGCCGTAATCTCCTGAAAGGATGTCAAATGGTGCCCAAAATTCATTTCTAGGCTTGTAGGGTTTTTTAGAATCACATGTGATTAATATTGGGACCTTAAAAACACTTATTCAAGAGGATTTGAGCGTTTACGGCCATAGACCCCATGCTTAGGCCGTAAACTCCCTTAAGTGTTGCAATTGGTGATTTTAATCCATTCCAAGCCTTAGGTAAAATTATTCCAAGCATTTCCAAGTGTTAATATCCATTTGTGACCCCTTAAACACCATAAACCACCCCACCATGAGTTTACGGTCGTAAACTCATGGGGAATGGGTGTTTAGGCCATAAACATCATTACGGAGTTTACTCTTGGGGAGTAAACTCAAATCCCAAGTCCCTCGCTTCAATTCCCGTCCGTAGATGTCACCCGGGTCACTCCAAACACCCGTTTTGAGGTGTTTTCGTTCATTGGAGTGTATCTTCATATCTAATTAGAGATTGTAAATCTAATTAGATATATTTGTATGCCATTTCATTTTACATAGGAACCTTGCGTGTTATCAGGCCTCGATTCGACGTTTAGCATCCGAAATCGACACGTATCCGCGTCCGGTGAGTTCATACCCCTACCCTTTTTCAATGGTTTTTCAAAGTTTTCAGGGGGGAATACAAGCAAAAGTACAAGAATATCTTGTACTCAATCACATGATTTCAGTTAAATGGTTTCAAAATTGTACATTTTAAGAATTGAAAACCTTTTTAACAAACTGTTTTAACTTGCAGAGTTGTTTATTTTAACCCGATTTTCAATTCTTATTATACACAGTTATATTGTGTACTTTGCATTTGATGGTTCACACTTAAACTGATAGAATACATAAACCATTGTAATGTCTGTAATAAAACACTAAGGTTCGAGTGTAAAAGACAGACTCCATTAAAAACATAAAACATCTGTACGTCCTTAACAATACACCTAGGCTCGAGTGTGATAGATAAATACCATCATAACACCCAAATCACTATAATGTCCTTAATAATACACCTAGGATCGAGTGTAAAGGACCGTAATCATTAAATAACACCTAGGTTCAAGTGTAATGTCCTTAATAATACACCTAGGATCGAGTGTAAAAGGACAGTCATCATTAAATAACACCTAGGCTCGAGGGTAATGTCCTTAATAAAACACCTAGGCTCGAGTGTAAAGGACAGGTACGTAGAACATAGTCAGTCGTAAATACTACTTTCCTAGTCGACAAGTAAAGAGTAATCTTAATGATTGGATACACGTCCTTGTACCACTTCCATGGCACGAGATAGTGGAGGACTAACCCTGTAACCAGAATCTCCGTTCGTAGTAGAGCGTGGCTTGAGTGTATAGATCTATACGGGACTGACAATCCCACACCTGGCTGCTAGCTACAGCCGAACCGAATGGTTCAAGGGTGACAAAAGTCATAAAAAGGATACTGGCCATGGTCCGAGTCATATCCAGTCTGAGTATGGTTAAGGACTCGCAATCTAGATTATTAATGTTTTAGACTCAATTGCTAGCTTTATGTGCGTAGTAAAGCTAATGTATGTTCAAGAATGACAGGCACACACACACAGTTAGGGAAACATGGGGTTTTCGTGGGGAGAACATTGAACATAATCAAAATTGGTAATAATTCACACACACACAGTTAGGAGAACATGGGGTTCTTCATGAGTAACAGTAGTAAGTAACTAGAAAAGTGTAACAAGTTAAACAACTGAACTACATTTCACAAGAACAATCATGTTTTCATTGTACATCGTTTACTTTACTTTCGGATTTGGAAACTAACTTAACATAAGAAAATATGGGATTTTCTTGGATAATCACTTTTTCAGGAAACCAAAGGAACTCGTACATTTTCAGAAAAACTAACCGCTTATGAACTCACCAGCTTTATGTTGATTTTCAAACCGCTTGTATTCTCAGGTTCGTGTTAGACAGGTACCCGAAGATCCTTTTGTGCGAAGACGGAGTTCTCAGAAGACTCATTTCGTGTTGTTCATATATACTATGTATCTCTTGTATAACTTATACTTTTGAAACAAATGTAAAACTTTCATATATGTAATGTAATGTTTGTTTTACTTTACTTGCTATGAACATTGGATTTGATACTCAACGTGGAGTCATCCCCGGAAATGTTTCCGCCTTCGGTTTTCGGGGTGTGACTTTGGTATCAGAGCCCTTGTTTATAGTGAATGAAGTATACCAAACCTTACATGGTATAAAACTATAAACATTAAGGGGCCTAAGTGCTCTGAACTAAAAGTATCCTTCAAAGTATAAGTATTTTCGAAAGTATATAAGTATACCAACTCGTCGAGATCCGTAACTACAAGTAGAACAGAACATAAGTAAATGGGTGTTGTATGCTGCGGTTAAACCTGGGCAGTTATGTAGTCGTGTCTAGGATCAATATAGCCTGGCCAACTATATTCATTCAAGACACGGCCAACATGTGCTTGGGAGTGACTGTGGTATGCGGCATGCCTAAAATTTACCCTAATACCACAAACATCGAGCTAGTATCGTAGCGAATCATGAAATACTATGGGAGTATTTCTCGAGCCAATCCTTGGTAGAAATCCTCGTTCATACATTGTTCTTTGATCATTCTCTTAGCGATAATCTTCTTGTCTTGATAACTCTATCCTGCTTTATCGCTTATTCAACATATGTCTGTCACATCTCTTGATTCAATTCAGAGGACTTATCATCCTCTCTTTCTTGATCTTATTAGATCAAGATGCCTCCAAGAAAGAGACCCAGCTCCAAGACCAACAACCCTCCGCCACCACCTCCTCCCCAAATTGATCCTGTAGTATTTCAGACAGCTTTTACAGCCGCAGTGACAGCTGCCATGTCTCAACGGAACTCTGGCGGTTGGTGGTACCCAAAACCAAAACCATGAAAGTAGTCAGGGACGCCGGAAAGAGGGTTCCTATACGGATTTCATGAACGCAAAACCCCCATCCTTTGATGGCACTGGAGGTGTCCTTTCCCTCATTCGATGGTTCGAGAAGATCGAATCCATCTTTGAAATTTGTGCCTGTTCAGATTCAGACAAGGTGAAGTTTGCCGCCTGCACCTTTATCGACAAAGCGTTGACTTGGTGGAACGGCCGAGTCAAATCCCTAACCTTATCAGTAGCCAACGCCATGGTTTGGGAACCCATGAAGGAACTTCTGCTGGCTGAGTACTGCCACCGGGGCGAAATGCAGAAGTTAGAACACGAACTTTGGAACCTAAAGATGAAAGGTTCCGACGTCACTGCTTATACTTCCAGATTCGACGACTTTGCATTACGTACTCTGCCCGGGAATGGTTACCTCGGAGAGTAAGAAGATAGAAAGATTCATCTAGGGGCTGACCCAGCCAACGAAAGGAAATGTCATAGCCGCGAGGCCGGATATATATGACAGCGCCAAACGCTTAGCGCAGATCCTAATTGATCATAATGAAGACCTTGAAGAGGCAACTACCACTCCTGAGCCGACAATGAGGAGTGGGGAGAAAAGAAAATTTGGGAAGAAAGAGAAAAGTCAGACATCGCACGAGTCTTCAAAGAGACAGCAAATGATGGTAGTTCACGCTGTCACTTCCCCTGCGACTGTTTCTGTTGTTGGATCCTCAACTCGGAAACCTACCAGTAGGTATACTGGAACTCTTCCTAGTTGTGGCAAGTGCAACTATCATCATCTTCCTTCCGGTCCATGTATCGAGATAATTTGCAACAAATGTGTCATAAAGGGTCACATGGCGAAAAACTGTAAGACACCAACTCAATCAACAAGTCAAACTTCCGGAGCGGGCATTGGTCGGGCCTGCTATGGTTGTGGAGAAGTGGGACATCTCAAGCGAAACTGTCCTAAGACTGTAACACCTGGTAACACTGGAAGAGTTCTAGCGATAGGACAAGAGGAGACAGCCACCGATCCCACCATTGCCACAGGTATATTTCCCCTCGTTAAATTTATATGCCTGTGATTCTTTTCGATTCTAGCACCGAAAGAAATTCGTTAACCATCCATTTGAACATTTTTCTAACCCCCGTCGTTTGCGAGTAACCGAAAATGTATGTCTTCGAGATGGTTATCACATGAAAATGAGAATGCTTGTATCATATTCGTATATTGTTTTCTCAATCCGAGCGATTATTCCTTTCCATTCGATCTATTAGCAAACTTTTTATGAAATGCTTTGATGTCACCCTTAGCATGTAATGACCGAGCCTCATTCATGCTGTCTTTCCTAGATTCGAGAAAGCCATTTGTTCTAATCTTCCTCCGACTCGACTCTCATGATCTTCGTACATCAAAGCTTAAAAAGTCTTCCCATGTATCTCTCGTCCGAGTGATCATCGAGAAACGAGAAGTCTACGATCCTTTCCCGATGCTGTTTATAAAGAATTCTTGAGAATTCTTTCCGAACGCGTAGTCCAGTCTCGCATAGACCTAATCCCGGGAATTTCCTCGTGACCAAACCTCAGTAAGCACGATGTGTGCAAGTCAGCAATCAGGGCATGATACGATCATGACGAGGTAGTAGTGGTGCCCTTCGGTCGAACCATTTTCTTGGTCATGTAGATAAGCAAAGCAGTAATACTCGTAGATCCTTCCAAAAGCTAAGGCAATAAAGAATTAGTCGACACCGGGAACACCCATGGAACTTGTCGATTTTTGGGTCCCGTCGGCTACGATCGTAGACTCACGTAGAAGTTTCCCTTAGAACCATTGGACCCTTAGTTACTCTACCATGTGAAAGCGTACCCACTTGTTGGAGGTTTTACCCTGGAAAGACATAGTACGTCTTGGGAAGTGCGGAAAACTTAACTTGTGGAACCTTAGACCCTTCGAGATCTTCGTTAGGAATCGATTCCATAGCCCACTCCGAACTATCTTAAGGACTCAGTAGCAACCATATGGTATTCCGCATCTTTATTCGTAAGGCTTGCCGACCTGACGAAACCCTAGTAAATTCTTTTGAGGAGATGAAAACCAATAAAAATCCGAACCTTCATGTATGAATCAATTGAGATTGTAGATTGAGAGGTTAACCATGCGTAACAAAGCCACATCCTGATAGTGAGGGTTCGCTAGAATGTCAAGCGAAGACCCGATTTCACTTAGGGGCTTGAAGACCCGAAGCAGTAGATTCATCCTTATATCTCTTTTCACTTCGTGATCTGTTTTTGAATCTTTGAATTTTGCGACGAAATTCCCTCTAACGGGGGGATAATGTAACAACCCGAAATTCATATCCCTAAATGTAACCCTTCTCACGACCCGTTCCGATCATCCAATCGCCGTTTCCGATTTCGTTTCCGTTTCCGACCTTTTATTAAGTCGTTAATGTGAATTTTATTTTATGACTTAATAAGCGTCTTAATACCCTTAGAACTCATTCTAACGTCTCATATTAATGATCAGAACATTTCTAGAATCAGCCATATCGGGTTACGGCAAATTGGCTGGGTGCGACCAAAAGCCCCGTCTAACGCCGGTATCGGGTAGAATTCTACCGTGTCCCGAACTTGGACACTATTTAAAGAGATCATAGTCTCCATTTTGAAGCTTTTGCTCCATTTTACAACTGTCACTCCAACCTCTCTCCTCAAACTAGATTTAAGGGTCAAAATCTCAAGTTTAAGGCTTCAAATTTCCAAGGTACCTTCCCTAATTTGTTATACAACCTCTTTAGCCTTCAAATTCGAGTTCAAACCATGGAATAGGACCATTACCATGAGTTTACGGCCCTAGAACAATCCTAGGCCGTAAACTCATATAAAAGGGGTTTTTGGAGCAATAAAACCCTTCCAAACCTCAATTGGACTATGGATATGGCTAGAGGACTTTATGAAATGGAATTAGAATGCCTCAAACCAAGAATTAAAGCTTTGTATATGAGTTTACGGCCCTGGAAGGTGCCTAGGCCGTAAACACATATTTAAGGGGGTTTTAAGCCAATTAACCCTTCCATGACACAAACATGACTTAGATATGATTTTTGGAATATTGGAAATGGACCTAGATCACTTTAAACATAAATTTTGAAGGGTTTGTGTGAGTTTACGACCAAGGCTTGTGCTTGGGCCGTAAACTCCTTAAACAAGGGTGTAAACTCACTTCTAAGGTGTTAGAAAGCCATCCAACACCACCAAAAGCCTTGGAATAAATCATAGAACCAACCAAAAATAGTTTAACGGCTTTAAACACATCAAAACCCCACATTTGAGAGTTTACGGCCATAGAACATGCCCCATGGCCGTAATCTCCTGAAAGGATGTCAAATGGTGCCCAAAATTCATTTCTAGGCTTCTAGGATTTTTTAGAATCACATGTGATTAATATTGGGACGTTAAAAACACTTATTCAAGAGGATTTGAGCGTTTACGGCCATAGACCCCATGCTTAGGCCGTAAACTCCCTTAAGTGTTGCAATTGGTGATTTTAATCCATTCCAAGCCTTAGGTAAAATTATTCCAAGCATTTCCAAGTGTTAATATCCATTTGTGACCCCTTAAACACCATAAACCACCCCACCATGAGTTTACGGTCGTAAACTCATGGGGAATGGGTGTTTAGGCCATAAACATGATTAGGGAGTTTACTCTTGTGGAGTAAACTCAAATCCCAAGTCCCTCGCTTCAATTCCCGTCCGTAGATGTCACCCGGGTCACTCCAAACACCCGTTTTGAGGTGTTTTCGTTCGTTGGAGTGTATCTTCATATCTAATTAGAGATTGTAAATCTAATTAGATATGTTTGTATGCCATTTCATTTTACATAGGAACCTCACGTGTTATCAGGCCTCGATTCGACGTTTAGCATCCGAAATCGACACGTATCCGCGTCCGGTGAGTTCATACCCCTACCCTTTTTCAATGGTTTTTCAAAGTTTTCAGGGGGGAATACAAGCAAAAGTACAAGAATATCTTGTACTCAATCACATGATTTCAGTTAAATGGTTTCAAAATTGTACATTTTAAGAATTGAAAACCTTTTTAACAAACTGTTTTAACTTGCAGAGTTGTTTGTTTTAACCCGATTTTCAATTCTTATTATACACAGTTATATTGTGTACTTTGCATTTGATGGTTCACACTTAAACTGATAGAATACATAAACCATTGTAATGTCTGTAATAAAACACTAAGGTTCGAGTGTAAAAGACAGACTCCATTAAAAAACATAAAACATCTGTACGTCCTTAACAATACACCTAGGCTCGAGTGTGATAGATAAATACCATCATAACACCCAAATCACTATAATGTCCTTAATAATACACCTAGGATCGAGTGTAAAGGACCGTAATCATTAAATAACACCTAGGTTCAAGTGTAATGTCCTTAATAATACACCTAGGATCGAGTGTAAAAGGACAGTCATCATTAAATAACACCTAGGCTCGAGGGTAATGTCCTTAATAAAACACCTAGGCTCGAGTGTAAAGGACAGGTACGTAGAACATAGTCAGTCGTAAATACTACTTTCCTAGTCGACAAGTAAAGAGTAATCTTAATGATTGGAGACACGTCCTTGTAACACTTCCATGGCACGAGATAGTGGAGGACTAACCCTGTAACCAGAATCTCCGTTCGTAGTAGAGCGTGGCTTGAGTGTATAGATCTATACGGGACTGACAATCCCACACCTGGCTGCTAGCTACAGCCGAACCGAATGGTTCAAGGGTGACAAAAGTCATAAAAAGGATACTGGCCATGGTCCGAGTCATATCCAGTCTGAGTATGGTTAAGGACTCGCAATCTAGATTATTAACGTTTTAGACTCAATTGCTAGCTTTATGTGCGTAGTAAAGCTAATGTATGTTCAAGAATGACAGGCACACACACAGTCAGGGAAACATGGGGTTTTCGTGGGGAGAACATTGAACATAATCAAAATTGGTAATAATTCACACACACACAGTTAGGAGAACATGGGGTTCTTCCAGAGTAACAGTAGTAAGTAACTAGAAAAGTGTAACAAGTTAAACAACTGAACTACATTTCACAAGAACAATCATGTTTTCATTGTACATCGTTTACTTTATTTTCGGATTTGGAAACTAACTTTACATAAGAAAATATGGGATTTTCTTGGATAATCACTTTTTCAGGAAACCAAAGGAACTCGTACATTTTCAGAAAAACTAACCGCTTATGAACTCACCAGCTTTATGTTGATTTTCAAACTGCTTGTATTCTCAGGTCCGTGTTAGACAGGTACCCGAAGATCCTTTTGTGCGAAGACGGAGTTCTCAAAAGACTCGTTTGGTGTTGTTCATATATACTATGTATCTCTTGTATAACTTATGCTTTTGAAACAAATGTAAAACTTTCATATATGTAATGTAATGTTTGTTTTACTTTACTTGCTATGTACATTGGATTTGATACGCAACGTGGAGTCAACCCCGGAAATGTTTCTGCCTTCGGTTTTCGGGGTGTGACAGAACTGGTCGAAACGTAGCATATTTTTCGAGCTCGAGTATTGGTCTTCTCTGCAGCTTAAGCACAACTTTGATGTGATGCATGTTGAGAAAAATGTGGGTGAGTGTCTTTTGGGTACTTCTATGATGAATGATAAGAGTAAAGACACATCAAATGCACGTGAGGACTTGATAAATCTGAATATCCGGCATAATCAATTGTTGCAAAAAATGGGTAACAAGTTCACTAGACCACATGCAAGCTACTCCTTCAAGAAACCTGACCACAATATCTTTTGTCAATTTATAAGAGATGTTAAATTTCCATATGGGTTTGGATCTAACATTAGTAAGAAAGTGGTGGATAATGATACTAACATTATTGGGATGAAATCTCATGACTATCACATTCTTATGCAACGTTTGATATCGACTGGAGTTAGAGTGTTATTGGACAAAGAAACTTCTACCAATTGTATATCTTTGTACGTTTTTCAAGCAAATTTGCTCCATAACACTAAAGGTGGAAGATATGAGGAAAGAAAAAGAAGACATTATTAGAATCTTGTGCAAGTTAGAGTTGATTTATCCTCCAACATTTTTCGACATTATGATTCATTTAGTTTTGCATTTACCTATTGAAGCGATTGTCGGAGGCCCAATATGTATGAGATAAATGTATCCGTTTGAAAGGTATATGAAAAAACTAAAAAACTATGTCAGAAATAAGGCGAGTCTGGAAGGTTGTTTAGTTGAAGGTTATGTTGCTGAAGAAGCTTTGCCATTTTGTTTGATATACCTTCGAGATGTGCAGACTCAATTCAATCGCCCTGAAAGAAACGAGGATGTTGTCATTGAAAAAACAAAGTTTTGGATGTTTGAGTCCAAGTGTCGACCAGCTAGCGCAATGTAAATCAAACATCTTGATGTAAGGGAAAAAGGTAATATCGAATGGTTTATATTGAATAGTTGTCAAGAAGTGAGACAATACATCGAGTAAGTGTTCTTATTCTTAATTATCTATAATTATTTATTCTTACTTTTTTTCATTCATTAATTATATATATATATATATATATATTTGTCATCAATATAGAAAATTCAAATTTTAACATCCTAAAAGTGACGAAAAGACCAAATTTCCCATCTGGTTTCTTGAAAAGGTAATAATAATTAACAAAAAAATATATTTGATCAATATAACGCATCAATAATACATAACACATCAACATATGTTTAATAGTTTTTTCAGATGGAAAAAGAAAACTCTCCAGAATTCAACAAAGAGTTGTCGGTCCTTTTAATGGGTTCACAAGTGGATTTTTATACTTACAACACGTGCATAGTCAACGGTGTTAGGTTTATGGTACTTAGTCGTGATGCACAATGCAAAACGCAAAACGCAAAACTCTGGGTTTCTAGCAGTGGGCGACAATGGAGAGAAATGTTATGGCTAGTTAGAAGAGATTATGGATGTGCAATATCCATATCATTATTCGACTGTAATATTTCGGTACAAGTGGTTCGATACAGGAGATATTCCTGATGATAATTTCATAAGTATCATCACATAACAAGAAGCGTACCAAGTTGATCAACTCATATATGCTTCATAAGCCAAACAAGTGTTCTACATCCGCGAGCCTGTTCATCATCGAAGAAACCAAAAAACCAACCGTCGTTGTTTCGTTGAGCATGTTAATCATCAATGTATTTGAGATCTACCATCCAAGAATGCTCGTATCCAAAATGCTTACATTGACTCTGTCCAAAATGTCGACAATGTGGAGGCCGAAACTGTTGTCGTAGTTCAAAACAACTCTTCATCTGGAGCTAGAATTTTTATCGACTTCACACAATACTTTCAAAAAAATGTTGATGTAGCGCAAACCAATGTTGATTATGATCATGAGGACGATACTAAAGTACCTCCGCCAACTGGTAGAGTCAATAATGTTTCCGATGAAGAGACTGATTATGATGATGACGATTCTGATTATGATACTGATGAAGAAGACATTTAAGTAAATGATGGAGATTCTGATTAAAAAAAAAATCCAAATGTTTTATTTGTAATAGAAACTTTATTTGATATCTAACTTTTATTCATATTGTATGTTTAACTTTTATTTATGTTGTTTGTCTATATTACATATCTTATAATTTTGCAGGGTAACTAACTTTTATTAATATTGTATATCTTTTATAGGCTAAAAATGAGGTTTCCGTGGTCAATACTCTTTGTCATGATAGCCGATGTTATGGGCCTTGGACACGGAGGTGATGGAGCTGGGGATCCACCACCTCCAGGAGGCTTTGGTCGCAGGCAATATGAATAGGATGGTAAGTTTTATTATGATATATTTATTAGTTATTTTTATTAATTTATTATAAGTTATCATGCCTAATCTTTTTTTTTGTATTTTTCAGCCGAGATTCCAAAGAAAAGAAAGGGCTTGTCAAAGAACATCGAGCTAGGAAAATGGATACAGGCAAACAAGGGAAAGCCCGTGGATTTGGCTTTCAACAGGGAGATCACATATTCCCCTGTCGGGAAGGCTGGTAATTGGTTGACACATGAAATTGGTAGGTATTTGTGGAACAACATCCCTTTGAACATATCTGGTTGGGACAATGTTTCCTCCACGTTAAGAAATGCAACAAATGTTGCGGAGCAGTGATTCAAGTCTTGCAAAAGTTTACAGAGGCCGAAAAAGTAAACCCAATTCTTATTTTAAGGAAATCGGGGGGTTGCAGATATCCCAATGGCACTAAACAACCCCACCCCCCAAAGGTATGTCATCTGAAAATTGGGTGAAGGTAGCTGAACATTTTCAATCGCTCGGATATTTAAGGCGTTCAACGTCAAACACAGAAGTCCATGCAAAACAACTAGTTGTAAACAGAGGGGGTCAAGCTCGTACAACAATGCATGTTTCAAAGGAGTAAGTTATTATATATTTAAATGTTTATTTAAAATATAATTAATCTAGCTTTTAATGTTAAATAGGATATCACTCGAATCGAGGCATTCATAAGGCTAAATCCAATCGCCAAGGGGTATTTTATAGTCCTACAGTCGAGCAACAATACGTACGTGGTTAATTTGTATTTTCATATAAGTGTTTATATCGTCAAGGGTATTTAGTAATCTAATTTTTATGATGTTTATCAAAATTTGAAAATACAGAATGCTTTACTCGAGGAGATCAATCAACAAAACCCAAACTTCTTCTGTAGCAAGAGGTCTAACACCAAGTGATAAGAAAATGTTTTGAAAGAATATTGCGTGTTCGATGCGGACATATCAGAAGCATTAGACGTAAACCTCCTACCGTTGTGTTTATGTACGATCAGGAACAACCGATAATACAAGAATCACCACAATCACAGATAATTGTTCGTTTAAGTTGAAAAGTACAATGCTATAATGGTAAAACGAAAAAAAGTAGGATGCTATAATGATATGTTGGTTATGGTTTGATATGTTGATATTTTGTAGTTTGGTAATTTTTGGAAAGTAGAATACTATAATGATATGTTGGTTATATGTTGATATTTTGTAGTTTGGTAATTTTTGGAAAGTAGAATGCTATAGTGATATGTTAGTTATGGTTTGATATGTTAATATTTTGTAGTTTGATAATTTTTGGAAAGTACAATGCTACAATGATATGTTGGTTATGGTTTGATATGTTGATATTTTGTAGTTTGGTAATTTTTGGAATGTAGAATGCTATAATGATATGTTGGTTATGGTTTGATATATTGATATTTTGTAGCTTGGTAATTTTTGGAAAGTAGAATGCTATAATGATATGTTGGTTATGGTTTGATATGTTGATATTTTGTAGTTTGGTAATTTTTGGAAAGCTGAATGCTATAATGATATGTTAGTTATGTTTTGATATGTTGATATTTTTTTTGAACAACGGGGTTTTTATTAAAACTAGCTAGAAGCTAGAAAAATAGAGAGATTACAACATCTTACAAGCACTAACAGGGTTATGAAGCCAATTAGTCCATCCTAACTTAGCTCTATTAAATCTATTAGAAATCCAAAAAAAACACATCTGAACCACTTGATCAAAAAGTAAAGATTTCCTTGGCATCAATGATCCAAAAATACTAGCATTCCGAAAATTCCATAAGCACCAAAAAGTAGTAATAATCACCGCTTCGAAAGCTTTTCTTTGACCACCTCTCAAACCCGTGAACTGTGACCAAGACATAATGGAATCAACGGAAAACTGGATTGGAATCTGGACATCCCACCATACAACAACACGAAACCAAATATCTCTTATTTGGTTACAATCTGCAAATAAATGATCGATCGACTCTACTGAATTAGAACAAATGGGGCACATGATTGAGTTAATCAAAATTACCCGATGAGATAAATTCTCTCTGGTGGGGATACTCCGCAACCGTAACCTCCAAATAAAAATATTTAACTTGATAGGAACCCAATTTTTCCAACCAGTCTCACCGCCACCCGTAATCAACAAAGCATTATCAATATGGTGTCTAGCAGACGCAACTGAAAAAGAATCTGAAACATCCATAGACCATAAGAGCCGATCAGGATAAGAATGAAGTTGAAGATCTTGCACCAAAGCACTAAACACATCCCACTGGGTCTGCTCAATACCACCTCTAGGAAGTCGTCTGAGAGAGGCAACACTCCAACCAACCAGAAACCTTTCCTTAATCGAGACATTCCGATGCATATCCAACGCATAAATCCTAGGAATAGACGATGCTAGAGGTTGATCACCTTTCCAAATGTCATGCCAAAAAGACGTGATACTTCCATCTCCCAACCTAATCGGACACAAAGATACTAAATCCACACTCCGATCTCTAAGCTGTGCTAACATCCGAATAACTCCACCCCAAGGTCCTATCCACCCTCTACGCACAGACTGAGAAAAACGACCCCCATCAGGACCATATAAAACTTTCACCACCCTGACCCAAATCAAATCAGGGTTATGAAAGAATCTCCACCACCAACGAAAAAGAAGAGACTGGTAAAAAGAGAACAAGCTTCCAATTCCTAGGTCACCCTCTTTTTTATCTGCTAAAGCTCTATCCCAACGAACCCAATGCATACATGTTTCTTCTAAGTCTGCCCCCCAAAAAAATCTAGAACGTAGAGCCTCCAGCAATTTTAGAACAGTAATCGGGGTCATAAATATAGACATCAAATAACTACCAACGCTTCCAAGGACAGACTTTAACAAAGTAAGACGGCCCCCAATAGATAAAGTCTTCGCTTTCCAACTGGACAATCTAGCACGGACCCGATTCTTAATAACAGACCAAGCGGAGACTCTTGCCATATTCTGACCTACAGGAACACCCAAATGAATGAAAGGAACCGAATCTGGAAGACACCCCAATGTTAAAGCCACTGACTCCACTTGATTAGAAGAAACCCCAACACCAATTATCTTGCTTTTTTGTAGATTAATTTTAAGACCCGAAGCCATATAAAAACACCTCAAAATACGTAAAATGCATTTGGCATGTTCTGGATCCCAATTAGAGAGCAAAACAACATCATCAGCGTAAAACAAATGGGATATGTGAATACCACCAATAGAGATTCCCCGAAAAATGTGTGCTTGTTGAGCTTTAAGCAAAGCAACATGAAATCCTTCCATAGCCAAGATAAAAAGAAAAGGAGACAAAGGGTCTCCTTGCCTTAACCCTCTATAAATCTGAAACCTATCAGTGGGAGAGCCATTCAATAAAACTGAAGCCCTAGCCGTACTCAAAAGCTCCCGTATCCAATCACACCAAACCGAGCCAAAACCCATAATATGCATAATCTCCAAAAGATACTCCCAAGATAGAGAATCGTAAGCCTTCTCAAAGTCCACTTTAAAAATCATAAGAGGATTTTTCGAAGCTTTACTCCAAGCTACCACCTCATTTAAAAGAAAAGGGCCATCCAAAATTTTTCTCCCTTTAACAAAAGTAGACTGCTCCAAACTAACAACAAAACCAACAACAACCTATTAGCTAAGAGCTTATCAATAATGTTGTATTGATAGCCAATAAGACTAATAGGCCTAAAATCTCTAATGACCTTCGGGTCCCGGACCTTAGGAATGACAGAGAAGAAAGAAGCATTACATCCCTTAGGTATAAGAGAGTGTGTATAAAAATGTTGCACAAACGCCACCACACCCGGAGAAATAATATACCAATAACGCTTAATAATGCCAAAAGAAAAACCGTCTTGACCAGGAGCCTTGTCTGAACCACAATCCCAAACCGCCCTTTTAATCACCTCAATAGAAAAAGGAGCCTGTAGAAACTGAACGTGCTCCTCTGAAAGAGTATGAAACAGAGAAGGGTCTGTAGAGGGACGTGTCACTCTGTTCTTAGAAAAAAGGGATTTATAAAAATTATGAAATTCCTTTTTTACCCTCCCCGGATCATCAACCCAAACACCATCCACCATAACACCTTTAATTGCTAGTTGACACCTTTTCCTGTTCATTGCACCATGCAAAAAAAGCTGAATTTTCATCCCCCTCAATACTCCACTGAACTTTTGCCTTCTGTGCTATATCTATTCTATCTAGGTGATCTAAATCTGCCAGCTCCTTTAAAACTGTAACTCGCTGTTCCCTAAGGCTAATTGTACCGTCTCCCGCCATAAGAATGGTATCAATCGATTCAATATTGTCTTGTAATTGTTTTCTTTTATTATCCATACCCTCCCGAACAACATGATACCAATCCCTAAGATTTTTCTTAAGAAGCTGGAGTTTCTTCTTAAAAATAACCCAGGGATTAAGTATATCCTCACTCTCGATAACTGAAGACCAGGAATTATGAACCACCTCATCAAGACCAACATGATTGAACCAAGAATGAAAAAACCGAAAAGGCTTAGGACCATAATCAACAGAGTGCTCCATCAACAGGATAGGTCTATGATCCGGTTTTCTCTTCTCCAACACCATTCCTGAGAGATGAGGAAATACTAGCAAAAGCCTCTCTGACACCAAAAACCGATCCAACATGCTAAACTTAGAACCCCACTTATTGCTCCAAGTGAAACGAGGACCACCCAAAGCAATATCAAAAAGATTCGCATCCTCAATAAACTGATTGAAGACCCTAGCTGAAGCAGGATAAAACTGAGACCCCATACAGTTCGATTCATCACGAACTTCATTAAAATCTCCCATAATAACAAACTCCCCCGAACAAGAACTCATCAGTTGACCCATCTCTCCCCACAGTTGTGCTTTTCTATCAGTCCCTTGCGGAGCATAAACAGAAACAAAAACAATCTCTGTCCCAGAAGAAACCCAAACACCCTCCACTGCTACAAACCAATCCGATGAGATGACCCTTTTTCATTAAACCTATTTTGGTCCCAAATGACGAGAATACCCCCCGCATTGCCACGAGAAGGAGAATACGCATAACAACATGAAGCATTTCCCCAAAAAGAACGAACCACCAAAAAATCAATAAGCTCCATCTTCGTTTCTTGAACAACTAAAACATTAATTTTAAATTTATGACATAACGATTTCACCCATCCCCTCTTATCTAAACAACTCGCTCCTTGGATATTCAATGACAAACAATTCATTAATTACTGATTTATAAATCCCTCCCGATTCACCACTCGTGTAACTTGTTCCAAACATTCATCCATCTTAAAACCGACTTTTTGACCCGTTGCCATCGTCTTTTTTATTTCCTCAGTCACCAAATTTTCACTAACACAACAATCTGAACCCAAACTATAATCACCATTAATCCTTTCAGAAAAACCTGGAGGATGTGACAACGAATCCTCCGAGACTTCAACCCCCGACATCCGAGCATACCCCCCCAACAAACCAATAGGAGCAATATGTGAACCATTATTCATAGGAGTATTATTATGAGGAATAACCGGGTCCTGTACCAAGTTCTGCGCATTAGAAGCTTGAATCGACACATCAGTAAAAGGAATAGTCGGCTCTGTTTCAGAAGATCGAGAAGGCTGCTAGACAATCTCAATAGGTATTGTTGCTATCTGATTTGGAGAGTCGCATGGATGTGGACCTGCCTGCAGTTCTGAACAACACTGAACTGGAGACAATACCTGCGTTTTTTCAATCACCGAGGCTGCAGAGTGTGTATAATGCACATTTTCAACAGATTTATTCCCATTTTTCCCTTCCAGTTCTTGAGCGTCATTCATATGTTTTTTAGATTTACCCCACCCATGATAACCTTTTGATATTTTATTTCTTCTCTCCTCCGCCTTCATTCTTTCCATTGTTTCATATATACCAAATGGATCCAACGATTCTTCAGCATTACCAGTCGAAGAATTAGTCCCAGTATCATTATCATTCCCGTCTAAAACATTCCTCTCTTCACAACCTTCAGAATCAGGTTTCAGAGTATCTGAAACAAAAGAAGGAGTCCACCCCGGGGCTTCTTTAATTCTGATATTAAACAATTTACCATCCACCCTAACCTTCACCATATCAGATATTATTTGTTGAGCAGTAGACAATATACAAACACGATTCTTGTAGACATCTTCCCCTACATAATCATCTATTTGAGCAATAGATCCCACTTAGACAGAATTTTTCTAAATGAGTCCTTACTCTAAGCAGCCAACGGAAGTCCTTCTATATCAACCCACACTATACGTTCCAATGGCACGAAATTTCGATTCCATTCACGCTTCTCTAGTAACCAATGGTCCATCACATCCGAACTCATAAAATTTTCACATGCATGATCGAATTAAATTCAATCAATACCCATAAACCTCCAACATATTTCATATTAAATTCTTCAAAACCTTCGTCTAAACAGAGCATACGAAGATTAAGGAGAGTCAAAAAAATCTCTCGCTTTTACCAAACAAGCCCTTTCATATCTGTCAACAATGAAGTCTCCAAGAGATAATTCAATAACCTCTTGTATGTGTTCATTATTACCATTCACCACACATGTTCCTTTAACAATGCTTGCATAAGAATTTAAAGAAGACGAGACCTGTGAGTTATAAACAATCTTGCCACTAGACTTCAGATCAATTTTCTTCTGCAGTGGCTTAATGTCCTCTTTTTTGAATCGAGGAGATGAAGCAAACAACTTATACGTCCCAAACCAGACCTCACATAGACATTTGATCATTCGATCTTCACTACAAATGTTAGAAAATCTAACAAAACCAAATCACTTCCCCCTTTTGGACAATTTAGTGGATGTAAAAGCATCCATCATATTACCCAGACGACCACATACCCGCCACAAATCAACTACTTGCACTGAATCGGGAAAGTTCGTGATAAAGAAAGACGAAATCTCAGAATTAAGGACCATACCTTTTGCATGATGTCTTCCTTCCTGAACCCTAGAATCCCCATGCACGTTCCTCCTTCTACCCCACTGATTATTACCCATCTTCGAATATCCTTTGAATGCGATAAACTGATTCTGAAATTGCCGGTCCTTCAAAACTTCAAGTTTATTTATTACTACATCGATATGTTGATATTTTGTAGTTTGGTAAATTTTGGAAAGTAGAATGCTATAATGTTATGTTGTTTATAGTTAGATATGTTGGAATTTCTTTATTTTGGTAATTGTTGGAAAGTATAATACTATTATGATATGTTGGAAATATATATATATATATATACACACTAAACTGCAAATTTGGTCCCTGTGGTATGCAAAAAAATATGGATGGAGTCCAAAATGTTTTCAACTTGCACCACTGGTCCAAAATCGATTCTTTTTTGTGGTTTTGGTCCCTGAAAAAGTTGAAAAGACTGTTTTACCCTTTTGGATTCTTTTTCTATTTTTCTTAATATTTGAATAATAAAAAAATAAAGAAAAGACCCCGCCCACCTTATCCCCACTGCCCCCTTCTCGCTCCCTCTCTCTTTGACCCTCTTTTTCTCTCTTTGACTCCCTCTCTCTTACTTTGACTCCCTCTCCAATGTTCTTCTTCATCACCTTTCACCTGAAAATCAAACATCTCATACAGACATACATATGCGGTGAAGCTCCGATGGTTTCAAATCCACCAAAGTGAAACACGATCCAAAGTAGTTACAAGTAAAATCGAAGAGTCTGATGCGCCTCCCCTCCTTCCCACTCTATATGATCACCTTTTTCATCCTATATTCTTCCTACAACTCAAACCACAGACACTTCACACTACTTACATACTGGAAATTAGAAAAGGCACATAATTACTAGTTGATACCTACAACTCAAACACATATACACACATGCCTCACACATACTCTCTAAAAAATAAAAAACAAAACAAATAGAGAAAATTTACAACAGATAAATTAATTTGAGGATTTATCTTAGAACTTGTTATGATTCTCCAAAGCCCAATCCTAATTGATGTCATCGGAACCATATGCTTTGTTAACATCGAGATACTTAATCCAAGAATGAAATTTACATGTTTGCTACCAAAAAACAGAGTAAATTTTAACCAACGACTGCCCCACTCGAAATTAAAATCATACCTAACTTGAACCACAAAAGTAGAAGACAATGGAAGATTTCGTCACTGTTGTTGCAGATAAAGAGTGAACCATAGTAGGAATAAAGAAACTCCAATTGCATCAACACATAAAGTAATCTTAGCCTCAAAATAAACCCTAGAATTTTGCAGTGTTCTCGTTAGTCATATGTGCTTACAGTAAAGATTAGATGAACAAGTTAACAATCGATTACTTCCTCTTTCAATAAAGGATAACGGAGGGGGTTGAAGGAGGACGACAAGAGAATTCCACCGGGTTGAATCTAGTATCAAAGAAAAACATCGCAATTATAGTGAAATTGTTGCTCGTTGTAATTCCATAACATTGGGGGATCGTGACACAGACTTCGGGCAAGCAGCGGTGGTGGGATCGCTAAAACGAGGAGTTAGGAGAGAGAGATGCAAAGTTGAGAGAAAAAGATGGTGTATTTGTTTCTTGATACGTATTTTGAGAGAGAGATAGAGAGAGAGAGAGAGAAGGGAAGGGATAGGGTTGGTTGAGTCTTTTCTTTATTATTTAACTATTTAAGTACTAAGAAAAATATAAAGAAAAATAGAAAAACAAGCTAAAAGGGTAAAACAGTCTTTTCAACTTTTTCAGGGACCAAAACCACAAAAAAGAATCGATTTTGGACCAATGGTGCAAGTTGAAAACATTTTGGACTCCATCCACATTTTTTTACATACCACAGGGACCAAATTTGCAGTTTAGTCTATATATATATATATATATATATATATATATATATATATATATATATATATATATATATATATATATATATATATATATATATATATATTGTACTTCAAAATGGTACAAATGATACTAAAGGATCCGACATGTTCTGCGACATTAGAAGAGTGGTTTCACTCATTGTAACCACCAAACAATAATGAAGGAAATGATGAGAGTGATGATGACGAGTACGAATTTTAGGGTTTATGAAATGTTTTGTTTAGAAGAATACTTTAGGTTGTATGGATTAATATTTTATAAATGTTATTGTTTTTTATTCTATATGGGTTAATATTTCTAGAAAATCCTACCAGATTTTATAAATGATATAATGTTTTTATAATTTTAATAGTAAATAAAAAAAAACAAAAAATAGTTTTTGCTCTGACATCTTTAGCGGCTTCAGAAAAGTATTAGCGGCATCGATGTTTTAACAGCGACGAGTAAGTATGAGCGGCGACAAACCAATAGAGGCGACGTCTTCGCATTAGCGGCGACAAACATACCATTAGCGACGACGGTTTTGCAGTGACATGTCGCCGCTAGTACCTTTAGCAACGACGATCCCTATCTTTCGCGGCGACAGATTTCACCGGTAATGCCCCTGACTTTCTTGTAGTGACCCCAATCGGTAGTGGTGGTTAGATCGGCGCTGGTGGCGGATTTAGTAACTTCCGACGGTGGGGGCGACATTCATAAATTTCGGCAATGATAATGTGTCCTTATATTCGGTCCGGATGAAAACCAAATATGAGAGAGAGAGAGAGAGAGAGAGAGAGGATGGGGTTATGTGGTATTTTATTTTTTTAGTTTTTGTATTAAAAAAATGAAAAAACAAAACTAAAAAGGTGAATCGGTCATTTTAAGATTTATCAAAATGTTTTGAACAAGAAACGCAACAAAATAAATAAGTGGTGCTAGTCAAAAACTTTTTGCACCAAAGTGACAATTTTGGTCTAAACACTTTTGATAAAATTTTCAATTTTGTCTTACTTTTTTTTTTAAACATTAAAAATGCTTCAGGATCCTCTTCTGAAATTACAAAAAGTTTGTACCATTCTGAAATGTAACATCACATACCACATATTTTACGTCTTCCATATTGCTTTCCATTAGGCTATTTTTGCATTCATTGCTACCTCATCGATCATACACATTGGATTCCCATTGAATGATGACCACAAAAAAAAAGTGGTCCAACAATTGTTAGTAAGGAATCGTTATAATTAGTATGGAATCTTCTACCCCATAAAACACTTATTCCATTATTTGTGGACTCCAAAAGTCTTTCTTCTGTTGACCTTGAATCAATGATCTTATTATTTAGTAAACCCTAATTTCCTCACTGTTGTCTATCATTCACCCATTTCATATGGCGCTAGTCCTACTGCGTCTCGTCTTTCTAACTATTTTCCTACTACGTTTCATAGCTGCACAACAGAATGGTGGTTCTGTATCTGTTGGTGCATCACTCACCGCCACACCCAACGTCAAACCATGGCTTTCATCATCCGGTGAGTTTGCCTTTGGGTTCCAACAAGTTCAAGGAACCGATAATTTCTTGTTATCCGTATGGTATAACAAGATACCTGACAGGACCATCGTTTGGTATCCAGAAGAACGTCGGATGGTGCCTACAGGATCCAAAGTTGAGCTACTTCGTGAAAGTGGACTCGTACTCACTGATCCTCAGGGCACACAGGTATGGAGATCTGGGTCTATTTCCGGTGTTGCATCAGGTTTTATGAATGATACAGGTAACTTCGTGATGTTTGGTAGCAATTCTCGCAAGTTATGGGGTAGTTTTGATTATCCAGCAGACACGCTGTTGCCTACTATGTTTATGGAGTCGGGCGAAGGGATAAATTCAACAATCAGCAAAACAAACTTCTCTGGTGGACGATTCCGGTTATGTTTCCAAGAAGATGGAAATCTTGTGCTTAACACTCGAGATATACTTTCAGGTAATGCTTATGATGCTTACTATACCAGCGACACTCATGATGCCACCAATTCAACAAACTCCGGTGAACAAGTGATCTTCGATGCAACGGGATACATGTATATATTGAGAAGAAATGGCCAACGATTTGATCTTACTCCAAGAGGGTCACTTCCTTCTGGAGATTATTATCACAGAGCTACTCTAGACTCTGATGGGGTTTTTCGCCAATATTACTTCCCCAAGAATCCCATCTCCAATACAAATTGGGAAGTTATATGGTTCGTGCCAGATAACATATGTGTGGATTCAAGTGATCGTTCAAGCACTGGAGCTTGTGGGTTTAACAACGTTTGCAGTTTTGATGGTAACCGGCCAAACTGTGAATGCCCACAGGGTTTCTCATTGGTTGATCCAAATAATCCGAGTGGTAATTGCAAGCTTGATTTCTTTCCAACATGTGATGAAGTTGACTCCAATAATGGGCGAGGCATGTTTGATTTCATCGAGCTCCAAAATATTGATTGGCCATTTTCAGACTATGTGCACATGAACCCAAGTAATGAAAAGACCTGTAAAAGTTCCTGCTTGGAAGACTGTTTCTGTGCTGTTGCAATATATAGGGACACCCAATGTTGGAAGAAGAGGCTTCCACTCTCTAATGGGAGAAAGGTTGCTTCAGCTAATGTGAGGGCGTTCGTGAAACACCGGATAGGTGATGGTCCTGTTCAAAACCCTCCTCTTCAAAGTCCTCCTCTTCAATATCTTTTCCGCACCAGAATATCAATCATAAATTAATCTCGTCTGTTATTTTGGAATAACATTGTAAATAAAATCTAGACAATGCTATAAAAGAACTTAAAATTTATAATCCAACACCAAATAAATAATTCAATTGTTTAAATTGCTTTAATTAGTATATATATTAAAATTTAGAAATATATTATATTAATTAAAAACATCAGGTACCAGTGTGGTGAAATTTACTGATAGTATTGACTTTCACTTTCCACACGAACTCTCGTCATGATTGTTGAGGATGCACAATGGGGTTAGTGGTGTTTGGATGTAAAAAAAGTCATCAGCTGTTATTGACAAAAATACCCTCAAAATACAATGTTCCAGGACTTTATCACGTTAATCAAGGTTATGTGGAATATCCACTCGTTGTAAATCATTTGAAGCTAATCGTTGACATAATGTGGATATGATGATAAAGGTTGTTATTGTGCGTGTGAAGACAAGTGTCACTATGAAATTTTTGTTGGAAATACCACATCAAAACGCTGAAATTCACCTATTCAAACAAAGTAGGCTCTAAGATGAGTAAGCTGGATAGGTTTGAACTTCCTTTGACTGTTGGGGTAAATGCGTATAGCTCTTGTTTTGCCTAAAAAGCTGTCCCGCCATCACCCTATTATTCTTAAAGAAGTGGAGATGGAGTTTGGTAGTTACCTTTAAAGAGACAACAAGAAACCTGTTTTTATCATGAGAAGAATAAGTAAGAAACTGACATAGTTGTTTAAATCAATAAGCATTTTGTGCTTTCCTGTTTTTTTTCCGTGTTCCAAACAGACATGAAGCCTCTGAATTGGCATCTTACCGAAGCAATACTTCAACTAAGCACTTTTTTTGGATAGGGAATTTCCTTAACGAGGGTTTCCGGGCCAGCTTTCGCGCACCGACTAATCACCCGCTGCAAACATGAGGCTTTGCTCATGCCCTGGAGTCACTGCAGGCAAACCTCCACCGCCACAAGGACTGAATGGTGCTAAGATTTGAACATTGGTCAATAGGTTATCCACCATATCTTCCACATGCCTTACCAAGTCACCACAACCCAAGTGGTTAACTAAGCACTTTGCATTCACTATAGAATGATAAGGACATATATGGAACCGTTATTTTGTTTTGTTTCTAATGTAGATCGTGTGAGATATTCTTAAGTGGCAGATCTAGGATTTTGATACATTGGAGGCATAAAAGATATAAAAAAATTTCTTTTTCTAATCCGATCTAAAACCACCTCTTGTCACTATAGCCCCACCATAAAGCGTCATTCTTTCCTCTCAACAAATATTTTTCAGAAATTCTTCAAATATGATTTCCATTAATAAAACAATGTTTTATGGAAAAAGCTTGACCACAATAAGGATTTTTTACATATTCTGAAATGCACAAACATCTAGTTTTCATAAGGATATTTAGTTTATGCTCAAACATGTATCTATACATGATTATATGCCTAATTTTGATTCAATAACTTCATTCATTATTAGATTTATGCAAACTAAATAGATTACAAACTAATAGATATTTAGAATCAACATTAAATGTAGGTTGAGTATGGACTTGATATATATATATATATATATATATATATATATATATATATATATATATATATATATATATATATATATATATATATATATATATATATATATATATATTCCCATTATTCCTTCTGAATTTTAGGATTTTTGAACTATCATGGCGGGTAGATGTTAATGCTCTTCATTTTAGAAAATTGCTATTGGAGTTAATCTTAAAACATCTTCATTTTTTAAGAATGAAGAATATAGAAACTGTTATCACAAAGAACTAACATAAGTTTTATGATCTCCACAGCACAGTTACAATATTCTGGACATATTTATACACAAGAAAAGGTGCAACCATTCATAACCGTCATACCTTTCAAATTTGGTGGTTATTTAATAACAATAACTACCAATTAACTAAATACATAATAACTAGCTTTAACTTCCATAATTAACTAACTTCTGGTTACTAACTAATAATTAATAACCACCTTTAGGAATTACCAAACTAACCTTAAGTCTAGCTTGCATTTCAACTAAACTCTAGCAAACCCAAAAGCATCAAACATAATGATGTGAAATCTTTTACCAACCAGACTAGGCTCCTCCTAACCCAATACAACTTGTGTTTGGATCAGAAATTCAACCCCTTCAAAAGTTCCTCATCATTGGACGAGGCATTCACCCCTATCGTTGCCGCCCTCTTAAACCGTCCATTGGCAAAGCATTATTTGTCAATCACTACAAGAAATAAAGCCTTTAATGACGACACTGGCTTTAGCGGCGATATCCGGTCTGACGCGCCTAATGTCGCCGCTAATGTCAGCTTCGTCGCTAAAGGTGGCGTCACTAAAAGCTTCATGTCAGCAATCGGTGTGTCGATGCCAAGAGTCAATCATGTCTCTACATTCTTTCGTTGATCGTTCATACCCAATAGCAACGTCCTCAGTAGAGAAGACATTGTCATCGCTAATGGTCTCCAAAATATGACCGACAATACTTCCCTCCAACTCGTCGCTGCAATTAGGGTTTAGGTGCAAAAGAGTTATCCCTTTAATTGGTCTCTTATCCCAGAGCAACCAACACGAGACACAATCGATTGTTCCCACCTTTGATTCTCCGGCGTCGTTGATTCTCCCAACTCGAGTATACCGATGATTTCAGCGAGTTACCGGTGCCATCGGCCTCGTCCACCATTTATCGTCAACATGTTTCCACCCTCACCGGAGGTCGACTTTACCAATGCCGAAAAAAGACTTTTCTGGGCTTCGTTGCTGACGGTAGGTGCTCCTTTCCCTCTTTCCTCTTTCTTTTTATCTTCTAAACGGGATTTGCAATCCATTTGATGAATTTTTTGATTTTAGGGCTATTTCATACCACCACCGCCACTGTGTTCTTCTCATGCGACCACCACCGTCACTATGTTCTTCTCTGGCCGTAACATTCTGTTTTGAGAAGTTTCTTATTTTGGGATTATGGACAATAAATGGATTAAGTAAAGGTCTTGGGCATCAATGGAATGGGGTTTAGACCTTATTGGATGATGATAATGTTGGATAAGTGATTAAATCCTTGGTTTGTGTCTTGGAGTCAAGGGGTAAAATGGGAAAAATGATGGTTTAGACTTCTTTCATGAATTATGGTTTTTAGTTCGACATGTGTTAAGCTAAAATTAACTAGATAGAATTATGGGTCCGTCAATACCTTTCAGTGGATATAAAGATCGCTGAAAACAGAGTAGAAACGAAGAAGTTATGACTATTGAAGTTAGAGCGAAATTGGGTGAAACCCATTCTCACGACGTGAGAGTGCTCACGAGGTGAGAATATATTCTCACAACATGAGAACAGTGCAACCCAAAGCCTACAAAAGTTTTAGGGTTTTCAATGTATTTAAAGGTAAAGATTCACCTTTTAAGGTATTTTCTTAGCCTCGTCATATCTAAAACCTCTTAGGAAAAACCCTAGCTTCCATTTTCAAGATTTGAGCCTCCCCTCTCCTCTCTCATCCATTTTTGGAGTTTTTGGTGGTTTTGGAGCAATGTATTCATGCAAATTGATCATTGAAGCTTTGACAATTGGAGATCTCAACTCTTATATACCTTCTAGACCTTTGTAAGTTATAAAGTTCCAAGCTTTATTGAAATATTCATCTTGGATCTAAGGGGGTGTTTGGTACAGGGAATTAAAAATAGAGAATAGGAATTGACTCCCTTTCTCTTGTTTGGTTGATACAAAAAATAAATAATTGAGAAATAACTCAATTCCCTTTCCATCATATACATTCTCTATTTTTAAAAGAGAAAAGAGAGAAAAGAAAAAAGAGGCGTAACCGAGAATGTCAAAAAAAAAAAAAAAAGCGGAGAAATCGATTTGCCCCCCATTCGAACCCCACTATGTGCAATCGGTCAAGATTTTTGCAATCGATCAACACTCAAAAGGTTTCAAGCCGATTACCATGCAATCGGCCCACGTAATTTTGATTGCCCTACATACGATCGATACATAGGATCAACTCTTCACAACAGTGTTGCTTCATTCACGCATTGCTTCTTCTTGGGCAATTTTGGCATCATCTTCTTCCAATCGAAGGTATGATTACTTCCAATTCAATAATTCTAATTTCGAAATTGTATTAAAATCTTGTTATGATCGATTCTTCTTATGATTTGGAATTGTGTTAAAATCTTGGTATGATCGATTCTTTCTACCTGTTTGAATTCTATTTTTGAAGTTAAAACATATTCATGACAATCAATTCTTCATATGTTAAAATTAATTGTGTTTGGCAATACTTATAGATTAGTTTTTTTTAATAATGTGACAGCACTTTTTTAGAATTTTTGTCCAACTTTGAACCTTCATAAAATCTTCATAAGAGCTTGGAATGAGGTGATTTTCTTTCCAGATTGTAGCCCTTTGTCTTGGCTATGTTTTAGGATCAAACAACAGCTTATTTGGTTAACTTTTGGCTGATTTATACAAGCCTAAACAGGGGCTGTTAGTTTTTTTTATAATGTGACAGCACTTTCTTAGAATTTTTGTCCAACTTTGAATCTTCATAAAGTCTTCATAAGAGCTTGGAATGAGGTGATTTTCTTTCCAAATTGTAGTCCTTTGTCTTGGATATGTTTTAAGATCAAGCAACAACTTATTTGGTTACTTTTTGGCTGATTTATACAAGCCTAAACAGGGGCTGCTAGTTTTTTTTATAATGTGACAACACTTTCTTAGAATTTTTGTCCGACTTTGAATCTTCATAAAGTCTTCATAAGAGCTTGGAATGAGGTGATTTTCTTTCCAGATTGTAGCCCTTTGTCTTGGCTATGCTTTAGGATCAAACAACAGTTTATTTGGTTAATTTTTGGTTGAGTTATACAAGCCTAAACAGGGGCTGTTATTATTATTTTTTTTAATGTTTCAACACTTTTTTTACAATTTTTGTCAACTTTGAAACTTCATAAAAACTTCATAGAAGCTCAGAATGAGGTGATTTTTTTCTCAAATCGTAGTCCTCTGTCTTTTATACGTTTTTAGGCTCAAGAAAAGGCTTATTTGGTTTGGTTTTGGCTGAGTTATGTAGCTCCAAACAGTGGCTGTTAGAATTTTTGTACAATATTTCAGCTTTTTTTTAGCTTTTTTGTCCAACTTTGAAACCTTATAAAATCTTCATACGAGCTTGGAATAAGGTGAAATTTTTTCTCGATTGTAGTCCTCTGTGTTGTCTACGTATTAGACTCAAGAAATCGCTTATTTGGTTTGGTTTTGGCTGAGTTATGCAACTCCAAACAGTGGCTGTTAGGATTTTGTAATATATTTAAACATTTTGTTTTTTTAACTTTTTTGTCCCAACTCTTCCTTGTTTGTATATATGTAGATGACACGAACACCATTGCAACAATGGATTGTACGAAATAGACAAAATGTTATGACATCGGTCGTAAGAGCATTTTATGTAATGTATGTTATTATTCGTTGGTGGATGATGTATGATTTTGCTATGAACCGTTTAGAAAAGCTACAATATTATGGCAAAAATACTTAATGAGTTACCATAATGGACGTGATAGTGTTCATGATATGGTTTATAAAAGTGATAAAACAAGTGTGGTTAACATAAGAATGAATAGAAATGCATTTACAAGACTATGTGACATGCTTGAACAAAGAGGAGGGTTGAAAAATAGCAAAAACATGTTAGTTGATGAGCAAGTTGCTATGTTCTTACATGTACTTGCACATAATGAAAAAAAAATAGGATTATAGTAGAAAGATTCAAACGGTCAGGTGAAACTGTAAGTCGATACTTCAAGTTAGTCTTACATGCGGTATGTTTGATTACATAAAGAGTTCTACAAGAAACCCGTACCAATACCCGATGATGAAACCGACGAGAGGTGGAGGTGGTTTAAGGTTAGTACTAAATTAATATAAATTTATTTAATTCCAATATTAATAAAAAAATTTGTTTTATGTACAGGGTTGCTTAGGAGCATTAGATGGAACATATATCAAAGTTAAAGTCCTTGCAGCAAACAGAAAACCTTATCGAACACGCAAGGGTGAGATTTGTACTAATGTACTGGGAGTGTGTTCGAGAGATCTTCAATTTATATATGTACTAGCAGGATGGGAGGGTTCCGCAGCAGATAGTCGAGTACTCCGTGATGCTATTAGTAGACCACATGGTCTTAAAATAGCTCATGGTATGATATACATAAAACATAAAGCTGCATAATATTATTATCAATACAGTCTAACTAAATATGTAGAATCTATTGTAGGAACATACTACCTTTGTGATGCGGGTTATACAAATGGTGAAGGTTTTTTAACACCTTATCGCGGACAACGTTACAATCTTAATGATTGGTCTCGACCACCTACAAATGCTAAAGAGTTATATAACATGAGACACTCATCGGCAAGGAACGTAATAGAACGATGTTTTGGATTGATCAAATCTAGATGGGCTATTTTACGTGATAATGCATACCATCCAATAGAATCTATGCCACGCATAATCATTGCATGTTGTTTGATGCATAATTTCATACGTACAACCATGACTGAAGACCCCCTTGATCAAGAAATCCCTATTAATCATACACAATTTGGAGACGAACATGACAACATTATTTCTACCGTAGAGACATCGCAAGGATGGACTGACCGTCGAGATCTTCTTGCTAATACTATGTTTACTGATTGGATTGCAAGACGTGCCAACAATTAATTTATTCCATGTTTTTGTGTAAACTTCATTTTCTTTATGTGGTGTTGATATTATGTTTAATGATTGAATAACTCTATTATTATTTCATTATTCATATTGATATATTATATTTATTATGTGGCGTGATAATATTTCTTTAGTTTGGATCTATTTGTAACTTTAATAAAAAAAATGTTGTTTAAAAAGAAATAAACAAAGTAATAAAATATTTCCATTTCACTGCATAATACAACCAAACAAGAGAAATGATTTTCAACAACATTTCTCTAGTGGATTCCCACTTCTACCAAACAGTGTAATCAATTCCCTTTCTCTAGCTTAAATCTCTTTCTCTGCATTTCCATTCTCTATTGCAATTCCATTTCTCTGTACCAAACACACCCTAAGTATATTTGGTGTTTTGGTCTATTTTAATGAGTTTTTAGTGATAGTTGGGAATAAAGTTTGCAACTTTATTACTCTCCAAAGTCTCAAGAGCATTGTATGTTTCATATATTGACTCCAACACCCTTTTGATCAGTTTAGAATGTTTTCTTGGACCTCTTTGTAACAACCCGAATTTTCAAAAGAAAATTTTCATTTTTAAATAATCAAAACATTTCCAATAAACCACAAAATCTCAAGAGCAATTGTTTTCAAATTCATAATATTAATATTTTTATTTCAAATATCAGAGTGTCCCAAAAAATGCCTGAGAGAGTGCATGACACGCCATTAAGCCTTGCCCTTGCCCATATGTTCAGAAGTACCTAAAACAATCAACAAACTGTAAACTAATGCTTAGTGAGTTCCGCAGAGCATACCCCACACAAAGGGTGTGCATCAAACCGCACAAACATCATAAACCGCCTACACCGCACCAAACTGCACCGCATAATGCGGTTTAGAACTAGTGTGGTGTGGTTTGCGGTTTGAAATTTTGTTAAACCGCACTATGCGGTGTGGTTTGTAGTTTCCAATTATAACACTGTGGTTCAAACCGCACCAAATATATGTATATATATATATATATATATATATATATATATAATACAAACACATAAAAATTACATAGAAGATACGACTTTGGTTTTATTACTAATTAATTTTGATATCACCAATTTCAATTTTTATAAACAAATTTGTGATAGATTATTTATTTGATTATCTAATGTAACAATGACTAGTATTGTTAATACATTGGTAAAACCAACTTATCTTGATTCTATAACTAATATATTTATCTATAAATTTTATGTACATAATATTAAAAATACATATCCTTTTTCAAACCGCATAAACCGCACAAAAACTACACAAACCGCCCGCACCAAACCGTAGCACATAATGCGGTTTAGAACCTTCGCAATGTGGTTTACGGTTTTCTAAAATTTCAAACCGCACCGCGAACACCCTACCCCACACAATCCACATAATCACATAATCCATATCAGCTATAAAAACTACATAAACCATATAAGCCATGTATATAACATATAGGGATGCCCTGGAAACCCTCCAGGGTCTTACTCTAGGTGCCATGGGAACCTCCACATGGTCTTAGCCCTCTACCATATAAATCAGACATACGAATATATAAGGATATCGTGGAAACCTTCCAAGGTCTTACTCCGGGAGCCATGGGAATCCCCACATGGTCTTAGCCCAATGATGCCATGGAAACCCTCCAAGGTCTTACACACAAGTACCTTGGGAACCCCCCGAGGTCTTTACTAAGGATGCCATGGAAATCCGCCGAGGTCTTACACCCAAGTGCATCGGGAACCCCCAGTGGCCTTTCATGCAAGTACTATAATTACAACTAGCATACCACATATCTCATAACCAACTAGCATGTCACATAACAAATAATGGGTCGGCCTTGGTGCCTTTGACCCATTGGTATGGTGAGGAAACTCACCTCTCGAGAATGTTGAACTGGTAAGTTAAGATCAGATATCCCAACGCGCAGCTCCAACTCAACTGCTTTACCCATCCTGTGATTAACTTTCAAAATCCCGAAATACCATAAATACCCTTAAAGTCAAACTTGGTCAACCCTGGTCAAAGTCGAGGTCAACAGTCCATGTTGACCACAACTCATCGAGTGTATCTAGCAACTCGTCAACTTCCTTCAAGGTCCATAAAACTGAAATCGCGAGTCAACTTGCCGAGTTACCCGAGTAACTCATCGAGTTCTTCAGTGTCCACGGGCCTTAGTTTGAATCCTGACACACTCGAGAGTGTGCCCGAATCCCTCAAACCAAGGCTCTGATACCAACTTGTAACAACCCGAATTTTTAAAAGAAAATTTTCATTTTTAAATAATCAAAACATTTCCAATAAACCACAAAATATCAAGAACAATTTTTTTCAAATTCATAATATCAATATTTTTATTTCAAATATCAGAGTGTCCCACAAAACACCTGAGAGAGTGCATGCCGCGCCATCAACCCTTGCTCTTTCCCTTAAGCTCAGAAGTACTTGAAACAATCAACAAACTATAAGCTAATGCTTAGTAAGTTCCCAAGAACATACCCTACACAATCTACATAATCACATAATCCATATCAGCTATAAAAGCTACATAAACCATATAAGCCATGCATACAACATATAGGGATGCACTGGAAACCCTCCAGGGTCTTACTCCAGGAGCCATGGTATGACACCAGTCAAATTTAGGTCAAAAATAAATTGATCAATAACCATGATTGGGATGAACCATGTGGTAGATATTGTAACAAGGTTTCCAAAAATATAAAGAACACTGAAATCCGAGTTATAACGAAAAAGTTATAACCAATCGAAGATCCGCGACAAAACCGGCAAAACACTGTTCAGTGTAAAAACTGAATTTTCAATAAAAGGCTTTTTAGCCTTAACAATCTAAATGAAAGTTTTAGTTTATGTTAAACCGAGAACTTTCATAAAAAAGAACGCCAAAAACTGACTTCTTATGAGGAAGTTATGATTTTTCTAAGTTTCAGTATAGCAGTGTACAGCTAAAAACTCGAAATAAAGATCGAGTGATTTTTAGCCGGCACAACCTAAACGAGAATTGAAGGTCTCTTCAATTGTATTACAACGGTAAAAAGACAGACAAAAACGGACGTCGGATGAAGAACTTATGAATTTTTTAATGGATTTTCCTGTCCCGATCTATTAAAAATAATAATATTAAAAATAAAGTCAAAATTAGCCAACGAAGTCTAAACAAAAGTCGTAGAGTATAATTTTACCTACGCGTGCATATAAAGAACGTTAAAAACGGAGTTTGTATGCAAAAATTATGATTTTTACAAGTTTTTGGCTCAAAAACCGAGAAAATATGGAAAACCGGGAAAAATCGCATGGTCACATTTCGGCCACTTCACCTTGCATGCGAGGCTTCCACCTGTCACCTTTTGATTGGACCAAAGTTCTCTGTGTTGCACTCTGATTGGACCGCATCCGAGGTCCAGTAGCCGGCTGACACCCCTCACATGAACTGTAGTCGCCTCCCCCGGATCTGACACGCGCCTTGCCTTGCTGCCTCGCATTCGAACCTCGGCCTCGTGGGCTTCACAGCTGATGACGCGTGGCTGCTGACTCACCCTTCAGACCACACCCTCGCACCCCTATATAAAGGGTGTGAGACTTCTCGGATTTTTGATGTTTTTCACCCAAAATTTCACCCTTCTTCACATTTTCACCCCCTAAACTTTCTTACGACCCCCAAGGCCCCGGTATCGTATCTAAAACCCGAAGCAAGCCCCGAAGCCCCGGAATTCTCAAGAAGTTAACCTCTTTCCGGTCGAAGTGCTGCCCGCATAAAGCCCGATTTTTACTCAAAAACTCGCGGTTTCTTCGAGAATGATCTTCTATAGAAACGAAACGCTGCCCAAATCACCACTTATCAAGTGAGTTCATACCCCTATAATAGACCTTTTTAATGGTTTTTAAATGCTTTTTAGGGGGGCAATACAAGTTGAACACAGTCTAAATTGTGTTAATAATTGTATGTTATAATAATTACACAAAGGATTTCCTTATGCTTTTAAGGATTTCCAAATACTTCCAAAATGACTTAAAGCCATGTTAAATCTTTAAAGTCATGTGTACTCTTTTATTACTATTAAATTCTTTGAAAAAGGGTTTTATAAACTATTTCAAGTTATAATTATCGATATCATATTCATATATGTATAAGTATATATATATAACTTAAAGGGGCTGAGGACTAAGGAACTGCATTAATTCTTTTTTCGTATTTGGATGTGGATTTTAGGTGAGCTTAATTGTCCAAAAGTCGTTTCCTTCTTAATTATATACATTACACATATGGGAATACAAAAGGTTACTTCAGTTGGTATCATTGCATTTGTATCATGCTGAGCAAAGAGGTACGTTCAGGAGAGAACATGCTAATCACGTAGAACGTATAAATTATAATAGGTATAATTTATGATTCAAAACTAAATATACAAGTATGATTCACGATTATATACTTTTTATTCCAAGGAAATTACTAACAGTTCATTTATCTATACCAAGATATGTATAATACTTTTAGTATATGGATAATATATTAAAGAAGTAATAATACATCATACCGAGTTTGCATTTAACAAGGGTACTATACAACGTACCAAGGTTAGCAATCACGGGGTAATAATACATCATAATCTCGTTGAAACAATAAATTTGTGAGACTCTTCATGGTGTACTTATCTAAGTATGACCTTAAGTCGTGACTTATTAACCAGAATCTCCTGGAAGGAGAGCGTGAATTTGTGTATAGATCTATATGGGACTGACAATCCCACACCTTCATAGTTCGCTACAGTTTGGCCGGTAGGCCTAGGGTGACAAATGTCATATCGTTTCTGACGCCTGAAGAACGTCGCATCTAGCACATCAGTCATATTAGTATGGTTAATAGAACTCACATGGATAAAACAACGAGTAAATTACTTAGTAATATACTTCTCTTAAAACAGTAAGAAAAGATAATTACATCCTAACCAAATATACCATCTGTTAGTTTTTACTTACAGTATAAACTACGTATCATGAAATCAGGTATGGCAAATATACTTGTACTTATGGTTTTGGAACATTTAAAACAACAAAGTAGTATTATGGATAATATAATATTTTCCAGGATTAATACTAATGTTTTAATGTAGAACGGATATAACTAAGAATAATTTTACAAATGAAATGGTTTATGGGATTAAACTACTTTTACAAATGAAACGATTTATGGGATTAAACTACTTTTACAAATGAAACAATTTATGGGATTAAACTACTTTTACAAATGAAACGGTTTATGGGATTAAACTACTTTTACAATTGGAACTTAGTCATTCACTCTCTGTAAACTAGTATAACATAAAGGACATTTAGTGGTTAATTCTATAATTCATTAGTTTTTACCTCAGAGTTATAAATAAGTAATATCCGATTGACAGTGAAATGTGTGACTTCCGCCTTACTTCTTGTTCCTTGTTTGGTTGTGAGCTTAGGGCAGATACACCTATTTAACTGTCTATTCGATATTAGGTTATATATAATTAGTATAAACTAAGTAATTGCAGAGGGAACTATTGAGGTTATCAGTTTATCACCTCAGTAAATATTGGATTTTGTTGAGGAATCAACGAACTTTTCCAAGAACTTAGAGTATACTTTATAGAACTAAAATACTTATGAACTCACCAGCTTAAATGCTGATATACTCTTTCAAAATAACTTGTATTCTCAGGAATCCAGTAGACAGGTTCACTCCCAAAGCTTTTGAGAAGACTACCTAGTACCGTACTGTGACTCTTGTCTTCTACTGTACCTACTTTGGTGTTTGAATTTGTAATGTTTAAACACTTATGTGAAACTTATACTTATTAATGCAATGGTTGTTTGTACTTTGATTACTATATTGCATGTTTTGTGATACTTACATGAAGTCCTCCACCCCCGAACGTTTCCGCCATTCTGGTTTGGGGGTGTGACAGATTGGTATCCGAGCATTGCTTATAGTAAACTCAGTATATCAGTCATAAAATATATACAACTATAAACCAATTGAGATAAAAACACTCTGACCAAGAGTCATACTTTAAAAATATAACAACATTTTATAAAAGTATAAGTACATGCAGAATATATATACTAGAATGAATATCACAAGAGAAACAAAACAAAAGTATTTGGATATTGGACATTACAGTTAAACTTGGACAGTTATGTAATCATATCTGGGATCAATATAGTCTGATCAACTATATTCATTTGAGATATGACCAACATATGTTTGGGAGTGATTGTAGTGTTACAACAAGTCTAAAACTTACCTAGGTACCAGAAGAATTATAGAACCAAACATAAAGGTTAAAATACTATAGGAGTATTTTAGGATGCTATAACAAGAAAACTGAAAACTTATCAACTTCTTATATCTAGAAGTCCAAGAATAAAAATTATAATTAAAATACCATGGAAATATTTTAAATAAACTTTTGGGAAATGTTAAAAAGATCTTCTCTTGTATGTCTATCATTACTAAGTGGATACGTTAATGTTATATATAGTTGAGATTTTATAGACTTAGAATATGTGATTTTCACTCTACTTCCTTTTCCTTGTTTGGATGTGGTTTTAGAGTAGGATTACTTATTCGAATGTAACATCCCAGAAATACGAGCCAAAAATTTCGTTTTTAAAACATGTACTTTAGCAAAACATTTAGAAATAAATCATTCAACAACCATTTCATTTCACAAAAGATGTTGCATGTCAGAAAGCATTGTCATAATCATAAAAATGTCAGAGTACAATCTCCCAAGTAGATGTCATAATGCGGAATACAAACAGGTGTGTGTGTGTGTGTGATGTACCGCTACCGCGCCAGCACCTTCCCCTTTGACGAAGAGGTACCTGAAACCAAAACTGAAAACTATAAGCACGAGGCTTAGTGAGTTCCCCCATAATACCTCATACCATGCAAGCATACAACATACAACTAGGAGATATGGGCCTGGCCCACACTCATGAAGATACGGGCCTTGCCCACACTCCGCTAGCCGGGAGATACGGGCCTAGCCCACACTCCACTATCTGGGAGGTACGGGCCTCACCCACACTCCACTCTCAGAGAGATACGGGCCTTGCCCACACTCAGCCGCTAACCCATAATATACAAGTATCACATAGACAACAAGTATAGACAACTCTATCATACTGGCATATATCATAATCAACTCAACCAAGAGATACGAGCTCGGCCCACACTCTAATACTAACATCTCGTCTATACGGGCCGGCCTTAGTGCCTTAGACCCATTCCTACTGGAAGGAAACTCACCTCAAAGTAACTGTCGATCTACGTGGGAACTGACTGTATGCTGCTACTGCCGCTCCGGAGATCCTCCAGCTATAATTCCCACAAAACCCTTAGTCAAATACTGCTAACCGACTTCAGGGTAAATTGACCATTTACCCTTACAAATCAAGAGTCAAGTCACATTCAACTGCCAGTTGACCAGACTCGCCGAGTTGGCTTGCCAACTCGTGCGAGTCCCTTTCCCTTAGTTTGACCATAAATTCGTCTCTACTCATCGAGTTAGACGTTGACTCGATGAGCTTTCCTTCTATACCCAAGGCCAATAGTCCTTCATCCTACTCGCCGAGTTGTATGAACAACTCACCGAGTTCATCTTCATCCGAAGAACACTTTATCCTTTGACTCGCCGAGTTGTATGAACAACTCGTCGAGTCTGTTCTTGATCTAAGAAGGTTGCCTTGAACTCGCCGAGTGAGGGCATTGACTCACCGAGTTCCTTCCCGGATGAGTTCAGCTTCCAAATCACCGAGTCCTCCCAGGACTCACTACTCTACTCGGCATAACCAAAAAGGGGGAAAACTCGGGGACTCGCGACCCGACTCGCCGAGTTCGATGAGCAACTCGCTGAGTCTGCCACATGCAAATACTATACACTCGATTTTGTTCGAATCCAGTCCATGCCATCTACAGATCTGAGTTCTTAGGGCAGGATTTTCACGTAAAGTTTCCAACTTTACGTGTAGAAATGCATAAAATGGGGATTAAAGGCGAAATAGGGGCTAAGAAGGTAGATCTAGGACATTTAAGCAATTAACTCCCATAAAGGTTATAGATCTTAGCTTCTGGAGATCAAACATGACTAGATCTAGTAGATAATCAACCTATAACGGATTCTACTTCATGCACAAGCTTGGAAAAGGTTCAAGAAGAGCTCAAAAGGTACTCTAATGGGGTTTAAGCAAACAAACAGAATGGAGAAGAGACTTCAAGGAAATCACTCTAAACACTTCAATCTCACAAGAAACGATTTAGGGTTTGATGTAGGGCGCTCTGAGGGTGAAAGGGGGCGAGCTTGGGCCGCACAAGCTAGCTTAAATAGGGCGCAAACCCTTGGAATTAGGGTTTCATCAGAGAACGGGGACTCGCCGAGTCCGGAATACGGACTCGCTGAGTCGCCAACTTAAACATGCTCCGGGTCCCGTCTCTACTCGGCGAGTCGGACCTACAACTCACCGAGTCCAAGGCTTAAAAGATGAAAAACACAAAGATAAATTTTACGTACCAGGAACTAGGTGCTACAAATCTCCCCCACTTATTTTAGACTTCGTCCTCGAAGTCTGGTGCCCGATCCTAAAACAGCTCGGGGTAATGCTCCATCATTTCTTCCACCGGCTCCCAAGTCTACTCGGACCCCTTTCGGTGCTGCCACTGCACCTTTACTAACTCCACTCTCTTGTTCTGTAGATCCTTCGACTTCCGGTCGAGGATTGTGACTGGGCGCTCAATGTAATTCAGGCTGTCATCAACCTGTATATCCTCTAACGGTACCACCGTTGAATCATCCACGAGACACTTCCGCAGCTGGGAGACATGGAAGGTGTTGTGGATCTGGCTGAGCTCAGCTGGCAGATCCAGCCTATATGCTACCTTCCCACCCGGGCTACAACCCTGAATGGACCAATATATCTCGGGCCCAACTTGCCCCGCTTCTTGAATCGAATGACGCCTTTCCAAGGCGACACTTTCAGGAGAACCATATCCCCGACCTGGAACTCCAGGTCTGATTGACGCTTGTCGGCATAACTTTTCTGCCGACTTTGCGCAGTCTGAAGCCTGCTCTGAACCTGCTGGATTCTCTTGGTCGTCTTGAGCACCACTTCGGTGCTCCCCATGACCCTCTGGCCAACTTCACCCCAGCATACCGGGGTCCTGCACCTCCGACCGTACAACATCTCGAATGGAGGACAGTCAATACTCGCATGGTAGCTGTTGTTGTATGAGAACTCAGCCAAGGGAAGATAGGTATCCCAGCTACCACCAAAGTCTAGCACGCAAGCCCGCAACATATCCTCCAAAGTCTGGATGGTCCGCTCACTCTGACCATCCGTATGCGAGTGAAAGGCGGTGCTAAAGTGCAGACGAGTGCCCAACTCATCATGAAACTTCTTCCAAAACCTGGAAGTAAACCGCACATCTCGATCCGATATCACTGACACTAGCACCCCGTGCCGTGCCACTATCTCCCTGATGTAGATATCGGCTAACTTTTTGGCCGAGATACTCTCCTGAATCGGAATAAAATGGGCGCTCTTGGTCAATCGATCCACGATGACCCAAATCGAATCCACTCCTCGCGCCGTCCGAGGAAGCTTTGTGATAAAATCCATCGTAATATTCTCCCATTTCCATAACGGGATATCCAACGGCTGCATCTTGTCGTGCGGTCTCTGATGCTCAGCCTTGACCTTCCTGCAGGTCAAACACCGCTCGACGTACCACGCCACGTCCCGCTTCATACGGGGCCACCAATAGTCTAGACGAAGATCCCTATACATCTTCGTCGCCCCTGGATGAATAGAGAATCGGGATTTGTGCGCCTCCTCCATCAAAATCTGGTGCACGCCTCCAAGATATGGCACCCACACCCTGCGGTGTAGTGTCAATAACCCCCGGTTATCATAATCGAAGGAGGTGACTTGACCCACTATTCGCTCACTCTTCCGATGTTCCTCCTTCATAGCCTCCTGTTGAGCCTCCCGAATTTGCTACAACAGGGGATTCACCACAGTCATCCTCGTGCAAATATCCCTGATCGGTGCCGCCTTGCGGCTAAGCGCATCGGCCACCACATTGGCCTTCCCTGGGTGGTAAAGGATCTCGCAATCGTAATCCTTCACCACATCCAACCACCGACGCTGCCTCATGTTCAGATTCGGCTGATCCATGAGGTACCTCAAGCTCTTGTGGTCCGTGTAAATGGTACATCGAACCCCGTAGAGGTAATGACGCCAAATCTTGAGGGCGAAAACCACCTGCCTCCAACTCCAAATCATGCGTCGGGTAGTTTGCCTCGTGAGGCTTCAGCTGCCTCGAGGCATAAGCAATGACATGCCCCCTCTACATCAATACTGCACCTAGGCCTGAGATCAACGCATCACAATATACTACAAAATCCTCTACGCCCTCGATCAGGGCTAAGATCGGCGCCTCGCACAATCGCTGTCTCAGAATATCGAACGCTGCCTGCTGCTCAGGCCCCCATCAAAAGACCACGGCTTTCCTAGTCAACCGTGTCAGGGGTACGGCTATCTTGGAGAAATCCTGAATGAATCTCCGATAGTAGCCTGCCAATCCTAGGAAACTCCGAATCTCGGATGGAGACTTCGGAACCTCCCACCTCATCACGGCCTCCACCTTGGCCGGGTCTACTGAAATCCCATTCTGGTTGACGAGGTGCCCAAGAAACTGCACCTCGCGCAACCAAAACTCACACTTGGAGAACTTAGCGTACAAGCTCTCCTTTCTCAAGGTCTCCAAAACCTCTCTCAGATGCTCCTCGTGCTCCTCCTGCGTCTTGGAATAAACCAAGATGTCATCGATGAAAACTATCACAGACCGATCCAGCATCGGCCTGCACACGTGGTTCATGAGGTCCATGAACGCGGCAGGAGCATTGGTGAGCCCAAACGGCATCACCACGAACTCATAATGGCCATAAGGCGTCTGAAACGCGGTCTTCTTTACATCCTCCTCCCTGACCCTCATCTGGTGATAACCGGAACGCAAATCGATCTTGGAGAACCAAGATGCTCCCTGCAACTGATCAAAGAGGTCGTCAATCCTCGGGAGTGGGTAACGGTTCTTCACCGTTACCTTATTCAGCTCCCGATAGTCTATACACATCCGGTGCAACCCGTCCTTCTTCTTTACAAATAGGATCGGGGCTCCTCAAGGTGAACTGCTTGGTCGAATAAACCCATTGTCTAGCAGCTCCTGCAGCTGCGTAGACAACTCCTGCATCTCAGGAGGAGCCAACCGATAGGGTGCCTTGGCTATTGGAGCCGCACCAGGAACTAGATCGATCCTGAACTCCACCTGACGCTCCAGAGGTATTCCAGGAAGCTCCTCTGGGACCACATCAGCGTAGTCTCGCACTACTAGTACCTCGCTCACTGTCGCCTTACCCGTCTCCCGGGTATCCATAACATACGCGACATACCCTGCGCATCCCTGCTGAAGGTAGCGCCTAGATGTCGCTGCTGAACACATTATAGGTCCATGTTGTGGCCTCTCACCGTGGATCACCAACTCTCCCCCACTCGGGGTCCTGATCCGCACTAGCTGATGTGCGCAATCTATCACCCCCCCATTAGGGCTCAACCAATCCATGCCTATGATTACCTTGTTCCCCCGCAACGGGATGGGAACTAAATCCACCAAATAGCGCTCCTCGAAAAGCCTCAAGACACAATCCCTGAATACTGATGACGCTCGCACCGATCTATTATCGGCAATCTCTACCTCTAAAGGGAAATCCAACATGCTCGAAGACTCAGTAAACCTCTTGCTTAGCGCAAGGGAAACAAATGATCAGGTTGCACCCGAGTCAAACAACACGTGGACAGGAATACCGTTCACATGGAACGATCCTAATACATATACACAGAGCACATATCAATATCATAACATCATAAAAATAAAGTAGAGGGAAAGAATCATACATGTCACCACATCGGGTGCGGCGCGTGCTTCATCTGCCATCAGCTGAAACGCCCAGCTCCTCACCACTGGAGCCTTTGCCTTGGCCTGCCGGCCATCCGTAATCCGCAGGGTAGCTGGAGCCAACGCCCGAACCGGCGCTGATGCTATCAACTGGGGGCAATTGGCCTTCTTGTGGCCCCTCTGGTTGCAGTGAAAACACAGCAACTCCGATGTCTGAATAGCCGAAGCAGGAGTAGTACAATCCCTGCTAAAGTGCCCTGCCTTGCCGCACTTGTAGCAGCCTGCTGATCCCATCCTACATGCTCCCTCATGCCTCCTGCCGCATTCCCCGCAGTGGCCCGGCCCTCCTTGGCCTTTCGGCCTACCATCTGATCCCCTGGGCTTCTTCCCCGAAGCCCCAACCACCTGCCCCGCCTCTGCTTTCCTCTTCCGAATGTGCTCTAAATCAATCTCCCTTTCCCTTGCCCTGGCAATCATGGACTCCAGGGCAGGGCAAGCTGAAAAGCTAACATGCTCCTGGATATCAGCCCGTAGCATGTCATGGTAACGGGTCCTCCTCATATCCTCGTCGCCCGCATACTGGGGCACCAATAATGCCCTCTCCCGGAACTTGGTAGTGATCTCCACTACAGTCTCCGTCGTCTACCTCATATCCAAGAACTCCCTGGCCAGCTGCTGAAGCTCGACAGCTGGCACGAACTCCGCCCTGAACCTGGTCGCAAAGTCCGACCAAGTCATAGCCTCGACAGCCGAGGCTCCCAATGAGTCCCCCACGGACTCCCACCATTCCCTAGCTCGATCTCATAAACACCCTGTTGCGAACCTCACCTTCGACCCCTCAGGGCAGAAGCTAATCATCTGGGCAGACTCAATGTCGGCAATCCATCGTCTGGCAGCTATGGGGTCCTCGCCCCGTGAAAATCCGGCGCACCACTGCCCCGAAAGTCCTTGAAGGACAGCGTGCGAGATCCCGACTAACGAGATTCCATGTCGCTCCTGAATGCCCGGAGGCGATCCTCCATCAACTCCAATATCCCTTCCTTGATCGACCCGAAGATGATGGGGGTCGACTCAAGGATGCCTCTAGTGATCTCAGACGCGATGAACTCGCGTAGCCCCTCATCCACTCGCTCGGAACCTGATCCCGAACCTGTACTGCCAACTGCTGGCCTCGAACGTAGTACCACCATTCTGAAATACAAAAGAAATGACAACTGTTAGCGATACTGATACCTCTGGAGGGATCAAAATTACTACAAGTTCCCTGGTCTTATCTTGGCATTCCTCGATTCAGGTACGGATCCTCTGCTTTCAGTAGTACGGGCCCATACTACCTTCCACATCTATCTGTACCTTCTCCAAGGACTGCCTTGACTCCACTAGGTCCCTTTCACTACCGCTGATCTCTACTACTCCTATCCTAGGCTTACCCTAGGAAAATTCTGACTTCACCCAACCTAGTCCTCAGCTGCTGAAGGCCTCTTGGTGATGCCAATTAGCCATTACCTGAATACAATCACATGTGATGAGGCTCGGATAATCCTTCGAGTAAGGGGCTCATCCCTACCATGGTTAGGACTTAAACAAGAGCTACGCAATAAGGTCAAATCCAACACTCTAAGATTATTCAACCCTGATCACATGTGACTTTATCGTATTCACCTAACAGCTAACTCCCATCACTTCAAAGCCCACATAGCACAAAGAAAACAGCATTTGGACATAAAGGAAACAATCTCAAGCAACTCTATCCTCTTAGAGAGAGATTGGACTAGCATACAATGCTAAACTCACACTATCAGGCATAACCTAAACAGGCCATCCTAATGTTGACTACTCAATCCTAGCATGCAACTTTTCACACACTAAAGCACATAAAGCAGGCACATAAGGCATCACTCCTAGATCCTTAGTCCTATTCTAGCATGCTGTTCTACTGAAACTGATAAGCATAACATAAACTTGTATGGGTACTTTGGGGAATACTTACTTGAGCTTGGCCGGTCGCGCACATCACACACTTCGTTCTTTCTTAGGAGCCCTTTAGTAGCCTTCTAGAAAACATTTCCTTTTTCCAAAATCTTTTAGTCCCTTGATTTGAGTTCAAACACCCCCGAAGGTGTGTTCGAATCCCTCAAACCAGGGCTCTGATACCAACTTGTAACATCCCAAAAATACGAGCCAAAAATTTCGTTTTTAAAACATGTACTTTAGCAAAACATTTAGAAATAATCATTCAACAACCATTTCATTTCACAAAAGATGTTGCATGTCAGAAAACATTGTCATAATCAAAAAAATGTCAGAGTACAATCTCCCAAGTAGATGTCATAATGCGGAATACAAACAGGTGTGTGTGTGTGTGATGTATCGCTACCACGCCAACTCCTTCCCCTTCGACAAAGAGGTACCTGAAACCAAAACTGAAAACTGTAAGCATGAGGCTTAGTGAGTTCCCCCATAATACCTCATACCATGCAAGCATACAACATACAGCTAGGAGATACGGGCCTTTCCCACACTCATGAAGATACAGGCCTTGCCCACACTCCGCTAGCCGGGAGATATGGGCCTAGCCCACACTCCACTATCTGGGAGGTACGGGCCTCGCCCACACTCCACTCTCAGAGAGATACGGGCCTTGCCCACACTCAGCCGCTAACCCATAATATACAAGTATCACGCAGACAACAAGTATAGAAAACTCTATCATACTGGCATATATCATAATCAACTCAACCAAGAGATACGGGCTCGGACCACACTCTAATACTAACATCTCGTCTATACGGGCCGGCCTTGGTGCCTTAGACCCGTTCCTACTGGAAGGAAACTCACCTCAAAGTAACTGTCGATTTGCGTAGGAACTGACTGTCTACTGCTACTGCCGCTCCGGAGATCCTCCGGCTATAATTCCTACAAAACCCTGAGTCAAATACTGCTAACCGACTTCAGGGTAAATTGACCATTTACCCTTACAAATCAAGAGTCAAGTCACAGTCAACTACCAGTTGACCAGACTCACCGAGTTGGCTTGCCAACTCGCCGAGTCCCTTTCCCTTAGTCTGACCATAAATCCGTCTCTGCTCGTCGAGTTAGACGTTGAATCGAGGAGCTTTCCTTCTATACCCAAGGCCAATAGTCCTTCATCCTACTCGCCGAGTTGTATGAACAACTCACCGAGTTCATCTTCATCCGATGAACACTTTATGCTTTGACTCGTCGAGTTGTATGAACAACTCATCGAGTCTGTTCTTGATCTAAGAAGGTTGCCTTGAACTCGCCGAGTCAGGGAATTGACTCGCCGAGTTCCTTCCCGGATGAGTTCAGCTTCCAACTCACCGAATCCTCCCAGGACTCACTACTCTACTCGGCATAAACAAAAAGGGGGAAAACTTGAGGACTCACGACCCGACTCGCCGAGTTCGATGAGCAACTCGTTGAGTCTGCCACATGCAAATACTATACACTCGATTTTGTTCGAATCCAGTCCATGCCATTTACAGATCTGAGTTCTTAGGGCAGGATTTTCATGTAAAGTTTCCAACTTTACGTGTAGAAATTCATAGAATGGGGATTAAAGGCGAAATAGGGGCTAAGAAGGTAGATCTAGGACATTCAAGCAATTAACTCCCATAAAGGTTATAGATCTGAGCTTCTGGAGCTCAAACATGACTAGATCTAGTAGATAATCAACCTATAACGGATTCTACTTCATGCACAAGCTTGGAAAAGGTTCAAGAAGATCTCAAAAGGTGCTCTAATGGGGTTTAAGCAAACAAACAGAATGGAGCAGAGATATACCTCAGAGAACTATATCTGGTCTCCTTCTCCTCTTTTTAATCCACTCTCCTTCTTCTCCCAAAAACTTCAAGGAAATCACTCTAAACACTTCAATCTCACAAGAAACGAGTTAGGGTTTGATGTAGAGTGCTCTGAGGGTGAAAGGGGGTGAGCTTGGGCCGCACAAGCTAGCTTAAATAGGGTGCAAACCCTTGGAATTAGGGTTTCATCAGACAGCGGGGACTTGCCGAGTCGCCAACTTAAACATGCTCCGGGTCCCGTCTCTACTCGGCGAGTCGGACCTACAACTCGCCGAGTCCAAGGTTAAAAAAATGAAAAACACAAAGATAAATTTTACGTACCATGAACTAGGTGCTACATCGAAGGTCTATTTGATCTGGATTATATATAATCGGTACACACCATGTGATTATAGAAGGACCAAAAAGGATCACCTTCGTAAAAATTTAAATCTTCTTATAGATTCTTTAGACATTCCCATTCTTGTATAAACCCCTTAGATAGATCCTCCGGCAATCAATAGAAGAGTCAAGGAGGATCCAACAAAATTTCATTAGGAGAATTCTGATAGAGAAACAGATGAGAAGAAAAGAAACTATACAAATCATTTAGTGCTTTTACCCTATTAAGGACACCAATGAGAGATTCTCATGAACTTCTGGATTTTTCTGGAGTAAACAATACTTTTACAAAGAAAGGATTTCAACGTTTCATTCAAAAACTTATGAACTCACCAACTTAATTGTTGACACTCTTTCAAAACTACTTATATTCTCAGGAAATCAGTAAATCAGGTAATCAGCTGCTTTTGAGGATGGGACGCTAAGGCGTCAAACATTTCATTTCTGTCAACATAATGTAATTGATTTAGAAACATGTAAATTTATACTATGGTGTAACTTTTTCAATTATATTTATATTGGTTGTGTTTACTTTGAGCACTATTATACTCTTGTTGTGATACTATACATGAAGTCTTCCACCCTCGGACGTTTCCGCCATCCTTGGTTTGGGGGTGTGACAAAATCACCATGTTCTTTAATTCAGCATGCCAACTCAATGCTCATAAATCACATCACTTCCCCCCAAATTAATCCAGATCCCCACATGCTCGGTACTCCCGTAAGGTCAACGTGCGAGCTCCCATCAATGCCACCATCCCAGACCAAAAAGCACTCAAACGCTCATCCAAAAGCACTTAGGGTTTTGTTTTTAGGGTAGAGAGTGATGGAGGTTGATCAATAGAATGTCCTAAGGTGGTATAAGTTGCTTAAATAAGGTGCAAACCCTAAAAATTTGGGTTTTCCCCTGCACCACGTACGTCATGCATACTCCACATACACCCCGTGTACGTGGATGAATCTTGCATTCAGAATAGAGCTTGTACGCTAAGCGTACTCATAGAGTACGCCCCGTGTACTAGCTAGGGACCAAAAGATAAATATTTTGCATTAAGGGGCTAAAAGGGAAACACACCAAATTACGAATGTTACAAGTAAGACTAAAAATTTCCTCTTTTAAGTTAATAAAACCGTTATCCATAAAAACATCATAGAAAACGTGGTGAATCAAAGTGTATCAATAACAACCAAGTACATCTAAGTAATATAAAAATACGGAACGATGTGGTGTGTGCACTACAATCTTCCCGGGCTTTCCCATTCAAACTAGACGTACCAGAAACATAAATTCAAAACCATAGTCACAAAGCTTAGTGAGTTCCGCAAAATACCACATACCATACATATCAAACATATAATGGGCCTCGCCCGGCATCAGGCCCTGCCCGGCATCGGGTCCCACTCGATATCGAGCCCCACTCGGAACAGATCATTTAGTCATTAGGCACGGCCTGGCGTTAGGCCCAACCCAATATAAATATAAACATATAAACATATAATCATATAAACACAAGCAATAATCACAAAGATAAATAGAATACATGATAGTCGTCCGGCCCTACCCGGTATACATATCAATATCATATATGCAAGAGTCACGCAGACAACTAGCATCCTAATCATAATAAACCATGGCCGACATTGGTGCCTTCGACCCGCTAAACAGCTCAAGCTGTAGAATCCTCAGGTAACATCTCAGTCTGTTGGCCCAGAAAATCCATGTGTTAACATCATCAAATAGTACCTAATTAATAATTGGATCTCAACCCATAATCAAGAATCTATGTTACTTCTCCAGTATTTAGGGTAAAAGGCCATTTTACCCTCTTTCTTACTTGACCCAAAACTAAGGCCCAACCCATCTACTCAAAAGGCCCTAATTCCTTAAATGGCATCCTAAGGCCTAATGTGGCCCAACTTCCAAATTGGGCCTAAAAACTATCATGGACCTAATCCCAAGAAAGCCCATAGCCTATCTATGGCCCAAATTAAGAATTCCAATCGCCCAATAAGGCCTTAATCCAAAATGCCCAAAAATATGGCCCAAACTCGAAGAAGTCAATCTGAAGGTCAAGCTACTGAATACGTGGGACATACTAAGCTTGTACGCTTAGCGTACTCTTTCCAGGGTCAGTACATGCATTGTACCAGTTGGGTACGCCCCATGTACTCCCTAGATTACCAACCCAACCCATTAAGCACTTACTTGATTAAGTCAACATGCTAAACTCTCAGATCTGATTCTAGGAGGTGACTTAACACGTAAAGTTGAAAACTTTACACCCATGAATGACTTAATAGGACCCAACACTCAAAAAGAAGCTTAATAAGAATCTTAAGACTTTCATGGACCAAAATCTCTCATAAAATTACATTTTTATAAACAAGGGACCTCAATGGAGCAAAGATCTAACATCCATGACTTCTAGAGTAGATAAAAACCTCGACTTTAGCTCAAAAGACTAAACAATGCATAAATAACACCCTAAGTTGGATCTAGCATAAAGAATCATCAAGATGGGAGCTTTTGACGTCAAATGAGTTGCCAAGATGAAGATGACCCTGTATCTAGAAGCCCAAGCTACTCCCAAGCAACCACCAAGTGTTCTTCTTCTTCTTCTTCTTCACTAAAAACACCACCAAATCTCACTTTCAAGCTAAAAATTAGGGTTTTCCCCGACACCACGTACGCCATGCGTAGTCCACCTACGCCCCACGTATGTGGGTGAATCTCATGTCCAGAAAAGAGCTAGTACGCTAAGTGTACACATCGAGTACGGCCCACGTACTATCCAGGGACCAAAAGATAAAGATTTTGCATTAAAGGGCTAAAAGGGAAACATACCAAATTATGAATGTTATATATATATATATATATATATATATATATATATATATATATATATATATATGTTGGAATAGTGTCTAAGGCTGCAACTATATTTGGTAAATATTTGACCCGGTTGTGCATGGTCCTCTTGGGTTGCCTTCACCATAGGAACTTGACAGGATGATTTATAATGAGAGAAGGAATATTATTAATATATTATAAGAATAATATAAGGAATAATAATATTGTTATTTGATTAATATAAGTCATAAATTAGTTAGGAATTAATTTGGTGACTTAAGGAGATTAATTAAATAGAAGGGCATAAACTGTCAAATGTGTGATAGTTATACTTTGGGCTGTAATTCCTTTAAGATGAAGGGGTGGACGGTTTGAGGCTTTGGATAGACCTTGAAATCGTCCAAGGCTTATCATGAAAGGGATTAGGATTGCTTAGGGCCTAAGTTATCCAATTAGGGTTTAAAGGTGAAACCCTAGGAGCCTTACAAGTATAAATAGACCCATAGGGTTGATGAAATCGGTACTCTTGCACTTAGAAGAACCCTGGCCGAATTTCATATCCCTCCACACTCTCTCAAATCATCCTCTTGCTAGTTGGTGTTTGTAAGCGATTAGAGGAGTGACAATTGTGACTCTAAAGCTCCAAGGACAAGAAGATCAAGCAAGTGATTCAAGGTAAACTTATAACTCTGATTTCTTAGTGTTATTATGATAGAATTACCATTAGAAGTCTTGGATTCAATGCATGTTCGTTAGAGAAACCTAGATCCAAGCATTAGGGTTTTGTATGTGCACATAGAAATGTTCATATGGCTAAAACCCAACAGTGGTATCAGAGCCTAGATTGGTTTCTATTGATTTGATGCATTGATTGCTTGTTTGTTGCTTGCAAAATTCGAATTTTGTCATTCTACCTGATGAACTCGGCGAGTCCCATGGTGGTACTCGGCGAGTAGGCCTCAACTCGGCGAGTCCATTGTGGTACTCGGCGAGTTCGAGCGTCAGAAAGAGCTAATTTCGGGATTTCTTGCTGTTTATCTATTGGAAACTTACCTTAATCTTGTTAGGTCAATATAAATCCGATTTTGAGATATATATGAGTATATTCTTGACCTAATTGAAGATATTTATCAATTAATTAAATATTAATTTCCTTATGTGATAATTGATTAATTATCTTAATTAAATTGGTAAATTGTTTTGCAAGAAATAATTAAATAAATCACATATGGATAATTATGTGATTTAGATTATTTGTTATTTGATCCCCTATGTTTTGAAAAGTTTAAAACTTGCCCTCAAGTTTTGAAATTTATGTTTTGTGATTAAAAGTTTAATTTAGACAATTTAAATTTCAAACCCTAGAATTTTACAAGTTTAAAATTCAACCCTATACTAATATAATATTACAAGATTAATATATATATATATATATATATATATATATATATATATATATATATATATATGTATGTATAATTAAAATGCTAGTCTTACCGTTAGTAGGCCTCATTCATGAAGCTGGTGTATAAGGTGGGTATAAGGTTGCTGCCTATAAAATGGCGCTTAATGGGTGAACACTCTCACCCACTACTTGCTTGATCGGTGGAGGGTCGTTAGCCGAACGGGTAGGATAGGGCAACTCTCTCTCCTCATTAATAAGTATAATGAACCTATAAAATAACTACATGTTTTTTTTCAAAAAATTCCCAATCCTAGTTACTTTAGGAAAAGTGAATTGATGCAATCCCATGAAATTACACTTTGCACCCTTTCTAAGAAGTTAGTGGAGCGTGTGTGGTTTACCGACACACTAATTGGTTCTAAGCAAAGGTGGCAAAGGGTGATTCATTGTTTATCATAGTTCGATGGAGCGTGTGTGGTTTACCGGCACATCGAATAGGTGATTGTTACAATGAAGGCACAATGTGAATTTGCATGGTAATTCACACCCACTTTGTGATCCTCGGTATCCCAGTCACAAACGAGAGGGGTATATCGAGATTTAAACATGCCATTGAAAAGTTTCAATGAATCTCATCCAAACCTAGGAATTCTCAATACATTAAGAACTTAAAGTTAGGTTTTCATGGTGGACAATTAGTGAATCGTCATTCACTTACCTTCAAATTGTTTGCATGTTAGATCACGGCATCCCTTTTCTAATATGTAAATATTGTTGTTGGATCCTAGCCCTAATAATTAGGGATTCAAATTCTAATCTATCTTTGTCATTTCTATTTATAGATGTGGAACGCGAACAACGCTGCTGCTAGCTCGTTTACAATGATGAGCCTTTGTCAAAAGGTGACTTTCGATGGGATGAACTTTAACGAATGGATAACATACATTCGCACAATTGCTCGCTATGAGGACAAGGAGTATGTCCTCGATGAGAAGCTCGAGAAAATCAACCCAGAAATCGCTACTCCGGTTGAAATGGCTGCTTTTGAAACTCACGAGCGTGATGCGACGAAGGTACATTGCATCATGATAGCCACCATGAATGCCGAATTCCAAAAGTCCTATGAGGACATGTATCTGTACGAAATACACCAAGACTTGTTGGAGAGATACCACCAAAACGCGAGGCAGGAACGTTACGAGATCTTCACTAACATGATCTCCGCCAAAATGGGTCATGGTGAATCTCTAACCGTGCACCTGCAAAAGATGCAAAGATATGTCAATCGTCTTCGCAAGTTGAATGTTGACTTTGGGGAAGACTTGGCGATCGACATGGTGCTTAACTCCTTGCCCCCGTGTTACAACCAATTTAGGATGACCTACCACATGAAAAAAGAAGAGGTCACCCTAAGTAAGCTCCAAGGTCTCCTTAGGGTTGCTGAAAGCAACCTCAAGGACAAGTCTGTTGCACCCACTCCCAATCCACCCGTTGCTCCTGTTTTGGCCATTGGGCAAGGAAGAGGCAAGAAGAGGAAGGCTCCGTCTAAGAGCCACCGCAAGGGAAAGTCCCGAGATGGCTCCTCTTCTAGTGGGACCAAAGTTGATCCCGCTAAGCCTAACCCTAACCCAAAGGAGGCAGAGTGCCACCACTGCCACAAAATAGGGCATTGGAAGAGAAGCTGCCCAGACTACCTGCAAGCCATCAGGGAAGGAAAGATCAAGCCATCTTTCGCAGGTATATACACAATTAAATCTAACGATTCATCTCATGCTATTTCTTGGGTCCTTGATACCGGTTGTGGTTACCATATTTGTTCTAAATTGCAGGGACTAAGAAGAAATAGGCATGTGAAGCATGGAAGAATAAATCTAATCATGGGGAACAGAAGATCGTCGCCTGTGACCAAGATTGGAGTGTATTCTTTAGTGCTTAGGAATGGTTTATGTTTAGATTTGAACAATTGTTGCTATTAGCCAGAAATGGCAAGAAACATCATTTCATTTCATGGTTTGTTTAGACAAGGTTTTAGATTTTCTTTTAATAATGAGAATGGTTCTATTTGTGCTTATCTAAATGGTGTCTTATATTTTGAAGCAATACCATGTAATGGAATTTATGAAACTGTTATGATTGTAGATAACTTAGGAAATGATGTTTTATGCATGGATTCTTCCAATAGTATGGATAGAGCATCCTTGTGGCATTGTCGTCTTGGATATGTCAACAAGAAGCGTATAGCCCAACTCCAAAAGGATGGAGTGTTGGAGTCATTCGACCTTAGGGAAGATGACACATGCGAGTCTTGTTTACTTGGAAAGATGACCAAGTCACCCTTCACTAGTACATGTGAAAGGGGTGAGGGTCTATTGGACCTCATACATACTGATGTATGTGGACCGTTTAGATCAACCATAAAGGATGGGAACCGCTTCTATGTGACTTTTACCGATGACAATAGTAGATATGGGTATATCTACTTAATCAAGCAAAAGTCAGAAACGTTTGAAAAGTTCAAAGAGTTCAAGAATGAAGTGGAGAATGAATTGGGCAGGAAAATCAAGATGCTTCGATCCGATCGAGGAGGAGAGTACCTAAGTCTTGAATTCCACGACTATCTCAAGGAGTGTGGAATAGTTTCACAATTGATGCCACCTAGGACACCGCAGTTGAATGGTGTAGCACAAAGGCATAATCGAACCTTGTTAGACATGGTTCGCTTTATGATGAGTCGTGCTTCACTATCTATCTCTTTTTTGGGGGTATGCCTTAGAGACTGCCGTCTATATCCTTAACCGAGTCCCTACTAAGAAGGTTGCCAAAACACCTCACGAGATGTGGACAGGGAAAGCTCCCTCGTTAGCACATATCAAGGTTTGGGGTTGTGAGGCTTTCGTAAGACGAGATACTCATGACAAGCTCGAACCTTGCAGTGAGCGATGTATTTTCATCGGCTACCCGCAGAAATCCTTTGGATATCTCTTCTATAGACCGAAGGACAATGTAGTCTTCGTTGCGAGGAGAGGAGTTTTTCGATAGCGAGAACTCATAAGCCAAGGAGACAGTGGGAGGCAAATCGAGCTTGAAGAGATTCAAGAGTCGATAGATGAAGGAACCTCTACCGCTGGCACTCAACCCGAGGAGGAAACTCCGGTTGAACCTATTGACCAGTCCTTACCTCTTAGACGTTCCGAAAGAGTTAGAGTTCAACCCCAGTTTTATGGTTTTCATATTACTACCGAAAGGGATACATATATTAGTGATGGTACACTAATAAATCTAGATGAACCTAATAGCTTTAAGGAAGCCATGGCAGGCCCGGAGTCTGTAAAACGGAAAGAGGCAATGGACAGCGAGATCCAGTCCATGTATGACAACCAAGTTTGGAATTTGGTTGATAATGTGCCCGGACGTAAGACCGTTGGGTGCAAATGGATCTTCAAGAAGAAGACCGACGTGGATGGAAATGTACACACATATAAGGCGCGATTGGTTGCGAAGGGCTTTACTCAAACTCCCGGAGTTGACTATGATGAGACCTTCTCACCAGTTGCGAAGATAAAATCTATTAGAGTGATGCTATCTATTGCCGCATTTCATGACTATGAGATTTGGCAAATGGATGTCAAAACCGCTTTCCTTAACAGGAAGTTGGCTGAGGATGTTTACATGGCTCAGCCAGAGGGTTTTGTTGATCCGAAGCATCCGAATAGAGTGCGTAAGCTTGAGAAGTCCATTTATGGATTTAAGCAAGCGTCTCGCAGATGGAATCTTTGCTTCGATGAGAAAGTCAAAGAGCTTGGATTTGTACGAAGCGAAGATGAATTGTGTGTATATGTCAAAGCCAGTGGGAGCATAGTTAGCTTTCTCGTTTTGTATGTCGATGACATACTGCTCATAGAAAACGACATCCTGACTTTTCAGGAAGTTAAGTCCTGGCTCAGGAAGTGCTTCGCTATGAAGGACCTCGGAAAAGCTTCCTATATCTTGGGAATAAGGATACTGAGAGAGCGAAGTAAGAGACTAATAGGACTTAGTCAGAACACTTACTTAGATAAAGTACTAAAACGTTTTAGTATGGAAAACTCGAATAAGGGAGAATTATCGATACAAAGTAATGCCAAGTTGAGTAAGACTCAAAGTCCGAGTACCGAAGCTGAAATAGCAGAAATGAGCCGAGTACCATACGCTTCCGCAGTTGGCTCAATGATGTATGCTACTACTTGTACTCGCCCTGATGTAGCCTTTGCTTTGAGCATGGTTAGTAGATATCAATGGAATCTTGGCAGAGCCCATTGGATTGCGGTCAAGAATATCCTTAAGTACCTTCGGAGGACGAAGGAATGGTTCTTAGTCCTCAGAGGGAGTGATAACTTAAAGGTGCGAGGGTATAGTGACGCCAGCTTCCAAACCGACAGAGACAACTACCGTTCGCAGTCGGGTTGGGTCTTTACTCTGAATGGTGGAGCAGTGACTTGGAAAAGTTCCAAGCAGGAAACTATAGCTGATTCAATGTGCGAATCAGAGTACATTGCAGCGAGCGAAGCGTCAAAGGAGGCAATATGGTTAAAGAACTTCATTGGTGACCTTGGAGTTGTGCCTGCCATAAAGGAGCCTACGGAAATTTTCTGTGATAATGAAGGAGCGGTTGCCTTGACCAAGGAACCAAGGGATCATGGTAGATCCCGACATATCGACAGAAAATATCATTTTATTAGACATCGAGTAGAAGAAGGACACATCGTGGTTTAGAGGATATCATCGGAAGATAACCCAGCAGATCCGCTTACGAAGGGACTGAGTAGGGTTAAGCATTTGTAGCATGCTAGGAGCATTGGACTGAAGGATGGTATTAGTTTAGATTAGATAGTTTTGAAACGTGTAATAGATAAAAGTAATTGACAATTGATGATTAAATAAAGGAGAATTATTTATAAGTAAAGTTATTGTCTTCTGTTAATTGTTTAACTATTGTTTCACTTTGCATGTTTTGACTTCTAGAATAATTGAGTTTATTAAGAATAATCGAATTATTCAAACAGTCCACAATCGTTCATATGTTGGAAGTAGGTATGAATGAAGATTGTCATGAATTGGTGTGTAGATTGTCTAAATGGTATTAGACATGGCAAATGTTTGCTACAACGTTTATGAGTGCTCATGAAAAGGTTTTGAGCATTGGAATAAACCCGCACTTGCTGGAGTCACTTTATGGAATATGAAAAAAAGTGATCACAAGATGATAATATCATATGGTCTTAAAACCTAGATATATGGTTTATTAATTGCTTATTGGTTATGCATTGATAATGCGAAACCGCATCAGTAAATTGATGTCATAAAACGTATTGTTGTGTATAATTGATTGGTGAATAAGTAAATGCATATAAGTCGAAGTTTATCAGTTACTTCTATCCTAAGAGAATAAAAGCGATATCACGGCCACTCGATGATTTGATTTGACTTATGTGCCGGGCCCGGTCAGAACTGAATTGATGTGTTCGATTAAGTTCTATGTCGAATAAATCTGAGATCGAGAAACCAAATGCTAGACAATTGGTTCCATAGAAATGTCTGCATGATATCTGAACAGAGGACTGTACGATCCCTTATCTAAAGGACAAGATTGATAAGATCATAGTTTGACAGCGTCTTTGAGAGCTATGATTGCTAATCGAAATATACTTATATAGTTACTAGACTTATCCAAGTGGGAGACTGTTGGAATATTGTCTAAGGCTGCAACTATATTTGGTAAGTATTTGACCCGATTGTGCATGGTCCTTTTGGGTTGCCTTCACCATAGCAACTTGACAGGATGATTTATAATGAGAGAAGGAATATTATTAATATATTATAAGAATAATATAAGGAATAATAATATTGTTATTTGATTAATATAAGTCATAAATTAATTAGGAATTAATTTGCTGACTTAAGGAAATTAATTAAATAGAAGGGCATAAACTGTCAAATGTGTGATAGTTATAATTTGGGCCGTAATTCCTTTAAGATGAAGGGGTGGACGGTTTGAGGCTTTGGATAGACCTTGAAATCGTCCAAGGCTTATCATGAAAGGGATTAGGATTGCTTAGGGCCTAAGTTATCCAATTAGGGTTTAAAGGTGAAACCCTAGGAGCCTTACAAGTATAAATAGACCCATAGGGTTGATGAAGTCGGTACTCTTGCACTTAGAAGAACCCTGGCCGAATTTCATATCCCTCCCCACTCTCTCAAATCATCCTATTGCTAGTTGGTGTTTGTAAGCCATTAGAGGAGTGACAATTGTGACTCTAAAGCTCCAAGGACAAGAAGATCAAGCAAGTGATTCAAGGTAAACTTATAACTTTGATTTCTTAGTGTTATTATGATAGAATTACCATTAGAAGTCTTGGATTCAATGCATGTTCATTAGAGAAACCTAGATCCAAGCATTAGGGTTTTGTATATGCACATAGGAATGTTCATATGGCTAAAACCCAACAATATATATATATATATATATATATATTAATGTTATGGATGATGTTATTTTGGATTTATTAGATAGTTTATGTAATGTGGTATATTTTATATTTAATGTAATGTGGTATGCATTATTTTTGTCTTTCTATTAAATCTGTATTTTATAATATATAAACAAATATTATATATAAATCGTTTTAAAAAAAAAGTATTAGCAGCGACACCTTTAACGATGCCATGCACCAATTGCGACGACGCCTGCCTCCGAGGAGCCTTGCCGCCTGTGGCCGAAGTATCAATAGAGACGATGCTAGTAGCGACTTTTAAGGCTTTTAGCGATGACACTTATTAGAGACGAAATTAAGTGCAACGACAATTGAGTATTAGGTACGAGGTAATAGCGACAACTCTAGCCATCAGTTGCGACGTTTTTTGTCGTCGCCAAAGGTAAGTATTTTTTTTTTTTTGCGAATGTTAAATGGTGAATAGTACCAAACCTTGATTGTCACCGATGTGACACGCAACCAATTACAAGTACAATAAGCTTACATAAAAGATTACTAATATCCGGATAGAATGTAATCCACCATGTAAATCCGCAAAGACTTTTCCAATAGAATCAAGAATGAAAGGGGACTTCGAACTCACCACCACAATCTACGAAACATACCAATTTGTTTAAAAAAAATTAATTTTTAATTTGAATAACATAGTTATTGTCATAAATCAGCCTCATAAAAACCATTTGTTTTGAAAGTTAAACCCAAAAATCAGAGTGTGTTCATAAGTGCAGAATCATAAAATACGAAAGTTGTCAATGTATGTACAACTCACGTCTTCTCCTTCTCATGATCACTTGAAACACTTAATCCACAACTATAAACCAAAGCTTAATGATTAGCCCAAAACAAAATACACCACAATATACATGCAAGCATACAAACATTGTCTTTAAGTCCATGGTTGGTTCGCCCCTATTGTCTTTAGCATACAGCTGGTCTGCACCTAGCTTTTAGCATAGCTTTGGCCCGCATGAGTATCTTGGCCTACCGTACAAAACAGAACCACCATCAACTCACTATGAAATATGTTGACAAATATAACAAATAAACACACAAACAATCCGACAACACATACAATTGACTAAACTGTAACGACCTGAAAATCCATTCGTTAATGAGGTTAGTTTTCCGTTACATAGATAATTCAGCTTAAATTTATTTATGTTATAATCAAGGTATAAAATGAAATAAACAAAAATAAAATAAGGATTTATCTGCCTTTGAAGTGAATTATAAAGTTTTAATTAAACCATAAAAGAGAAAAATACAATTAAGTTAGTGAAGGAATTTATGTGATAGTTAATTTAAACTAAAGTGGTTAAGATGTCATAAAGGGAACTACGATGCAAGTCTTAAATCTATTCTAATAAATGAAGATTCATTTTGCTATATGACAATTTTTCATAAGTTTTGACACTTGTCATTTTATAGTATTCTTAAAATAAATAATATTCACATGTCAATTTATATGTTTTTTTAATTTTTAAAATTAAAAAGCCACATAATAAATAAATATGATCATAAATTGCAATAAATATATCTTTTCCTTTTTTATTTTAACATTTAATTTTAAAAAATACTTAATATTTATATTTTGATATTTAATTTTTTTATTTAACTCATATAATACACGGGTTTCACACCTAGATAATTAAAATAAAACACATTAAATTATAGGAGTTGAGGGGGAGGGAGATAATGGAACTAGGGTATAACACATATAAAAAAAATGTTGTTGGAGTGATAACGGAGAAATGAGTATAACACAGAGACCAAAGTTGTAACTTTGTGTTATAAACGTCGATGGCACCGAAGTTTGGTTTGTCTTCAGTTTCTTGCATATTTACGTAACGTATACGACCCTATAATCATTGCATATAGGTATCATTAGGGTTAGGAAGGAATAGTATCCTCGTGTGACAGTGTGAGTGCGACTATAACCGTAACCGGGAGAGAAATTAGAGAACGGCGAGAGATAGACTAGATGAAGATTTTGTGAATCGACACACCAATGAAACCATATCGATTGGAAAAGATGTTAGCAGGATTCGCACCTTGCTGGTTTTCTAGCACAAGGGTTGCACAATAGCAAGATATCACACAAGTCGGTGGTTCAAACCCTTGCCTCTCCATTAGCCACAACTGTTAAGTAAGCCATTAAGCACCCGTCCAATTTGCCCCTTGGAGGCTAGGGTTAGGTGGGCCCGGTTAGAGTTGTGGGTATCAACCTTTTTTCAAGATGTAAAAATTCACTTTTGTAGATTATATAATTTCGACAAGATACTTTTATAAAATACTGTATTATCTTATACCAGTAATAAATATATAAAATATGATCATTTTTTATATATGTATAGAACATCTCGATTTTTTTATGGTTTTGTGGATATCCTTTTTTCCGTTTTCCCTTTTTTCAAACATTATGAAATCAAAACGCTTTTCCAGTTTGCTGATTGTATGTCTCCTGCCGTGTATTTATTTATTTATTTATTATTTTTTTAATAGATTTGTTGTTGTTCCGTTGTTGACATGACACCAAAGAAAAATCAAAGGAAATGGTCAACAATTGTCATTACGAGGAAAGGATCCACAATAGACTTGTTTGCATTATTTGTAGACCTTTAAGCAATGATTTATTATTTAATAAATCCTAATTTCCTCATTGTTGCCTATCATTCCACCCAGGGCAGACGCAAGAATTAGTAGTAGGGGTTGCATAAAATTTTTTTCCGGTCAAATATAATATAAAACATTAAAAATAAAATTCGGTCAAAAATAATAAAAAACATCTAATATAATTTTATTTTTTTGGTTAAACATAATATAATAACGATCTATTAGAATTTAAATTTGTCCTCTTCGTGCGGACTTCTTTTGAAACCACTCCATTATTTTTTTCATTCTCAACTTTCGCAAGTACTTCGGTCTCAACATTACAAAGCAATGCATGGTTCACAAATTCATCGCCAATTTTGTTACCCAAGTCGGTCTTCAAGAGCTTCATCGTTGAAAACCATCTTTCTACACTTGCGGTTGCTACGGGTAATATCAAAGCCAACTTTAAAAGCTTATAAACCAAAGGATAAGACCGATGCTTCCCCGTACTAACCATCAAACGAGAAAGGTCGGAAATTCCTTTCAAACTAGTGAAACGCTCATCTTTGATGCAAGAATGATAAAATATCTCAAGTTGTCCTTCAAGGTCTATCATATCTGAATCATCAAAGTCATACTTGCATAACTTACCCAACTTCAATAACTTCACGTGCACTAAAACTCACACTTTTCTTTTGCTTTGTTGTGAAAACTATCAACACCACCCACATGAGTCCGAAATGCATCTTTTTTATTCCAAGTATCAAAACCTTGGGAAACAAATGCATCTCTCCCTCCTTTTTGTCCCATGAGGTCCCCACACAAATAACAATATAAACAATATGCACTATTCTTTTTCACACTATATTCCAACCAATCAAAGTCATCAAACCATGAAGGAACGAATCTTCTAAATCTATCACCTATTTTTTTTAGGAAACTTACGTGCCCTTACTTGACACGGTCCTTGAAGCAAATATGCTCTTCTTACATCATCTCTTATATTTGGTTTGTATCTTGTAATCAATGGCCTATCCGCCAAGTCCTTTGGAAGATCTTTCAAGTAAAGATTATCATTAGGTTGGTTAGAGCATGGTGTTTGTGGAGTTGCATTAGAAACCGAAGGGTTTGATTGGTTGGTGATTGGTGTTTGTGGAGTTACATTAGGATTAGAAACGGAAGGGATTGATTGATTGGTGATTGATATTTGGGAACATTCTTCACCACTTTCATTAGGATTACGTCTTTGTCTTTTGGTAAAAAAAACCACTTAGTTTAACCTATAAAAACATAACAATTACACCTAATCAAACAATGAATTCAATAAAAACATAACAATTAGTTAATTACACCTAATCAAACAATGACTTCAATTAAACAAGTTGCTTTCACCTAATCAAACAATAAATTCAATAAAAACATAACAATTACACCTAATCAAACAATGACTTCAATTAAACAAGTTGCTTTCACCTAATCAAACAATAAATTCAATAAAAACATAACAATTACACCTAATCAAACAATCAATTCAATAAAATAAGTTGCTTTCACCTAATTAAACAATAAATTCAATAAAACATATCAATTTCACCTAATCAAACAATCAATTCAATAAAAAACATAGCTATTGCACATAAGCAAACAATATAACTTTAATAAAACAAATCAATTTCACCCAAGTCAATCAATAACTTCTAAAAAACATATCAATTTCAAATATCTTAATGAATTGGTAGTAGAACTTACTTGTTTCATTCTAGTGTAGAAATTGAAAAAAGACAGAAAAGGCCAAAGGGTCGATTAGTCGATACTTGCTTCAATGCTTCAAGTCTTCAAGACAATTGTTGAAATCGATCAAGGAGACAAGGATTGTGATTGATCCAACAATCAAAACGATCAAGTCATGAACGATTGTGAGGTCACACAAATCAGGAAGTCGAGTAGACGAGTAGTCGAATTTTGGATTTTGTAATCGTGATTTTTTTTTCTACCGATAAAACTCAAATTAACACTCAGTTAATTAAGATTGGGCTATTTTTTACAAGCAATTAGCCCAATTGCTAATTTATCCAATTAAGTTTTATTTTGGGCTTTGGGCAATTGGACTATTAGACAATAATTGATTAAAACATTGGGCATTTGGGCTCGTTATTATTTTTTTTTTTTTCGTTTGGTAATTCCCGATACAGTGACAATATTTTTTTTATGTAGTTGGCTAGTTGCACAAAACTTTTTTAGTAGTTGCATGAATTTTTTTAGGGTTTAGGGTTTTTTTTTACGTAGTGGCACAATAGGAAAAATTAAAAAAAAAATAAAAAAAAAATAAAACGAAATTTTTTCTACTACGTGTGCGGAAGCTAGGTGTTGCCGGTGCCACATCGGGCACCTAGCTAGGACCGCCCCTGATTCCACCAGTTACATATGGCTCTAATCCTACTGCGTCTTGTCTTTGTAACTATTTTCCTACATTTCATAGCTGCACAGCAGAAACACACCGCCACAGCCGATGTCAAACCATGACTTTCATCTTCCGGTGAATTTGCCTTTGGGTTCCAACAAGTTCAAGGGACCGATAATTTCTTGTTATCCATAAGGTATGACAAGATACCTGACAAGACGATCATTTGGTATCTAGAAGAAGGTCAAATGGTGCCTACAGGATCCAAAGTTGAGCTACTTGGTGAAAGTGGACTCGTACTCACTCATCCTCAGGGTACACAGGTATGGAGATCTGGGTCCATTTCCGCTATTGCATCAGGTTTTATGAATGATACAGGTAAGTTCGTAATTTTTGGTAGCAATTCTCGCAAGATATAGGATAGTTTTGATTATCCGGCAGACACACTGTTGCCTACTCAGGTTATAGAGAGAGGCGGAGGGATGAATTCAACAATCAGTGCAACAAACTTCTCTAGTGGACGATTCCAGTTACGTCTGCTTCAAGATGGAAATCTTCTTCTTAATACATGAAATATACTTTCAGGTAATCCTTTAGTTGATTACTATATATCGTAGTGGTACTAGTGATGACTCCAACTCAACAAATTCTGGCAAACGAGTGATCTTTGATGTAATGGGGTACATGTATATTTTGAGAAGAAATGGCGAAAGGTTGTATCTTACTCGAAGGGGCTCAGTTCCTTCTGGAGATTATTATCACAGAGCCACACTCGATTCTGATGGAGTCTTTAGACAATACTACTACCCTAAGAATTCCACTGGCAATATTAGAATTATAACTTAACGGGAATTAGTCCACGTTAGTCTTATGTTAAGTATGTTGTTAAGACACTGTTAGTTGTTAATCTGTTAGATTGTTAGCTATTAGTTGGGTTTATGTTAGAAAATAGTGCGTAGTTTAATCCTTGTATATAAACTATGTATAGCTTTTCGTTAATGCAAGTTGAATGTTTTACCCAATTTGAAACACTAAAATGGTATCAGAACAGTTTCCCCATCTACAATGAATATTATTCGTTCATAGATTGTTCATCTCATCGATCATTCATCTTGTTTTCTTTTTCAATTCATCATCCGATTTTATTCAATCGGATTCAATTTTGTTTCATTTCGATTACTCTGTTAATTGAAATTTTCAATTCCTTTCTCATTGAATTCTAGGTTTCGATTGTTTGATCTTCATCATGAGTGAAGGCACAAAGCAATGCAATATTCAAGAGAATTCAGATGATCCTTACTGGATCCACCATTCAGACAATCCAGGAACCGTTCTTGCTTCTCAAATTCTTACTGGAGACAATTATAGTTCTTGAAGTCGTGCTATGACCATAGCTCTATCAGTGAAAAACAAGTTAGATTTCATTGATGGAACGATTAATCAGCCACCTACAATAGATATTGTCCGATACAAATCCTGGTCTTGTAACAACAACATTATTATCTCTTGGATCCTCAATTCGATTTCGAAAGAAATTGCAGCATCAGTGATCTATCTCAAGACTGCAAAGGATATTTGGAAAGAACTTAATGATCGTTTTCAGCAAAGTAATGGCCCTAGAATTTTCCAAATCAAACATGATATCATGAATGTTACTTAAGGAGGAAATACTATAAGTACATACTTCACCAAATTAAAGGTGCTATGGGAAGAATTGGTAAATTACAATAGGCATCGTACTTGTGGTTTATGCACCTGTAGTGGAGCCAAAGAAACAGAGCAGGCTATGAATTTTCTTATGTGTCTGAATGATGATTTCTCACAAATTTGTGGTCAGATCTTATTAATGGATCCTATTCCAAGTGTTAATCTCATTTTTTCTCTTATCATTCAAGAAGAGCGACAGAGGTCTGTAAGTGTTTCTCAAATGTCTCAATCTGTTGTTGCTTTTAATGTTCGAGACACAAATGGATCAAAATCTGTTAAGAATAATCAGCATAAGAATTTCAAAAAGAATCAAGTTTATTGCACTCATTGCAAGAAATCGGGTCATACACAAGAAAAATGTTACAGATTGCATGGATTTCCACCTGGTTTCAAGTTCACAAATGGTAATAACCATTCAAGAGCTAATTTTGTTTCTACTGATCAAGTGAACGGTTCTTCTTTCTTTGGTTTTAATGATGTTGTAACCGGGCTAAGTGATGAGAAGTGCAAGTAATTTATTGCTATGTTTTCAGGGAAATTAGCTTCTTCCAATGCAGTTACTACTCAAGAATTTAAAGCAGGTAACCATTATATTCTGAATACTGCATCTGGCAATTATAAGTCTATTGTTTGGATCATAGACTCTGGAGCTACTAGACACATTTGTAATGATGAAAAACTTTTTATTAATACTAAAAAGGTTTTTAATACTCGTGTCAAATTACCAAATCAAATGCTTATCCAAGTGCATTTAGTGGGTAATTTACAACTGAATAATCATCTTATCCTCAAAAATGTTCTTTATGTTCCTCAAGTTGAGTTGAATCTCAATTCAGTTACTTCCCTAACTGAGGACAAAAATGTCATGGTTGCTCTTTATCATGATTATGCCCTTATACAACAGATAAACAACAAGATGATGATGGGCAAGGGTAGTGTGAAGGAAGGTCTATATCTGCTTGATCAAGAGTTACAAACTAGTTCTATCAACACTATTTCTCTACAGCAATAACATCAAAGGTTTGGGCATCCTTCAAATAAGAAACTCATGCATATTAGTAATGAGTTATCATTGAATAAAAAGGCAGATAAACATGTTTGTATGATCTGTCCATTAGCAAAACAAAAGAGATCTCCTTTTGTATGTAGAAACAATGTTGCTAGTAAATCTTTCGATCATATTCATTGTGATATTTGGGGACCCTATCATGTTAATTCATATCAAGAGCATCGATATTTTGTCACCATAGTTGATTATGATAACATTGTCATATGATTATATCAAAGAGAAATTACAAGGGTTCTCAGAGAAAAGCATAAAGACTACAAGGAATAAAGCGGATATAAATACTAGCTAGACAGAAACCCTAATGGGCTAAAGACAAAAAGGGCCAGTAAACAAGCGGGCTAATAATATAGACTAACATCCCCCCCCTCAAACTCACAATGCCGCAGCAATAAGCATTGAGAGTTTGTCACATAAGAACCGAAACCGAGAAGCTGATAAAGCCTTCGTAAAAATATTTGCAAGCTGCAAAGTTGATGAAACAAATGGAAGCGAAATGGTCCCAAGCTGCAGATGATGACGAGTAAAATGACAATCAATCTCAATGTGCTTTGTCCGCTCATGAAAAATAGAATTCTTCGCAATTTGTATCGCACTTTTATTATTACAATTCAAGGGAGTAGGTGAAGAAATGTAAACTCCCATATCCGCAAGCAGCCATCGTAACCAGATAATCTCGCATGTAGTTACAGCCATAACACGATATTCAGCCTCTGTGGAAGATCTAGAGATAACATCCTGTTTCTTGCTCTTCCATGAAATAAGAGACTCTCCAAGAAATACACAAAATCCAGTGGTTGACTTACGATCATGACGATCACCATCCCAATCAGCATCACTATAGGCACGTAACTCAAGAGAAGATGTCGAGGAAAACAAGAGAGTCTGAAACTGAGTGCCACAAAGATATCTCATAATACGAAGAACAGCTCCCCAATGAACAGAAGTAGGTGCAGTAACAAATTGATTGACAATATGAATAGCATGAGCAATATCTGGACAAGTGACTGTGAGATAAACCAAACTTCCCACCACAGTACGATAAAGATTCAGATCAGACAAAGGAATACCATCAGTAGGAGAGTATCGAGCATTGGTTTCAAGAGGGGTATCAACAGTCTGATTGTCAGAAAGTCCCGCCCGTGTAAACAAGTCAGATATATATTTAGTCTGGGAAAGAAGGTACCCTTTCTTAGACTGAGCGACCTCAATACCCAAGAAATAACGCAGCAAGCCCAAATCCTTCATAGCAAATCGACGAGCTAGATCATGCTTCAAAGACTCAACACCACCATGGTCATCACCTGTAATAATCATGCCATCCACATATAAGGACAGAAGAATATGTCCTGCACTCGAGCATCTAACAAACAGAGCAGAGTCGTGATTACTCTGGACAAATCCAAGAGAGGTAATCACTATGGAGAATTTCTCAAACCAAGCACGAGGGGCTTGCTTGAGCCCATACAAAGCTTTGTGAAGCCGACAAACCTCGCCTGGTCGATGTTGAATTCATGGAGGAGGGGTCATATAAATCTCTTCATGAGGGTCACCATTCAAAAAGGCATTCTTGACATCCATTTGAAAGTTCTTGCACTGTCGAACGGATGCAACTGCAATCACAGTACGAACTGTCGTCATCTTTGCAACTGGGGCAAATGTCTCCTCGTAGTCAAAACTATACTGTTGGGAATACCCTTTTGCTACAAGTCTAGCCTTATATCGTTCAACAGAGCCATCAACTTTTGTTTTTATCTTGTACACCCAACGACAACCTATCGTATGTTTCCCGGGAGGAAGAGAAACCAAATCCCATGTATGAGTCTGATGAAGAGCAGTGAGTTCTTCAACCATAGCATTCTGCCAAAGAGGATCTGAAACAACTTCTCTATATGATTCAGGTTCAGACAGATGATGGATGCTTGCTATAAATGAAGCAAACGGTCCTAAATATGTAGAGTAAGAAAAATCTGGTAGCTTGGTGGACTTGACATGACGAGAAGGTCTCCTGAGGGGTGGTGGTGGAGGAGGATCCTCAACTTCAATAATCGGAGGATCAGGCTCAGGAACAGGTGGAGTTGAGGCACCCTCTGAAGAAGTGGGTGTGTCATGTGTCGAGGGATCATGTGGCATAGATGAGTCTTGAACCTCTATATCTTCATTAAAAGGATCAATACGCAGAAGATCAGACTTTGTTACATTGTGGGCTGTAGCAGGAATCGATTAGAAAGGAATATGTTCCAAAAAAGTAACGTGCCAAGAAACATATAACTTCTGACTCACAGGATCATAGCAATGGTATCCTTTCTGACCAATCCCATACCCCAAAAATACACAAATAGCAGATTTCGACCCCAACTTGTTCCTTTCAACATGAGGACGAAGAACAAAAGAAGTACATCCAAAAAATAGTAAGGAAGAGTAGTCTGGTGGATGACCATATAACTTCTCAAAAGGAGATATTCATGAATTCAATAAAGTAGGGATACGATTAATCACATACACAACAGTTAGGACTGCTTCTCCCCAAAAGGCACTAGGGACCTGTGCAGACAGGAGCAAAGAGCGGGCAGTCTCAACAATATGACGATGTTTTCGTTCTGCCACACCGTTTTGCTGAGGTGTGTCAGTACACAAAGATTGGTGTATGGTACCACCAGAAGCAAGTAATTGAGTGAAATCATTAGAGGTATATTCTCCCCCTAAGTCACACCTGAAGCACTTAATCACACCCGAATGTTGAGTTTTAACAAGAGCTCTAAAATTGTTGTAAATACCAAAGGAATCAGATCTGTGTTTCATAAGATAAACCCATGTATATCGAGTATAATCATCTATAAAAGATACATAATAGGTTGACCCACCCTTTGTGGATACTGGTGCAGGATCCCACACATCAGAATGAATAATATCAAAAGGAGCAGTAGAACAAGACATACTTTTATTGAAGGGTAAAGCAGAAAATTTTTCTAGTTTGCAACCACTACAATCAGAAATATCACAAGAGTTTAAATGACCCAAAACACCACTAAATGCTAATAAATTCAACCGTGATACAGACACATGTCCTAAACGAGAATGCTAAAGATAAAACTCAGACGACAAAGGACACAAACGAAAAGAAGATAAATCAATGCTGGAAGCAACAACAGCAGATACTTTGAGGACCTCCAAGACATATAGTTTCCCCACCCTACAACCGATCCCACTCACCTTCTAGGTGTGTTGATCCTGTATAACACAGACATAATCAGAAAAGAACACCCAGTTACCAGACTTGCATAACTGACTGACTGAGGCAAGGTTCAAAGTTAGTTTGGGAATGTAATAAACATCATGAAGAGTAATATGAGAAACAGATATAGACCTAACACCCTCAACTAGCATAGATGTATCACTAGAAGACTTAACAGAAATGGATGACACTTGCGACAATGAAGTAAATGATGACAAATGAGGAGTCATATGATGGGTTGCACCAGAATCTAAAATCCACAACGATGAGGGAATACCTGAAGTGTCAGAAGAAGAAGGACCAGAGTGAGACATAGATGCAGACATGGCAGTGGGATTAGAAGCCAAATACTGTCTAAAGCTCTCAAACACCTTGGGATCCAATGCAGATGGTGGCATATGTTCAACAGATTCTGTGTCAACTAGTGGAACAGCAGCAGTAACAAACTGTGGAGGACGAGGGATCTATGGTGGAGTACCAGAGGAATGAGACTGATGCTTCTGTTGACCAGACCTATTTTGTTGCCCTGGCTGAGATTGACCATATTTACCCTTGTTAACTAACAATGGACACTGAGCTTTCCAACGATTCTTCTGTTTGCAGAATGCACACTCATCATAAGCGACTCTTGAAGGTTGTCGAGATTGACTGGAGGAGATAGGAAGCATAACAGGAGTGGGAGTAGGAGTAGAGGTTGCTTTAAACCCTTTATCTACATGGGACTTGATACGAGTCTCTTATGCAATTAACTCATGGACAACTGAATCAACTGAAGAAAGAGGAGAGCGATGAAGAATCGTTCCACGAAGACCTTCAAAATCATAATGCAAGGCCATCAAGAACTGAACCAAGCATTGTTCTTCCCTCCTAGCAATGTAAGGCTCAAAATCTTTTAACTCTTTAGATTCAGTAAGAGCCAATTGATCCCAGAGATCAGACATAGCAGCATAGAAATCTTGAATGCTCTAGTCATTCTGTTGAAGGGCACGAATATCATATTCCAATTGGTATTGTTTAGCAAAATTGGACTGAGTATACAGTCTCTCCAAGTGATTCCAAACTTCCTTTGCTGTATCATACTTAGCCAACTGCATACCAATGGACTGAGTAATAGAGTTATTGATTCAAGTAATAACCTTGGAGTTATCAGTCTCCCAAGCATCAAGCAACATATCAAAATTCTCAGTTTGAGGCACTGAGGGTTTGGCTTTAGTTCTAGTGACATAGCCCCACATATTCTTCCCACGAAGGAAGTTCTTCATAACAGAACTCCAATACGTATAATTCTTTCCATCCAAACGAGTACTAATTGACTGAAGGGAATCATCCTTTCCAGTCATGTTGATAGTGAATGAATAACCACAATGACAAATATAATAATCTGAGAATGAAAGGAGTAACAAACCAGCAGAAGCAATCGAAGCAATTATGAACCAACAACAGCAACGAACCAACAGTAGCAACGAATGGACAGTAGCAACGAACCGACAGCAACAACGAATCAACAGCAGCAACAAATCAACAGCAGCAACGAATCAACATATCAAAAAAGATGAATACCAGTGATAATGAACGAAAACAGCATGCTACAGTAACCCTAGAAAATTTTGATCCGCGCCACAGCTGACTGCTACAAAGACTTCTAACAACGTATCAAACCTCAGCTCTGATACCATGATAACATTTTCATATGATTATATCAAAGAGAAATTACAAGGGTTCTCAGAGAAAAGCATAAAGACTAAAAGGAATAAAGCGAATATAAATACTAGCTAGACAGAAACCCTAATGGGCTAAAGACAAAAAGGGCCCATAAACAAGCGGGCTAATAATATAGACTAACAGATTATCATTCAAGATTCACATGGATATATTTGATTAAACATAAATCAGAGGTTCAACATGTTATACCAAAGTTCTTTTCAATGGTTTTGAATCAATTTGGAGCTCACATCAAAGTGTTTCGTTCTGATAATGCACATGAGTTAAAGTTTGTTGATTTTTTCAATGAAAAAGGTGTGTTTCATCAGTGTTCAAATGTTCAAACACCTCAACAAAATTCAGTAGTAGAACGTAAACATCAACATTATATAATGTTGCACGTGCTTTATTCATTTAATCCAAGATTCCTGTTGATTATTGGACATAATGCTTATCATGTGCTACTTATTTGATTAATAGAACACCTTCAAAAGTTCTCGATCATCTTTCTCCTTTTGAAGTGCTTTATCATGTGAAACCAGATTATTCTATTCTACGCTCTTTTGGATGTCTTGTGTTTGCATCCACATTACAAGCTGCAAGAACAAAGTTTGAAGCACATGCCACTGCTTGTGTTTTTCTTGGTTACCCTATTGGTGTCAAAGGTTACAAATTACTTGATTTGGAAACAAAAAGGGTATTTTTGTCAAGAGATGTAATTTTCCATGAAACAATTTTCCCTTATCAACATACTGCTTTCAAAGATCAAATTGATCCTTTTGCTCAACATGTTATTCCAATTGTTCTATAAAATGTTTTTGATTCTTTTATTGACAATTCATTTGAACCAAATTCACCTTCTTCACCTGTTTCACCTGAGCCACATTCACCACAATATGATTATGCAAATTCTCATAATTCTCAGCCTGAACTTGTACCTGAACACATTTTACCAAATAGACCTGTTCGTAATCGTGTTCCTCTAGCCTATTTACAAGATTAGCATTGTCATCTTTTACAAGGAATACCTTTGCCTTAACATAATACTCGCTATCCTTTATCAGATGGCATTTCATATGACAAACATTCTTCAACACATAAAGTTTATACCTGTAACACCGTAAAAATTTAAACAATTTTTCACATCTTAAAAACCACATAATTTCATTCACATCCACATTTTAAAACATTGTATCTTCATTATCTTAATATAAAACCCTAAGATCAAAACATATGAACTCCATTGTGAGTGTGTACGAGTCATGCCGGCGCCTTCCGCGATCACCATTAGTACCTGAAACACAACATATAACACTGTAAGCATAATTACTTAGTGAGTTCCCCAAAATACCACTCTAACACATATTAGCCACTCGAGACTATAACTCTGTTGACCCTCTGGTCAATGTGTCTCAGTGGAACCTTCTAGTCCCAACTCTCTATGGGCCCTCTAGCCCTAACTCTATGGACCCATTGGTCCTACTCTGTATACTCTGAATCATGCATATCACATATCACATATCACAATAAATCTCAACACATAAATAATCATGCAAATATATTGGCACATAACTCTAAAATACATTGTCACATATCTCTATACCACACTAGGTAAAGTATAGTGAGAAGACTCACCTCAGATGTCTCGGTAAATCTCTGACTCGGTAGAAATATGATCTAGCCTCCGCCTAATCACATAAAGTAAATATTCTCATAAATATAACTCTTGGGACTAGATTCAACCCTCTCTTGGCACCCTCAGACGGCAAAAGACCATTTTACCCCTCTTTTGGCTCGAAGGCCACATTGTTGACCAAATCCTAAAAGTCAACAAAAGTCAATGGTGAAACTTTAACCCGACTCGTCAAGTGCACTTGGGCGACTCGGCGAGTCTACACGTGTCCACTAACTCTCTAGTCTCGCTTGGCACGTCGAGTTCCTCCCCTTACTTGACGAGTCACACCTGGCATGAATCACGGGGCCACCACGACTCAACTCGCCGAGTCTCAAGATCAACTCGGTGAGTTCCGCTTTGAACTCTAGTCCTCTAATCCCCCTCTGACTCACTGAGTTATTCACCCAACGCGGCAAGTCCACTCACTGAGTGATTTACGGGAAACCCCAACCCTACTCGCCGAGTATGCCCTTGGACTCGGCGAGTTCATGCCATGCACAAACTCAAATGGCCTCCTGAGGTCAGATCTGTTCCTTTGATCCATAGATTTGACCTTCCCAAGCCTGATAAACACGTAAAGTTCGAATCTTGACACTCATGGGGCGTCTAGGAGGCTTCACTTGGTGATTTAGCCCTAAAAGTAATATCCTTAGCTCAACACCTCCATAGCTCAACATAAAGCAAGCTGAGATAAGCTCTTTAGACCGCTATGGGTCCAGATCTGAAGTCTCAAAGTGATTAAGGGCCATATCCTCACAATTTTCTTCCAATAAAGGTCATAAAGCTCTACATCTATGAATTCCTTCAACAAAACAGTTAAAAGGGCAATATAATACCTCAAAGATGAAGTCTCTTGCTCGAAATCCACAGATGCACAACCTCCTTGGTCTCCTCTAAGTTGGAATCACCTCTTTCTTGCAAGAATCAACTTCAAAGATCAAGAAATGGCTCCTTTCCTCTCACAAACGCTCTAGCTCCTTTAGGGTTTCTCTCTGGGGTTTGGTAGCCGAAAATGACGGCCCTAAGGGCCTTTAAATAGGTCCCAACCCCAGGAAATTAGGGTTTCATTAAACAGCATGGACTCGTCGAGTCCAGTCATGAACCCGGATAAGAATCCGCGACCCTACTCGGCGAGTCTAAGCACCGACTCGCCGAGTCCCTTCACAACCTCCAAAAATAAAAGAATAAAATAATATACCTGGGAATCCGGATGTTACAATACCTTGTCTGTTTCATCTCAACTTGAACCAAAAGCTTATTCTGAAGCCATAAAGTCAATTGAATGGCAAAATGCTATTAATGATGAACTCACTGCTTTGGAAGTTAATGATACATGGAAAGTAGTTCCTTTGCCTCATGACAGAAAACCATTGGGTTGTAGGTGGGTATTCAAAATTAAACGAAAATTAGATGTTTCAATTGTGACATCCCCAAAATCACGGCCAGAAAAGACCGATTTTGTTTATGCTTTATAAAAATCAGAGTACTTCATTTTATAAAAAGGTTGCGGAATTTGTTCCCAGAAAAACATGGTAAATACGTTATTAAAACATTTTCGAAGAAACGTATTTATTTCATTTTAAAATGTTTGGGATGTCATCGTTAATACCGAAACATAAGCATAAACAGAACTTACAATGATTTACACTAGTGATCTACATCTCTTTTAAATCTCTCAGTGTAATGTCACTTCACTTCGTCACCTGTGATATACATAAACTGAGTGGGTCAGGTTGGGAAACCTGGTGAGTACATAGGGTTTTCAACCCACAATAATATAATTATTATGTTCAATCAAACAATCGACCCAATTACCCATCCCCATTATCTTCTTTACTCTTTAAGGATTTAACCTAAGAGTCATCTATCCTGCATTCGTTTATTCCGAAGTCCCTTACTTCCAGGGTTATGGGACTGGCACTAAATCCATAGCTGCCAATGTTCGTTCATAAAGCACTAATTCCATAGCTGCTATAGTCTATTCATCGGGTACTAAATACATAGCTACCAGTCTTTATCTAATAGGTACTAAGTCCATAGCTACCAATGTTCAACAGGTACTAAGTCCATAGCTACCAATTCCTACAGGTACTAAATCCTTAGCTACCAGCGTCTAACTAATAGGTACTAAGTCCATAGCTACCAATTCCCAACAGGTACTAAATCCATAGCTACCAACGTCTAAAAGGTACTAAGTCCATAGCTACCGGTGTTTGTCCCATAGGCACTAAGTCTGTAGCTGCCAATGTATACTCACGTCATCTTCTATCTCTCATCATTCATCTACCCATCTCATACCCAACATTTTCGTATATATAAAATACGTATACAGTTTAAGTCCTTTAAAACATGTATAAAACGTTCAACCAGCATAGACAGCAAGTATTCAGATAATGTGCACACATAGCACGTAGTTTATATAAAATACTTCATATCTATGTGTAAGATGAAAGGGACTATGCACTCACAACACGTAATATATATTAAATACTTCATATCTATGTGTAAGATGAAAGTAACTATGCACTCACTTGAGAAGGTGGTGACTCGGTACTCGGACATCGCTTCGTTTACTTTAAAATAATTTCCTTCGACGAAACCCAGTATTATTACCACTAGATTTTAGTCTAATATTTACCGTGACTAATTATTAGTCTTATTATTATTATTATTATTATATAAGCGTTTAAACAATACTTTCCAACCACTATGTACAGACAGGGGCCAGACATAAAACACCGGAGGGCAGGACCATTTTGGCATATAGCACTTCTGAAATCCAACAACCCTATGCGGCCCTTTAAACCAGATTCCCCGTACCGCGAGTAGTTAAAAAGATATTATAACGACACTTATATAAGTCATAATAATAGCTCAAATATTTATTATAAATTTATAATAACAATACTAATTTTAAATATAAACTATATTTAAAATAGGGTAAACATAACTTACTTACAAGGGGGATTTTAGCTAGGAGTCGGGCTCTGTAGGGGCAAAACTTCGTCGCTGAATCTTTCTAAGAAAGATTCGTGCAGCGCTTCAGCGCTCACCTTACTATACTAAAACTACAGAAAGAGAAGTCGAATCACGAGGGACCGAAATGCTCGGGGATAAGGAGAGAAAGACTCTTGAATCAAGAGAATGGTGCAAGAAATATGAGAGCCCAAGCCTCTTATTTATAGTAATTGAATTTACAAAAACTACCCCCCATAATTACTTAATGACCTTATAGTTATATAAACAACTAAACACCCCGTTATAATACTATTTTAAATAGATTTAAAGATATTTGTACTAAACTAATGTCGAAAGAACTCAACATTAGTCTTATAATGACCGCATCGTCGATACCTTTCTAATGATATATACATATGTATATATATGTGTACGTATATATGATTTATACTTTATTTTAATATGTAAATATGCTATTATAATTTGTAACTCGTTCATACGAACTCCGTTTTTGACGTTCTTTATATCCATGCGTAGGTGGAGACGCACTCTACAACTTTCGTTTAGACTCTTTCGGCTAATTTTGAATTTATTTTTAAAGTTATATTTTTAACAGGCCGGGACAGGATTGGTCCGTTATAATCCCATAACTTCTTCATCCGATGTCTATTTTCGTCTGTCTTTTTATTGTTACGCTACTAATAATGAGATCTTCAATTCTCGTTTAGGTTGTGTCGGCTAAAAATCGCTCGATCTAATATTCGAATTTCGGACTGTACATTGCTAATCCGAAACTTCGAAAAATCGTAACTTCTTCATACGAAGTCAGATTTGGGCGTTCTTTTTATCGAAGTTCTTAGTTTAACATATTCTACGACTTTCGTTTAGAGCGCTAAATCTAAATCTCGCTCTATCATAAATTTACTATTTACGCTTCCCGGTGCCGTGCCGGTTCCGACGCGAAACTTCGACGGGTCATAACTTTTTCGTTATAACTCGGATTTCGGCGTTCTTTATATGTACGAAAACCCTGTGACATATTCTACAACTTGGTTAAGATTATTTATTCTAAATAATCTTTTTGTCGAAAAGTCGTTTTCGACCCCTATTGCCTCTAAATTGACTAGCCCGAATCTGCGGGCGTTACATCAATTGAGCGATATAAGGCAAGACTAGTTGCCAAAGGATTCAGTCAGCTTGAAGGTGTTGACTTTCTTGATACATATTCACCAGTAGCCAAACTTGTCACTGTCAAGATGTTACTAGCCATAGTTGCACAACAATCATAGCCATTGATACAACTAGATGTAAATAATGCGTTTCTAAATGGTGATTTGGAAGAGGATGTTTATATGGATATTCCAAAAGGCTACAAAGTTGATCACAAAAATTCCCATTCTACCCCTCTTGTCTGCAAGCTAAATAAATCGTTGTATGATCTTCGACAGGCTTCTCGCCATTGGTATTCCAAGTTCTCATCTTTCCTAATTTCCAAAGGCTTTACACAATCTAAAGCTGATTATTCTTTATTCTACAAAGGAAGTGGTTCCCCTTATGTGGCTTTGCTAGTATATGTGGATGATATTGTCATCACTGGAGCTTCAAGAGAAGGCATTAATGCTTTGAAACATAGTCTCAATCAACAATTCAAGCTTAAAGACTTGGGAAATTTAAAAATGTTTTTGGGTCTTGAAGTAGCACGGTCAAAATCTTGTATTTCCATTTGTCAACGAAAATATGCTCTTGAACTCTTACAAGATACTGGTTTTTTAGCATCAAAATCTACTTATTATTCAATGGATCCAAAATTAAAAAGCTCCAATTTTGAAGGTGACCCTATTACTGATCCTTCCCAATATAGACGGTTAATTGGTCGTCTATTGTATCTCACTATCACACGCCCAAATATCTCTTATGCTGTGAATAGATTGAGTCAGTTTGTAACTACACAAAGACAACCACATTTACAAGCTGTTCATCATCTTTTGAGATACATTAAACATAATCTGAGTCAAGGATTATTTTTCTCTACAAGACCTTCTTTGCAGCTCAAAGCTTTTAGTGGCTCGGATTGGGCAGGATGTGTTGACACTCGTAGATCAGTCATTGGATTTTGTGTTTTCTTAGGTGAATCGTTGATTTCATGGAAATCTAAGAAACAAACTATTGTTTCTCGTTCATCCACTGAAGCAGACTATCGAGCTGTTGCTGCTGTAACAAGTGAACTCATTTGGTTGCGACATTTACTTCATGATTTTGGATTCCCATCGTCACTTCTTATTTGATTTACTGTGACAAATGATTCTGCAATCAAATTGGCAACCAATCCAACGTTTCACAAGCACACAAAGCATATCGAGATCGATTGTCATTTCATACGTGATAAAATCATTGATAAAATTATTCGTTTGATGCCTATTCAAACTCAATATCAGTTAGCTGGCATTTTAACTAAGCCATTCCCTAGATTCAAATTGCAGCTAATCATATCCAAGATGGTCCTTCACAGCATTACGGTTCCATCTTGAGGGGGCATATTAGAATTATAACTTAACGGACGTTAGTCCATGTTAGTCTTATGTTAAGTATGTTGTTAAGACACTATTAGCTGTTAATCTGTTAGATTGTTAGCTATTAGTTGGGTTTATGTTAAAAGATAGTGCGTAGTTTAATCCTTGTATATAAACTCTGTATAGCTTTTCGTTAATGCAAGTTGAATGTTTTACCCAATTTCAAACACTAAAAGGCAATGCAAGCTGGGAAGTTGTATTGTATATACCAGAGAACATATGTGAGGACATCCGTGGGAATATAGATAGTGGAGCTTGTGGGTTTAACAATGTTTGCAAACTCCAAGATGGGCGGCCAAACTGTAAATGTCTACGGGGGTTCTCAATTGTTAATCCAGATGATCCAAATGGTGGTTGCAAGCCAGATTTACTCCAAGCTGTTATCATGAAGGTAAGTCTGATAATGGAGGAGACGTGCTTGGTTTCTTCGAGCTGAATAATACTAATTGGGTACATTCAGACTATGGAAACTTGGATCCAAGTATTGAACAGACCTGCAAAAGTATCTGCTTGGAAGATTGTTTTTGTGCTATTGCAATTTACAAGGACACCAAATTCTGGAAGAAGAGACTTCCATTCTCTAACGGGATTATGGGTGCTACAGATAACGTGAAGGCGTTCGTGAAATCCCGGATAGCTGATGGTCCTTTCCAAAACCCTCATCGGCTTCCCAGAGAAAGAAAAGATCAAACAAGTTTGGTACTTGTGGTATCGGTCCTTTTAGGTACGTCTGTGTTTGTAATCTTTGTATTGATTGGTGTGATTTGTGTGGGTTTTTTTTTGTAATCTACAAGAAGAAGCCCAGAAACACATATTCAATAATTAAAGATGTTGAAACCAATCTGCCTCATTTTACATATCAAGAACTAGTTGAAGCTACCTATGGGTTCAAGGATGAATTAGGAAAGGGGGCTTTCGGGATAGTCTATAAAGGTGTGATAGGGAAAAAGAAGTATGTCCAGGTAAATCCTATATGTACGTTGATGTTGAGAAATATGTTTATTTCTTAATTCGATTCAATCATAAACTTGGAATTATATAAAGTAGACTACCTAATTTGGTATGTTTGGTTGTAGGTTAAAGTAATCAAAAAATGTTGTTGTTGGAGTCATATCAAGTAAAGTTGAAGGATAGCCATGAAGATTAAATAAAATTCAATGGCACAAATGAATAGGCTGAAACTATGGATGATGTTGTTATTTGTTGTACTATTGCAGTTATTGATTGTACTCTTTCCTAGATACTAATATACTAGTAATACAAATCTACTCTAATTCTACTATGATAAATGAATGTTTTTTTTTTTCTGCCTGTCTTTCTCATTCAATTTGTCAAATATTATTTTGTGGTTATTTTAAATTAATTTCTATTACACATATCACTTTATGGTTTTTCTATTTTATTAATTTCACATAATATTTAAGTGCAATAATAAATGCATATTAATTTCTTTAATGAACTTTCTTTTTAATTTCAAAATTACTATATTACAGCTTTATTAATTTCTTTTATTTATTTATCTAAATTATTTGTTTAAATTTAGAAAAAAACACTTTATTTTTTATAATTTAATATTTTTTTCATTTTTCTTATAAATTCAAACTCTCAAATGTTTAGAATTTTATATTTAGTTTTTTTTTTTTAAATAAACTAATATAATATGTGGGTCTTATACCTAGTGTGTTGTAGATATTAGTTTGTATCGTTGAGACTTGAGTCCCGCATCGGATACTTTCTTGTTTCTTTTTATATATTTTTTTTCCTTTTTAGTAGATTAGGTTCTTTTTGTATGTGTTGATTGTTGACGGATGTTTAGGAAAATATAGTGAGATTTCTATATGTTAGTATTAGTTGTGTTTAATAAATGTCTAGTTTTGTTTTCAATAGTTGATTATGTCAAATATATGAATGTGTTATTAATAAAAAGAAGGGCAAATCTAGGATTCAAATTTACTGGGGTCCAATTAGTCCAATTTGTTAGGATGATAAATAAAATAGTTGAAAAGATTTGATTATATATCAGGTATGGTTATCAATAATATCATATAAAATAATTATAATTTTAACTTTTAATACCAACTATCAAACATAAGTTAAAAAAAAAAAAATACCATCTAAGACAAATATAATTTTAATAGCAAAAATAAAACATAATTTAAAAAAATATCAATTAAAATAAATATAATTTAAAAGCGATGGTCCATATAATTTGCCTATCACTATTTTTTTTAAATATTTTTTTCCATTAGCCGTGACTCAAATTCTTGTATCCATATATGAATTACTTCGTTAAGATGATTGGAATTAGATATATTAAATTGTTTTATGGAAAATCAAGATGAATTTACTTTGGGAAATCAAACTCACCATTAATTAAAATGGGGGACAATTATTTCATAAGGCTGGTCGGTCACACCGACGTTTTTAGATAAAAACAAAGAAACGATATTAGACGAAGGTGGAGATGTCAACGGGAAGCAACGGCAGTTGTATAACGCCCAAAAACGGATGAAGGGTGCGGTGTTTGTGCGTTGCCCATACCCAACATTCTAAAAAGATTAATAAGTGGTAACAGGTGTCGATTCTACGTGTTTAGTTAGATGAGTTTTTTCCATGTGTAGATTAACGTTATATTACATTTCTATTATAAAAACATGGTTCCATGGACCTTCTTTCAATCAATGTAGATTCACACTTGTTATCAGATACTGTCTTTCTCCTTGAAGTGGAGGATTCAAGTCATTTTTTCGAGCATAAATTGATTCAGGAGCAATTAAGGCATAAATTAGATTTACCTTTTAAAAAAATATAAAAGGGTTATGTTTTCTTCTCGATTTTAGGATTTTCACCTAATAAGTTTTGTTGTATTATTTCCATGACATTAAATTAAACACTTCATTTTCCACAAATTTAATTTGAAAAATTAGATCCCTCACATCATAGACATTATAGTTCCACACTGACAAAATATTTAAGGAAGTTAAAGTTTTTTCGAAGACATAAAAAACAATATCATTACAGTATTTCATAGAGATTAAAGTATTCAAATTAAATTCCTCACATCATAGTTCCACACTCAAAAAATATATGAGGAAGTTAAAAGTATTTCGAAGTCATAAAATACTATGTGACGAAATTAAAGTATTTCATTGACATTAAACTATTTCAACATCCATAAGTTTTGTTGAATATGGGGAGAAGCGAGCTTCTTTACTTCTCTATGGATTCTCTTTCGTCATTGTCAGCTCCAAATTAGGTTGGAGGGAGTGATGCCACAAAAGTTGTATTCCGTTTACTGCCACGCAAGCGACAGGTCAGCGACTACCACAAAAGTATGGTTTCGTGCCACACCCAAGGAGTGGTGCCACTAGGGGTGAGCAGCGGAACAGGATACCCGTTTTCGAAAGCGGAACCGTCTAGAAACTGTTGGTTCCGGTTCTGGTTCCTAATGTTTTGGAACAGCCTTAAGCGGTTCCGGTTCTCATTTTTTCGGAACCGTTACCCGTTGGGTACCCGCCGGAACTATATATATATATATATATATATATATATATATATATATATATTCATTCCTTCTTACACTCATCATCGATCACCGTTTATTTTTTTTCTTTCTTAAACTAAATAAACTCTACTATGTTCCTCTTTATTGAATTAGTTTGAGTACGCTCTACAAAAAAATGAAGACCAAATAAAACTAAAGCATTAATTTAAGCTATCGTATTTACTGGAAACATTAAAAAGAAAATGAATAATGAAGATTATCATTATGTTAAGGGTTGATTAAATGCTTGGTGGAGCTTTTTAATCCATATATTTTTTAGGATATAATAGTTTAAAAATAATAGTTATTAATATTAAAGGCTTAAGACTCGTTCTAATAAAAATATCAATTCGGTGATTTATCCCATATCGTCCGATGTAATAAAGATTGAATGGTTTGTTAGCTTATAAAAATGAATGCTTCTTATTTCATCACAACTCAAACATGAATGTTTGAATTAAAAATTTAAATGCATAAGTAACCAAAGGTGAGATAGCTACCCGAATAGATGATCTTACTCTAGAGCCACAACCAAACAAGGAATAGGCAAGAAAGCCTAGATAAAGAGTTTTCAGACTATCCTACATGACCACAGATAGTCCCTAGGGCACTCCACTAGATGATAACCAACAAGTACAGACAAGATACAATTCTATAGATCCCTACAACAAAGTAACATACTCGATACCATGATACAAATCTAACAGATCACCACAACATAACAGCATACTCGACATCAACAATCCATGGAATGTATGACCGTATATACTCAGAGGTAAGATAGACACTCGGACAGGAACCAAAAAAGGAACAGGAAAAAGGGACTAGATCAAGAGTTCTCAATCTATCTTACATGACTATATACAGTCCCTAAGGCACCCCTCTGCTAACAGAGAACCAGAACTAATGGGTTGGCATTGGTACCTTCAACCCACGGGTATAGTGAGGCGAAACTCACCTGAGATGAAGAAACCCGAGAACACTACGATACGCTCCGTGCTATATTGCTTGCTCTCGTGGATCCACTAACATCAGAACCATATAAAATCTTAATCACCAATCAAAACCCTCAAGTTTGACCTAAAGTCAAACTATGTAAAAAAGTCAACGATCAACGGAGTCAACAAAAGTCAAAGTCCAAGGTTGGTTGAGTACGCTATGCATACTCAACTTACTCCCCGCGTACATAGGATGGCTTAGTACGCCCAACGTACGAAAATTATGCCCAACGTACTCTAGCTAGTTCCATCCTTTCCATTAAGCAATTAATCCCTTACAGACTTTTCACCCTAACTCAGATCTAGCCTCAAAACATTGTGTTAAGTCATAGTGTTTCCAACTTTATGACTTTCCATGGCTAGAGGAAGAAACCCGAGAACACTATGATACGCTCCCTGCTATATTGCTTGCTCTCATGGATCCACTAACATCAGAACCATATAAAATCTTAATCACCAATCAAAACCCTCAAGTTTGACCTAAAGTCAAACTTTGTAAAAAAGTCAATGATCAACGGAGTCAACAAAAGTCAAAGTCCAAGGCTGGTTGAGTACGCCATGCATATTCAACTTACTCCCCGCGTACATAGGATGGCTTAGTACGCCCAAGTATGAAAATTATGCCCAACGTACTCTATCTAGTTCCAACCTTTCCATTAAGCAATTAATCCCTTACGGACTTTTCACCCTAACTCAGATCTAGCCTCAAAACATTGTGTTAAGTCATAGTGTTTCCACCTTTATGACTTTCCATGGCTAGATAAGATCCAAAAGCTAAATACCTAACTTATTAACCCATTAAGACATCACAACTCTTGCTAAATTCCTAACTTATCAACCCAATATCACATTTTCATGGTTTAATTTGGATTTGGATAATTACTATAAATTGTTTTGTTGATAAAAAAAATTCCGATTGTTATGTTATGAAAATAATTATCCTCATCTTAATTAAAAGATAATTGTCAAAATTTTAAGATAATTGATAGTTTATATGAAAAACTAACTATTTGTAAAATTTGAAATTATCTTACTACACAAGTATTAGGTCAAATTGGTAATAATAAATTATATGATAATTGCATTAGTTAAAATTTGATCTAAATGTTTCTTGAAGAGTTTCATAATTTGTCCTCAAGTTATGGAACATGAAAAGTCTCATTCATGAATCAAATTAACTCTTTAAGTTATGGAATTCAAGAGTTTTGAAAGGTTACAAAACTTGTCATCAAGTTTTGGAATCCAAAAGGTTTTGAAGAGTTACAAAACTTGCCCTCAAGTTTTGGATCTTAAAATTTGATTAAAAAAGTTTTAATTGTGAAATATTAAATACTAAACCTTTTGACTTTATAACTTAAGTTTAGAATTAAAAGTTTTTTTAATTATGGTTTTGTTGATAATTAATTAAAACATTAATTAACAGAGTATTAATAAATCCATAAGTATATGGTTTGAGTTTAATTAAATTAAACGTCTAGTTTAATTAATAGAATAAACCACCTAGTATTTTAAATGTTTAAAATACACCCTTATACTATATAAAACTAAAATTTTAATATATTATATATGAGTAAGTAAAAAAGTCAGTGTTACCGTTAGTAGGCCTCATTCACAAATTTGGTCTATAAAGGGTGTTTAAGGAAGCGGCCTGTCAATGACCGCCATTGGGTATCTACTCTTACCCACCGCACCCTTGATCAGTGGAGGGTCGTTAGCCGAATGGGTTTTATAGGACACTTAAATCGTCATTAAAAGTATAATGAAATACAAAATAACTAAACACTTTATAAATTCCCAATCTTAGTTACTTTAGGAAAATGTGAATTTGATGCTAACCCATGAAATTGCACATTGCACCTTGTTGATCAGTTAGTGGAGCGTGTATGGTTAAACGGCACACTAATGTGGACTAATGAAGGATGGCAATGGGTTTCTTGCAAATTATCATTGATCAGTGGAGTGTGTGTGGTTAATCGGCACATTGATTAGGTGATTAATGACATCGAGAGTACCAAGCTAATTTGCATGGTTATTCACACCTTGTTTGTGATCCTCGGTATCCCAGTCACAAACTTGAAGGGCATAATCGACATTAAACATTCCATTGAAAAGTTCAATGAATCTCAAAAGAATCTAAGAATTTCAATTCATTTAAAACCTAATATTCATTTTCATTTTTCATGGTGGAAATTGGTAAATTGTCATTTACCTACCTTTAAATATTTTCAATTGGATTACGACATTCCTCTTTCGAATTGTAGAATATTGTGTCGGGTCCTAGCCTTAATATTTCATTTGGGTGTTATATTAAGGACTTAAATCAACCAAACTTGTATTTCTCCCTTGTAGATGTCTAGTTCTGACAACTATGGTATTCCCGAATCTTATGGAAAAAACTCTCCTCATGAAGATGATGTCCTACGATTGGATCGTGGAAATGGAAATGATACTTCACTTCTTCCACCTCCTCTAATAGTTCTCCCTGACCCACATGTTCGAAGACTTGAAAAGTTCAAGGTCACTTAAACCCTATTGGCAAGTAAACACCAAAATGGAAGGTCTGTGTGTGCACATGTCTTGGAGATGAAGTCATACATTGACATGCTAGAAAATGTTAGGAGTCGTTGTGTCGAGGAAGTTGGCCATTGACTTGGTTCTTTAATCACTTCCTAAGTCATATAGTGAGTTCATTAAAGATTGCTATATGGCAGACCACGACGTGACCTTCATCGATCTTACCTATTTGATAATTGTTGCTGAATCAGAAATGATTTGGCGCACTGGTTAAGCAAATTTGAATGAAAGATCTATTTCCTAAACTTCCATGGACATTGACAATGGAAACATTGGAAGTCCATAAAAGTCTTCTCTTCCCAATGGAAAGGGATCAACCAAGGTCAAACAGTTTGATCAAATGATAAAGAGAAAGGCTAAGTCTCAGATTGTCCCATGTGCCATTCTGAAAGAGTCTGTTCGTTTCTACTGCCTAGAGAATGGGCATTGGATGTGAAGCTGTCGTATCTACCTGAAGGACCACAAGGATGGAAAATTCAAAATGTATGGCTCTTCTTCAGGTAAGTCCACTATCTAACTCTATTAAGTTCCTAATTGAAGATTCTTAATACATGATGTAGTGAGATCACATTTTGATGTTTTGTACGATCGAAGAAGAGAAAGGAAGCTTAAAGAAAGAGCAGACTGAGTCTGATCGCGAAGAGATGGATTTCGATTGGATGATTCGATGATCTGAGTTTTGAGCTGCTGCTTAGGAGTTATGATAGATTGCTTAGGAATGTTTAGAAACATAGTTTTCATATGTACTTGCATTGTAAGGACAAGATTTTCGGCATTTTTATAAATAAAGATTTTTTTTTTGATTTTATCTTATTTTATATTTCCTTGCAATGGAATTTGTGAAAATTCATGTTTGTATGTTTCTATTTTTAGCAATATGGATTTGATTCTTTCGTTTGTGGTAGTGTCTAAATTTACCAAATAAGGAAAGATTCTCATCACCAAGTTTCAATTGGACAGAAACTTGGAATCATGCAACTTGTATTGTTTGATGAATGGGAACCTTCATCTTTGGGAAATTAAGACTAATTCCTTGTTCACATATAGATGTAAGTCAGGTGAAGGACTAGGAGATCTAGTACAAATTGTTGTGCATTGATCAGGTCAACCACAAAGAACGATAAGACTATTCGTCAGGATTTACTAAAAGTTTAGTAAATATGGTTATGCTTACAGGTTTAAGTGTAATTCTAAATCATTGAAAACGTTTCAAGGTATAGCAGAACGAATAAGAAGAATCAAATTAGGCAGAAAGATAAAAGTTTCTCCAATCTGAAAGGAAAGGAGAGTACTTTAGTATCGTGTTTTGATGACCATCTTAATGATTATGAAAACCATATCACAATTGATCCTCTAAGGACACCTTAGTGCACTTATATGGCTAAGAAGAGGAATCGAAAATTGTTGAAATGGTATCAATTAAGGAGAATCATACTTCGTTCCAAAATCAATTCTTAGATTCATACTCCAAGATTGTTCCTTGAATGACATATCTTAAGTAGGTTTATAACACATTTCAAATTGGTAGTTGTGATGTTTTGGTTAAGACAAAGACCAAATAAGACCAATTATATGAAGTGTCATTCTTGATAAGAATCCGCACTAACTGTTGGATATTTGTTTGTCAGGAATGTTTCTTGACAAGAGAATCTTATACTTTAAGAAGTCAGTGGGAGTCTTAAAAACCTTGAAAATTTTCAAGAAATAATCAAGAATAAACCTATCGTTTCTCACTAGCACATGGCTTGAGGTTTGTAACCTATCGTGTTGACATATTCTTGTTTCTGTGCCTATTCCAGTTAAAAGTTGACTATGCATGTGAGTTCTTTGTGCTCCCAATTGTTTGCATATGGCAAGGCACCTTGATTAGTGGAATTTCATTGATCAGTATGGGTGATCTGCTCAACAGCTTGGAAGACATGGTAGGCCCTTGTGCTGTCAAGTGGCAGGAAATTAAGATTAAACAGGTTTAGTCCACATGAGTTTAAATTTGTCATAGACCTTGTCTTCTGATAATGACAAATTCACATGGATAGGAACACATACACCATAAAATCCAAGTGACAAAGGTTTCCTTCTAATTCATAAAAATGATTACGAGGAAACACTTTCACTAAGTATATTTTAAGGAGATAGCAGTTGTGTTAATTGCGTCTCAAATTTGATTATGATTACGGCATCCCTCTTCATAGTTCGAATTGTGAGAAATGGAAAATAGTTTGAACATTTGGAACTTATTACTGTAAGTTCTGAAATAGTTTAGACACACATAAGGGCTTTCTAATAAAAGGTGTATGAGATTAGATAAAGGCTTATCAAAGCATCTCGTATCAGAAATCTGACCTTTGGTAAGAAAGTCAATAAAGTATTGATTTCTAGAAGTCCAACTAATTTTGGATACATGTCAAAGCTAGTGGGAGCATAAATGGTATGCTAATAACAAAATAATTGTTATGCTAGTGGGAGCATAATTATTATGGTAAGTGTTGCGAGTTAGCAATACTATTAATAGGAAACAAAGTTCTAATTTTCAAAGTTGCAAAGGTTGAAAAGTTGTTTCGCTATAGTAAGGGAGAGGATACTTATACTTTATTTCAAATCTAAATGTTTAGATTGAAGTATTAATCAAACTTAGTCATGGATATATATGAATACCATGTTGAAATATTTCAACATTGGGAATTCTATATATGGAAATAATATAGCAAAAGACTGGACAAGTATCATGTCTTTATGTATGACATTATGAATCGTGTTCCATATGTTTCGAATATAGGATCGATTGCTTATGCTATAATATTCGTCTGTTCTAAATTTCCAAATGCTTAGGGCATTAAGAGGGAAAAGGACTAGAACCGAATATGACTAAAGTGGTTAAACAACTGTCAAGGACAATCTAAGGTTCGCTAAGAATTGGTTGCTTAAGGGCAGTTGGAAGTATAGTAATGGATGGACCATATTGACATTATTATGAATAAACATATTCTATTAATAATGTGTTGTCATATGGGAAATATGGAAATGTTTTCATCATAGGAGTTGGATATTAAGAATCTATGTGTAGGTTAGAAACTTTATGCAAGAAAGATGTTCAAAGGAAAGTACTTTAAATTTGAGACTTCGCTTCCTTGGAATTGTTTGTTATCAATATCTAGTGGAAAATTTTGTAATATCGTTCGCAAAGTCTCTGTGACTTTGGTACCTCGACATTACAAAGGGATCATTGCATGATAGTTTAGAATCTAACACACTCTTATAATGGCAAGAATTAGGTATTCTTACACTAAGGATTTGGAATTGTGAAATGAGGATCATTGAAATGTTTTCAATTGATCTATTTCACAAAGTAACGACCATAGGTAAACATAGTGTGCATGCTTCGAGCATGGGATAACTATTTTTTTAATTCAAGTATGAAGTTGATTAATCGAAACATTAAACAATGAATAATGTGTAATCAATATGGTGATTAAATAAAAGGTGTTTTATTTATATTTAAAAGTTTTGAGACCATATTAAATTCAATTATTCTTGTGTTTCATTTTGCATGTTTTAACTTCCCGAATAATAAGATTATTCAAACTATCCACAGTCGATCATACTTTGGAAGTAGGTATTAAGGTAAGAGTGTCATGAATCCGTCTATAGATTGTTTAAAGTGTTTAGACATAGCAAAGTTTGTTGCAGTGTTCATGAGTACTCCTGTAATAAGATTTGAGTATTAGATTAAACCCATGGTCGTCTGAATCAATTCATGGATTTTATCACGAGTGATTAGTGAGACGATAATATCTTATATTCTTGAAACGGAGACATATAGTTGCAGTTTACAAGTCGGTTGCACATTGATAATATGTAAATGCACCAGTAACTTGGTGTTATAAAACATATTATTCGTTCCTTTTACCCTAAGAGGGATAAAAACAATATCTGTGGGCCCCTCGATGATTTAGTGATGACAACCCTAAGCGCTTGGCCAAGCGTGTACTGATTTGATTTGTTCAATTAGCCAGTCGTCATAAATTAGAAACTGGGAAACAACACATGGAAAGAGAGAATGATTATAATCCATATCTCATGTCCATACAATATCTAGAATGGAGGAATATATGATCCCTTATCTAATGGACACATTATTGATCAGAGTTAACAACGGATTTTGAGAGCTACGATTGCTATTCGGGTTTTGGAGTTGTACTTGCAATAATAGTTATTAGACTTATCCAAGTAGGAGACTGTTGGATTAGGTGTCTAAGCCCATAACTATAATTGGTATGTACGTGACCCGATAGTAGCATGATCCATTTCGGGTTGCGTTCACCAAAACAATTTGATAGGATGGATATTTGACAAAGAAGTTATTTGTGATTTATTAATATATTACAAGTATAATATATTAATTGAGAAATCATTTTATTTAATTAGTATTGCTTGATAATTAATTTAGTGATCAAAAGAGACTAATTAAATTAACGGGGACTGATTATGTAAATCAGTGATACATATAGTTTGGGCCAATGATCCATGATTGATTAGTGATGGACTAAGTTTTTGTGGGAGTCCATGAAGTGTTAGTCCATAAGGCTAATCAGCTATTGGATTAAAGGCCCAAGTGAATTAGGGTTTACAAGTTAAACCCTAGGAATTCCAAACTATATATTGAACCCCTAAGCTTGCAAAATCGGCCCTAAGCCTCCTAAGGTTTAAGCCTAGCCGATTTGAGCTTCATAACTTTTCTCTCATATCCATCTTTTGTTCATGGTGTCTTGTTAAATGTTTGAGGCATCACACATGAGGTGCTAAGCACTTGAAAGGCCAGGAACTACAAGCTACAAATAAGAGGTAATCTTCTAACTAGTTTTTTTTATGAATCAAATATCACCCTTGCATGTTAGTTAGGCTTCATGCTTTCGAAAATGAATATTACATGCATAATTAGAGTAAACTTAGATCCAAAGCATTAGGGTTGTATGTGCACCATAGGGATGTTAGAGTACATAAAACCAAACAATTTTCTTTTTGCTCCTCGGTTATATATATATATATATGTATATATATATATATATATATATATATATATATATATATGCTTGGGAGCTAAGGGGAAATGCTGCCAAATTTTTCATAAGCATACAATCATGTAATACACGTTCACATATGAGATAAGGTATTCAAAAAGTGGGTTTAGAACCCTACCTTTGTGAATACTCTATCCATTTCTGATTATTTTATTCATGTGTTCCCGTGTTGGGATACTTTTTGAATCATCGACTTTATAAATACTCTACTTGATTTTTATTTTCCATAGAGTAAACCTTTAACACTAAATTATGTTTCAGTTGCATCATGTCTATTGATAAAAGTTGGACTACCAATCCACATCGTCAATCTCCCAAGCTCCAGCTAGGACTCGACTCTTTTGTCTAGAGATCCATGTTACACCTAGATTGTACAGGTGAAACCAGATGTCCGTGTGAGCAATGTGATAATCGTTACTTCATGGATCCAAAATCAATGAGACGCCATGTTCATATATATGGTTTCAGTCGGTCATACGGATCGTGGATATATCACGGTTAACCTTTAATTCCTCCGGTTATAGGTGCCGAGTTGCCAAGTAACAAGATGGCTGATGTTATTGATGATGTTATGTGGAAGTCAAGAGAAAATGATACCAACATCGATGAAGGAACCTCGAATACATGGGGTAGCAGTGTCGATAATGATTTTGAACAGTTGTTAGAGGCAATCGAAACCAAGTTATATCTTGGTTGTAAGTTTCTTTCCTTGATTTTTTTAGCAAAGTTGATGCATATCAAGGTCAACAACAAATGGACTGATAGTTCATTTGATCAACTCCTTGAGTTGTTTCATTCAACATTTCCAAAAGACAACAAGGTTCCACGTTCATATTATTTAGCCAAAAAGATCTGAAGAATATAAGTTTGGGGTACGAGTCTATACATGTGTGCAAAAACGATTATTTTCTCTTCTAGAAGGAACACAAGTCATTGCAAAGTTGTCCCGTTTTTAAAGAGAGTCGGTGGATTGATAAAAACACCAAGGGTAAGAAGGTGGTGTTAAGGTATTTTCCAGTGACCCCTAGACTACGACAATTGTATTGTTCAAGGTACAGTTCCAATAATATGATATGGCATAGTACCGGGAGATCAGAAGATGGTGTGATGCGTCATCCCGTTGGTGGAGAGTCTTGGGAAAAGTTTGATGTAGATTACCCTGACTTTTCGAGTGAACCCTGCAACGTACGCCTAGGGCTGGTAGCTGATGGCTTTAATCCATTTGGTAACATGTGTAATCCGCATAGTACGTGGCCTTTCGTACTCACCACATAGAATCTGCCACCATGAATTTATATAAAAGAGTCATCATTCATGTTGGTCTTGTTGACTCCCGACCCTAAAGTACCTGGAAAGGACATAGATGTTTTCCTTAGGTTGTTATTGGAAGAGCTTAAGTTTTTATGGCACTCAGGCGTACGTATTAAAGATGCATTGACAAACACATTTTTCACAATGAAAGCTATGTTTTTTATGGACAATAAATGACTTTCCAGCTCGTAGTAGTTTATCGGGTTGGAGCGGACAAGGGTATAGAGCATGCCCGACTTGCAATGAAGACACTCCCTCATACCGTGCAGTAAATAAAGTCGTTTATATTGGCCATGATCGATTCTTAGATGTTGATGATCCATTAAGGATTAGTTTGAAATTTAACAAGCAACCATAGACAAGACCTGCTCTGAGACACTTTACTGATGAAGATATACAAGAGCAAGTAGGTCGTCTACTACTTCGAAAACCAGTTAAACATCCTAAGACTCTCAAGGAAAACCTGGATCGGCAAGTATTCGAGTTGAACTGGTCGAAACGTAGCATATTTTTAGAGCTTGAGTATTGGTCTTCTCTGCAGCTTAAGCACAACTTTGATGTGATGCATGTTGAGAAAAATGTGGGTGAGAGTCTTTTGGCTACTTCTATGATGAATGATGAGAGTAAAGACACATCAAATGCACGTGAGGACTTGATAAATTTGAATATCCGGCGTAATCAATGGTTACCAAAAAAGGGTAACAAGTTCACTAGACCACATGCAAGCTACTCCTTCAAGAAACCTGACCGCAAAATCTTTTGTCAATTTATAAGATATGTTAAATTTCCAGATGGGGTTGGATCTAACATTAGTAAGAAAGTGGTGGATAATGATACTAACATTATTGGGTTGAAATCCCATGACTATCACATTCTTATGCAATGTTTGATACCGACTGGAATTAGAGCGTTATTGGACAAAGAAACTTCTACCAGTTGTAGATATTTTTACGTTTTTTCAAGCAAATTTGCTCCACAACACTAAAGGTGGAAGATATGAGGAAAGAAAAAAAGACATTATTAGAATCTTGTGCTAGTTAGAGTTGATTTTGATGGGTTTGAGCCATAAGAACTTTCCTATGTGCATATGCAAACCCTAATGCTTGGATCTAGGTTTCTCCAATTGAACATGCATTGTATCCAAGACTTACAATACTAGATCTAATGTAAACAATTGAATCTAATCATATGAATTCGGATCTAGAACAATACCTTGGATTACTTGCTTGATACTTCTTCTTCTTTGAGCTTATTTTCACAATTGTCACTCCTCTAATGGCTTACAAACACCAACTAGCAAGAGGATGATCTTGAGAGAGAGAGGAGGGTGAGAAATTGGATCTAGGGTTTCTTGCCTTGCATGAATACCGATTTCCCTACCCCAAGGGATCTATTTATACTATGAGCTACTAGGGTTTTACCTTTAACCCTAATTGAATAACTTAGGCCCTAAGCAATCCAAGATTCTCCTAGATATTAGGCTTGGACGATTTTATGATCTCCTAACCCTAAAATCCGTCCACCAGTATATCCATAAAGATACATAGCCCAAAACACAAATATCACACATTTGACAGTTTATGCCCCTTTATTCAATTAACCTCTTTAAGTCACCAAATTAATTGTCAATTAATATATGATTTATATTAATCAAATATCATTATTATTTCTTTAATATATTATTCTCATAATATATTAACAATAATATCTCTTCTCTCTTAACAAATCAATTTGTCAAGTTGCTATGGTGAAGGCAACCTAAAAGGACCATGCACAACCGGGTCAAGTACTTACCAAATATAGTTACAGCCTTAGACACTAATCCAACAGTCTCCCACTTGGATAAGTCTAGTAACTATATACGCAAACACAATCCGATTAGAAATCGTAGCTCTCAAAGACGCTGTCAAACTCTGATCTTATAAGTATCCTGTCCTTTAGATAAGGGATCGTACAGTCCTCTGTTTAGATATTATGCGGACAATCTCATGGAACTTATTGTCCAGCAGTTGGTTTCTTGATCTCAGATTCATTTGACATAGAACTTTAATTGAACACATCAATTCAGTCCTGACCGGGCCTGACACATAAGTCAAATCAAATCATCGAGGGGCCCTGATATCGCTTTTATCCTCTTAGGATAAAAGTAACAGATAAACTTTGACTTATATGCATTTATTATTTACTAATCAATCATACACAACAATGCATTTTATGACATCAATTTACTGATGCGGTTTCGCATGGTCAATGCACAACCAATTAATAAACAATAAACCATATATCTTGGTTTTAAGACCATATGATAGTATCGTCTTGCGATAACTTTTTGTCACATTTGACATTCCATAAAGTGATTCCAGCAAGCGCGGGTTTATTCCAATGCTCAAAACTTGTTCATAAGCACTCATGAATGTTGCAGAAAACCTTTGCTATGTCTAATACCTTTTAGACAATCTACACAACAATTCATGACAATCTTCATTCATACCTACTTCCAACATATGAACGATTGTGGACCATTCGAATAATTCGATTATTCTTAATAACTCAATTATTCAGGAAGTCAAAACATGCAACATGAAACAATAGTTAAACAATTAACATAAGACAGTAGCTTTACTCATAAATAATACTCCTTTATTTAATCATCAAATGTCAATTACATTTATCTATTACATGTTTCCAAAACTACCTAATCTAAACTAATATCGTCTTTCAGCCCAATGCTCCTAGCGTGCTGCAAATGCTTAACCCTACTCAGTCCCTTCGTAAGCGGATCTGCTGGGTTATACTCTAACGATACCCTCTTCACTACGAGGTGTCCTTCTTCTACTCGGTGTCTAATAAAGTGATATTTTCTGTCGATATGTCGAGATCTACCATGATCCTTTGGTTCCTTGGTCAAGGCAACCGCTCCTTCATTATCACAGAAAATTTCCATAGGCTCCTTTATGGTAGGCACAACTCCAAGATCACCAATGAAGTTGTTCAACCACATCACCTCCTTCGACGCCTCGCTCGCTGCAATGTACTCTGATTCGCACGTTGAATCAGCTACGGTTTCTTGCTTGGAACTTTTCCAAGTCACCGCTCCTCCATTAAGGGTAAAGACCCAACCCGACTGCAAACGATAGTTGTCCTTGTCGGTCTGGAAGCTGGCGTCACTATACCCTCACACCTTTAAGTCATCACTCCCTCCAAGGACTAAAAACCATTCCTTGGTCCTCCAAAGGTACTTAATTATATTCTTGACCGCAATCCAATGAGCTATGCTCGGGTTCCCTTGATATCTGCTGACCATGCTCAAACCAAAGGCCACATCAGGGTGAGTACAAGTCATAGCGTACATGATTGAGCCAACTACGGAAGTGTAAGGTACTCGGCTCATCTCAGCTATTTCGGTTTTTGTACTCGGACTTTGAGTCTTACTCAATTTGGCATTACTCTGTATCGATAGTTCTTCCTTCTTCGAGTTTTCCATACTAAAACATTTTAGTATCTTATCCAAGTAAGTATTCTGACTAAGTCCTATTAGTCTCTTACTTCGTTCTCTCACTATCCTTATTCCCAAAATTTAGGAAGCCTCTCCGAGGCCCTTCATAGTGAAGCACTTCCCGAGCCAGGACTTAACCTTCTACAAAGTCGGGACGTCATTTCCTATGAGCAGTATGTCATCGACATACAAAACGAGGAAGCTAACTATACTCCCACTGGCTTTGACATATACAGATGATTCATCTTCACTTCATACAAATCCAAACTCTTTGACTTTATCATCGAAGCAAAGATTCCATCTGCGAGATGCTTGCTTAAGTCCATAAATGGACTTCTCAAGCTTGCACACTCTATTGGGATGCTTCAGATCGACAAAACCTTCTGGCTGAGCCATGTAAACATCCTCAGTCAACTTCCCATTGTGGAAAGCGGTCTTGAAATCCATCTGCCATATCTCATAATCATGAAATGCAGCAATGGCTAGCATCACCCTAATAGACTTTATCTTAGCAACTGGCAAGAAGGTCTCATCATAGTCAACTCCGGGAGTTTGAGTAAAGCCCTTCGCAACCAGTCGTGCTTTATATGTGTGTACATTCCCATCCATGTCGGTCTTCTTCTTGAAGATCCATTTGCACCCAATCGTCTTACGTCCGGGCACATTTTCAACCAAATTCCAAACTCGGCTGTCATACATGGACTGAATCTTGCTATCCATCGCCTCTTTCTATTTTACAGACTCCGGGCCTGCCATGGTTTCCTTATAGCTATTAGGTTCATCTAAATTTATTAGTGTACCATCACTAATATACGTGTCCCCTTCGGTAGTAATATGAAAACCATAAAACTGGGGTTGAACTCTAACTCTTCGGAACGTCTAAGAGGTAAGGATTCGTCAATTGGTTCAACTGGAGTTTCCTCCTCGGGTTGAGTGCCAGCGTTAGAGGTTCCTTCATCGCTCAACTCTTGAATTTCTTCAAGATCGATTTGCCTGCCACTGTCTCCTTGGCTTATGAGTTCTCGCTCTCGGAAAACCCCTCTCCTCGCAAGTCGCAACGAAGACAACATTGTCACTCGGTCTATAGAAGAGATATCCAAAGGATTTCTGCAGGTAGCCGATGAAAATACACCGCTCACTATGAGGTTCAACCTTGTCGTGAGTTTCTTGTCTTACGAAAACTTCACAGCCCCAAACCTTGATATGTGCCAACGAGGGAGCTTTCCCTGTCCACATCTCGTGAGGTGTTTTGGCAACCTTCTTTGTAGGGACTCGGTTAAGGATATGGGTGGCAGTCTCTAAGGCATACCCCCAGAATGAGATAGGTAGTGAAGCACGACTCATCATAGAACGAACCATGTCTAACAAGATTCGATTACGCCTTTCTGCCACACCATTCAGCTGCGGTGTCCTAGGTGGCGTCAATTGTGAAAATATTTCGCATTCCTTGAGATAGTCGTGGAATTCAAGACTTAGGTACTCTCCTCCTCGATCAGATCGAATCATCTTGATTTTCCTGCCCAATTGATTCTCCACTTCATGTTTGAACTCTTTGAACTTTTCAAACGTGTTTGAATTGTGCTTGATTAAGTAAATATACCCATATCTACTATAATCATCGGTGAAAGTCATGTAGAAGCGGTTTCCATCCTCTGTGGTGGATCTAAAGGGCCCACACACGTCGGTGTGTATGAGATCCAATAAACCCTCAACCCTCTCACAAGCGCTAGTGAAGGGTGACTTGGTCATCTTTCCAAGTAAACAAGATTCGCATGTGTCATATTCCCTAAGGTCGAATGACTCCAACACTCCATCCTTTTGGAGTTGGGCTACGCGCTTCTTGTTGACATGTCCAAGACGACAATGCCACAAGGATGCTTTATACATACTATTGGAAGAATCCATACACAACACATAATTTCCTAGGTTATCTACAACCAAAACAGTTTCATAAATTCCATTACAAGACATTGCTTTAAAATATAAAACACCATTTAGATAAGCATAAATCGAACCATTCTCATTATTAACCGAATATCTAAATCCTTGTCTAAATAAACCATGAAAAGAAATGATGTTTCTTGCCATATTTGGCGAGTAGCAACAATTATTTAAATCTAAATTCAATCCATTACTAAGCACTAAAGAATACACTCCAATCTTGGTAACAGGCGACGTTCTTCTGTTCCCCATGATTAGATTTATTCTTCCAAGCTCCACATCCTTATTTCTTCCTAGTCCCTGCAAATCAGAACAAATGTGGTAACCACACCCTATATCAAGAACCCAAGAAATAGCATGAGATGAATCATTAGATTTAATTGTGTAAATACGTGCAAAAGATGGCTTGATCTTCCCATCCTTGATGGCTTGCAGATATTCCAGGCAGCTTCTCTTCCAATGCCCTATTTTGTGGCAATGATGACACTCTGCCTCCTTTGGGTTTGGGTTGGGCTTAGCAGGATCAACCTTGGTCCCACTAGAAGAGGAACCATCTTGGGGCTTTCCCTTGCGGTGGTTCTTCGAAGAAGCCTTCCTCTTCTTGCCCCTTCCCTTCCCAACAACCAAAAAAGGAACAGCGGGTGGATTGGGAGTTGGTGCAACAGACTTGTCCTTGAGGTTGCTCTCAGCAATCCTTAGGAGCCCTTGGAGTTTGCTTAGGGTGACCTCTTCCTTGTTCATGTGGTAGGTCATCCTAAATTGGTTGTAGCATGAGGTCAAGGAGTGAAGAACAGTGTCGATTGCCAAATCTTCCCCAAAGTTGACATTCAACTTGCGAAGACGATCGACATACCTTTGCATCTTTTGCAAGTGCACGGTTAGAGACTCTCCACTTCCCATTTTAGCCGTGATCATATTCGTTATGATCTCATAGTGCTCTTGCCTCGCGCTTTGGTGATATTTCTCTATCAAGTCTATATGCATCTCATAAGGATACATGTCCTCATAGGACTTTTGGAATTCGGAGTTCATTATGGCAATCATGATGCAATGAACCTTCGTTGCATCACGCTCATGCGTCTCAAAGACAGCCATTAGCAGTTTTTGGATTGATCTTCTCGAGCTTCTCATCGAGAACATACTCTTTGTCCTCGTAACGCGCGATTGTGCGAATGTATCTTATCCATTCGCTAAAGTTCGATCCATCGAAAGTCACTTTTTGACAAAGGCTCATTAGCGTGAATAAGCTAGCAGCAGCGTTGTTTGCGTTAGACATCTACAAATAGAAAGGAACAAGGTTGATTAGAATTAAGTCCCTAATCAACACCCAAAATGAAAAATTAGGGCTAGGACCCAACAACATTATTTACACATTAGAAAAGGGATGTCGTGATCCAACATGCAAATAATTTGGAGGTAAGTGAATGACGATTCACTAATTCTTCACCATGAAAAACATAAGCTTTAAGTTTTAAATGTATTGAGAATTCCTAGATTTATTTGAGATTCATTGAGCCTTTCAATGGCATGTTTAAATCTCGATATTCCCCTCTAGTTTGTGACTGGGATACCGAGGATCACAAAGCGGGTGTGAATAACCATGCAAATCTACATGGTGCCTTCATTGTTACAATCACCTACTCGATGTGCCGGTAAACCACACACGCTCCATCAAACTATGACAAAGAATGAATCACCCTTACCACCTTTGCTTAGAACCAATTAGTGTGCCGGTTAACCACACATGCTCCACTAACTTCTTAACAAGGATGCAAAGTGTAATTTCATGGGATTGCATCAATTCACTTTTCCTAAAGTAACTAAGATTGGAAATTTTATAAAATACGTTTAGTTACTTTATATAGATTCATTATACTTATTAATGAGAAGAGGTTTGCCCTATCCTACCCGTTCGGCTAACGACCCTCCATCAGTCAAGCAAGCGGTGGGTGTGAGTGTACACCCATTAAGCGTCATTTTATAGGCAGCAACCTTATACCCACCTTATAGACTGACTTCGTGAATGAGGCCTACTAACGGTCAGACTAGCATTTTTAAATCACATATATATATATATATACATATATATATATATATATATATATATATATATATATATATATATATATATATATATATATAAAGCTTGTAATAATATATTAGTATAGTGTTGAATTTTAAACTTGTAAAATTCTAGGGTTTGAAATTTAAATTTTTAAACTTTTAATCACAAAACTTAAATTTCAAAACTTGAGGACAAATTTTAAACTTTTCAAAACATAAGGATCAAATAGCAAATCAACTAATTAGATTATCTCAATTTGATCTTATTCAATATTACTTGCAAGACAATTCACCAATTCAATTCAAATAATCAATTATTATCATATAAGGAAATTATTATTTAACTAATTGGTAATTATCTTTTGCTTGGTCAAGAATATACTCATATATATGATTAAAATCGGATTTTAATGACCCAAAACAGTTAAGGCAAGTATCCTCAAGTAAAACAGCAAGAAATCCCGAAACTACCTCCTTCTGACGCTCGAACTCGCTGAGTCCACAGTGGCACTCGCCGAGTTCATCAGGCAGAATCACAAAAATCGAATTTTTCAAGCAACAAGAAATCAATCAATGCATCAATTCAATAGAAATCAATCAAAGCTTTGATACCACTGATGGGTTTGAGACAAAAAAACTTTCCTATGTGCACATGCAAACCCTAATGCTTGGATCTAGGTTTCTCTAATTGAACATGCATTGTATCCAAGACTTACAATACTAGATCTAATGTAAAAAATTGAATCTAATCATATGAATTCGGATCTAGAACAATACCTTGGATTACTTGCTTGATACTTCTTCTTCTTGGAGCTTAGAGTCATAATTCTCACTCCTCTAATGGCTTACAAACACCAAATAGCAAGAGGATGTTCTTGAGAGAGAGAGGAGGGCGAGAAATCGGATCTAGGGTTTCTTGCCTTGCATGAATACCGATTTCCCTCACCCAAGGGATCAATTTATACTATGAGCTACTAGGGTTTCACCTTTAACCCTAATTGAATAACTTAGGCCCTAAGCAATCCAAGATCCTCCTAGATTGTAACGACCGAAAAACACAAGCAATTTTAAATTTTTCAAAAACATCTCAATTCCAATAATTCTTTACAAAAAGGTTTTCAATAAAAAATATTTATCGTATTCCCAGAATCATAACACCACAAAATTATGAGGAGCGGTACGATCACGCCTTCGCCTTGCCACGATCTCCTGAAGAACCTGAAAAACATGAAACCACAACTGTAAGCCCGGAAGCTTAGTGAGATACCCCCAAAATACCAACCACAAATACCATACACGCATAGCATGCCATAACATATCCGATCATAGAACAGCCAAGCTCTCCAGGTCTACTATGTGACTGGTCCGCCGCACCGGCCAACAGTCCACATGGTCCACCCTATGAGTCCATCCACATCCATCGAGTCTGCAGTGTGATTGGTCCGCCCGTTCCAGGGCCTTCAATCCACATGGTCCACTCTCTGAGTCTACAGTATGACTGGTCCGCCCGCATCGGGCCTTCAGTCTGTCTGGTCCACTCTCCGAGCCTTCGGCACGTCTGGTCCGCCCCTACCGGGACCTACAGCCTATCCGGACCGCTCGCTGGGCCTACGGGACAACCGGTCCGCCCTGGGTATCTTGGCCTACTGCACACAGCAGGACCCATCTCAACCCAACTCCAGTCCAACATCCATGTGCACATATACATACAATCATCTAACAATTCACAGATAACAAGCAGATCAACAAATCACATAACATGCCACTATCCTAACCAGGATACCGACCTAACAGGTCACTAACATAGCATCTCCCTATCTCTCTGGTTACCTATCTCAATCAGGTCTCTAGCATATACCATCCTAACTCACAGGATGCAACATGATAAAACAGTAACATAAAAACAACTACCCGGATCTCAATCCGATAAGGGCCGGCCTTGGTGCCTTAGACCCTGTTGATATAGTGGGGATAACTCACCTCGAAGCTGCCGACTGAACAGATAATCCAAGCTACTATGATCACTGATACGATCTCCACCACTGGTCAACCACCAATGCGCTGAACTCAAAACAACAAACAATAATTACCAAAATGCCCCTGGACACCATTGGTCAACCCTTGGACAAAGACAAGGTCAAAGTCAACTCCTGACTGACCCTACTCGCCGAGTCAACCCTATGACTCGCTGAGTTCCCATACTCAGACTTCACTCCATCCGCGACCTAACTCGCCGAGTCACCCCGAGACTCGCTGAGTCCAACAACTCAGAGACCACTCGCACACAACTCACCGAGTCATCCCTTGACTCACCGATTCTCGACTCGACCAGAGAATATCGGAACTCTTCGACAAGACTCGCCGAGTCCAAGAACAGACTCGCCGAGTCTAAAGCTATCATCAACCTACTCCCCGAGTTGTTCATACCACTCGCCGAGTTCAAGGCTATCATCATCCGACTCGCCAAGTTGTTCTTCCAACTCGTCGAGTCCCAGCTCATCTTCAAGCAACTCGTCGAGTTCACCCATGTGACTCGCCGAGTACCACCGATCTGAATCCATTCAGAAGCATTCCAGGCCATGCAAATGATCCAAAACATAGATCCAACCTCCTACAACTCATCCATCACGTAAAGTGGCAATCTTTACGTGAATCCATAGAGATCTAGGCCATATTCACTCATAACTAGGGTTTGGGACTTGCAAGCTTCACTAAACACTCCAACACAGGGACTTTCATGCTCTCTGATTCTCCTCCCTTCCAGATCTGAGGTAGCAACCTCAGATCTACCCTCTAAACATCCATTTACACCCTTAAACATGATCCCACAAACCCCAAAATGAAGAAACAACATACAATCAGTCCAAGAACGAGATATTACCTCCAATGGACGCCCCCAACTGCAATGAAGTTGATTCCAAGCAAAGCCCCTTGCCCCAAGCCTTCAATTCCCACAAATTCCTTCAAAGATTACTTCTCCAAGCTTCAATCCACTCAACAATGGAGCTCCTCTGCGATTTAGGGTTTCTAGCACTCAAGAGGGAAGTAAAGAGGCTGGGGAAGGAACATAATGTTCCTTATATAGGGCTCAACCCCGAGAATTAGGGTTTTCTCCACCCAGCGCCTACTCGCCGAGTCCATCTCATCGACTCGCCGAGTCGGCTACTTAACACGCGGTAAAGCCGCGACTCTACTCGCCGAGTCCATCCATGGACTCGCCGAGTCACTCTTTCCCAATTAACACTTTTGGCCCTTCAACTCTACTCTCGCTATTTCGGGATGTTACAATTCTCCCCCACTTATATTAGGCTTCGCCCTCGAAGCCTATAGCAGCTCAACTCCAAGGATACTTCCCACAACGCGCCACCTGGCCCCAACTAGACCAGGTCCCACAAGGCATACCCAAACGAAACTCGAACACACTTTCCCTCCCTCACGGTGTCCTGGCCACCGTCTCAAATAGGGCACCGGATTCACCCTCTAATAACTTCACTTAACCCCTGAGAATTACCCATAATGTAACACTGCTCCAAACCCCAACCATCACTCGACTCATAATGGCTAGAAAACCATGAACCATCGGATCCCTGATCCGAATCCCACTCTATCCATTCCGTGACGACGGAAAACCCATTCTCTATCTCAGAGCACTCCCACGAGTCCTCCTCTTACAAACACATACACATGCTGAACTAGCTCCAGTATCCTCAGGTTTGGAAAACCCGACACACTGATGACACCCTCAAACATCCCCCAGGATGAACCACTAATACATAACCAATACCCTGAACAGATTCATACTGAGAGTCCAGGACTCTCCCCCTGCATCCTTTTCAAGCCTCTGGCCTCTACACCTGCGGAATTCCTTCCGCAACCTCAGCAGACATCCCAAACCGGATGAGCTCCTACTTCACTGCCACGAGCACGATGCCCAAAATCATACTCGAAATACTCTAATCATAACTCTGCTCTGCAGCTTTCACTTTCGTGAACTTGCACTCCCTTCGGAGTTACACACCTTTCTCTCTTCCTTTTCCAAGGAATCCACTTGGCCACATTGCCACTCCAACGCGTGCCACGGTGCTCGCCCAATGCGACACCACCCTTTTTGCGTAACCGCGATTCACATACTCTGGCTCTCATTGCAGGGGCTCTCAAGCCCATGCATTCTCTCGACTCATCAAAATCACTACCCGGGGCCAGACCTTCCAATGCAATCACACTGCAACATACACAATCCGCAATCTCAAACTGATCCAACAATACCCACAGAGTCTTCAGCATGACTGGACCGCCTCATCAGGCCTTCGGTCCATCTGGACCACTCTCTCAGAACCTTCAGCCAATCTGGACCGCTCTCAGAGCCTTCAGTTTGGCTGGACCATTCTTCGAGCCTTCGGTCTAACTGGTACGCCTTCCGGCCTTCAGTCTATCCGGACCGCTCACTATCAATCAACAATCCATGCTATCCCCCTCGGAACTCCTCCCATGCATACCGTTCTATCCCTCTAGGGGTTCCGAACTCTAGCTACATCGACATACTCGGTCCCGGCCTGCTTCCAGGCCTCCACAACCAGTGCCCTAGGTCTGTATCCCGCCCCGCATGCCCGACACTCGCTCCTATCAGCCTATACTCAGGGCTGACAGAACACTGCTGAATCCCAACAGCTAAGCACCCTCAGATACTCATCGATCTCCCGGAGAATTCTCTAATTCTCCCCCACTATAGAACTGACTAACACCCGCCAGCCGCCATCAACGACCTTCCAAAACAACCCTGCACCAAAAGACCACTTACACACGGGCCGCTTCCACAAGCATAAACAACCCTTAGCAAAAGACATCTCCTCACTGATCAATCCGCTCAAGGAGAATCTGATCTCCAATTATCCCTTCCACGAACGAAGATGCTACCTGACGTATAACCCAATGCCGCATCTCCACTAACAACCCTTACGAATGATAACCAACGAAAGCACCGAAACACTAACCATAATCATATCAAACCCTCAAGGAACAACGGATACCAATACGAACACCCGAAACACAAATCCATAACCCAAACCACAACCCGAAAAACAAAGAATATCACAACGAAAACCAAACAATTACCGGCTCATGAACATTACACCACAATAATCACAAGATAACAAGACATCAAGAAAGAAACATACCCGCAGCTGTCTCTGTCTCTGGCACTGCCCTGACCTCCTCTGCAACAAGCTGAAAAACACGACCCTGAGCCCTTGGGGGCTCCGCTCCACCCTGACCTCCACCTGTGATCCTCAAAGTGGCCGGTGCTGGAGCCTGCACCGACCCAGCAGCAAACTGTGGACAGTTGGCCCTCAAATGTCCAACCTGATGACAATGATAGCAGATCCTCAAATCCCGAACTGACGCTGACTGCCGACAATCCCTCGCATAGTGCCCATCCCTTCCGCACTTGCGGCATGCACCACCGGTCCTACAAACCCGATGTGACCCTTCCCACACTTCCCACAAGTGTGGCTGCTCGAATCCCCCATTCTAACATCAACGGTCTTGGACCGTTTCGGCGCCGGCTGCGACTGCACCGGAGCCTGCCTCAACTCACGCATCTGCAACTCAATCTCTAACTCACGCCGCCTAGCGGCCTCCTGCAACTCCAACAAGGTCTCGCACCTCTGCGCAGACACAAACTGCCTGATATCCCTCTTGAGCATGCTCAGATATCGAGACATCTGAGCCTGCTCTGAAGCGAACTCTGGGCAAAACATCGCCCTCTCAGTGAACATCCTGGTGATCTCAGTCACCGACTCTGAGTCCTGCTTCAGCTCAAGGAACTCCCGAGCCAATCTCTCCCTCTCAACCTACGGAACATAACGAGTACTGAACATTCCTCTGAACTGATCCCATGAAACCGCAGCCCTCTGCGCCTCCGAAAATGACCCCGTGGTCAATCTCCACCAATCCTTCGCCCCGAGCCTCAACAGGTTCAGAGCACACCTCACCCTATGATCAGCAGGGCATGAACACGTGAAGAAACATCCCTCCACGTCGGACAACCACCTCATGGCAACAATCGGGTCCTGAACTCCATCGAATGTGGGAGGCTTCGTCCTATCGAAGTCCCGATACTGAAAACCCCGACTAGCTCCTCCCCCTGCCGCTGCTACAGCTGCTGTAGCCGCCGCAGTAGCTGTCTCGGTGAGAGCCGCATAATGCTCATCAAAATACTCAACCATGGCGGTCTTAATCGACCCAAATAGCTCTGGCAACTCAGCCCGGAACAACTCCGCAATCTCCTCACGCAGGATCTCACGAATCCTCGCGTCCAACTCGCTCGTGCTCATCTGAACGACAATCTCGGGCGACACCGATTCACCCGGAACCCTCTCTCCAGCTCCCGATCCTGACCCGGATCCACTCTCATCATGCCTCGGAATCTCCATACTGAAAGGAAACACCACACAAAATCTCAGACTCTTCCCACACCCTGGGATCCAACTCTCACTCAACCCACCCTAGAGATCATGGTTTCCCTGATACGCGTATGGGTCCTGTGCTTTCAGTAGTACGGGCCCATACTACCTTCCACACCTACCCACATTTGTATGAAGTACTGCCACAATACCCTAGAGAACAAGCATAACAATAATCAACCCTCACCACTAGAGAAACACTGAGAATCTCCCATAAGGGACCCTAGGCTACAGGCATCACAAATCAGGCAACATATCATGAAATCCTGAAGATCCCTAGCCTAACACTAGCATGCTGTTCTATCAAAGCTCAAAAACAAATAACATGCATGGTATTTTGGGGTTACTTACTGGCTCCGGCTGATCGTACCTCCGCGTCCTCCTTTACTCATTTTTGAAAACCGTTTTTAATTACTCTTTCAAAAACTCTCCTCGATTTGAGACTGGAGTCACACGAGTGTTTCTCCAATTCACTCAAACCAAGGCTCTGATACCAACTTGTAACGACCGAAAAACACAAGCAATTTTAAATTTTTCAAAAACATCTCAATTCCAATAATTCTTTACAAAAAGGTTTTCAATACAAAATATTTATCGTATTCCCAGAATCATAACACCACAAAATTATGAGGAGCGGTACGATCACGCCTTCGGCTTGTCACGATCTCCTGAAGAACCTGAAAAACATGAAACCACAACTGTAAGCCCGAAAGCTTAGTGAGATACCCCCAAAATACCAACCACAAATACCATACAACCATAGCATGCCATAACATATCCGATCATAGAACAGCCAAGCTCTCCGGGTCTACTGTGTGACTGGTCCGCCGCACCGGCCAACAGTCCACATGGTCCACCCTATGAGTCCATCCACATCCATCGAGTCTGCAGTGTGATTGGTCCGCCCGTTCCAGGGCCTTCAATCTACATGGTCCACTCTCTGAGTCTACAGTATGACTGGTCCGCCCGCATTGGGTCTTCAGTCTGTCTGGTCCACTCTCCGAGCCTTCGGCACGTCTGGTCCGCCCCTACCGGGACCTACAGCCTATCCGGACCGCTCACTGGGCCTACGGGACAACCGGTCCGCCCTGGGTATCTTGGCCTACTGCACACAGCAGGACCCATCTCAACCCAACTCCAGTCCAACATCCATGTGCACATATACATACAATCATCTAACAATTCACAGATAACAAGCAGATCAACAAATCACATAACATGCCACTATCCTAACCAGGATACCGACCTAACAGGTCACTAACATAGCATCTCCCTATCTCTCTGGTTACCTATCTCAATCAGGTCTCTAGCATATACCATCCTAACTCACAGGATGCAACATGATAAAACAGTAACATAAAAACAACTACCCGGATCTCAATCCGATAAGGTCCGGCCTTGGTGCCTTAGACCCTGTTGATATAGTGGGGATAACTCACCTCGAAGCTGCCGACTGAACAGATAATCCAAGCTACTATGATCACTGATACGATCTCCACCACTGGTCAACCACCAATGCGCTGAACTCAAAACAACAAACAATAATTACCAAAATGCCCCTGGACACCATTGGTCAACCCTTGGACAAAGACAAGGTCAAAGTCAACTCCTGACTGACCCTACTCGCCGAGTCAACCCTATGACTCGCTGAGTTCCCATACTCAGACTTCACTCCATCCGCGACCTAACTCGCCGAGTCACCCCGAGACTCGCTGAGTCCAACAACTCAGAGACCACTCGCACACAACTCACCGAGTCATCCCTTGACTCACCGATTCTCGACTCGACCAGAGAATATCGGAACTCTTCGACAAGACTCGCCGAGTCCAAGAACAGACTCGCCGAGTCTAAAGCTATCATCAACCTACTCCCCGAGTTGTTCATACCACTCGCCGAGTTCAAGGCTATCATCATCCGACTCGCCAAGTTGTTCTTCCAACTCGTCGAGTCCCAGCTCATCTTCAAGCAACTCGTCGAGTTCACCCATGTGACTCGCCGAGTACCACCGATCTGAATCCATTCAGAAGCATTCCAGGCCATGCAAATGATCCAAAACATAGATCCAACCTCCTACAACTCATCCATCACGTAAAGTGGCAATCTTTACGTGAATCCATAGAGATCTAGGCCATATTCACTCATAACTAGGGTTTGGGACTTGCAAGCTTCACTAAACACTCCAACACAGGGACTTTCATGCTCTCTGATTCTCCTCCCTTCCAGATCTGAGGTAGCAACCTCAGATCTACCCTCTAAACATCCATTTACACCCTTAAACATGATCCCACAAACCCCAAAATGAAGAAACAACATACAATCAGTCCAAGAACGAGATATTACCTCCAATGGACGCCCCCAACTGCAATGAAGTTGATTCCAAGCAAAGCCCCTTGCCCCAAGCCTTCAATTCCCACAAATTCCTTCAAAGATTACTTCTCCAAGCTTCAATCCACTCAACAATGGAGCTCCTCTGCGATTTAGGGTTTCTAGCACTCAAGAGGGAAGTAAAGAGGCTGGGGAAGGAACATAATGTTCCTTATATAGGGCTCAACCCCGAGAATTAGGGTTTTCTCCACCCAGCGCCTACTCGCCGAGTCCATCTCATCGACTCGCCGAGTCGGCTACTTAACACGCGGTAAAGCCGCGACTCTACTCGCCGAGTCCATCCATGGACTCGCCGAGTCACTCTTTCCCAATTAACACTTTTGGCCCTTCAACTCTACTCTCGCTATTTCGGGATGTTACATAGATATTAGGCTTGGACGATTTTATGGTCTCCTAACCCTAAAATCCGTCCACCCTTATATCCATAAGGATACATAGCCCAAAACACAACTATCACACATTTGACAATTTATGCCCCTTTATTCAATTAACCTCTTTAAGTCACCAAATTAATTCTCAATTAATATATGACTTATATTAATCAAATATCATTATTATTTCTTTAATATATTATTCTCATAATATATTAACAATAATATGTCTTCTCTCTTAACAAATCATCCTGTCAAGTTGCTATTGTGAAGGCAACCCAAAAGGACCATGCACAACCGGGTCAAGTACTTACCAAATATAGTTACAGCCTTAGACACTAATCCTACAGATTTATCCTCCAACGTTTTTCTACATTATGATTCATTTAGTTTTGCATTTACCTAATGAAGCGATTGTCGGAGACCCAATATGTATGAGATGGATATATCCGTTCGAGAGGTATACGAAAAAGCTAAAAAACTATGTTAGAAATAAGGCAAGGCCGGAAGGTTGTATAGTTGAAGGTTATGTTGCTGAAGAAGCTTTGTCATTTTGTTCGATGTACCTTCGAGATGTGCAGACTCAATTCAATCGCCCTGAAAGAAACAAGGATGTTGTCATTGAAAAAACAAAGTTTGGATGTTTGAGTCCAAGTGTCGACCAGCCAGCGCAATGCAAATCAAACATCTTGATGTAAGGGAAAAAGGTAATATTGAATGGTTTATATTGAATAGTTGTCAAGAAGTCAGACAATACATCGAGTAAGTGTTCTTATTCTTAATTATCTTTAATTATTTATTGGTACTTTTTTCCATTCATCAATTATATATATATATATATATATATATATATATATATATATATATATATATATATATATGTTTTTGTCATCAATATAGAAAATTCAAATTTAAACATCCTAAAAGTGACGAAAAGACTGAATTTCCTGTCTGGTTTCTTGAAAAGGTAATAATAATTAACAAACAAATATATTTGATCAATATAACGCATCAAGAATGCATAACACATCAGCATATGTTTAATAGGTTTTTCAGATGGAAAAAGAAAACTCTCCAGAATTCCACAAAGATTTGTCGGTCCTTTTAATGGGTTCACAAGTGGATGTTTATACTTACACCATGTGCATAGTCAACGGTGTTAGGTTTACGGTACTTAATTGTGATGCACAACGCAAAACACAAAACTCTGGGGTTCTAGCAGTGGGCGAGAATGGAGTGAAATATTATGGCTAGTTAGAAGAGATTATCGAGGTGCAATATCCATATCATTATTCGACTGTAATATTTCGGAACAAGTGGTTTGATACATGAGATATTCCTGATGATAATTTCATAAGTATCATCACATAACAAGAAGCGTACCAAGATGATCAACTCATATATGCTTCACAAGCCAAACAAGTGTTCTACATCCGCGAGCTTGTTCATCATCGAAGAAACCAAAACACCAACCGTCGTTATGTCGTTGAACATGTTAATCATCAATGTATTTGGGATCTACCATCCGAGAATGCTCGTGTCCAAAATGATTACATTGACTCTATCCAAAATGTCGACAATGTGGAGGCCGAAAATGTTGTCGTAGTTCAAAATAACTCTTCATCTGGAGCTAGAATTTTTATCGACTTCACACAATACTTTCAAAAAAATGTTGATGTAGCGCAAAACAATGTTGATTATGATGATGAGGACGATACTAAAGTACCTCCACCAACTTGTAGAGTCGATAATGTTTCCGATGAAGAGACTGATTATGATGATGACGATTCTAATTATGATACTGATGAAGAAGACATTTAAGTATATGATAGAGATTCTGATTAAAAAAAATCAAATGTTTTTTTTTGTAATAGAAACTTTATTTGATATCTAACTTTTATTCATATTGTATGTTTAACTTTTATTTATGTTTGTTGTCTATATTACATGCCTTATAATTTTGTAGGGTAACTAATTTTATTAATATTGTATTTCTTTATTGTACATCTTGTAATTTTATAGGCTACAAATGAGGTTTATGTGGACAATACTCTTTGTCAATATGGCCGATGTTATGGGCCTTGGACACGGAGGTGATGGAGCTGGGGATCCACCACCTCCAGGCGGCTTTGGTCACAGGCAACATGAACAGGATGGTAAGTTTTATTATGATATACTTATTAGTTATTTTTATTAATTTATTATAAGTTATCATGCCTAATATTTTTAATTGTATTTTTTCAGCCGAGATTCCAAAGAAAAGAAGGGACTTGTCAAAGAACATCGAGCTAGGAAAATGGATACGGGCAAACAAGGGAAAGCTCGTGGATTTGGCTTTCAATAGGGAGATCACATATTCCCCTGTCGGGAAGGCTGGTAATTGGTTGACACATGAAATTGGTAGGTATTTGTGGAACAACGTCCCTTTGAACGTATCTGGTTGGGACAATGTTTCCCCTACATTAAGGAATGCAAAAAATATGCATCTAAAGGTAGCTTAGATAATATTTTAAGTTTAGTTGTGATTGTTATTTAGTTAACTAACATTTTTTGTATTTGTAGAATAAGTTTGATTTGGATAAGGTTAACATGGATCTGGAGCATGCACAATTGTTGCGGAGCATTGATTCTAGTCTTGCAAAAGTTTACAGAGGCCGAAAAAGTAAACCCAATTCTTATTTTAAGGAAATCGGGGGGCCTGCAGATATCCCAATGGCACTAAACACCCCCCCCCCCCAAAGGTATGTCATTTGAAAATTGGGTGAAGACCGTCAAACATTTTCAATCGCCCGGATATTTAAGGCGTTCGACGTCAAACATAGAAGTCCACGCAAAACAACTAGTTGTAAACAGAGGGGGGTCGAGCTCATACAACAATGCATGTTTCAAAGAAGTAAGTAACGATATATTTAATTGTTTATTTAAAGTATAATTAATCTAGTTTTTAATGTTAAATAGGATATCACTCGAATCGAAGCATTTCATAAGGCTAAATCCAATTGCCAAGGGGTATTTTATAGTCCTGCAGTCGAGCAACAATACGTACGTGGTTAATTTGTATTTTCATATAAGTGTTTATATCGTCAAGGGTATTTAGTAATCTAATTTTTATGATGTTTATCAATTTTTGAAAATACATAATGCTTTACTCGAGGAGATCAATCAACAAAACCCAAGCTTCTTTTGTAGCAAGCGGTCTAACACCAATTGATATAAGAAAATGTTTTGAAAGAATATTGGGTGTTCGACGCGGACATATCAGAAACATTAGGCGTAAACCTCCTACCGTTGTGTCTATGTACGATCAGGAACAACCGATGATACAGGAACCACCACAATCACAGGTAATTGTTCGTTTAAGTTGAAAAGTATAATGCTATAATGGTAAAATGAAAAAAAAGTAGGATGCTATAATGATATGTTGGTTATGGTTTGATATGTTGATATTTTGTAGTTTGGTAATTTTTGGAATGTAGAATGCTATAATGATATATGGGTTATGGTTTGATATATTGATATTTTGTAATGATATGTTGGTTATGGTTTGATATGTTGATATTTTGTAGTTTGGTAATTTTTGGAAAGTAGAATGCTACAATGATATGTTAGTTATGGTTTGATATGTTGATATTTTGTAGTTTGGTAAATTTTGGTAAGTAGAATGCTATAATGTTATGTTGTTTAGAGTTAGATATGTTGGTATTTTTTTATTTTGGTAATTGTTGGAAAGTATAATACTATTATGATATGTTGGAAATATATTTTTGTTTTTCGTTTTTTTTTTTTTTTTTTTTTTTTTTTTTTTTTTTGTAGTTCAAAATGCTGTAAACAATACTAAAGGACCAGACATGTTCTGCGGCATTGGAAGAGCAGTTTCGCTCATTGTAACCACCAAATAATAATGAAAGAAATGATGAGAGTGATGATGACGAGTACGAATTTTAGGGTTTATGAAATGTCTTGTTTGGAAGAATACTTTAGGTTGTATGGATTAATATTTTGGATGAAATAATATTTTATAAATGTTATTGTTTTTTTATTGTATATGGGTTAATATTTTTATAAAATCCTATCAGATTTTATAAATAATATAATGTTTTTATAATTTTAATTGTAAATAAAAAAAACGAAAAATAGTTTTTGCACCGACGTCTTTAGCGGCTTCAGAACAGTATTAGCGGCATCTATGTTTTAACAGCGACGAGGAAGTATTAGCGTTGACAAACCAATAGAGGCGACGTCTTCGCATTAGCGGCGACCAACAGACCATTAGCGACGACGTTTTTGCAGCGACATGTCGCCGCTAATTACTTTAGAAACGAAGATCCCTATCTTTCGCAGCGACAAACTTCACCGGTAATGCCCCCGACTATCTTGTAGTGACCCCAATCGGTAGTGGTGGTTAGTTCGGTGTTGGTGGCGGATTTAGTAACTTCCGACGGTGGTGGCGACATTCATAAATTTCGGCAATGATAATGTGTCCATATATTCCGTCTGAATGAAAACCAAATTATGAGAGAGAGAGAGAGATGGTAATACGAAGAGTGTGGGAGAGAGGATGGGGTTAGATGGTATTTTATTTATTTTTATTTTATTTTTAATTTTTGTATCTAAAAAAATGAAAAAACAAAACTAAAAAGGTGAATCGGTCATTTTAAGATTTATTAAAATGTTTTGGACAAAAAACTTAACAAAATAAATGAATGATGCTAGTAAAAAACTTTTTGCATAAAGTGACTTTTAAACACTTTTGATAAAATTTTCAATTTTGTCTTACTTTTTTTTTTCCAAACATTAAAAATGCTTCAGGATCCTCTTTGAAGACTGAAATTACAAAAAGTTTGTACGATTCTGAAATGTAACATCACATACCAGATATTTTACGTCTTCCATATTGCTTTCCATTAGGCTATTTTTGCATTCATTGCTACCTCATCGATCATACACATTAGATTCCCATTGAATGATGACCACAAAAAAAAAAGTGGTCCAACAATTGTTAGTAAGGAATCGTTATAATTAGTATGGAATCTTCTACCCCATAAAACACTTATTCCATTATTTGTGGACTCCAAAAGTCTTTCTTCTGTTGACCTTGAATCAATGATCTTATTATTTAGTAAACCCTAATTTCCTCACTGTTGTCTATCATTCACCCATTTCATATGGCGCTCGTCCTACTGCGTCTCGTCTTTCTAACTATTTTCCTACTACGTTTCATAGCTGCACAACAGAATGGTGGTTCTGTATCTGTTGGTGCATCACTCACCGCCACACCCAACGTCAAACCATGGCTTTCATCATCCGGTGAGTTTGCCTTTGGGTTCCAACAAGTTCAAGGAACCGATAATTTCTTGTTATCCATATGGTACGAGAAGATACCTGACAAGACCATCGTCTGGTATCCAGAAGAAGGTCAGATGGTGCCTACAGGATCCAAAGTTGAGCTACTTCGTGAAAGTGGACTCGTACTCACTGATCCTCTGGGCACACAGGTATGGAGGTCTGGATCCATTTCGGGTGTTGCATCAGGTTTTATGAATGATACAGGTAACTTCGTGGTTTTTGGTGGCAATTCTCGCAAGTTATGGGGTAGTTATGATTTTCCAGCAAACACCCTGTTGCCTACTCAGGTTATGGAGAGAGGTGGAGGGATGAATTCGACAATCAGTGATGCTAACTTCTCTGGTGGACGATTCCAGTTACGTCTGCTTCCAGATGGGAATCTTGTTCTTAACACTCGAGATACACTTTCAGGTAATACTTATGATGCTTACTATATCAGTGGCACATATGATGATTCTAATTCAACAAATTCCGGTAAACAAGTGATCTTTGATGCAACGGGATACATGTATATATTGAGAAGAAATGGCCAACGATTTGATCTTACTCCAAGAGGGTCACTTCCTTCTGGAGATTATTATCACAGAGCTACTCTAGACTCTGATGGGGTTTTTCGCCAATATTACTTCCCGAAGAATCCCACCTCCAATACAACTTGGAAAGTTATATGGTTCGTGCCAGATAACATATGTGTGGATATAAATGATGATTCGAACACTGGAGCTTGTGGGTTTAACAACGTTTGCAGTTTTGATGGTAACCAGCCAAACTGTGAATGCCCACAGGGTTTCTCATTGCTTGATCCAAATAATCCCAGTGGTGATTGCAAGCCTGATTTCACTCCAACATGTGATGAAGTTGACTCCAATAATGGGCGAGGCATGTTTGATTTCATCGTGCTCCAAAATATTGATTGGCCATTTTCAGACTATGTGCACATGAACCCAAGTAATGAAAACACCTGTAAAAGTTCCTGCTTGGAAGATTGTTTCTGTGCTGTTGCAATATATAGGGACACCCAATGTTGGAAGAAGAAGCTTCCACTTTCTAACGGGAGGAAGGTTTCTTCAGCTAATGTAAGGGCGTTCGTGAAATACCAGATTGGTGATCATCCTCTTCAAAACACTACTCGGCTTCCCGGAGAAAATAAAGATCGAAAAAATCTGATAGTTGTAGGATCCGCTCTCTTAGGTACTTCTGTATTTGTTATCTTTGTATTGATTGGTGTGATTTGTGTCGGTTTCTTTGTAATATACAAGAAGAAGCCAAGAAATTCGTATCCAATTAGGAAAGCTGTTGAAAGCAATCTACCTCGTTTTGCATATCAAGAATTAGTTGAAGCTACTGATGGGTTCAAGGATGAACTGGGAAAGGGGGCGTTCGGGATAGTCTATAAAGGTGTGATAGGGAAAAAGACTGTCGCTGTGAAGAAGTTGAATACAGTGGTTCATAATGGTGAAAAAGAATTCAAAACTGAGGTTGACACCATTGCAAAAACTCATCATAAAAATTTGGTGCAGCTTCTTGGTTATTGTGATGATGGTGAGCAGCGCCTATTGGTTTATGAGTACATGAGCAATGGCACTTTGGCGATGTTCCTTTTCGGGGACACAAGACCTACATGGAGACAGAGGAGTTATATTGCTGTTGGGATTGCTAAGGGACTCGCATACCTTCATGAAGAGTGTAGCACTCAGATCATTCACTGTGACATAAAGCCTCAGAATATACTTCTTGATGACTACTTCAATGCTAAGATTTCTGACTTTGGATTGGCGAAGCTGTTGATGATGAATCAAAGTCATACAAACACTGGAATAAGAGGAACAAAAGGTTATGTTGCTCCTGAATGGTTTAGGAACACTCCTGTCACAGTAAAGGTTGATGTGTATAGCTTTGGTGTGTTGCTGCTAGAGATCATTTCATGCCGTAAGAGCTTGGTTTACGAGAGTGGTGAGAAAGGGGTGGCGGTTTTAACTGATCTTGCATGGGATTGCTATCAAGAAGGTCGACTGGATGCATTTGTTGAGAATGATTTGGAGGCCTTAAATGACCACAAAAAACTTGCAACATTTGTGATGGTTGGTCTTTGGTGTGTACAAGAGAACTCATCCTTGAGGCCAACCATGAGGAAGGTGATCCAGATGCTTGAAGGAGGAATTGAGGTGGCAGAACCTCCATGTTCATGCTCTGTCTCTGTTACCAGTTACTGATCTTTAGTTACTCTACTATATATGTTCTCCTGGTAAATCCTATATGTTGTTTCTTATGGTTAGTTTCTATGCTAGCACAATGTTCCGTAACATGTATAGAAATAAAGATTGTAAAATTCCGTTTAGTTATCGCACACTTTGAGAAACTAGCTAGGGTGGTTAATTATCGTTGATGCCTACTATCTAGATTATGTCAAATATGAAAATGTGTTATTTTTCTTCTCGATTTTAGGATTTTCACATAATTAACAAGACTAGTAGATGTTTAATGTTCTTGACTTCTTGTTTTTGCGAACTTTGTTAGTGAATAATTAATCTCGGTTAATGGATTTGTTTTTGATAAGGCCATCTCCAATGGGAGTTTAATGGGGTTTCACTACTCGAAAACTAGGTATTACCGACAGATTTTAGCGGAGGAAAAAATCTGTCAGAAATAGCGATTGAATTAGGATTTTTCTACAAAAAGATGGAGAAGTAAGCTCAAATCCGATCCAAGGGTGTGATCCAGCAGCTCATGCAGCGGCAATGCCTTATGACACCTTCGAGGGCGGCAGCTGCCTCAAGAGAACCGGAGTGGCAGCAGGTGGCGATGCTGATGATTCTTGCCTGTGAGTCGTCGTTCAAATAGAGAAAGGGGGGCACGGAGTAATCTTTCAGCCTCACCGAGTTTGACTAATTAAAGCTCACCATCTATGGTATTTACCAAATTGCCCCAAATATTAAAAAAAAATCATAATTTTACCAACAGATTACCGACGGGCATACAAAATGTTGTTGATTTCCGTCGGTAAACGGTCGGTACATTGTAACGGAATATGTTGCTAACCGTCGCAAAATGCGTCACTAAAATCATGATATGTAGATTTTCTTAATCGGTCGGAAATCCGTCGGTATTCCGTCTCTGTTACCGACGGATTTTTCAATCGCTAAATTCTGTTGGTAATACCCATTTTTGTAGTAGTGTTAACTTAGCTAGAAAGATAAAAATTGAATGCAATAGCTGCAAAAGGGTGTCTTTGTCTATCGTATTTCATTGCATTTTGCAAAGACATTGTATTATGACTTAAACAAGTAACCTTCTTGTCAAAAAAAAAAAAAAAAAAAAAAAAAACTAAAATGGGCATAAAGATTTTATAGATCCTTGATCTCGCAAGTTATGGGGTAGTTTTGATTTTCCAGCAAATACCCTGTTGCCTATTCAGGTTATGGAAATCTTGTTCTTAACAACCGTACAATCAGTGCAACAAACTTCTCAGGTTATGGTGCTTATGATTCCAGTGGCACGGCTGATGCGACCAATTCCACAAATATCAGTGAAAAAGTGATTTATGATGCAATGGAATACATTTATATATTGAAAAGAAATGGCAAAAGATTTAGTCTTACTCCAAGAGACACAGTTCCCTCTGGAGAATTTTATTATAGAGCTACTCTAGATTATGATGGTTTTTTCGTCAATACTATTATCACAACTAGAAACAGGGTTTCAGAGACGGAAAAATCCCTCACTATTCCGTCACTAAAGGACGTTTGCGACGGATAAGCGATAAACATACTCTCTAGCCAATTAAAATGTGGCTAATAACCTAGCGACATATTTAGCAACGGATTACTTTTTTCTTGCGACGACCTTAGCGATGGATCATCCATTGCAAATTCGTCACTTAATACAATTATTTAGGACATCAGCGACAAAACTCGGCACCATTAATCTGCCGCTAATCCCTTGCAAAACTCTATTCTATGTTTTTTTATATTCTGTCGCTGATCCCTATCAAATTTAATATATGATTTTTTTTTTCTTTTCCATTGCTGAACCCTCGCAAACGAGTAATATAAACTCTTTTTTTTGTATTACAAATCTAAAACAAAAAATAATTATACAATCCCTAATCAAACATTATCATTTAATTACCAAAAGCATCAAATAAATATAGAATCCAAAACCAAACATTAACAATGAAATATCAATGTTAAACACTCATTGCTATTTGATTTCAAAGTATAATATAGCCATATTTCTGCATTTCCTCTTATATTTTGCATTTCCGAATATATCTTTTCTATTGTTTCATATCTTGCATCTGAAAGAAGGATTGTAATGGAATTATGATTCCAGTTAAATCTCATTAAATTGGGCGGACCAAGTGCCACTTACTTATTCCTGCAATGGAAGGAGACTTTGTTGGAAGCATTTGAAACCAAGTGTTGGACCGGAATGGAATTCAATTCCCATTCCGACCAAAAAGTAAAAGGTAATATATGTTTGGTGAAAGAAAATACTGTGTTTGCATACTGGTCTTCGGAAATTGTCTTTTCTCCTGGCATTTGATTCTTTGAACATTTGTGTTGACTATTACAAAGCATCTACAAGATTTTTAATTAGGAAGAAAATTATAGAACTACCCTTCTTTATCAGCAAAATTTTACTTATTATCTAAAGTTTATATTCATGTAAATAGAATCCAACCCAACAATCTTTTACAAAAAAAAAAAAAAATTTGAGTTCTCTTTTATATCAAAAAAATGAGAAAGAACTTACATAAACTTTGGCAGTAGACTTTGGATCAAAGAAAGATCATTTCATCACCCCTCTCCAAGATAGTTGTAAACAAGCCACTGATAATTACATTAAAAATCATAAGGACTAAATTTGTAAATTACCTTAAAAATCATACCAATATCTATATATAATAACAAATCATAGACCAAGGTTTTCTAATAAAAATATACATAATTAAACACTAATCTTTCATTCCATAACAGTTGAGGTGGATCTGAGGGCAAACTTCTAGTACTGTATCAATTGTTTGCAACTTTCATTTAAGGACAAGAATGATCACCCATAGAACTTGAAGCAACAACACAAATTTTGAGAAGTAAACAGACAAATAAAACTAAACTGACCAATGAGTTTCAAAAATCTGACTTGGTTTTGAGGGGTATCAGCATTCACCTTCACACAGTTAGCCTTTAGAAACACATCCAACCTACTCAACTGGCATACACAAATTCACCCCAAAAGTATACAATCAAAAAACTGGTTTTCTGATCCTATTCGATGAAATACCCTTCCACAATGAGAGAGAAACATGAGGACAGAAAGCAATAACAGCAAAGCAAAACCATTAACCATTTTATAGTATGTTTTTTAATCATTAGTTATTTATAAAAAGCAAAAGGAAATAAACAATATAAAGCTCTCCCATTTTGACCAATATAAAGCTTTCCCATTTTGGATATTTTTACACAATTAAAGATTATGCTAATTCAAATGATCTTAATACACCAAAACATATATATACACAGATAATAAACAAGTTTCCATGATTATGTACAATTGTGAAGAAAAGATTATCGATTGTTAATCAAACATAAATAAAAGGGAGCATAACGGTTAATCGTCGTATCTCTTTCAATTTGTTTCACATGCGAAAAATACATACCTTTCAAGCAACCAATTGTTGAAATAGTCAAAAACATGATCATGATTGAGTTTATGATAGAATGCTTTTAAGAAAGGACCTCAAGATACACCTTGGATTCACTTAGAATCATGTAACACTGAAAATAGTGTTTCACCTGTAAAAAAGAGCTTAAATGGTTTATCAGCACTCTAACATTACAGGAAAAAAAACATGGTAACTAGCTATCATGAACTCTTCTAAATAACTACATAGGTAAATGCAGGTTGCCATCTTTAGTATTTTTTAACTACCCCAGATTGAGATTCTCTCATGTTCAGTTAAACAAACAAAAATAATATGCTTTACACATCATCCTTATGTTGTTTTTCTTTAGCCAAGTTTCTCTTTTATGCATAGGCCATGTGTGTATGAGCTTATGGTGATCCTGCAACATGAATCAATAAAAAAACATTAGTTAGTAGGACCAAACAAGCTTTATATGGCTATTTCTGATGATGACGAGGAGGAGGAGGAGGAAGGCATTGATATCTTTGTATTTTAAGAAAAAAGCAAGAAGTTTCAAATAGACCGACACCCAACAAAGCGTATGGAAGGTTTATAGGAAGAATAAGAAAAAAAGACCGACTACAATTAAACAATAAATTAAAATCAATTATTTCTGACTAAAAAAACTAAAGACATTACAATACAATACAATACATACCCAATAGATATCAGTAAGTGAGGTGAGATCCTTTGGGGCAGGAATATGATTTTCATCAAACTCACATTCTTTCGGCTCCTCTGGTTCACATGATTTCTATCAACAAACAAAAAGATAAAAGTATATTATATAAAAAGAAATGGTGATTGGTGAAAAGAAAATGATATGTTTTAGTTTACCTGGTTGAGAGATGTTGATGGAATCATCAGTAGTTTCTCAGTATTCTTAGGGAAGGAAAAGGCATCACATGTTTCCTCTGCATCATAAATTGAAGACCGAATGGTGGTGGGAGGGAATCCATTATTTTTCATGATGATTTTTGTTAACGTGGGCAGCAATTGCAACATCAAAAGAATCACAACTGTATGAAATCTGCTGATGACATAGAGTGGGACCCACTGCATTATGGGATACCTCAGAGAGCAGATCACCTACGCTTATGTTAGTAAGACTATCAACCCATTCCAATGTAGACAATCCCATTCCCACACTTCCACCAATACCAATACCATTGTTAATGTTGTTACCTTCTTCACCCTTACCAAACCAACCATACCTTAAAAAACACAAAAACCATGATCAATGATTTTTCTTAGAATGTTGTAGAAACTGTTGTTAAAAAAAATGAAAAATTAAAGAGAGAGAAACCTTAAACAGAAAATCGGAGAGCTCCCAATTAAGGTGGAATCCTGATTCCATTTCTGAGAATTGGAAAGATTTGATGTTTGAGCATCATAAGGCACAAGTTTTAATTCTCCGGATGCTGCTACAGTAGAGCTACACCATTTACATGTCATATGTTCCAAAACCGATGATATTTTCTTTCTGTGTATTTGAAGTCAGCTCCAAATGCAGGTTGTGATTGTCCTAATAAAAATATTATTATTATTATTATTATTATTATTATTATTATTATTATTATTATTATTATTATTATTATTATTATTATTATTATAAAGATAAAGTACAAAATTTATTATTGTTTCTTACCATTTCCAAGGCTCTACGTGTAATTTCATCAACATGGAAGAGTTGAACTTCACGTTTCATTGAAGATAAGATATTTTGATGAAAAATTGGCATAGGTGTGTTACCATGACTTTAAGAGCAGGAAAGTTATTTTCTCCTTACAGTAAATTCACAGGAAAAACAATTTTATGCAATAAGGAAAGATGAGGGAGAAGAGCTGGTGGTGGTGAATATGTAGGAGTGAAATTTAGGGTTAAAAGAATAGCAGGGGTGGTGTGAAGATAGTTCTCATACTGCCTTGACAATCAGAGATGTCTTTCCAACCCTGTAACAAAACAAAAAACACTAAAAATGGCTTAATTGACCTCAGTTCAACGATTCAGTTATGAATTATCAAAATGTGAACCTTAGATTGATCAAATCCAAGCACTTGCCACTTGTAAGGAAAAATCAAGAACACAGACAGAAAGAAGAAGAGTAAGAGAATGAGAAAACCTATTTGATGTTTATGGTGGGAGTCGCTGATAATTTCAATTGTTGCATGAACTTTCGGCAACATGTGTTACACCTGTAACAACTTGAAGAAATCAAATGAACATGAAAATCGGAACTTAAAAAATCAAAATTCCACAACCATTAGAAGTATAGGCATTTGAGTATAGTATGTTAGTAGCCTTTGACTAATTCTGAAATGGAATTAACGACCGAAAGAAAACAAGCACGAAGAATTACTTTAAACCTATAACATGAAACCTGGCTAAAACATGTCTTTTGTTACTTTAATATGATGGAATTTGTTATCATTATGCTACATATATTTCCATTTAATATTTTCATTCAAAACATTTATCAAATAGTCAATTTTCATAATACAATAGTTACAGACAGATGTGTAGAACAGTCATTTACTGTCATCTGTAGTTCATTCAACACACAAAATAATAGCAATATTCATTTACAAACATCACTAAAAGAAGAAGACGAAAAAGGAGTCAAGTACTCCAAAAAATTTATTTCTACTACATGGTTAACCATCCAAAGTCATATTTCCATCTTTGTAATACATATCAAGTAGAGGGCGGAAGATGTAAAAAATTATCAGTTATTTGTGAGGAATAAGAAAAACAGCAATCAATTTTTGACAAACATTCGAGAGATGAAGGAACATGTCAACTTAGAAGATGAGATTCAGGAATCACAAATAGAGGTTTTAATTACATGATGCAATCGATTCAACGTGAACATACATATGATGTTGAGGTATAAGAAGGATGATGACTGAAACAGAAAAAGGGGAAAATTAAACCCTAACACACTGTATTGTGCAACTTAACTAAACCTAACCTAATATACGACAAAATAAAAGAAAATCAAGAGATTTACTTGAATCGGAGGTTAATGAAAACTACTTTTAGATTTTATGGAGGTTGCCAGAATCAGAAACATCAACGATGAGTTGTGTTGTCATCTGTTTGAAAGGAGATGGTGATATTAGGTTAACATGGCATAAGGAACTAACTTCAAAGTGATAAATCGGATTTGGGAGGGAAGGAAACTTACATCAATTTCAGTGAGAGATGGGCGATTGAAAAACAAAAATGCGCGTACCCCAAAAATAATTTTTGTCGCGGCGTTCTCTCGCTAAACGCATACCAGATGGGAAAAATCGACAATTTCTCTATCTGTCACCGAACCCTCGCTGAAATGTCTTCATTTTCTACCGATTCGCAAGGGATTGAGGTGCGCCAATAAACACTTGCGAAATCCGTAATTGGACCCTCGATAAACCGTGGCTCATATGAAATATGTGGAATAAATAAAGTGAATATCTACAACATCGCACATCTGTCGTAAATCCCTAGCTATAACCCTTAAACTTTGCTACAGAATTTATCCGTCGCTAAATTCGTCGTCGAAACTCAAGTTTCTTGTAGTGTATCCCATGAATGCAAATGCCAATAAAAGCTGGGAAGTAATATCGACTATGCCAGAAAACATATGTAATATCCGTATGATGATGGATAGCAGAGCTTGTGGGTATAACAATGTCTGCAGCCTTGATGGTAACCGCAGAAAGTGTGAATGCCGACAGGGGTTCTCATTGCTTGATCCAAATAATCCCAGTGGTGGTTGCAAGTATGATTTCACTCCAACATATGATCAAGTTGAGTCCATTAAAGGTGGAGACGTTTGATTCCATCGAGCTCAGTAATATTGATTAGCAGAATCAGACTATGAGCACATGGACCCGAGTCGTGAAGACGCCTGCAAAAATGCCTGCTTGGAAGATTGTTCCTATGCTGTCGTAATATACGACGATAATGAATGTTGGAAGAAGAGGCTTCCACTCTCTAATGGGAGTGAGCGTCTTAATGTTAAGTCGTTTGTGAAATACCCGATATGTGATCATCCTCTTCAAAACCCTCTTCTTCAAAGTCCTCCTCTTCAATACCCTCCTCGGCTCCCCGGAGAAAAAAATGATCGAAGAAGACTGATAGTTCTTTGAGGTACTTCTGTGTTTGTAATCTTTGTGTTGAATTGATTGGTGTGATTTGTGTGGCTTTCTTTTTAATCTACAAGAAGAAGTCAAGAAACACATATTCAATTAGTAAAGATGTTGAAAACAATCTGCCTCGGTTTACATATCAAGAGCTAGTTGAAGCCACATATGGATTCAAAGATGAATTAGGAAAAGGGGCTTTTGGGAAAGTCTACAAAGGTGTGATAGGAAAAGGGGAAATGAATTATAAGTCCAACGAATTTTCCAAACCGTTCAAAAAACCCCAATTATGTGTTGTATGTTCAAGAAAACCTAACGAACTTAATCTTTTGTCTAACAAAGCCCAACTAACTTACATTTCTCATTTAGGGTCGACCGGTTAATGAAAGTCAACAAATGACATGGCTGGTGACGTGTAATTAAATATCAGAAAATGACTTGTAAAACCAACGAAGTTTCAAAACCGTTCAAAAAACCCCAATCATGTTTTGTTTGTTGAAAAAACCCGACGAACTTACTCTTTTGTTCAATTCTCATTAGAGGCAACAATATTCATTAGGTATACAACTAGTTGACAAATGACATGACATTATATTTAATGACATGGAATAAACAAATTAGAATTTCCCTTTATATATTGATTTAGGGCTTGGAGAAGAGAAAAACGAACAACGTCTATGTTCGATCTCTTGTAATAACTACTTCTTCTTCTTCCTCTCAATCATTGATGTCCAACTCAAGATCTACAAAGAAGATATTTGATGATGCAAACTCTTGCGGATTTAGACGCCCTTTTAAGTTTTGGACATTTAGAATGGAGGATCATCCAGAGATAATGTTTAAAGCTTGTCCGAACAGATGGGTAAGTGTAATTGAAAGCTTTATCATGTCCATTTTAATAAGTGTGTTTTTGAAAGAAACCAAACAAATAGATAGAATATGGACATGATAAAGCTTTCAATTACACTTACCCATCTATTCGAACAAGCCCTGAGCTTTTTTCTCTGGATGATCCTCCGTTCTAGATGTCAAAATCCAAGAAGGGCGCCCACATCCACAAGGGTTTTCATCATCAAATATCTTCTTTGTAGATCTTGAGTTGGACATCAATGATTTAGAGCAAGAATAAGAAGTAGCTATTACAAGAGATCAAACACAGACGCCGTTCGTTTTTCTCTTCTCCAAACCCTAAATGAACATATAAAGGGAGATTCTAATCTTTTTATTCCATGTCATTAAATATAATGGCATACCATTTGCTAACTAGTTATATACCTAATGAATTTGGTTGCCTCTAATGAGAATTGAACAAAAATTTAAGTTGGTTGGGTTTTTTTTCAACAAAACATGATTGGGGTTTTTTAACGGTTTTGAAACTTTGCTGGTCTTACAAGTCATTTTATGATATCTAATTACACGTCATCAACCATATCATTCGTTGACTTTCATTAGCCGGTTAACCCTAAATGAGAAGTTAACGAAAGTGTAAGTTAGTTGGGCTTTTTAGACAAAAGATTAAGTTCGTTGGGTTTTCTTGAACAGACAAAACATAATTGGGTTGTTTGAACGGTTTGAAAACTTCGTTGGGCTTATAAGTCATTTTCCCATAGGAAAAAGGATAGTGGCCGTGAAGAAGTTGAATACGGTGGTTCAAGATGGTGAAAAGGAGTTCAAAACCGAGGTTGATGCTATTGCAAGGACTCATCAAAAAAATTTGGTGCATCTTCTTGGGTACTGTGATGGTGGTGAGCAGTGGGTATTGGTTTATATTGCTGTTAGGATTGGTAAGGGACTCGCATACCTTCATGAAGAGTGTAGCATCCAGATCATTCACTGTGACATAAAGCCTCAAAATATACTTCTTGATGACTACTTCAATGCTAAGATTTCTGACTTTGGATTGGCAAAGCTTTTGATGATGAATCAAATTCATACAAACACTGGAATAAGAGGAACAAAAGGATATGTTGCTCCTGAATGGTTTAGGAACATGCCAGTCACAGTAAAGGTTGATGTCTATAGCTTTGGTGTGTTGCTTTTAGAGATCATTTCATGCCGAAAGAGCTTGGCTTTTGAGAGTGATAATGAAGGGATGGCGGTTTTAACTGATCTGGCATGGGATTGTAATCAAGAAGGCCGACTAGATGCACTTGTTGGGAATAATTTGGAGGCCTTAAATATGGAAATCATGGGATTTTCCCTTTCAATCCACTTAATCCAGTCATATCGGTTTTTTTTTTTTTTTTTCGTCTTTCACAACCCATAATATGGAAATCATATATTTTCCAACTCACTTGTAACATCACTAATTTTTATTTAATTTAATTAGAGAACATAGAATAAAATAAAATAAAACATAATTTCTGCCCACAAGAGTGGCGGGAAAAATTCTTCTTCAGTTGAATTGTCATTTAATTATCTAGTCGGTTCATTGTATGTTTCCTGCCGTGTATGTGGGTTTCCGTTGATTGACATGACAGCAATGAAAAATCAATGGAAATGCTCAACAATTGTCATTACAAGGAAAGGAACCATAAAGACCAATCTTTATTTTCTGCCCACAAGAGACGTGTTGCATGATTTGTAGACTCCAAAAGTCTTTCTGTTAACCATAAAGCAGCTATCTTATTATTCATTAAATACTCGTTTCATCATTGTTATCCATCATTCCACCAATTTCATATGGCTCCAGCCCAATTGCGTCTCGTCTTTCTAACTATTTTCCTACGTTTCATAGCTGCACAACAGAATGATGGTTCTGTATCTGTTGGTGCATCACTCACAGCCACATCCGATGTGAAACCATGGCTTTCATCATCTGGTGAATTTGCCTTTGGGTTCAAACAAGTTCAGGGTAACGATAATTTCTTGTTATCCATATGGTACGAGAAGATACCTGACAAGACCATCGTCTGGTATCCAGAAGAAGGTCGGATGGTGCCTACAGGATCCAAAGTTGAGCTACTTCGTGCAAGTGGACTCGTACTCACTGATCCTCAGGGCACACAGGTATGGAGATCTGGGTCCATTTCCGCTGTTGCATCAGGTTTTATGAATGATACAGGTAACTTCGTGGTTTTTGGTAGCAATTCTCGCAAGTTATGGGGTAGTTTTGATTTTCCAGCAAACACCCTGTTGCCTACTCAGGTTATGGAGAGAGGTGGAGGGATGAATTCAACAACCAGTGCAACAAACTTCTCTGGTGGACGATTCCAGTTACGTTTCAAAGAAGATGGAAATCTTGTTCTTAACACTCGAGATATACTTTCAGGTAATGCTTATGTTGCTTACTATACCAGTGACACTTATGATGCCGCCAATTCAACAAATTCCGGTGAACAAGTGATTTTCGATGCAACGGGATACATGTATATATTGAGAAGAAATGGCGAAAGATTCGATCTTACTCCAAGAGACTCACTTCCTTCTGGAGACTATTATCATAGGGCTACTCTAGATTCTGATGGTGTTTTTCGTCAATACTACTACCCCAAGAATGCCACTGGCAATACAAGCTGGGAAGTAATATGGTCTGAGCCAGAAAACATATGTAATATAGGTCGGGATCTAGACAGTGGAGCTTGTGGGTATAACAATGTTTGCAGCCTTAAAGATAATCGCCCAAACTGTGAATGCCCACAGGGGTTCTCATTGCTTGATCCAAATAATCCAAGTGGTGATTGCAAGCCTGATTTCATTCCAACATGTGATGAAGTTGACTCCATTGATTTCATCGAGCTCGATAATATTGATTGGCCAATGTCGGACTATGCGGACATGAAGCCCAGTGATAATGACACCTGCAAAAGTTCCTGCTTGGAAGATTGTTTCTGTGCTGTTGCAATATACAGGGACAACGAATGTTGGAAGAAGAGGCTTCCACTCTCTAATGGGAGGGAGCGTGATAATGTTAAGGCATTCGTGAAATACCGGGTAGGTGATCGTCCTCTTCCGAACCCTCCTCTTCAAAGTCCTCCTCCTCAATACCCTCCTCGGCTCCCAAGAGAAAAAAAAGATGGAACAAGTCTGATAGTTGTCGGATCGGTTCTCTTAGGTACTTCGGTGTTTGTAATCTTTGTGTTGATTGGTGTGATTTGTGTGGGTTTCTTTGTAATATACAAGAAGCCGAGAAACACATATTCAATACTTAAAGATGTTGAAACCAATCTGCCTCGGTTTACATATCAAGAGCTAGTTGAAGCTACAGATGGATTCAAAGATGAATTAGGTAAGGGTGCTTTTGGGACAGTCTATAAAGGTGTGATAGGAAAAAGGATAGTGGCAGTGAAGAAGTTGAATACAGTGGTTCAAGATGGCGAAAAAGAATTCAAAACCGAGGTAGATGTTATTGCAAGGACTCATCAAAAAAATTTGGTGCAGCTTCTTGGGTACTGTGATGATGGTGAGCAGCGGGTATTGGTTTATGAGTTTATGAGCAATGGCACATTAGCGGATTATCTTTTTGTGGACACGAAGCCGACATGGAGACAGAGGAGTTTTATTGCTGTTGGGATTGCTAAGGGACTAGCATACCTTCATGAAGAGTGTAGCACCCAGATCATTCACTGTGACATAAAGCCTCAGAATATACTTCTTGATGACTACTACAATGCCAAGATTTCTGACTTTGGATTGGCGAAGCTGTTGATGATGAATCAAAGTCATACAAACACTGGAATAAGAGGAACAAAAGGATATGTTGCTCCTGAATGGTTTAGGAACATGCCAGTCACAGTAAAGGTTGATGTGTATAGCTTTGGTGTGTTGCTGCTAGAGATCATTTCATGCCGAAAGAGCTTGGTTTACGAGAGTGGTGAGAAAGGGGTGGCGGTATTAACTGATCTTGCCTGGGATTGCTATCAAGAAGGTCGACTGGATACATTTGTTGAGAACGATCTGGAAGCATTTGATGACTACAAGAAACTTGCAACTTTTGTTATGGTTGGCCTGTGGTGTGTACAAGAGAACTCATCCTTGAGGCCAACCATGAGGAAGGTGATCCAGATGCTTGAAGGAGGAATTGAGGTGGCAGAACCTCCATGTCCATGCTCTCTCTCCAGTTATTGAACTCTAGTTAAACTCCTATATATGTCCTCCTGTTAAATTATATATGTAGTTTCTTATATGCCTAGTTTCTATCTTAGCAAAATCTTTCGTAATGTGTATACAAATGAAGATTGTAAAATGTGAGAATTGTAGAATATCACCCTTTGTTTAGGTGATTGAAGAATTCCAGATAAATAGAGAAATAATTTGGGTACAACATATACATGGGCCTATAGAAAATACACATAGGCTAAACTAAAATACAAATACAATTAAAAAGACTATGGACTAACATCCCCCCCGCAAGCGTAGCGTTGGGTTTTGACCAACTCGAAGCTTGGATTGAAAAAATAGAAATAATGGTCCCCCAAGCCTTTTGTAAAAACATCAGCAAGTTTCAAGTGTGAATGAACATATTGAACTTTAAGCTTTCTAGAAGCAACTTGCTCACGTACAAAATGGTAGTCAATGTCAATATGTTTAGCTCGTTTGTGTGCAATTGGATTTTGAGACAAGAAGATGGCACTTTTGTTGTCACAAAATAGCATAGGAGAGATGGGAAGTTGAACTCGTAGGTCTCGAAGAAGATGAACCATCCATGCCATCTCAGAAGCGGTATTAGCAAGAGCTCGATATTCTGATTCACAGCTAGAGCGGGAGACGGTAGGTTGTTTTTTTGCACTCCAAGATACAATATTATTGCCTAGAAATATAGCATAACCGTATGTAGAGTGTCGAGTCTCTAGGCACCGTGCCCAATCAGCATCAGAGTAACCTTGAACAATAGAAGAGTCAACGGAGCAAGAAAAATTGAGTCCGTAATGGATCGTACCTCTAACATATTGTAGAATACGTTTGACAGCTAAGAAATAAGCATTTTGGAGAAATTGACTAACATAATTTACTGCAAATGAAAGATCAGGTCGGGTTATGGTTAAGTATTATAAAGCACCGACAAGAGATCGATAGAGATTAGGATCATGGAACGGGCGTCCTTGTGTACTGTGAAGCCGAGAGCCAACTGCCCATGGAGTCGCAACAGGTTTGGACGAGAGCATTTGAGCCCGATCAAGTATGTCTCTTGCATACTTAGCTTGACCAAGAAATAAACCATCTTTGGTGTGAGTAACCTCTAATCCAAGAAAATAGCTCAAATGACCCAAGTCTTTAATTGAAAATTCCTTATCCGTGCGTTGAATGAAGGAATGAAGTAAAGTGGGATCATTTCCAGTGACAATAATGTCTTCAACGTAAACTAACAGGTAGAGAAGAGTGGTACCACGTGCATAAACAAAAAGTAAAGTATCAACTTGACTACAGTGAAAACCAAGAGTAGCAAGATATGCACTAAACCTTGTAAACCATGCACGTGGAACCTGCTTGAGGCCGTATAAGGCTTTATGTAGACAACAAACGTGATTAGGAAATTGTGGATCAATGTAACCAGGAGGCTGCTCCATAAAGACCGGTTGGTCTAAATGCCCATTTAAGAATGCATTTTTAACGTCAAGTTGATGAAGAGGCCAATTTGTTGGAACGACTATAGCAAGAATTGTCCTGACAGTAGCAACTTTAACTACAGGACTAAAAGTATGAGTGAAATCAAAGCCAGGAAGCTGAGAAAAACCTTGAGCAACCAAGCGTGCTTTAAGACGATCAACCGTGCCATCAGATAAGTACTTTGTACGATAAACTCATTTAGAGCCTACAATGTTTACACCAGTAGGACGGAGAACAAGGGTCCAAGTATGATTTGAATTTAAAGCACATAATTCTTCATCCATAGCTTCAACCCATCCAGGGTGTTTTAAGGATGATTTGATACCTTTTTGGTTCTGACTGAGCTAGTAAAGTAGCAAGAAGACCATGAAGTTCAAAATATGGAAAATGTTTAGGTTTAGATATACCATATTGTGATCTGGTCCGTATTTGATAACGAGGGAGAACTGGGGATGGATCAACATCCTCAGCTTTGGATTCAGGAAGAGATGAATCAATAGTAGGAATAGTTGAAGTAGACACAGGTGCATAAATAGATTCTTGAATTGGCCCAACATCAGGATATGTACAAATACGACATGGTCCAGTTGTTTGTGAAGGTTCATAGGCATGAGAAGAGTTGGGTTGCGTGTGATTGACGTCATCATCATCTAAAGGATCTTGAAAGATGGAAACATCTAATAAAGTGGGATTGGTAGAGCCATTTGTGCCAGATGTAAATGGAAAAAGGTTCTCATCAAATTGAGCATGGCGAGAGATATATATGCGACCCGTATTTTTATCCAAGCAACGAAAACCTTTGTGATTAGAACTGTAACCCAAGAAAACACAAGGTATTGTGTGTGGTGAGAACTTGTTGGGCACAGTAGCCCGTAAACATGGATACACACGACAACCAAAAGGATGAAAAACAGAGTAATCTGGAGTATTATTGAGCAACATTTCAAATGGCAACTTGTCTTCAAGAAGTGTAGAAGGTAATCGATTTATAGTAAAAACAGCAACTTCAAACGCCGCACCCCAATAAGTGGAACTAAAGCATGAAAAGCCAATGTTAAACCAGTTTCTGCTAGGTGTCGATGCTTACGCTCAACCATTCTGAGCAACAGTGTAAGGACAAGACATTTGATGATGAATGCCACAAGTCAAGACCTTGTTTATTAAGTAATTTCACAATATCATAAGCAACATGACCCACACGAGCATGCCAAAGTTGAAAAGAAGCACGAAGTCGCCGACTCTTAAGATCACTGAGAAAAGCCGAATCACTTCGTTCCAAAATATAGAGACCAAACTCACGTCGCCCTCTTCCCATGATCATCCCTGTTTTCTTGTGCTGAATAACAAACGAAATATCATCAAACAAAACATTGATAGGCAAGTCCTGAGTTAGTTGCTAATTAAAAGAAGATTTTTAGTAATTTGACGGACAACTAACACATCCCGTAACGATAAATCTCGAGCAATAGCACGTGACCCAATATGTGAGATTGATAATCGATGACCATTACCAACAGAAACTTGATGATTACCATTATAGGGAGTAGTCGAGTCAAGTTGAGAAGTAGTTGATGTCATATGAGAGGAAGCTCCAGAGTCCATATACCAATCAGAAACCTCGTGGGCTGAATGTTCATAACACCAAATGTTGATGCCAAATTAGCTTGAGAGGAAGAAGCGCCAGATCGCGCATAACGATCTGGACAATCAACAACATAGTGACCATCAATTCGGCAGATTTGACAACGGGGAACATAGGTGTGACGATTATTCTGACAACCTTGGTGTAAGTTACATTGAGAACCAAGTTCAACAGTGAACCGAAGCCAACAGAAGAAGATGAGTTACCAGATTGTTGGCCACCACACTGATTAGAACGAGAGTTAGGGCCACCATGAGCCGCAAAAGCAACAGGTGTTGTGGAAGAATCCTCCAAGGGTTTATGAAATAACGAATAACTCTCTGCCTCTGATATAACATCACGAAGAGTGGGTGGAGGGACGAGGCACATCTATGACAAGGAAAAAGTGGAAAACATTGTACCAAGGCCACGACAATACCAATGCAACTTGTTGGTTTCAGAAATAGAGGCACCAATAGCAGCTAACCGATCACAATAGGAACGGAATTTGGTGTTATAAACTGTAACGGAGTCATTACCTCTGCGTAAATGTTGCAACTCATCATTGAGTTGGATTTCCCTTGTCTTGTCTTGGAACGAAGAGAATAAGCCTTTTCTAAGGCAATCCATACAGCAACGACACTTTTACATCCTAGGGTTTCGGCCATGGATTCCTCAGTCAAAGAAGAAAGAAGGAGATTGTGCAGACGACGATCCTGAGCAAGCCAGTCCTTATTTGCTTTCTGTATAACAACATCAGTAGAAGAAGATGATAGTATTGGCACAGAACCATCAAGATAACCAAATAAGTCTTAAGAGGTGAGAAGTGTCTCCACCTGATTACGCCATAAGAGATAATTGGCAGAACTGAGCTTAATGGTGATCATATGAATGAGTGTGGCATAGGGAGACAAGAATTTGTGAATGAAAGTGCCAATAGAAACATGTCAGAAGTGGAAAAAGAAAATGGCAAAGAAGGAACACATATCAAGGTTGGGGAAAAAAATTGAAACATATACATGAGGGGAGTTAACCTTCTGATACCATGTGAGAATTGTAAAATATCACCTCTTGTTTAGGTGATTGAGGAATTCCATATAAATAGAGAAATAATTAGGGTACAACATATACATGGACCTATAGAAAATACACATGGGCTAAACTAAAATACAAATACAATTAAAAAGACTATGGACTAACATAAAATACCGTTTGATTATAACATTTTTAGAAACTAGCTAGGGCGGTTGATCATGTCAAATATAAAAATGTGTTATTTTTCTTCTCGATTTTATGATTTTCACCTACTAAGTTTTGTTGTATTGTTTTCATGTTTTGCTGTCCGTGTTCTCCATTGCTCCCATTTTAGGGATTGAGATTAAATTAAGCACTTTATTTTCCACAAATTTAATTTGAAAAAGTAGATCCCTCACATCATAGGTCCACGCTCACAAAATATATAAGTTAAAGAAGTATTTCGAAGACATAAAAAACGATATGAAGAAATTAAAGTATTTCATAGACATAGGAAACTAGGGTTAACTATGAGGAGATTAATGTTAGCGGAGAACCAGAATACTGAATGTTAATCAGTGTCATACTCGGCGCATGTACATGCTTGGCCTCTCACCAAGATCATGCATCATCTCCTACTATCTTGCACACTACACGGAACCCAAATTCTAGAGGAAATTCACACATTAGCAGGAACAATGGGAACCCAAACCGCGGGAATCAACGCCGCCAGCCGGACCAGCAACATTGAACCCCACAGCAGTTCAGGTGAGTCCTTATTCCACCGCCACAAGGATACCAACAACATCACTCCCATCGCTCCCTTTCCTTCTTAAAGATCGCAGCAACAAGCCTGGTACTAGCCACCTAATTAGTTGTATAAAATTATTTTTGTTTTCATTTTGTACATATATAGAACAAAATAATAAACTTATTTTCAGTAATTTGTTGTATAAAATTATTTTTTAGCCGTTGTAAGGTCTGCATTTATTTGGATGGAATTTGTTGGAATAGGCAAATTAATAGAAGAATGAAAGGGCTTATGGAACAAGGGTTTTTTCTCTTTTTTTGGTCTTCATCAAACCTGTTACATTTTAGCCTTGCTTGCTTTTTTGTGATAATGGTAGAGGGTAGGAAATAGAGTGTGGTTTTATGAATCTGTAATCTGTCATGGAGGGCTGCACATAATGCACATTATGTCCCCTTTCATCGATGAGAACCACAATGTCCAGCCTAATCAAACTCTATTTCCTCCATCAACTTGCTTCAGATTACAACAACTGACTCATATCCTTCCTCAATGTGCTTTAGACTACAACAATCGAATCCATCTCTAACATCAATACCTAATTTCAATTTTCAATAATCAACTCCATATCATTCCTCAATTTTCGAACATAAAAACCCCATCAATCGATCACCAAACATCAAGCATATCAGGCCCTCCATATTCAAGTTTTTAAATATAAATTATTTTTTTATGATTATCTGTAGGAGCAAGACTAGTACTTGATGCGGATTTTCTTTTATTGTGATAGTTTGTTTAATTTTAAAGGTTTTTTTTTTAGGGAAAATCTCATATTAGCCCATTAAACTTGTCGTTTTTGGTTTAAAAGGTCACTCAATTGTTTTTTTTTGTTACATAACGGTAATAAAGTCATGTATGACTGTTTTGAAATGTCATCATCTTACGTGTTACCGGTATAAGAGGTATACTTAGTGCCACGACACAAAATGACGGTGTCATCTCATTAAATGTAATTGCCACGTGTGTTACATTTCGATTGTAATCTTTTAAATAAGCTGGTTTTCGATATTTACTTCTCCACTTCCGTTGAACTCCATGCTACTCCCGAAAAAACCTTGTTTCCACTTTCCACCAAAATTCTTGTCGATAGCTGAGTTCATCTCAATCAAACTTCATTTCCATGGTGTGTTCATCAACAAACCTTTTTGCTACTCAGATGGTATTCATCATGTATTTGACAATATCGATTTTGTTGCTATGACTCACAAGGAGTTTATCGGTTTTCTTGAACGATTTACACAAGAGTCCACATAAGAGCAACATGGAAGGAGTAATGTATGATGGAATCAGTCAAGAAAATGCAAACGAGGATGCAACAAAAGTTGAAAGCGCACAGGATGATGAAGATGACAATGTCCCAGATGTGAAAGGTCAACCAAGGTTCAATGAAGACATACCTTGGATGAAGCAGTTACCAATTCTAGGTATGAGGTTTACCAATCCTAAACAATTGAAATTCATGCTTTGTAATTATGTTGTAGCCAATGGGTTTCAATTGTATTATGAAAAAAATGACAGTAAAAGATTATTGGTTAAGTGTTGTGCTGGTGAATGCACATTTAGGCTATGGGCTTCATGGATGCGTGATGAGCAGTCATTCCAAATCAAGTCCCTTATTAATGAGCATAATTGTGCCCAAAATTTTAAGTTAGGGTCAATAGTTAATTAAAGATGGATTGGTAGTCGTTCCACAAGGGAATTTCTTGAAAATGAGAAACTCAATGTGAGAATGCTAAAAGAAGAACCAAAAAATAAATTTAGCATTGAGGTTAGTACGGGACAGTGTAGAAGTGCAAGACAACATGCAGTTTTTCTAGTTGAAGGTACCATAATAGAAAATTATGCAAAGTTGTGGTCCTATGGTGAGGAGACTAGAAGGTCTAATCCAGGGTCAACAGTTAAGATGTCTGTAAACTCTATGCCAGATGGGAAAACCTGCTTTAGCAGGATATATATATATATATATATATATATATATATATATATGTGTGTGTGTGTGTGTGTGTTTATGCATTGAAGCAGGGTTGGAGAAGTGGATGTAGAAAGCTTATAAACTTGGATGGTTGTTTTTTAAAAGGAATGTGTAGTGGTCAGTTGTTATGTGCTGTTAGGAGGGACGGAAACAATCATATATACCCAATAGTTTGGGCTGCGGTAGCTCTGGAAATAAGGACAACTGGGAATGGTTTCTAGAAAATTTGAAAGAAGACCTGCATCTTGAATTCGGGTTTGGTAAGACATTGATGTCAGATCAATATAAGGTAAGGTTATGTGAATTAAGCATTACTAAATATGATCTGTCCATATGATGTTAATAGAGGGGTTAATTGAGGCAGTGAAGGAGTTATTCCTAGACATAGAACATAGGCAATGTATCAGGCATGTTTTGTCCAACTTCAAGAAGAATTATCCTAGCACTCATTATAAGAAGCTATTTTGGAAGGCGAGTAACGCATCAACTGAGCCACTTTTCAATGTTACAATGAAAGAGGTTCAATTGTTGAGCCCTGCTGCATATATGCATCTTATGGGAAGGAATCCAAAGTCATGGTCCAGAGCATTCTTTCAGGAAGGAAGGGGAAGTGATGCTGTTGAGAATGGCTTATTTGAGAGCTTCAATAATTTGCTCTTAGATGCAACGAAGAATCTCAAACATAAGACTTGTCATAAAGGAATAGAAGATCCTCCAAAGGTTTGTTCAATTTGTGACACTATTAGATATTAATGATGTTTTTCCATACTAATTGTGTGTATGTTTTAGGTATTGGCTAGTGTTGCCTAGTGGCTTGAATACATTTGAAACAAGAAACTTAGGAGACCCATATGGTGTTCATTTAGAAAAAAACCATGTACATGTAGGGTATGGCAACTGAATGGATATGGTTGTGTTCATTCAGCGGCAGCCATATGTTATGTAAACAGGAATGTGGAGGCCTTTGTGGATCCTTTGTATCGTCCGGCTATATACATGAACACATATAAGTACTCCATAGGAAGCATGAATGGGAGTGTAATGTGGCCTCCAACAAACTACATACCACCATTGCCACCACTTAGAAGGAAAATGTCAGGTAGACCCACTATGAAGAGGAAGAGGGACATTACAGAGGTCAGTGGATCATACAGGGTGTCAAAGGAAAGAAAAAGGATTGCATGTGGTGTTTGTAAGAAGGTAGGGCACAAGTCAACATGTGATGCAGTTGAAAGAACCCCAAAATTAAAGGTAAAAAGAAAGGCGGGTGAAGATGCAAGTGGGAGTGGTGTGAAGAATAGGAAGATAAAAGATGATGGAGGAAATGGTGCTACCAAGGGAAAGGGACATGATGATGGAGCAAGTGGTGTTAAAAAGGAGAAGGCAAAGTGTAACACCGTGAAAATTTATAACCAATTTAAACATTTCAAAAACAACCCATATTCATTAAGTTATTACAAAAAAAAATTCAGTTCATTTATTATCAAAGTATCCCAGAAACATCAACACAAAATTGAGGAGCAGTACGGTTACGCCTTTGCCTTGCCACAGTCTCCTGAAGTACCTGAAACAATACACTGAAACTCTAAGCCCGAAAGCTTAATGAGTTACCCCCAAAATACCAACCACAATACCTCACATATTTCATATCATATCATAAACATAACAACCATGCATATTGAGTCTACGGTATGACTGGTCCGTCTGCACCAGGCCTTCAGTCCACCCGGTCCACACTCTCTCCGAGTCTATAGTATGACCGCTCCGCCCGCACCGGGCTTTCAGTCTGTCTGGTCCACTCTTTGAGTCTATAGTGTGACTGGTCCGCTCGCACCGGGCCTTCAGTCTGTCTGGTCCACTTTCCGAGCCTCGGCACGTCTGGTCTGCCCCCTTGGGGCCTTCAGCCTATCCAGACTGCTCACCGGGCCTTCGGTCTAACCGTTCCGCCCTGGGTATGTTGGCCTACAACACAAAGCAGGACCCGCCTCAACCCAACCCCAGTCCAACAACCATGTGCACATAAACATATAATCATATAACATCTCACAACTAATCAAACCGATCCAGCATATCACATAACATAGCAACATCCTAACCAGGATATCGTCCTAACCGGTCATTAGCGTAGCATCATCCTATATACCAGGATACCGACCTTAACCAGGTCTCAAACATATACCATCCTAACTACCAGGATGCAAACATAGCAAAGCAATAACATAACAACAACTACCCGGATTTCCATCCAATAAAGGGCCGACCTTGGTGCCTGAGACCTTGTTGATATAGTGAGGATAACTCACCTTAATTGCCGACTTGAAGAAATAGGATCACGCTGCTCTGACCACCAGCACGAACTCCACCACTGAACATTACCAATCTTCCAAATCCAAGAAACACCAATAATTACCAAAATACACTTGGAAGTCAAACTGGTCAACTCTTGGTCCAAGTCAAAGTCCTCAGTCAAAGTCAATCTTCCTTGTTGACCCTACTCGCCGAGTCAAACCCATTGACTTGTCGAGTCCCTATGCTCAGAATCTCCCATGCCACGACTTAACTCGCCGAGTCGCCCCAAGACTCGTCGAGTCCAACAAGCTCTGAGTCCCTTTCTGCTCAACTCACCGAGTCATCCCTCGACTCACCAATTCACAGCTCAACCAGAAAATGTTAGGATTCCATGACCATACTCGCCGATTCCAAGCATAGACTCGCCGAGTCCAAGCATAGACTCGCTGAGTCCAAGGCAATCTTCAACAGACTCGCCGAGTTGTTCTTTCAACTCGTCGAGTCCATGCACATATTCATACTACTCGTCGAGCACACCCATGTGACTCGCCAAGTCTCTTCAGTTCTCATTCCATACAGAGGCTTTTCAAGTCATGCAGGGATTCCAATCCATAGATCCACTCTTCTACAGCCTAACCCTCACATAAAGTTGCAAACTTTACGTGAAAGCAAGGAAATATAAGTCCAAAACACTTCTGGGGCTAGGGTTAAAGACAAAGGGCTTCACCAATAACTCTTAGACAGGAACTTTATGACCTTTTGGGCCATCACAAGTCTAGATCTGAAGTAGCAACTTCAGATCTAAGCCTCAAACTCGAGATAGCTCGCAAACAAGCTAATGAATCCCAAATTAAATCAACCACCATTCATGAATCAATAATGAAATAGATTAAGGAGGAGGTTCCTTACCCCTGAAATGTGCCCAAATAGAAGTAGATTCCAGATCTACCCAAGCCCCTTGATGATGACCTCCAAATCCCCAAGCTTCTTACACCAAATTTCTCTTCCAAGCTCTAATTCTTCATCAATGGAGTCACACATACGAGATGAGGGTTTCTGGATCTCACATGGGTAGCAAAGAGGCTGAAGGTGGGCTGTAATGTGCTTTATATAGGAAACAATCCCCGGATTAGGGTTTTCTCCCTTCAGCACCAACTCTCCGAGTCTAGCTGCCGACTCGCCGAGTTGGTCACTTAACACGTGACCAGAACCGCGACTCGACTCGCCGAGTCTATCCATCGACTTGCCGAGTCGACCTTCCTTATTTACACTAAGAACCCAAAACTTGCACTTCTGAACTCGGGGTGTTACAATTCTCCCCCACTTAAATTAGGCTTCTTCCTCGAAGCCTGCAGCAACACATCCCATATGATACTCCCACAATACAGCTCCTAGTCTCAACCGACTCAGGTTCCTCCAAACACTGCTATCAAACCCTATGAAGTCCAACTCTTCCCTCATAAAGTCACGACAACTGCTTCAAACCAGCCACCAGTTTCTTTCTTTAATGATGTCCACATCAACTCAGTATCACCCGATGATACTTCCATCATTCCAACTTACCCACTCACTTGCCCCTTATAGAATTGGACATCACCATGTACCACCGGGTCCTGACCTGGTACCAAACTGCTATCCCTTTCCTCAACTGGCGTTACCTCTCTCAAAATCTCCGCTGGGACTCATCCTACTTCATTTCTGAATCCAACTCTTTCCTTCTTGTGCTATCAAGATAATACATCCTACAGCTCTTGAGCAGCTCCCATGAGCTCTCATCTACACTTCCATACTGTGACATCCCCATTTTCACGGCCAGAAAAGACCGATTTTGTTTATGCTTTGTTTAAAAATTAGAGTAATATTTTAAATAAAAGTGTTGCGGAATTTGTCCCAAAACAATATATGATAAAGATTTATCAAAAGCATTTCCGTAGAAATGTATTTCATTAAAAAGACTCAGGATGTCATGTTCGATACAGATCATAAGCATAAACAATACAATATAGGCCTTACTACATTATTCCGTACTTACAGACCTAAAATCCATTAATCTCTCATCCCAAGACATCACATCTATGCTCATGCACCACTACCTGTAATACAAGAAACTGAGTGGGTCAGACTTGGGAGCCTGGTGAGCACATAGGGTTTTCAACCCACAATAAATAAGTTTATTAACTTTATCAAACCAAACAAACCAGATTACCCGTTCCCGTTAGCCTCACTTTACGTCCCTAAAACATCTAACACAAGGGACCTAGTCTAAGGACTATCATCGGGATGGACACAACTGCTAAGGGGATTCCTCAGCAATAAATGTTCTTAAGTCAACCATGTGGGGGATGGAGTACATCTGGTGAGCACACAGTTCAAATAAACACACAGTTCAAATAAACACCTACAGGTTGCGAGCCTGCTAGTGTTCCACTGGACTGTCTAGAATAGTCCGTGGTCGCCATCTATACTCCGCTAGATGACTGGATCATCAATAACATCTATAACGAGGCCTCTCATTATTTTTATTTTGTCACACAGCAACTATTACATCTACCCATGTTTTACCCAATACATTTTGTAAATATAAAATACATATGCAGTTTAAATCATTGAAAACATGTATAAAACGTTTATCCAACATAGATAGCAAGTATTCAGATAATATGCACACATAGCAGGTAATTTATATAAAATACTTCATATCTATGTGTAAGCTGAAAGTAACTATGCACTCACTTGAAAGGTGGTGACTCAGCACCCGGACAGCGCTTCGATACTCTCAAAACAATTTTCCTTCGATAAAACCTAGTACCAATACCGCTAGGGTTTAGTCTAACGATAACCGCGACAAATTAATTAGTCTGACTATTATTATTATTATTATATAAGCGTTAATAACACTCAATATAACTCATAATAATAGCCCAGATAATTATTTTAAGGACCTAATAACATTCCTATAATTATTTGACAGCTATATTAAAAATTGCGTAAGCGTAGCTCACTTACAGCGGATTTTAACGAAAATCGAAACTTTCTTTGGAGCAGCGTTTTGAAACCGAAACACTCTTTTTCTCGGGATTCTGGGAGCCTCGGGGCTTCCCTCGGGAGCTAAGGGGTTTATCTAGGGCTTAGGGGGGTTTAGAGGAGCTAGAGAGAGAAACTAGTGAGAGAAAGAATGAATTTTGGTGTGATAAACTCGGAAAGGCTTGCACCCTATTTATAGGCTGGAGGACCTCGGATTACGCTGGGCGTACCGAGGGTACACTGGGCGTACTCACCAGCTCGGACCCAACTGTCTTCGTACGTCGGATGGATAAGGGCGAGGGTACGCGGGGCGTACCGACTTCGGACGCTAGGTGTAATGCGAAGCGACGTGTCCTTCATCCGAAGCGAGCCGTGATCAGCAAGCGACGGTCAGGATTAAGCCACGTCATCGGTCAAGCAACAGATTTCGCAAATTGCATACTCGACTTCTAAAAATCATAACTTTTGCATACGAGCTCCGTTTTCAACGTTCTTTATATCCACGCGAATGTGGGAACATACTCTACAACTTTCGTTTAGACTCCGTCGGCTAATTTTGACTTTATTTTAAATTTTATATTATTAACAGGCCAGAACATGATTGGTCCGTTAAATTCTCATAACTTCTTCATTCGATGTCCGTTTTCGCCCATCTTTTTCTCGTTACGCTACTCTTAACGAGATCTTCAATTCTCGTTTAGGTCGTGTCTGCTAAAAATCACTCCATCTAATATTCGAATTTCGGGCTGTACACTGTTAATCCGAAACTTCGAAAAAAATCATAACTTCTTCATACGAAGTCAGATTTGGGCGTTTTTTTTATTGATGTTCTTAGTTTAACACATTCTACGACTTTTGTTTAGAGCACTAAGACTAAATCTCGCTCTATCGTAAGTTCACCATTTACGCTTCCCGGTATCTGCCGGTTCTTTCGCGGAACTTCGACGGGTCATAACTTCTTCGTTATAACTCGGATTTCGGCGTTCCTTATATCCCTGGAATCCTTGTTTCGACCACTACAACTTTATATAAAGATATCGGGCTTATGTCATGCTTTAATTTTGATGCTTATTTTTATTCTTTATTAATTATATATTTATAATTAAATAATAAACACATAAATACACATAATTCACATAATACTCGAATATTTCATCTTTATTATTTCAAAAAGAGTTACAAGAGTTGACCTAGACTATTACATTGTTAAAAATGCTTAGCCCCGAAACCCGGGCGTTACAATTCTCTCCCCCTTTGGATGATTCCGTCCCAGAATCATGCATCAGCAAATAGATGTGGATAACAATTCATCATGTCATCCTCTGTTTCCCAAGTGAGATTCGACCCATTCGAATGTTTCCGTCAGACTAGCACTAAGTCGACCATCTTGCATCATAACTTTTTAGTCTCACGGTCAGCAATTGCCTCAGTCTCTTCGATTAGCCTTTTGTTCTCATCCATCCTTAACTCTGAGATTGGAATTATGTCGGGAACACCTCCCGTGAATTTACTCAAATAACACACATGGAAGGTGTTATGAATACCATTGAGTTCTTCGGGCAATTCCAGCTTGTAAACTTGGTTCCCAATCTTTTGAAGAACTTTGAACGGTCCAATAAACCTTGGACTCAACTTCCCTCGTTTCCCGCATCTTATAAGTCCCTTCCACGGTGAGACTTTTAGCAAAACTGAATCCCCAACTTCGAAGGTTATCGGTCGTCTTTTCTTGTCAGCATAGCTCTTCTGACAATCCTGGGCTGCTAACATTCTTTCCCTAATCACCTTCAACTTCTCAGCAGTCTCATGGACTATCTCGGGGCCCATAAATTGCTTCTCTCTGGCTTCAAGCCAACAAGATGGCGTACGACACTTCTTTCCATACAATGCTTGATCAGGTTCCATCTTGATGCTCAAGTGAAAACTATTGTTGTAGGAAAATTCCACCAGAGGTAAGTGCTCGTCCCAATTCCCTTGGAACTCAAGGGTACATGCTCTCAGCATATCTTCCAGTGTTTGAATCGTTCTTTCGCTTTGACCATCAGTTTTTGGATGATAAGCAGTACTCAAACACAACTTTGTACCCAACTCCTCTTGTAGACTCCTCCAAAACCTCGACGTGAAACGACTATCACGATCTGATACGATCGTAAGAGGAACACCGTGAAGTCTTACAATTTCCTTCACGTAACCATTTGCGAGCTTATCCATAGACCACTTCTCGTTGGCTGCTATGAAGTGTCCACTCTTGGTGAAACGATCCACGACTACCCAAATCATGTCGTGTCCGTTCTTCGTCCTGGGTAGTTTAGTCACAAAATCCATGGTGATGTCTTCCCATTTACCCATGGGTACAAGTAAGGGTTCTAAACTTCCATACGGTTTCTGATGTTGTGCCTTAACTCTTGCACATGTCACACACTCAGCCACATACTTTGCAACATCGAGCTTCATCGTCGGCCACCAGTAGTAGGGTTTTAGGTCCCTATACATCTTAGTGCTACAGGGATGAATCGAGTACATGGTCTTGTGTGCTTCTTCCGTCAGAAGATCTCTTATTACTCCCGTCTTAGGTACCCAAATCCGATCTTGGAATACCTTCAGTCCTTGACTGTTTGTACCGAACACTAACATTTTCCCCAAACGTTCTTCTTTTCGATCATTCTTCTCTAAAGCTTCTTCTTGAGCTTTCCTGATATTTTCCACAATCTTCGAGACAACTTCAATTCTCAACGCTCTTGGCCTTTTCCTTTCAAGGTTGACTTTTCGACTGAGAGCATCAACAACAACATTTTCTTTACCTAGGTGGTAAAGTATCTCACAGTCGTAGTCCTTGAGTAGTTCTAGCTAGCGTCGTTGCCTCATGTTCAACTCTTTCTGATTAAAGAGATATTGGAGACTCTTATGATCAGTGAACAATGTGCACTTCGTGCCATAGAGATAATGCCTCCATATCTTTAAGGCAAATACTACCGTTGCTAACTCCAGATCATGAGTGGGGTAGTTCTTTTCGTGCTCTTTCAATTGTCGAGATGCGTATGCTATCACCTTTTCTCTTTGGGTGAGAACACAACCCAACCCGACTCCAGATGCATCACTGTAAACCGCGAAGTCTTCAACTCCATAGGGTAGAGAAAGTATCGGTGCTTCACATAACTTCTTCTTTAGCTTCTCGAATGCTTCATTGTGTTTCTTACGCCACGTATATGTAGCTCCTTTGTGGGTCAACGCTGTTAATGGAGCAGCTATCGAAGAAAAGCCTTGGATAAACCGTCGATAATATCTGGCTAATCCTAGAAATATTCGAATCTCCGTGGGACTCTTTGGACGTTCCCACTTCATTACAACGTCGATCTTTGCGGGGTCAACCATTATCCCTTCCTGGTTAACCATGTGACCCACGAACTGGACCTCTTGTGTCCAAAAGTCGCATTTGGAGAACTTAGCGTAAAGCTTCTCCTTATTCAATACTTCTAACACTTCTCGTAGATTCTTGCCTTGCTCCTCCTGGCTTTTTGAGTAGATGAGAATGTCATCGATGAACATTATCAAAGATTTATCTTGGAAGGGTTTACAAACCCTATTCATCAAATCCATGAATGTTGCTGGAGCATTGGTTAGTCCAAACGACATAACCAAGAACTCGTAGTGTCCATATCTCGTTCTAAATGCAGTCTTCTCGATATCCTAATCTCTCACTTTCAGCTGATGATATCCTGACCTAAGATCGATCTTTGAGAAGTAGCTCGAACCTTGCAGCTGATCGAATAGGTCATCAATCCTCGGCAATGAATACTTGTTCTTCACCGTTGCCTTATTCAGCTCTTGGTAGTCTATACACATTCTCATACTTCTTCCCTTCTTCTTCATGAATAACATCGGAGCTCCCCAGGGTGATGAACTAGGTCGAATGAAACCTTTGTCCAACAACTCCTGAAGTTGCATCATAAGCTCCTTCATCTCCGTCGGTGCTAATTGGTAAGGTGCCTTTGCTATCAGTGTTGTTCCTGGTAACAAGTCTATACGAAACTCCACTTGCCTATCAGGTGGTAATCCGCGAAGATCTTTGGGAAAGACTTCCGGATAATCACATACAACCGGTATATTCTGCACCTCTTTCTTTTCTTTCTTAGCATCGATTATGAATGCCAAGTATGACGCACATCCTTTGGACAAACATTTTCTGCCTTTCATCAGGGAGATGACTCTAGAATTCACTCTGTGTTTGTCCCCGTACACCATAAATGATTCCTTTCCGGGTGGTTTTACCCTTACTATCTTCTTTCGGCATTGAATCTCAGCATCGTTGGCGCTAAGACAATCCATACCTAAAACGATGTCAAAACCGTTTAACTCTATGGGTAATAGCTCTTCGTGGAATTCGTTTCTGTTTAGGTCGATGACTACGTTCTTAATACGATTACTAACAGGTACGAACTTGCCACTGACAACTTCTACAATCAGGGCATTATCAAGTTTTTCTACAGGCAATGCTAATTTCCCACCAAATCTATGCGATACAAAGGAATAGTTGGCTCCGGAATCAAATAGTATATTTGTAGGCAAACCATTTACAAGAAAGGTACCTGAAGCGACGTCTGCTGCCTCCTTTGCAGCCTCGAGCGTCATTTGGAAGGCTCTCGCCTTCGGCTTCGGTGGTACGTTGGGCCTTCCCGCATCTTTCTTCTTTGGGCAATCCTTAGCAATATGCCCTTCTTCACGGCACTCGTAGCACACCCTCTTGTCTGTGGTGCACTCATTGGCATATTGCCCCGTTTTCCCACACTTGTAGCAGGTTACTTCCTCGCCACATTTTCCCGAGTGCTTCTTTTTACACTTCTCGCACCATTTAAATTCATTTCCTCCTCCCCCAAGATTCTTTGAACCGAACTTGCTCTTCTTTTTGTTAGGTTTAGCAGACCCTTCAAATTTCCTCTTCTCGCCAACCTCGAATTTGATGGCAGCTCTTCCCTTAATCATATCCTCCACAAACTTGCCAACCCAGATAGCTGCCTCCAGAGTAGGTGCCTGACGCACTGACACCGCATACTCTCATGGGAGTCCGTTAGCGTACTTGTCGATCTTTGTCAGCTCATCCGGAACAAGACGCAAGGCAAACTCCATCTTTTCTGTGAAGTTGTTTGTGTATTCATCGATTGACATGCTTCCCTTTTTCAGGGTTAGAAACTGGTTCTCTAGCTCGAGCAGGTTTTGAGCTGAGCAGTACTTTCGTTTGAATTGCACTAGAAATTCTGCCCATGTCAGTTGCAGGGGCTTGTTGGGGCTTAAAGTCTTCCCCAAGGTATTCCACCAACATATAGCGCCTCCTCGAAACTGACGCACTGCAAACGTGGTCTGTAGCTTTCCTCTGCAACCGCACGTCATGAAAGCTAACTCCATCTCCGAGATCTAATCCATGACCCCAATTGGATCTTCCTTTCACGTGAAAGTCGATGGCTTGCAAGTCAGAAAATCCTTGTACTTGCATCCATTTCTCTTGACTCTATCATCTTGGTTGTTTTTTTGAACTATTGGTGGGTTGACTTGACCAACAGTTCCACTGTAGTCTACCTCCTCAGTCTGCCCTTCGTTCAACTCAGGCTGTTCGATCTGAATAGTCGCTTCCTCTCGATTTTGCTGGAGCAAACGTCTGGTTTCCTCCATTTGACGATCCGACATTGCCTGGATCATCGCTTGCACTACGGCCATTGTTATTGGCTTAGCAGCGGCTTCCACAACCGGTATTTGCTCAATCACTAGGGGTTGGTTTCTGTTCCCATTTGCATTCACGTTTCCGCTATGGGTCCTTGCCATCTTGATCTATACACCGATTAAGGTGAATTTAGATCTTTATTTAGGATAGACGTTTAAATCATCCTTATCACTCCGAAACGTTTATATGCTAGTTCTAATATCGTAGTCGTACGTTTAAAATCCTAAACACATAAGGTTTCCAGATCCGGTCGGCAACAGACCATAGATCCGAACAAATAATAGCATGTCAGGCACAAAGCATTTAGCACATAAAAGCATTTTAGGCATAATTCCTAAAATAAGCTAGTGCTCACATCTCACAATCATCGCTTAGCATTCTAAGTTTAATTCTAGAAATCCTACAAATTCCTAGTTCGCTTAAACTAATGCTCTGATACCAACTGTGACATCCCCATTTTCACGGCCAGAAAAGACCGATTTTGTTTATGCTTTGTTTAAAATTCAGAGTAATATTTTAAATAAAGTGTTGCAGAATTTGTCCCAAAACAATATATGATAAAGATTTATCAAAAGCATTTCCGTAGAAATGTATTTCATTAAAAAGACTCGGGATGTCATGTTCGATACAGATCATAAGCATAAACAATACAATATAGGCCTTACTACATTATTCCGTATTTACAGGCCTAAAATCCATTAATCTCTCATCCCAAGACATCACATCTATACTCATGCGCCGCTACCTGTAATACAAGAAACTGAGTGGGTCAGGCTTGGGAGCCTGGTGAGCACATAGGGTTTTCAACCCACAATAAATAAGTTTATTAACTTTATCAAACCAAACAAACCCGATTACTCGTTCCCGTTACGTGACAACCCGAAATTTCTATTCTGAACAAACCATATCAAGTCAATAGAAGTTATAACAGTCACTGTAAATTTTCAGACTTTTCCGTATAAGTTTGAGTAATTCAGGGTTTACACTTCAGGAGATATCAGGAGAGTGGATGCACTAGGGCTTTGTGCAACTCTGTTATTCCAAAACTCTATTATATTAGAGATCATTTCGGGAATAAAATATTTTCTGCCAAAAATCTCAGGACTATATGTAGAATTCTGAGCCATATTCATTCATCATTCACATTTCCAACTAGAGAAAAGCCATTTTCTCTCTCACGGATCTTCGGGTTTTCATCCCAAATCGTGAGTATGTCTCTCTAGTTGTGTTATAAAGCTTATAATGTGTTTAATAACATAGATTACATAGCAAAACAACTAGATTTAGGAGTTTACTCCCCAAGGTGTTCTTGGGCGGTAAACTCCTGAAATGATGCCTAGCCTTTCCCCCGTGATGTGTAACTACCTTAGGCTTGTATAATAGTGTGTATATGACTTGAAATCACCCCAAGAACACCAAAGTTTAGGTGTTCACGGCCTAAGAAGATCTTGGACCGTGAACTCCAAAAACAAGGACCAAAGAGTGCTTTTAACACTCCTAAAGCATTGGACAATTACCTAGATTTATTCCTAGATAATTTAAGCACTTCAAAACATCAAAAACCCCTCTCAAAGAGAGATTACGGCCCTAATATGGTGCTTGGGCCATGAACATCAAACAAGAGCACCAAAGTGTGCCTAAGGCCTTCATTTGCCTTAGATAAATGTCTAGAACCTATCCTACATGTGCATGGGACTTGAAAGCATAAAAACACCCCTTCCATATGAGTTTACGGCAGTCAACTCAAAGGGAATTGGCCTTGGGGCCGTAAACTCCTCAAAGGAGTGTATTAGTGCCCTAAACCTTTCCAAGAATTAATCCACCAAGTTGGAATACTTCTAGGGATCATTTAGAACCTCAAAGCACAAAATAACACCAAGCTTAGGAGTTCATGACCATAAAAACAAGGGTTTACGACCGTAAACTCCTTGTGTGATGTTTATGGAAGAGTAAACTCATGTATAGGGTCCTTTGGAACCCTAAACCCAATTGCCTTGTCCCACAACAACTTAGATGCAATCCTTAGGGCTTATAACACTTACATAAAGTGTTTATCATGTTTTAGGATGTCTTAACATTTACAATTAGTAATTTAAGACTAATTGGGTGCATATATGTGTGATTATATGTTCATTAGGATCATAGTGTGTGTACAAGTCCTCACTTGACACCTAACAATCCGACACTATTCAGTTCATCCAAACCACCATCTACAGGTGAGTTCATACCCCTTAATCAATGTTTTAAATGATTTTAAATGCTTTAATGGGGGGGGGGGATACAAGTAGAAAACAACATGTTATTAAATCACTGATATGTATTTTATAACTGTGTTTTCATCCAACAGATTTCACATACTACAAAATGTGATGCATGAAATGGTTTTCTATCTTAAAAATACTTTGTGATCAAATGTATTACTTTTGAAATGTTTATTTAAAATGACATCTATTCACTTTTATTATTGTTTCAAAACTCTTAAATGTCTTAGAAAACCATTTTTACCTTCTTGAGCAAAACTACACTTATACACATATGATCTTATATATGTATTGATGTTATAGTTTTCATCCTTCATTTAGTTTCCCACACTCTTGTGTAGCCAGGGTGTATAAACTTACTTGAACAACCAATTACCTTTCAGTTAATTATCATAGGGATAGTTAGAAGATACAAAACATTATTCCTATTACAAGGAATCACACAAGAGTCAGTTCATTCATGAGTCTATACCAGTACATTACATGATACATGAGTACACTTACATATGCTTACATGATACATGAGCACATTTACCTAGGCTTACATGATACATGAATACGTTTACATAGATACATTTACCTGAATACGCTTACATGAATACCATACATGAGTACTATTACATAGATACATTTTCCTGTATACACTTACATGGATACTTGTACCTAGAGTTACAAGGAAGATTTATTAGTACCATCTGTGTAAATTTTCCTGTCTATCCCAGTTCAACGGGATGTCTAGAGGGGACTAACCATTCCTGAGCCCAACTGTTAGCACCAGTGGGCGATGAACATCTACGGATGCCTACGGTTACTACTTATATTAAGAGTCAGCTACGGGACTAACCATTCGTCGATCCTACTGTTCGCTACAGAGGTTGATGAACATCTACAGATGTCTATGGTTAATACTTATATTAGGATTCCTTTACGGGACTAACCCTTCCTCTCCCCTGCTGCTGCTACAGAGGACAATTGGACAATCTTCGGATGTTCATTAGGTTATACATTTCGCTTACCGCGATGTAGTGTTAGTCCTGATACCAAAGGATAAAACTTATAGCATATCTTTTTCCTATTTTACTTTATTTTGTGACACATTCACATAAACGATGAGTTAGACTAATTACTGTTTGTAATAGTCAAAAAGGAGGAAAAACTATCATTTTTATAACAGAACATTCAGGTCTTGGTAGAAGACTATCATATTCTTTTGTAGTGTTAGTCCTAGTACGAAAGGATAACACTTATATTATATTCATTTCCTATTTTACTTTATTTTGTGATACATTCACATAAACGATGAGTTAGACTAATTACTGTTTGTAATATTCAAAAAGAAGGAAAAATTATCATTTTTATAACAGAACATTCGAGTCTTGGTAGAAGACTACATTTCATACTAGTAGGAAATAAGGGATTTTCTAGGGTTTTCAAACTTATATCAATCGTTACATTTAAAGATTTGCCAGACATTCATAACAGTTTTCCAAAATAAGACATTGACACTTAAATACTTATGAATTCACCAGCTTTAGGCTGATACTCGCTTTCAAAATAACTTGTATTCTCAGGTCACCAGTTAGATAGGTACGGTGGCCAGGTTTAGAGAAGACGGAGCACAGTTAAGACTCATATTATTTTGATTATTCATGCTTTTGTTGTACATTATGAAAGAGCACACATGTATTAAAACTTTACTATTAATGCAATGGATGATGTTGTTGCTAGTTTACTACTTAACACTGTTATGATACTTCACATGACGTCCCCCACCCCAGAACGATTCTGCCGTTCTTGGTTTTGGGGTGTGACACATTATCCTCACTTTACGTCCCTAAAACATATAACACAAGGGACCTAGTCTAAGGACTATCATCGGGATGGACACTACTGCTAAGGGATTCCTCAACAATAAACGTCCTTAAGGTAACCATGTGGGGGATGGAGTACATCTGGTGAGCACACAGTTCAAATAAACACACAGTTCAAATAACCACATACAGGTTGCGAGCCTGCTAGTGTTCCACTGGACTGTCTAGAATAGTCCGTGGTCGTCATTTATACTCCGCTAGATGACTGGATCATCAATAACATCTATAACGAGGCCTCTCATTATTTTTATTTTGTCACACAACAACTATTACATCTACCCATGTTTTTACCCAACACATTTTGTAGATATAAAATACATATACAGTTTAAATCATTGAAAACATGTATAAAACGTTCATCCAGCATAGATAGCAAGTATTCAGATAATATGCACACATAGCAGGTAATTTATATAAAATACTTCATATCTATGTGTAAGCTGAAAGTAACTATGCACTCACTTGAAAGGTGGTGACTTAGCACCCGGACAGCGCTTCGATACTCTCAAAACAATTTTCCTTCGATAAAACCTAGTACCAATACCACTAGGGTTTAGTCTAACAATAACCGCGACAAATTAATTAGTCTGACTATTACTATTATTATTATATAAGCGTTAATAACACTCAATATAACTAATAATAGAAGCCCAAATAATTATTTTAAGGACCTAATAACATTCCTATAATTATTTGAAAGCTATATTAAAAATTGCGTAAGCGTAGCTCACTTACAGCGGATTTTAACGAAAACCGGAACTTTATTTAGAGCAGCGTTTCGAAACCGAAACACTCTTTTTCTCGAGACTCCGGGAGCCTCGGGGCTTCCCTCGGGAGTTAAGGGGTTTATCTAGGGTTTAGGGGGTTTAGAGGAGCTAGAGAGAGAAACTAGTGAGAGAAAGAATGAATTTTGGTGTGAAAAACTTGGAAAGGCCCGCACCCTATTTATAGGCCGGAGGACCTCGGATTACGCTGGGCGTACCGAGGGTACGCTGGGCGTACTCCTCGGATAAGACCACCAGCTCGGACCCAACTGTCTTCGTATGTCGGATGGATAAGGGCAAGGGTACGTGGGGCATACCGACTTCGGACGCTGGGCGTAATGCGAAGCGACGTGTCATTCATCTGAAGCGAGCCGTGATCAGCAAGCGACGGTCAGGATTAAGCCACGTCATCGGTCAAGCAACCGATTTCGCAAATTACATTCTCGACTTCTAAAAATCATAACTTTCGCATACGAGCTCCGTTTTCGATGTTCTTTATATTCACGCGAAGGAGAGAACATACACTACAACTTTCGTTTAGACTCCGTTGGCTAATTTTAAATCTATTTTAAATTTTATATTATTAACAAGTCGGGACAGGATTTGTCTGTTAAATTCTCATAACTTCTTCATCCGACGTCCGTTTTCGCCCATATTTTTCTCGTTACGCTACTCTTAATGAGATATTTGATTCTCGTTTAGGTTGTGTCTGCTAAAAATTACTCGATCTAATATTCGAATTTCGGGCTGTACACTGCTAATCCGAAACTTCGAAAAAATCATAACTTCTTCATACGAAGTCAGATTTGGGCGTTCTTTTTATCGATGGTCTTAGTTTAACACATTCTATGACTTTTGTTTAGAGCGCTAAGGCTAAATCTCGCTCTATCGTAAATTCACCATTTACGCTTCTCTGTATCGTGCCGGTTCTGTCGCGAAACTTCGACGGGTCATAACTTCTTTGTTATAACTCGGATTTCAGCGTTCCTTATATCCCCAGAATCCTTGTTTCGACCACTACAACTTTATATAAAGATATTGGGCTTATTTCACGCTTTAATTTTGACGCTTATTTTTATTCTTTATTAATTATACATTTATAATTAAATAATAAGCACATAAATACACATAATTCACATAATTGTAACAGCCCAGATTTCCAGGTATCTTTTATGCTTTCAATTTCTGTTGTTTTGTGAGGGGACTCGGCGAGTTGGAGCTCAGACTCGCCGAGTAGGATCGCGATTCTGGACGCGGGTTCGCGCCTGGACTCGGCGAGTCCGCGCTGTTTAATGAAACCCTAATTTCTCGGGTTTGGGACCTATTTAAAGGGCCTTATGGCCGTCATTTGTGCTCACCAGTCCCTTGAGTGAAACCCTAATCAAGTGTGAGCGTTTGGAGCAAAGTAGGAGGCCATTATTGATCTTGGGGGTGTCATCTTGCAAGGGAAAGGGAGGATCAGCTAAGGGGAAAGCAAGAGGAGCCACTTTCTGAGAGTTTGGAGTCCAGAGCATCACTATTGTGGTAATATCTTCGAGCTATCCTCTTCTATGTTGATGTTTATTTTGATTTAGGGCTTATTGAGCCCTTTTGTGGCTAGATCTAGTTCTCCCTTGGTCCCTTAAGCGATTTAGACCATGGATCTGGACCCTTGGAGGTCCAGAGTGTCCCTTTGCCCAAGCTTTTTGTGAATCAATGGAGGTTTTGGATTGGAATCCTTATGCATTAGGTCAAAATGCCATTTATGAGCCATGGGGTGTGTTTTGAACACCAAGATAAGGACTTTACGTGATGAATCAGTCTAGGAAGGCCAGATCTATGAATTGTCGGAGCAGATCTGACCTTAGAAGCAAGTTTGAGTGGTTGCATGGCATGGACTCGCGGAGTCTGATGAACAGACTCGGCGAGTAGCTTGAAGATTGCCTTAGAATGGTCCTGCCGGGTTATGGGTTGACTCGGTGAGTCAGGGCGAGTTAGAGAGGGTTGACAGGAGGACTGAGTCGAACTGGGATTCGCCGAGTTGTTCTTGAGACTCGGCGAGTTGAGTCGGGGTGGCCCCACGATTCTTCCAGGTGGAACTCGTCGAGTCAGGGGGAGTACTCGACGTGTAAAAAGGGAATCTTAGAGAGTTGGTGAAAACGTCTAGACTCGCTGAGTCGCCTAGTGCACTCGCCGAGTCCGGTCAAAGTTGACCGTTGACCGTTGACCAAGAGTTGACTTATGTGACTTAATAAAGGGAAGTCAACCTAAGTGGTAAAAGTGATTAATAATAGACGTATGATGTTATAGGGAGATTGTAGCTCGAAGGATCGAGCACGTGTGATTTCGGGATTTGCTAGCTATCGATATTCGCGAGGTGAGTCTTCTCACTATACTATACCCGGAAGGGTTTTGACTGTGTGACCGGAAGGTCGGATATGTTATTATGAGTTATATGCATTGTATGTGATATGTTAATCGTTTATATGTGCCATGTATGAAATGTTTGATAAGGGCCGGAAGGCATTATGTTATGGGCCGGAAGGCGTTGTAATGTGGACCGTAAGGTTGGCGTGGGTAGGACCGGAAGGTTTACCCAGCAGGAACGGAAGTCCCCTTAGACGCATGGACCGGAAGGTCAGGGCCTGGAAAGGCGTATGTGCGTAAGTTGTATTTTCGGGAAACTCACTAAGCATTTATGCTTACAGTTGTTGTGTATGTGTTTCAGGTACTAGCGAGGACCGTGGGAAGGCGCCGACGTGATCTGTACACACTGACGGAGGATTTATGATCTTGGGATTTACATGATTTGTATTATGACATGATACGTTGGATATTTATGCCTTGTTTTGAATGAAAATACATTTTTAGAAATGAAAATTTTGTTTTAAAATTTCCGTTGTTACAATTTGGTATCAGAGCCTAGGTTTGAGGGATTCGGGTACACCTTCGGGCGTAACTGAACTCAAACCGGGGATTTGAGGAAAACTCTTAAGAACAAGGGCATAAAATTTTTATAAAGGATTTTGTGGTAAACAAAAATGAAGCAGTGTGTACGATCAGCCAGCGCCCGAACGGTAAAGATCCCCAAAATACCCTTACAATGTTGTGTTAAGAGATATGATATGATATGAATTGTTATGCATGCTAGAAGACTAGGTATTCATGATAGGACTAGAGTGGCCTGAATTGGTCTGTTGCTATGAGATGCTTTGAGAGCGAGCGGGAAGTTAGTGCATAACAAGAGTGGAGTACTCAGGATCTGGGGTTTGGGGAGGAGGACTTGGGCTGAATGCTGATGCGGTGTGGTCGGTAGTATTGGGCCCGTACTACCGAAGACACCGGGTCAGTGGGCGACCCAAGTAAGAATCCATGGGTATCGGAGACTGAGTAGGGTTGTGTTATCGAGTACGATTATGCTCGATAGAGTCTCTGATAGTTCTATGTTGTATTTCAGAGGCATCATGGTTGGACCACGCCACAGACCGAGTACGAGCAGAGTGAGCGACAAGGAGATTCGTCAGATGATTCATGAGGAGGTGGCTGCAGCAATCCGGGCTAAGATTCCGGAGATGTTTGGGTCTATTAAGACCACTTTGATGGAGACCTTTGATTAGCGGTACGCCGCGTTGACTGAGGCTGCAGCCGCTACAGCTACCGCAGTTGTGGCCGCTGCCAGACCACAGGGAGGTGACTCGTTGCTGTTTCGGGAGTTCAGCAACACGAAGCCACCTGAGTTTGACGGGACGCAGGATACGATCGCTGCGATGAGATGGATTGCTGATGTCGAGGGATGCTTCTACACTTGTTCATGTCCGGAGCATCTGAGAGTACGGTTCGCCTTGAACCAGCTCCGTCTGGGAGCGAAGGATTGGTGGAAGTTCGTGACGGCGAACTTCACTTTGGCAGAGATTTCAGCTGTGACGTGGGAGAGGTTCACCTCTATGTTCAGAGACGAGTACGTTCCCCCGGTGGAGAGGGAACGGTTGGTTCAGGAGTTCTTGACCCTCAAGCAGGGTAATGATTCAGTTGCGGTGATCACGCGAAAGTTTCATGAGAGGGTGATGTTCTGCCCCGAGCAGGTGTCCACAGAGCAGGCTCGGATGAGCCGGTATTTGGGTGTGTTGAGGAGGGATATCCGGGAGTTCGTGGCGAACTCAACATATCATACCTTTGCTGAGCTTCAGGCGAATGCCAGGAAGCGCGAGATCGAGTTGGAGACCCAGGCCAGGGAGGAGGCCGAGTCTCAACTGGTGGATCGGCGGCCGGCTCAGTCTCAGCCGGCAGCCAAGCGGACTAAGTCCGCCGATTCGAGGTCGGGAGGTCCGAAGGGCCGCACTTGCGGAAAGTGCGGCAAGGGTCACGAGGGGACGTGTCGATCAGGAGCTTGCTACAAGTGTGGCAAGGAGGGACACATTGCGAGGGATTGCCCCAAGGGGTTTATGGTTTGCTTTCATTGCAACCAGACCGGCCATCGGAAGGCCGAGTGCCCTCAGCTTCATCAGGGATCTGCACCTGCTGCCAGGGCTACTGAGATTCGACCAGTGAAGGCCGAGGCCCCGAGGGCTCGTGGGAGAGCTTTCCAGTTGACTGCAGAGGAGGTCTGCGCTGCGCCTGATGTTGTGGCAGGTATGCTTTATTTCATGTATTTATTTTGATGTTGAGATATTATACTTATGTTATGTTATGTGTAGGTACTTTCCTTGTGAACTCTGTACCTGCTTTAGTGTTATTTGACTCGGGTGCGAGTCGGTCTTTTGTATCTTTGGCCTTTAGTCAGCATATCAGTGTTAGCCATGAGCCGTTGAGTCGGCCACTGAGAGTTTCTATAGCTGACGAGAGAGTGATTTGTGTCACGGAGGTTCTCCGTGGATGTGTGTTAGAGATTTTCGGGGTTGAGTTTCCGATTGATCTGGTTCCTATTGTGATGGGTGATATTTGTGTCATTGTGGGCATGGACTGGTTGAGCAGGTTCGGCGCGGTTATCGACTGCGAGCGTCAATTGGTGACTATACGAGACCCTAGTGGGGGAGTTCTTTCGGTGTACGGCGAGGGTACACGTTCAGGATCAGCGTTTTGTTCGGCCGCTAGGGCGAGGCAGTGTCTACAGCAGGGCTGTAAGGGTTTTGTGGCGTATGTGATGGATACACGGGTGTCTTCCGAGAGGCCGAGTTCAGTTGAGGAGGTTCCGGTGGTGCGCGAGTTTCCTGATGTCTTTCCCGACGAGTTGGCGGGTGTGCCTCCTGTGAGGCAAGTGGAGTTCAGTATCGACTTAGTCCCGGGGGCCGCGCCTATTGCTAAGGTGCCTTATCGTCTTGCACCTCCAGAGATGCAAGAGTTATCCTCGTAGCTTCAGGAGCTGCTGGGGAAGGGATTTATTAGGCCGAGCAGCTCGCCATGGGGAGCACCTATTTTGTTCGTCAGGAAGAAGGATGGTTCACACCGGATGTGCATTGATTATCGGGAGTTGAACAAGCTGACGGTCAAGAACCGTTACCCGTTACCAAGGATCGACGATTTGTTCGATCAGTTGCAGGGAGCATCTTGGTTCTCCAAGATCGATTTGAGGTCTGGATACCATCAGGTGAGAGTACGGGATGAGGACGTCCAGAAGACAGCGTTCAGGACGCGTTATGGGCATTATGAGTTTGTGGTGATGCCTTTTGGGCTCACCAATGCCCCGGTTGTGTTCATGGATCTCATGAACCGTGTATGTAGGCCGATGTTGGATCGGTCAGTGATTGTATTTATTGATCATATTCTGGTATATTCGAGATCTAGAGAGCAGCATGAGGAGCATTTGAGGGAGGTCCTTGAGGTCCTGAGATCGGAGAAGCTTTATGCAAAGTTCTCCAAGTGTGATTTCTGGTTACGGGAGGTCCAGTTCTTAGGACATCTTGTTAATCAGGAAGGGATACTGGTCGATCCGGCCAAGGTTGAGGCGGTGATGAATTGGGAGGTGCCGAAGTCGCCCTCTGAAATCAGGAGTTTCCTTGGGTTGGCAGGGTATTATTGGAGATTTATCAAGGATTTCTCCAAGATCGCAGTGCCACTCACCAGATTGACCCGGAAGGGTGTTGCTTTTTCATAGGGTCCCGAGCAGCAGACCTCCTTTGAGACACTTCACCAAAGGTTGTGTGAAGCCTCGGTATTAGCTCTCCCGGAAGGGATGGAGGATTTTGTAGTGTATTGTGATGCATCGATTTTGGGGATGGGTGCGGTGCTGATGCAGAGGGGGCATGTGATAGCATATGCATCGAGGCAGCTGAAGCCTCATGATACGAGATATCCCACGCATGATCTAGAGTTGGGGGCAGTAGTGTTCGCCCTCAAGATTTGGCGTCACTATCTGTATGGGGTTCGGTGTACGATATACACGGACCATAAGAGTTTGAGGTACTTGATGGATCAGCCCAACCTAAACATGCGGCAGAGGAGGTGGTTGGATGTGGTCAAGGATTATGATTGTGAGATCCTGTACCACCCAGGCAAGGCTAATGTAGTAGCCGATGTGTTGAGCCGCAGGGCGGAGAGCACTCCACTACGGGATGTATGTTTGAGATTGACCGTGATGACTCCGGTACTGGATGCCATTCGTGGGGCACAGGCCGAGGCTGTGCAACCGGAGATACAGAAGAAGGAGCGGGTCGTTGGGATGGTTTCGGAGTTCGTTACGGATGGTCGAGGGCTTATGACTTTTCAGGGTCAGATTTGGGTACCGTTTGTGGGCGGTACACGTACTACTTTGATGGAGGAAGTGCATCGGTCAAAATTTTCGATTCATCCGGGGGCTACCAATATGTATTTGGATTTGAGGAAAGAGTATTGGTGGCCCTGTATGAAGAGGGACGTCGCATGGTTTGTTGAGAGGTGCTTGACCTGCCGTAGGGTTAAGGCAGAGCACCAGAGACCTCATGGCAAGTTGCAGCCATTGGAGATTCCAGAGTGGAAGTGGGAACAAATCACCATGGATTTCATCACCAAATTGCCAAGGACTGCCAGAAGAGTTGATGCAATTTGGGTGATTGTGGATAGGTTGACGAAGAGCGCTCACTTCCTTGCCATCAGTGAGAGTTCTTTAGCGGAAAAGTTGGCAGAGGTGTATGTGAGGGAAGTGGTATCTCGGCATGGGGTGCTGATCTAGATTGTTTCAGACCGTGATGTGCGTTTCACTTCCAGATTCTGGAAGAAATTTCATGAGGATTTGGGTACTAGACTGCATTTTAATACCGCATATCATCCCCAGACAGACGGTCAGAGTGAGCGGACGATTCAGACGCTTGAGGACATGCTCCGCGCATGTGTGTTGGACTTCGGGGGTAGTTGGGATGCGTATCTACCCTTGGCGGAGTTTTCCTACAACAACAACCATCATTCGAGCATTGGTATGCCGCCCTTTGAGCTGTTGTATGGTAGGAGTGTTGGGTTTTGAGCATTCTAACACTCCTAAGTGTACATGCAACAATAAATACCTTGGATCTATGTTTTCTCTATTATACATGCAAATAAGAACATCCAAGGTATTATCCTAATTTAGCATACAAAAACAATGACTATAGCAAGATAGAATACATACCTCTTTGGAGTAGAAAGTCTTCATGAAGCTTGAGTGCCTAGTGCCCCAAGTGTGACACCTCAAATGGTTCACACAACACCAAATACACTTGGAATAACTTGAGAGAAATCTACACTTCATGAAATCGGCTAGCCCTCTCTTACTCTCTCTAGTGGCCGATTTTTCCCAAGAATGTGATCTTTATATAGTGTTACAATTAGGGTAAACCCTTAATTGTCATGGCTTTCCATTTCCTTGGATCCATGGGTTCAAATACACCATGGAGCATCCATGGACCATCCTATGGGTTTTAGCCCAACTTGATTATCCATGGAGCATTAGCCCACTATACAAGTATGGATGATTTACATAATCAACCCATATATTTAATTAGTCTTCTTTTGATCACTTAATTAATCCTAGATTAATTCTTAATCAATACTAATTAAATAATCTCATTATTCTTATTATTAATATACTAGAACTTATAATATATTAATAACCATAAGTGTCTTATTTCTCTCATTTAGTCTATCCAAGTGCATGATGTCATGCAACCCAAATGGACCATGCCGGGTCGGGTCAAGTCTTACCAATTATAGTTATGGACTTAGACATTAATCCAACAGTCTCCCACTTGGATAAGTCTAAAACTATTATTGCGTATGACTTCAAGAACCGACCAGCAATCGTAGCTGTCAAAAGCTTCTGTCAAACTCTGACCTTGTCGATGAACTCTGACCTTTGTCAATGACTTGTCCATTAGATAAGGGATCATATATTCCTCCATTCTAGATATCATATGGACTGAGACATGGATTATAATCATTCTCTCTGTCCATTTGTTGTTTCCCGATTTCCGATTTATGACGACTGACAAATTGAACAAATCAAATCAGTCCTGGCCCGGCCGAGCACTTCCATTTGTCATCATCAAATCATCGAGGGGCCCACAGATATCGCTTTTATCCCGAAGGTAAAAGGAATGGATAAACTTCGACTCATATGGCTTGTTCTACTACTTGTTGAATCATACACAAAGGCACGTTTTATAGCACCGAGTTACCAAATGCGTTTTCGTGCAATCAATGTACTATCAACTCATAGTAACAACTCATATCTCTAGGTTTGAAGAATATAAGATATTATCGTCTCATGATCACTCGTGATAAAATCCATGAAGTGATTCCAATGAGCGCGGGTTGAATCCAATACTCAGAACTTATGAGCACTCATGAGTGTTGTAGCCCTTTGTCCAACACCTTAGACCTCTACAAGCCAACCCATGACAGTCTTAATTCATATCTACTTCCAACATATGACCGACTGTGGATGGTTTGAATAACTTAGTCATTCCGGAAGAATAACTCAGTTTATTCGGGAAGTCAAAACATGCAAAGTGAAACACAATAATAATTGAATCCAATATGGTATCAAAAACTATGAACATAAATAAAACACCTTTTATTTATCACCATATGATTACACATTATTCATTGTATATTGTTTCAGCTATCAACTTTATTCTTGAATTTAAAACAATAGTTGTCCCATGCTCCAAGCATGTACACTATGTTTTCTTAAACACTAGTCATGCCATACACCAAGTATGCATACTATGTTTGTCTATGATCTTTACTTTGTGAACTAGATCAATTGAACATAACTTCAATGATTCTCTTTTCACACTCCCAAATCCTTACTGCAAATGCAAGAATTCCAAATTCATGCCATTTACTGAAATCTGTTAGATTCTAAACTTATATGCATTGATCCTCTTGTAATGATTATGCACAAAGTCATAAAGACTTGACAAAAAAAACATTACAGAGCATTCCAAAGGATATCAACTCCTTGGAAACATCCTTCTTGCATTAAGTTTCCTTAATCTTACACAGATTGAAATTTCTAACTTTGAAACATTTCCAGATTCCATTTTGACTATCACTTCTGAACAAGAGTTGCCTCCTTACAGATTATGTCAATATGGTCCTTCCATAATTATCACTATACTTCCAACTGTCCTTGAGCAACCAATCTTAGGTAAACCTTAGATTGTCCACGACAATTGTTTAATCCTTTTAGTCATATCCAGTTCTAAACCTTTTCCCTTCTTAATGCCCCAGACATTTGGAAAATTTTAGAAAGGATGAATATAGCACATGTAATAGATCCTATATCCGAAGCATATGGGACACGATTCATGATGTCTCACATAAAGACTAAACCAATATTTTGCTATATTATTTCCATTTCTATTTGCCAAGTTCTCATAATTCAGATTATGAAAAGGGATGTCGTAATCATAATCGAATTTTAGAACGCAAATAATGGACCCATATACAGAATTTCCTTATGTTGAGCCATTCCAACATGAAATTCATATATATCCTTGACTAAATGATTAAAACCTCACGATCTAAGCTTATAGATTTGAGATGAAGTATAATTTCCTCTCCCTTAATTATAGAAAAACAACCTTTTCCCAATTGAAAGTTTTTGTTTTCTATAATTAACATTGCTAACTTGCAATACTTATCATAATTATCATGCTCCCACTAACATGATGATTATTAGCATAACACTTATGCTCCCACTAGCTTTGACATGTACTCAGAAATCAGCTGGACTTCTAGAAATCAATACTTCATTGACTTTCTTACCAAAGTTCAGATTTCTGATGCTAGATTGTTTTGATAAAATTTCTCAAAATCATACACTTTCCCTTAGATAGCACACTTGTGTGTCTAAACAATTATGAGGAGGGATGTCGTAATCATAATGGTTAGACCTTTTTACCATTTCTCACAAGTCCAGGTTAGTGTGCCGGTAAACCACACACGCTCTACTAACGACTTTGAGAATGCAAATATCACAATTGCTATCTAGCTAAAATGTACTTAGTGAAAGTGTTTCCTCACCATCATTTTCATGAATCGGAGAGAAACCTTATGACACTTAGATTTATATGGTGTATGAGTTCCTACCCATATGAATTTGTCAAAACCATAATCACAAGACAAAGATAATGACAAATCCAAAACCATATGGATTGAACTCAATCTTAATTTCTTGCCACCTGGCAGTTCAAGGGCCTGCCATTGCTTCCAAGTTGTTGTGCAACCAATTGAGAACTCTAAGAACTCATATGCAAAGCCAATTTTAACTGGAATGGGCATAGAATAAGTCAACACAATAGGTTATAAACCTCAAGTCGTGTGCTAGTGAAGAACTTCAGGTTTTATTCTTGATTAGTTCTTGAGACTTTCAAGACCTTTAAGACTCCCACTGTCCTCTTGACCTATAAGACTCCCTTGTCAAATATCCAAGAGATAGTGTGGATTCTAATCAAGACAAACACTTCACACAATTGGCCTAAGTTGGTCTTTGTTTTATCCAAAACATCACAACTTACCAATTTCAAATGTACAAGAGTAGGAAACTTTTACTCTTACATTTGACAAGTGTTTTAAACCTTCTTTAAGACATGTCACTCAAGTTACAATCTTGGAGTATGACTCTAAGACTTGTATTAGAACGAAGTATGACTCATCTTCTTGATTTAACCATTTCAACAATTCAAGTTCCTCTTCTTAGTCATAAGAATGCACTAAGATTTCTGTGGAGAACTAATTTTGATATGGTTTCTTAATCATTAAGATGATCACAAAACTGATACTAAAGTACTCTCCCATCTTTTCAGATTTGAGAAACTTTTATCCTTCTGCCTAGTTTGATTCTTCTTATTCGCTCTGTCATACATTGGAACCATTTTCCAATGTCTCAGAGTTACACTTAAGATTGTAAGTATAATCATATTTACTGAGCTTTAGTAAACTATGACGAATAGTTTTATCAATCTTTTGTGGTGGACTTAATCAGTGCACAAGAATGTGTACTCGATCCCTTAGTCCTTCACTTGACTTACACATCCATGTGAACAAGTAATTAGTCTTAATTTTCCAATACTTGAAAGTTCTCATTCATCATGCTATACAACTTGCATGATTCCAAGTTCCGGTCCAATTGAAACTTGGGTGATGAAAATCTTTCCTTATTTGGTAAATTTTGACATTACCACAAATGAAAGAATCAATTTCATATTTCCACTCTTGCTATTAATGGAATCATATAAGCAACAATTTTTCCTCAAATGCCATTGTAAGGATATTTTTAAAATAAATAAAATCATGATTTTTTTTTCTTTTATTTTAAAAACTTTGCGGAAAAACTATCCTTACAATCCATATGAAAACTTGTTGTTATCTATTCCTAAGCAATATCTCATAACTCCTAAGAAGTAGCTCAAGAATCCGATCTTCAAACTATGCGATAGAAATCCATCTATGCGATCAGATTCATCATATTCTTTCTCTTAAGTTTCTTCACTTTTTCTTTGATTCTTAAAACATCACCATGTGACCCAGTCACATCATGTATCAAGAATTTCAGAATAGAAACTTAACAGAGTTAGATAGTGGACTTTACCTGGAGTAGAGTCAAACTTATTGACTTTAACATCCTTAGGAAAATCTGGCAGCTTCGCAACTAATGACCCTTTCATTTGGCAATATAAACATATGGACCTTTTGATAATGGTACATGGGACTATCATAGACTTAACTTTTCTCTTTACCATTTGGTCAACCGAGTTGACTATGGCCGATCCCTTTCCACTGGGAAGAGAGAGCTTTACTAGATATCATGTGTCACTATTGTCAATGTCCATAAAGTTTTAGGAAGTTGATCTTAGCAAATAGATAAGATCATTAAGGGTCTTGTCATAGTCTGTTTCATAGGTGTCCCAAAGGAACTCACTATGTGACTTAGAAAGTGATTGCACCATAAACTTTCTCAAGACTTTGACACCCAACTCTCCCGGCTTGTCAATATGTGACTACATCTCCAAGATGTGATCACACCGAGACCTTTCCTTGCCAATTGGGCTTGAGTGACCTTAAATTTTTCAAGAACTTGTGGGTTAGGGAGAATAATTGGAGGAGGAGAAAGAAGTATGATATCCATGGGACATCATCTTCATTAGGAAACCTTGTTTCAAGAGATTTGGGAAGATCATAGGTGTCTAAACCAGACATCTTTTGGGAGATATTCAAGATAGTTGATTTAAAGTCCTTAATATGACACCCAATATGAAATATTAAGGCTAGGACCCAACAAACTATTTTATAACTTAGAAGAGGTAAGACATAATCCAAGCTATAAAATATTTGAAGGTAGGTGAATGACGATTCACCAATTTCCACCAAGATAAACGAAATGTATTATTAGGTTTTAATTGGTTTTGAAACTCCTAGATCTTTGAGATTCATTGAACTTTTCAAAGGCATGTTTCAATCTCGAGTGTACCCTTCAGGTTTTGTGACTGGGATGCCGAGGATCACAAAACAAGGTGTGAAGTAACCATGCAAATTACTTGGTACCCTTAAGTGTTTACCCCTTAATCGATGTGCCGATTAACCACACACGCTCCATCGATACTATGATAAACATTAAGTTACCCTTTGCCTACCTTTTTAAATACGAGTTAGTGTGCCGGTTAACCACACACGCTCCACTAACCGACTTAAACAAAGTGCAAAGTGTAATTTCATGGATTAGCACCTTATTCACTTTTTCCTAAGTAACTAAGATTGGGTATTTAGTAAGAGTTTAGTTACTTAGTATTTATCATTAATACTTTTAATGAAGGGAGAATTATAGTCCTGTCAAACCCGTTCAGCTAATGACCCTCCACCAGTCAAGCAAGCGGTGGGTGAGAGTGGACACCCATTAATTTGCCATTTTATAGGCAACAACCTTATACCCACCTTATAGACCGGCTTCGTGAATGAGGCGTACTAGCGGTAAGACTGACTTTACTCTTATACATAAATATATATTATTAACTTATAATATTATAAAGTATAAGGGTTGAATTTTAACTTTTAAAATTCTAAGGGCTAACTTGGAATTAAAGTATTCATAAGAGAAAACTTTACAAATTCCAAAACTTGAGGGCAAGTTTTGAAACTATTCAAAACTAATTAATTCCATAACTTATGTGTTTAAAGTAGTTTTAATCCAAAAACTCTTCAAGTTCCATAACTTGAGGACAAGTTATGGATTTAATTATGGTTACATATTTTATTACTTAATGAAGTGACTCTTGAACCTCCATAACTTAAGGACAAGACTCTTCATCTTTTGTAACAATTACCAACTTTTATGAGTTTTATGAAACTTAAATGTGACTTTTCATATAACTTGAGGACAAGTTACACAAACACATTTTAGAATCAACTCTTAGATTAATTTGGATTGAAAACAATAATTTCACATAACTTTCCTATTAATCTAAGCAACTCATAAGAACAAGATAATTCAAATCAAACTTTTTCATGTAATTAGTCTAAACCTTAAACTAATACAAAACATGAATCTATTGACAATTATCTTTTAAAATGGATTAGCATGAACATTACCACATCAAAAACAAGTTTATAAGTTCAAAAACAACTTAGCGTAATGTTCCTAGTCCATTTCTAACCAAAAACCTCGAAAATATGATGTCTGGGGGTCCAACTCGTCGAGTGCATGAACCAACTCGGCGAGTTGGATCGAATTGATCACATTTTAGGCATGGACTCGCCGAGTCTCCTGATGGACTCGCCGAGTCTGATGATCAGACAGCAACAATTTCGATTTTTTAAGCAGTTTTGCAAGTATAACAAGAAAACAAGCCTAGGCTCTGATACCACTGTTGGGTTTTGAGCATTCTAACACTCCTAAGTGTACATGCAACCCTAAATACCTTGGACCTATGTTTTCTCTATTATACATGCAAATAAGAACATCCAAGGTATTATCCTAATCTAGCATACAAAAACAATGACTATAGCAAGATAGAATACATACCTCTTTGGAGTAGAAAGTCTTCATGAAGCTTGAGTGCCTAGTGCCCCAAGTGTGACACCTCAAATGGTTCACACAACACCAAATACACTTGGAATATCTTGAGAGAAATCTACACTTCATGAAATCGGCTAGCCCTCTCTTACTCTCTCTAGTGGCCGATTTTTCCCAAGAATGTGATCTTTATATAGTGTTACAATTAGGGTAAACCCTTAATTGTCATGGCTTTCCATTTCCTTGGATCCATGGGTTCAAATACACCATGGAGCATCCATGGACCATCCTATGGGTTTTAGCCCAACTTGATTATCCATGGAGCATTAGCCCACTATACAAGTATGGATGATTTACATAATCAACCCATATATTTAATTAGTCTTCTTTTGATCACTTAATTAATCCTAGATTAATTCTTGATCAATACTAATTAAATAATCTCATTATTCTTATTATTAATATACTAGAACTTATAATATATTAATAACCATAAGTGTCTTATTTCTATCATTTAGTCTATCCAAGTGCATGATGGCATGCAACCCAAATGGACCATGCCGGGTCGGGTCAAGTCTTACCAATTATAGTTATGGACTTACACATTGATCCAACAAAGAGGTGTCGGACCCCCATCTGTTGGGGAGAGGTTGGGCAGAGAGTAATGGGCAGTACAGAGATCGTGCTTCAGACGACAGAGCAGATTCAGCAGGTCAGACAGAGGTTGTTGACCGCCTAGAGCCGACAGAAGAGTTATGCGGACAGACGCTGGTCCGAGCTTGAGTTCCAGGTCGGCGATCTCGTTCTCCTGAAGGTCTCTCCTTGGAAAGGGGTGATTCGGTTCAGGAAGAGGGGCAAGTTAGGGCCTCGCTATATTGGTCCATTCCGTGTGATTGCGAGGGTAGGCCGGGTAGCCTATCGGTTGGATTTGTCGGCAGAGTTGGGGCAGATTCACGACACTTTTCATGTGTCACAGCTGAGAAAGTGTTTAGCCGATGAGTCAGCAGTGGTTCCATTAGAGGATATTCAGGTGGATGCAAGCCTGAATTATGCAGAGAGGCCGGTGGCCATCAGAGATCGGAAGATCAAGGTTCCGAGGAACAAGGAGGTACCCTTGGTGTTGGTTCAGTGGCAACATCGGAAGGGATCAGAGATGACCTGGGAGCCGGAGCGCGAGATGCGTGAGCAGCATCCAGAGCTATTTTCAGAGCGAGACTTCGAGGGCGAAGTCTAGTTCTAGTGGGGGAGAGTTGTAACAGCCTGGATTTCCAGGTATCTTTTATGCTTTCAATTTCTGTTGTTTTGTAAGGGGACTCGGCGAGTTGGAGCTCAGACTCGCCGAGTAGGATCGCGATTCTAGATGCGGGTTCGCGCCTGGACTCGGCGAGTCCAAGGTATGGACTCGGCGAGTCCGCGCTGTTTAATGAAACCCTAATTTCTCGGGTTGGGACCTATTTAAAGGGCCTTATGGCCGTCATTTGTGCTCACCAGTCCCTTAAGTGAAACCCTAATCGAGTGTGAGCGTTTGGAGCAAAGTAGGACGCCATTATTGATCTTGGGGGTGTCATCTTGCAAGGGAAAGGGAGGATTAGCTAAGGGGAAAGCAAGAGGAGCCACTTTCTGAGAGTTTGGAGTCCAGAGCATCGCTATTGTGGTAATATCTTCGAGCTATCCTCTTCTATGTTGATGGTTATTTTGATTTAGGGCTTATTGAGCCCTTTTGTGGCTAGATCTAGTTCTCCCTTGGTCCCTTAAGCGATTTAGACCGTGGATCTGGACCCTTGGAGGTCCAGAGTGTCCCTTTGCCCAAGCTTTTTGTGAATCAATGGAGGTTTTGGATTGGAATCCTTATACCTTAGGTCAAAATGTCATTTATGAGCCATGGGGTGTGTTTTGAACACCAAGATAAGGACTTTACGTGATGAATCAGTCTAGGAAGGCCATATCTATGAATTGTCGGAGCAGATCTGACCTTAGAAGCAAGTTTGAGTGGTTGCATGGCATGGACTCGCCGAGTCTGATGAATAGACTCGGCGAGTAGCTTGAAGATTGCCTTAGAATGGTCCTGCCGGGTTATGGGTTGACTCGGTGAGTCAGGGCGAGTTAGAGAGGGTTGACAGGAGGACTGAGTCGAACTGGGACTCGCCGAGTTGTTCTTGAGACTCGGCGAGTTGAGTCGAGGTGGCCCCGCGATTCTTCCAGGTGGAACTCGTCGAGTCAGGGGGGTACTCGACGTGTAAAAAGGGAATCTTAGAGAGTTGGTGAAAACGTCTAGACTCGCTGAGTCGCCTAGTGCACTCGTCGAGTCCGGTCAAAGTTGACCGTTGACCATTGACCAAGAGTTGACTTATGTGACTTAATAAAGGGAAGTCAACCTGAGTGGTAAAAGTGATTAATAATAGACGTATGATGTTATAGGGAGATTGTAGCTCGGAGGATCGAGCACGTGTGATTTCGGGATTTGCTAGCTATCGATATTCGCGAGGTGAGTCTTGTCACTATACTATACCCGGAAGGGTTTTGACTGTAAGACCGGAAGGTCGGATATGTTATGAGTTATATGCATTGTATGTGATATGTTAATCGTTTATATGTGCCATGTATGAAATGTTTGATATGGGCCGGAAGGCATTATGTTATGGGCCGGAAGGCGTTGTAATGTGGGCCGGAAGGCGTTGTAATGTGGACCGTAAGGTTGGCGTGGGTAAGACCAGAAGGTTTACCCAGCAGGGACGGAAGTCCCCTTAGACGCATGGACCGGAAGGTCAGGGCCTGGAAAGGCGTATGTGCGTAAGTTGTATTTTGGGTAAACTCACTAAGCATTTATGCTTACAGTTGTTGTGTATGTGTTTCAGGTACTAGCGAGGACCGTGGGAAGGCGCCGGCCTGATCTATACACACTGACGGAGGATTTATGATCTTGGGATTTACATGATTTGTATTAGGACATGATACGTTGGATATTTATGCCTTGTTTTGAATGAAAATACATTTTTAGAAATGAAAAATTTGTTTTAAAATTTCCGTTGTTACAATAATACTCAAATATTTCATCTTTATTATTTCAAAAAGAGTTACAAGAGCTAACCTAGACTATTACATTGTTAAAAATACTTAGCCCCGAAACCCGGGCGTTACACATACTCATATTGCACCTGATCCAACACCCTCCGGCTGGAAAAAGCCGACTCACTGACGATACCTTTAGACATCCCCAGGATGAATTACCGCTACATACATAACCTCCTGATCACAACCATACTGAAAATCCAAGGCTCCAGCCTTGCATCCCTTCCGAACTCTTCTGGTACTACACCATCAGAAATTCTTCCACAACCTCAACAAACACCCAATTTGGATGTGCTTCCATACCACTGACACAATCACAGTGCTCAACAACCATAATTGAAATACTCTCAATCATCCATTCTCACTACTGCTTTCACTTCCGTGAACCAACACTCCCTCCCGGATTTACATACCTTTCCCTTTCCTTATTCAAGGAAGTCTACTTGAACACCTTGTTACTTTAACAAGTGCCATGGTGCTCACACCCCACTCTACACTATTCCCTTGTAGAGTAACCGCTATTCCATGCATCACACACACTCTGAATTTGCTCGCAAGGACTCTCGGGTCCATACACTTCCTTCCACTAACATGATCAATACCCGGGGTCAGACCTACTGTTTTCAATTGCATCGCAACATACTCAATCCATCTCCTCATATATATATATATATATATATATATATATATATATATATATATATATATATATATATATATATATATATATCAACGCATACAGAGTCTTCAGCATGATTGGACCGCCTTACCAGGCCTTCAGCCAATCTGGACCACTCTTACAACCTTCAGCATGTCTGGACCGCCCTCCAGGGCCTTCAGCCTGTTTGGACCGTTCTCCGAGCCTTCGGCCTGACTGGTATGCCCACCGGCCTTCAGTCTATCCGGACCGCTCAAACTATCATACATCATCCCGAACTATCCTTCCTGGGAATCTCTCCCGTACATATTGTTCTATCCCTCTAGGGGTTCCGAACCCTAACTCCATTCTATATACTCAAATCCCGGCCTAATCCTAGGCCTCACACAACCAATCACTTTTTCTGAAAACCTTGGTCTCTACCCCGCCCCATTTGACTACCACTTACTAATACCAGCCCACACTCTTGGCTGACTGAAACACTGCTGAATCCCAAACAGCTAATCAACCTCAAATACTTGTCGATCCTCCTGAGAATTTTCTAATTCTCCCCACTTAGAGCACTAACTTCCAACCACCGGTGATCCAACCAACATCACTTAAACAACCCTACTCAACATATTCCCCTTATCCATGAACTGATTTCCTCTAAAACGAGCAACTTTCACGAAATCAGATCCCGACATCGCACATCTCGAACTCTTAGGGAGTTCGACCCTCAGCTGAACACTCCTCACATTGCAAATGCTATACCTGACATCCAGACCAAAAAGCCTAATTCCCCACCAACAATCCCCATGGATGATAACCAACTAAGACTCCCAATACCAAAACCCTCAATCATACAATAAACCCGGCGAAAGGACGGACGAATACAATACCATGAATCATGCGAACGAGACTAGCATATATACAATACTCCATAATTACCACAAGATAATAAGATAACAAAATGGAAACATACCCGCAGCTGCATCTGGCTCTGCCCTGACCTGCTCGGCAGTAAGCTGAAAAGCTCGACCCTGAGCCCTCGGAGGCTCCGCTCCACCCTGGCTCCCGCCATTAATCCTGAAAGTGGTCGATGCTGGAACCTGCACCAGTCTGGAAACGAGATCTGGACAGTTGGACCTCAAGTGACAAACCTGATGGCAATGATAACAAATCCTCAAATTTTGAACCGGGGCGGACTGCCGACAATCCCTCGCATAATGCCCTTCTCTCCCGCACTTGCGGCTCGCACCACCAGACCTATAAACTCCGGTATGACCCTTCCCGCACTTCTCGCAAGTGCGGCTGCTCTGACTTCCCAACCTGGAATCAACGGTCTTGGACCGTTTCGGCGCCAGCTGCGACTGCGTCGGGGCCTGCCTCTGCTCTCTCAACTGCAACTCAATCTCCAACTCACGCTGTCGAGCGGCCTCCTGCAACTCCAGTAAGGTCTCGCACCTCTGCATAGACACAAACTGCCTGATGTCCCTCTTGAGCATACTCAGATATCGGGACATCTAAGCCTGCTCCGAAGCAAACTCAGGGCAAAACATCTCCCTCTCAGTGAACATCCTGGTGATCTCCGTCACTGACTCCGAATCCTGCTTCAGTTCCAAGAACTCCTGAGCCAACCTATCCCTCTAATCCAAGAAAATAGCTCAAATGACCCATGTCTTTAATTGAAAATTCCATATCCGTGCGTTGAATGAAGGAACGAAGTAAAGTGGGATCATTTCCAGTTACAATAATGTCATCAACATAAACTAACACAGGTAGAAAAGAGTGGTACCACGTGCATAAACATAAAGCAAGGTATCAACTTGACTACATTGAAAACCAATAGTAGCTAGATATGCACTAAACCTTGTAAACCAAGCACATGGAGGTTACTTAACGCCGTATAAGGCTTTATGTAGACAACAAACATGATTAGGAAATTGTGGATCAATGTAACCAGGAGGCTGCTCCATAAAGACCGGTTGGTCTAAGTGCCCATTTAAGAAAGCATTTTTAACGTCAAGTTGATGAAGAGGACAATTTCTTTGAACGGCTAAAGCCAGAATTGTCTTGACAGTAGCAGCTTTAACCACAGGACTAAAAGTATGAGTGAAATCAAAGCCAGGAAGCTGAGAAAAACCTTGAGCAACCAAGCGTGCTTTAAGACGATCAACTGTGCCATCAGATAAGTATTTGTACGATAAACCCATTTAGAGCCTACAATGTTTACACCAGTAGGAGGGGAAAGAACGTTACAAGGGTCCAAGTATCATTTGAATTTAAAGCACATAATTCTTCATCCATAGCTTCAACCCATCCATGGTGTTTTAAGGCTGATTTGATGCCTTTTGGTTCTGACTGAGCTAGTAAAGCAGCAAGAAGACCATGCAGTTCAAAATCTGGAAAATGTTTAGGTTTAGATATACCAAATTGTGATCTGGTCCGCATTTGATAACGAGGGAGAACTGGGGATGGATCAACATCCTTAGCTTTGGATTCAAGAAGAGATGAATCAACAGTAGGAATAGTTGAGGTAGACACAGGTACAGAAATAGATTCTTGAATCGGCCTAACATCAGGAGATGTACAAATACAACATGGTCTAGTTGGTTGTGAAGGTTCAGATGCATGAGAAGAGTTAGGTTGCGTGTTATTGACGTCATCATCATCTAAAGGATCTTGAAAGATGAAAACATCTAATAAAGTGGGATTGGTAGAGCCATTTGTGCCAGATGCAAATGGACAAAGGTTCTCATAAAATTGAGCATGGCAAGAGATATAAATGTGACCCGTATGTTTATCCAAGCAACGAAAACCTTTGAGATTAGAACTGTAACCCAAGAAAACAAAAGGTATTGTGAGTGGTGAGAACTTGTTGGGCACAGTAGCCCGTAAACACTGATACACACGAAAACCAAAAGGATGAAAAACTGAGTAATCTGGAGTATTATTGAACAATATTTCAAATGGCGACTTTCCTCCAAGAAGTGTAGAAGGTAAACGATTTATAGTAAAAATAGAAGTTTCAAACGCCTCAACCCAATAAGTAAGTGGAACTGAAGCATGAAAAGCCAATGCTAAACCAGTTTCTATTAGGTGCCAATGCTTACGCTCAGCTCTGCCATTCTGAGTAGTAGTGTAAGGACAAGACATTTGATGATGAATGTCACGAGTCAAGAAATGATCCTGTAGTGTTTTGGAGGTAAACTCAGCCCTACCATCTGATTGAAATACATTAAGTTTAACCGAGAATTGAGTTTCTACAAAAGCTTGAAATTTTGTTGAATATGTCAACAAATTCTGACTTTTGGCGCATAGGATAAAGCCATGTGAATCGCGAATGATCATCAACAAAAATAACATAATAACGAAAACCATTATTAGAAGAAATAGGTACAACACCCCATAAGTCACAATGTACAAAATCAATCACATTAAGTGCACATTTATCATTATTACTAAATGGAAACCGTTTACTTTTTGCCAACTAACAAGACTGACAAACAACTGACTTAGGCAAATGAGAAGTAACAGACACAAGACCTTGTTTATTAAGTAATTTGACAATATCATAAGCAACATGACCCAAACGAGCATGCCAGAGTTGAAAAAAGCACGAAGTCGCCAACTCTTAAGATCACTGAGAAAAGCCGAATCACTTCGTTCAAAAATATAGAGACCAAAGTCACATTTCCCTCTTCCCACGATCGTCCCTGTTTTCTTGTGTTAAATAACAAATGAAATATCATCAAACGAAACAGTGACAGGCAAGTCCCGGGTTAGTTTGCTAATTGAAAGAAGATTTTTAGTAATTTAAGGGACAACTAATACATCCTGTAACGATAAATCACGAGTAATAGCACGTGACCCAATATGTGAGATTGATAATCGATGACCATTACCAACAGAAACTTGATGATTAACATTATACGGAGTAGCCAAGTCAAGTTGAGAAGTAGTTGATGTCATATGAGAGGAAGCTCTAGAGTCCATATACCAATCAGAAACCTCGTTGAGCTAAATGTTCATAGCAGCTTGAGAAGAAGAAGCGCCAGACCGCGCATAACGATCTGGACAATCAACAACATAGTGACCATCAATTTGGCAGATTTGATAACGGGGAACATAGGTGTGACAATTATTCCGACGACCTCAGCAGTGGACCGAAAGCAAATAGAAGATGATGAGTTACCAGATTGTCGGCCACCACGCTGATTAGAATGAGAGTTAGGGCCACCATGAGCCGCAAAAGCAACAGGTGTTGTGGAAGAATCCTCCAAGGATTTATGAAAAAACGAATAACTCTCTGCTTCTGATATAACATCACGGAGAGTGGGTGGAGGGATGAGGCGCATCTGTGACAAGGAAAAAGTGGAAAACATCGTACCAAGGCCACGACAATACCAATGCAACTTGTTGGTTTCGGAAACAGGGGTACCAATAGCAGCTAACTGATCACAATAGGAACGAAATTTGGTGCTATAAACTGTAACGGAGTCATTACCTTTGCGTAAATGTTGCAACTCATCATTGAGTTGGATTTCCCTTGTCTTGGAACGAAGAGAATAAGCCTTTTCTAAGGCAATCCATACAGCAGCGACACTTTTACATCCTAGGGTTTCAGCCATGGATTCCTCAGTCAAAGAAGAAAGAAGGAGACTATGTAGATGACGATCCTAAGCAAGCCAGTCCTTATTTGCTTTCTGAATAGCAACATCAGTAGAAGAAGATGATGGAATTAGCACAGAACCGTCAAGATAACCAAATAAGTCTTGAGAGGTGAGAAGTGTCTCTACCTAATTATGTCATAAGAGATAATTGGCAGAACTGAGCTTAATGGTGATCATATGAATGAGTGTGTCATAGGGAAAACAAGAATCTGATTCAACCATGGTGAATGAAAGTGCCAATAGAAACGTGGCAGAAAGGGAAAAAGAAAATGACAATGAAGGAACATGTATTAGGGTTGGGGGGAAAAATTGAAAAAGAGACGTGAGGGGAATTAACCTTCTGATACCATGTGAGAATTGTAGAATATCACCCCTTGTTTAGGTGATTGAAGAATTCCATATAAATAGAGAACTAATTAGGGTAGAACATATACATGGGCCTGTAGAAAATACACATGGGCTAAACTAAAATACAAATACAATTGAAAAGACTATGGAATAACATAAAATACCGTTTGATTATAACATTTTTAGAAACTAGCTAAGGTGGTTGATCATGTCAAATACAAAAATGTGTTATGTTTCTTTCTTGATTTTATGATTTTCACCTACTAAGTTTTGTTGTATTGTTTTAATGTTTTGTTGGCCGTGTTCTCCATTGCTCCAATTTTAGGGATTGAGATTAAATTAAGCACTTTATTTTTGACAAATTTAATTTGAAAAATAGATCCCTCGCATCATAAGTCCACACTCACAAAATCTGTAAGTTGAAGTATTTCGAAGACATAAAAAACAATATGAGGAAATTAAAGTATTTCATAGGAATAGGAAATTAGGGTTATGAGGAGATTAATGTTAGCGGAGAACCAGAAGACTGAATGTTAATCGGTGTCATACTCGGCCCATGTACATACTTGGCCTCTCACCAAGATCATGCATCATCTCCTACTATCTTCCACAGTACACGAAACCCAAATTCTGGAGGAAATTCACACATTAGTGGGAACAATCGGAACCCAAACCGCGGGAATCACCACCGCTAGCCGGACCAGCAACATTTCACCCCACAACAGTTCAGGTGAGTCCTTATTCCACCGTCGCAAGGATACCAACAACATCACTCCCATCACTCCCTTTCTCTCTTAAAAGATCGCAGCAACAAGCCTGTTACCAGCCACCTAAAGTTGTTTAAAATTATTTTTGTTTTCATTTTGTACATATATAGAACAAAATAATAAACTTATTTTCAGTAATTTGTTGTATAAAATTATTTTTTAGCCGTTGTAAGGTCTGCATTTGTTTGGATGGAATATGTTGGAATAAGCAAATTAATAGAAGAATGAAAGGGCTTATGGAAGAAGGGTTTTTCTCTTTTTTTGGTCTTCATCAAAGCTGTTACATTTTAGCCTTTCCTGCTTTTTTGTGATAATGGTAGAGGGTAGGAAATAGAGTGTGGTTTTATGAATCTGTAATTTGTCATGGAGGGCTGCACATAATGCACATTATATCCCCTTTCATCGATGAGAACCACAATGTCCAGCCTAATCAAACTCTATTTCCTCCATCAACTTGCTTCAGATTACAACAACTGACTCATATCCTTCCTCAATGTGCTTTAGACTACGACAATCGAACCCATCTCTAACATCAATACCTAATTTCAATTTTCAATAATCAACTCCATATCATTCCTTAATTTTCGAACATAAAAACCCCATCAATCGATCACCAAACATCGAGCATATCATGCCCTCCATATTCAAGTTTTTAAATATAAATTATTTTTTTATGATTATCTGTAGGAGCACGACTAGTACTTGATGCAGATTTTCTTTTATTGTGTTAGTTTGTTTAATTTTAAAGGGTTTTTTTTTAGGGAAAATCTCATATTAGCCCATTAAACTTGTCATTTTTGGTTTAAAAGGTCACTCAATTGTTTTTTTTTGTTACGTAATGGTAATAAAGTCATGTATGACTGTTTTGAAATGTCATCATCTTACCAGTTACCAGTATAAGAGGTATACTTAGTGCCACGACACAAAATGACGGTGTCATCTCATTAAATGTAATGGCCACGTGTGTTACCTTTTTATTGTAATCTTTTAAATAAGCTGTTTTTCGATATTTACTTCTCCACTTCCGTTGAACTCCATGCTACTCCCGAAAAACCCTTGTTTCCACTTTCCACCAAAATTCTTGTCGATAGCTGAGTTCATCTCAATCAAACTTCATTTCCATGGTGTGTTCATCAACAAACCTTTTTGCTACTCAGATGGTATTCATCATGTATTTGACAATATCGATTTTGTTGCTATGACTCACAAGGAGTTTATCAGTTTTCTTGAACGATTCACACAAGAGAAGTGTCAGAAAGTTTACTATTGTCAGCCAGATTTAGAACTCCAAGAAGGTTTAACATTGATTTCTAGTGATCTTGAATGTCAAGAGTTTACAGACGTTGCCTATAGGTGTGGAGTACAACTGTCTGTGTACATGGAACATTTTGCTACTCATCTACATGCATTTTATGATGTAGTAAGTAAAGAAAAAGACATTGAAGACAATTGTTTTGTCATGTTAAACATGTCAACGGAAATCGACAATGGTATTGACCTAACTCTAACTGAGTTCATGAGTCCACATAAGAGCAACATGGAAGGAGTAACATATGATGGAATCAATCAAGAAAATGCAAAAGAGGATGCAACAAAAGTTGAAAGCACACAGGATGATGAAGATGACAATTTCCAAGATGTGAAAGGTCAACCAAGGTTCAATGAAGGCATACCTTGGATGAAGCAGTTGCCAATTGTAGGTATGAGGTTTACCAATCCTAAACAATTGAAATTCATGCTTTGTAATTATGTTGTAGCCAATGGGTTTCAGTTGTATTATGCAAAAAATGACAGTAAAAGATTATTGGTTAAGTGTTGTGCTGGTGAATGCACATTTAGGCTATGGGCTTCATGGATGCGTGATGAGCAGTCATTCCAAATCAAGTCCCTTATCAATGAGCATAATTGTGCCAAGAATTTTAAGTTAGGGTCAATAGTTAATTATATATGAATTGGTAGTCATTTCACAAGGGAAGTTCTTGAAAATGAGAAACTCAATGTGAGAATGCTAAAAGAAGAACCAAAAAATAAATTTTGCATTAAGGTTAGTACGGGACAGTGTAGAAGAGCAAGACAACATGCAATTTCTCTAGTTGAAGGTACCATAATAGAAAATTACGCAAGGTTGTGTTCCTATGGTGAGGAGACTAGAAGGTCTAATCCAGGGTCAACAGTTATGATGTTTGTAAACTCTATGCCAGATGGGAAAACCTACTTTAGCAGGATAAATATATATATATATATATATATATACATATATATATATATATATATATATATATATATATATATGTTTTTATGCATTGAAGCAGGGGTGGATAAGTGGATGTAGAAAGCTTATAAACTTGGATGGTTGTCTTTTAAAAGGAATGTGTAGTGGTCAGCTGTTATGTGTTGTTGGGAGGGATGGAAACAATCATATATACCTAACAGTTTGGGCTGCGGTAGCTCTGGAAATAAGAACAACTGGAAATGGTTTCTAGAAAATTTGAAAGAAGACCTGCATCTTGAATCCAGGTTTGGTAAGACATTGATGCCAGATCAACATAAGGTAAGGTTATGTGAATTAAGCATTACTAAATATGATCATGTTCTAACTTTCCATATGATGTTAATACAGGGGTTAATTGAGGCAGTGAAGGAGTTATTCCAAGACATAGAACACAAGAAATGTGTCAGGCATGTTTTGTCCAACTTCAAGAAGAAATATCCTAGCGCTCATTATGAGAAGCTATTTTGGAAGGAGAGTAAGGTATCAACTGAACCACTTTTCAATGTTACAATGAAATAGGTTCAATTGTTGAGCCCTGCTGCATATGTGCATCTTATGGGAAGGAATCCAAAGTCATGGTCCAGAGCATTCTTTTAGGAAGGAAGGGGAAGTGATGCTGTTAAGAATGGCTTATTTGAGAGCTTCAAGAATTTGCTCTTAGATGCAACGAGGAAGCCCATCATCACTATGCTGGAGGACATAAGACTTTATGTCATGTAGAGGATGTGTAGTTTGAGATTAAAAGGTATTGGATGGGGTCGATTTGATGTATGTCCAAACATAAGACTTGCCATAAATGAATGGAAGATCCTCCAAAGGTTTGTTCAATTTGTGACACTATTATATATTAATGATGTTTTTCCATACTAACTGTGTGTATTTTTTAGGTATTGGCAAGTGTTGCCTAGTGGCTTGAATACATTTGAAACAAGAAACTTAGGAGACCCATATGGTGTTCATTTAGAAAAAAACCATGTACATGTAGGGTATGGCAACTGAATGGATATGGTTGTGTTCATTCAGCGGCAGCCATATGTTATGTAAACAGGAATGTGGAGGCCTTTGTGGATCCTTTGTATCGTGCGGCTATATACATGAACACATATAAGTACTCCATAGGAAGCATGAATGGGAGTGTAATGTGGCCTCCAACAAACTACATACCACCATTGCCACCACTTAGAAGGAAAATGTCAGGGAGACCCACTATGAAGAGGAAGAGGGACATTACAGAGGTCAGTGGATCACACAGAGTGTCAAAGGCACGAAAAAGGATTGCATGTGGTGTTTGTAAGAAGGTAGGGCACAAGTCAACATGTGATGCAGTTGAAAGACCCCCAAAATTAAAGGTAAAAAGAAAGGTGGGTGAAGATGCAAGTGTGAGTGGTGTGAAGAAGAGGAAGATAAAAGATGATGGAGGAAATGGTGCTACCAAGGGCAAGGGACACGATGATGGAGCAAGTGGTGTTAAAAAGGAGAAGGCAAAGTGTAACACCGTGAAAATTTACAACCAATTTAAACTTTTCAAAAACAACCCATATTCATTAAGTTATTACAAAAAGTTTTCAGTTCATTTATTATCAGAGTATCCCAGAAACATCAACATAAAACTGAGGAGCGGTGTAACGACCGAAAAATACAACCAATTTTAAATTTTTCAAAAACATCTCGATTCCATAAAATCTTTACAAAAAGGTTTTCTGTACAAAACATTTAACGTTGGTTGTATTTTTTGGTCGTTACAAGTTGGTATCAGAGCCTTGGTTTGAGTGAATTGGAGGAACATTCGTGTGACTCCAGTATCAAATCAAGGAGAGTTTTCAAAAGAGTAATTAAAAATGGTTTTCAAAAATGAGTAGGGGAGAACGCGGAGGTACGATCAGCCGGAGCCAGAAGTAACCCCCAAAATACCATGCATGTTATTTGTTTTTGAGCTTTGATAGAACAGCATGCTAGTGATAGGATAAGGATCTTCAAGATTTCATGATATGTTGCCTGATTTGTGATGCCTATAGCCTAGGGTTCCTTATGGGATATTTTAAGTGTTCCTCTAGTGGTGAGGATTGAGCGTTGTTATGCATGTTTCTCTAGGTTGTTGTGGTAGTACTTCATACAAATATGGGTAGGTGTGGAAGGTAGTATGGGCCCGTACTACTGAAAGCACAGGACCCATACGCGTATCAAGGGAAACCATGATCTCTAGGGATGGGTTGAGAGGGTTGGATCCCAGGTTTGTGGGAAGAGTCTAAGGTTTTGTGTGGTGTTTTTCAGTATGGAGATTCCGAGGCATGATGGGAGTGGATCCGGGTCAGGATCGGGAGCAGGAGAGGGAGTTCCGGGCGGATCAGTACCGCCCGAGGTTATAGGTCAGATAAGCACGAGCGAGTTGGATGCGAGGATTCGTGAGATCCTGCATGATGAGATTGCTGAGTTATTCCGGGCTGAGTTACCGGAGTTGTTTGGGTCGATCAAGACCGCCATGGTTGAGTATTTTGATGAGCGCTATGCGGCTCTCGCAGAGACGGCTGCCGCGACGGCTACAGCGGATGTAGCGGCGGTAGGGGGAGGAGCGGGTCGGGGTTTTCAATATCGGGACTTCGCTTATACGAAGCCTCCCACCTTCGATGGAGTTCAGGACCCGATTGTTGCTATGAGATGGTTATCGGACGTGGAGGGGTGTTTCTTCACGTGTTCATGCCCTGCCGATCAGCGGGTGCGGTGTGCTCTAAACCTGTTGAGGCTCGGGGCGAAGGACTGGTGGAGATTGACCACGGGGTCATATTCAGATGCGCAGAGAGCCGCGGTTTCATGGGATCAGTTCAGAGAGATGTTCATCACTCGTTATGTTCTGCAAGTTGAGAGAGAGAGATTGGCTCAGGAGTTCCTTGAGCTGAAGCAGGATTCAGAGTCGGTGACTGAGATCACCAGGATGTTCACTGAGAGGGCGATCTTTTGCCTAGAGTTCGCTTCGGAGCAGGCTCAGATGTCTCGATATCTGAGCATGCTCAAGAGGGACATCAAGCAGTTTGTGTCTGCGCAGAGGTGCGGGACATTGTTGGAGTTGCAGGAGGCCGCTAGGCGGCGTGAGTTAGAGATTAAGTTGCAGTTGCGTGAGTTGAGGCAGGCTCCGGTGCAGTCGCAGCCGGCGCCGAAACGGTCCAAGACCATTGATGTTAGAGTGGGGGATCTGAGCAGCCACACTTGTGGAAAGTGTGGGAGGAGTCACATCGGAGCTTGTAGGTCCGGTGGTGCATGCCGCAAGTGCGGAAAGGAGGGGCATTATGTGAGGGATTGTCGGCAGTCAGCGCCAGTTCGGGATTTGAGGATTTGCTATCTTTGTCATCAGGTTGGACATTTGAGGGTCAACTGTCCACAGCTTGCTGCAGGATCGGTGCAAGCTCCAGCACCGGCCACTTTGAGGATCACAGGTGGAGGTCAGGGTGGAGCGGAGCCCCCAAGGGCTCAGGGTCGTGCTTTTCAGCTTGTTGTAGAGGAGGTCAGGGTAGTGCCAGAGACAGCTGCGGGTATGTTTCTTTCTTGATGTTTGTTATCTTATGATTATTGTGGTGTATTGTTTTGTGCTGGTATCCTTGTGTGGTTTTCGATGGGGTATTCGTCATTTTGCGGGTTGTGGTTTTGGTTATGGGTTGTTGTTTTGGGAATTCCGTTGGTTATCATTCATGAGGGTTGTTAGCGGGAACCTGGCTTGGGTTTGAAGGTCGGGTAGCATCTGCTTTCTGAGGGGTGGCTAGATGTAGTTTGAGTTTCTTTCGAGCAGGTTAATCAGTGTTGATGTGAGATCTCGTTAAGGTTGTTTATGCTTGTGGGAAGCAGTCCGCGTGAAAGTGTTTTCTTTGTGCAGGGTTGTTCTAGAAGGTCGGTGATGGCGACCGGTGGTTGTTAATCAGTGCTATAAGTGGGGGAGAATTAGAGAATTCTCCGGGAGGTCGATGAGTATTTGAGGGTGCTTAGCTGTTGGGATTCAGCAGTGTTCTGTCAACCCAGAGTATAGGCTGATAGGAGCGAGTGTCGGGCATGCGGGGCGGGATACAGACCTAGGGCATTTGATTGTGGAGGCCTAGAAGCAGGCCGGGATCGAGTATGTTTGATGCAGTCAGAGTTCGGAACCCTTAAAGGGCTAGAACAGTACGCATGGGAGGATTTCCAGGAGTGTCAGCTCGGAATAATGAAGGCTAGATGAGCGGTCTGGATAGACTGAAGGCCGGTAGGTGTACCAGTCAGGCCGAAGGCTCGGAGAACGGTCCAGCCAAACTGAAGGAAATGAGAGCGGTCCAGATTGGCTGAAGGTTCTGAGAGTGGTCCAGATTGGCTGAAGGCCTGGTGAGGCGGTCCAGTCATGTTGAAGACTCTGCAGGTGTTGTTGGATCGGTTCGAGGATATGGTTTGGGTATGTCGCAGTGTGTTTGCATTAGAAGGTCTGGCCCCGGGTAGTGATCTTGATGAGTTGAGATAGTGCATGGGCTTGAGAGCTCCTGCGATGAGAGCCAGATTATGTGTGTTGGATGGATAGCGAATACGTAAAAGGGTGGTGTCGCGTTGGGCGAGCACCGTGGCACTTGTTGGAGTGACAATGTGGCCAAGTGGATTTCCTTGGAAAAGGAAGGGAGAAAGGTGTGTAACTCCGAGAGGGAGTGCAAGTTCACGGAAGTGAAAGCGGCAGAGCAGAGTTATGATTAGAGTAATTCGAGTATGGTTTTGAGCAGAGTGTTTGTGACAGTGGAATAGAAGCTCATCCGGTTTGGGATGACTGCTGAGGTCGCGGAGGGAATTCCGCAAGTGTAGAGCCAAGAGGCTCGGAAGAGATGCAGGGAGAGAGTCTTGGGCTCTCAGTGTGATTCTGATCAGGGTATTGGGTATGTATTAGTGGTTCATCCTGGGGGATGTTTGAGGATGTCATCAGTGTATCGGGTTTTCCCAACCTGAGGGTGCTAGAGCTAGTTCAGCATGTGTATGTGATTGCAAGAGGAGAACTCGTGGGAGTTGCTCTGAGATAGAGAATGGGTCTTCCGTCGTCGCGGAATGGATAGAGTGGGATTCGGATCGGGGATCCGATGGTTCATGGTTTTCTAGCCCTTATGAGTCGAGCGATGGTTGTGATTTGGAGCAGTGTTGCATAATGAATAGTACTCAGTTGTTAAGTGAAGTTATCAGAGGGTGAATCCGGTGCCCGGTTCGAGACGGTGGTCAGGACACCGCAAGGAAAGAGAAAGTTAGTTCGAGTTTCGATGGGTATGCCTTGAGGGACCTGGTTCGGTTAAGGCCAGGTGGCGCGTTGTGGGAGTATCTTCGGAGTTGAATTGCTGTAGGCTTCGAGGACGAAGCCTAATTTAAGTGGGGGATAATTGTAACATCCCGAAATAGCAAGAGTAGAGTCGAAGGGCTAAAAGTGTTAATTGGGGAAAGAGTGACTCGGCGAGTCCATGGATGGACTCAGCGAGTAGAGTCGCGACTTCGTCGCGTGTTAAGTAGCCAACTCGGCGAGTCAATGAGATGGACTCGGCGAGTAGGCGCTGAGTGGAGAAAACCCTAATTCTCGGGGTTGAGCCCTATATAAAGAGCATTATGTTCCCTCCCCAGCCTCTTTATCACCCCCTTGAGTCCCAGAAACCCTAAATCACGGAGAAGCACCATTGTTGAGTGGATTGGAGCTTGGAGAAGTATTTGTTGAAGAAAGTTTCAGAGTTTGAAGGTGTGGAACAAGGGGCTTTTCTTGGATTCGAGTTTCATAGCAGTTGGGGCGTTCTTTTGAGGTAATATCTTGTTCTTAGGATATTGCTATCTTGTTTCTTCATTTTGGGGTTTGAGGTAAGCTTATCTTGGGTTATTTTGGAGTCTAGAGGTTAGATCTGAGGTTGCTACCTCAGATCTGGAATGGAGAAGAGTTGGAATGCATGAAAGTCCCTGTGTTGAGTGTTGGATGAAGCTATCTTGTCCCAAACCTTAGCCCTAATGTGCAAAATGCATATATCTCTTTGGATTCATGTAAAGTTTGCCACTTTACGTGATGGATGAGTTGTAGGAGGCTAGATCTATGTTTTAGAGCAATTGCATGGCCTGGAATGCTTCTTGATGGATTCAGACCGGTGGTACTCGGCGAGTCACATGGGTGTACTCGACGAGTTGCTTGAAGATGATCTGGAACTCGACGAGTTGGAAGAACAACTCGGCGAGTCGGATGAAGATGGCCTGGAACTCGGCGAGTAGGTTGATGATAGCCTTAGACTCGGCGAGTCTGTTCGTGGACTCGGGGAGTCTTGTCGAAGAGTCCCGATATTCTCTGGTTGAGTCGAGAATCGGTGAGTCAAGGGATGACTCGGTGAGTTGTGTGCGAGTGGACTCAGAGTTGTTGGACTCAGCGAGTCTCGGGGTGACTCGGCGAGTTAGGTCGCAGATTGAATAAAAGTTCTGAGTATGGGAACTCGGCGAGTCATAGGGTTGACTCGGCGAGTAGAGTCAGTCAGGGGTTGACTTTGACCTTGTCTTGGGCCAAGGGTTGACCAGTGGTTTCCAGGGGTATTTCAGCAATTGTTGATTATTGTTTTGAGTTTAGTGCATTGGTGGTTGACCAGTGGTGGAGATCGTATCAGTGATCGGAGCAGCTTGGGTTATCTGTTCAGTCGGCAGTTTCGAGGTGAGTTATCCTCACTATATCAACGGGGTCTAAGGCACCAAGGTTGGCCCTTATCGGATTGAGATCCGGGTAGTTGTTGCTATGCTGTTGTTATGTTGTTTCTTTGATATGTTTTCATCCTGAGAGTTAGGATGGTATATGTTAGAGGCCTGATTGAGATCGGTATCTTGAGAGATAGGGAGGCGCTATGCTAGTGACCCGTTAGGTCGGTATCCTGGTTAGGATGATGATATGTTATGTGATCTGTTTGATCTGTTTGTGGACTGTGAATTGCTTTATGATTGTATGTATATATGTGTACATGGTTGTTTGGATTGGAGTTGGGTTGAGGCGGGTCCTGCTGTGTGCAGTAGGCCAAGATACCCAAGGCGGACCGGTTGTCCCGTAGGCCCAGCGAGCGGTCCGGATAGGCTGTAGGCCCAAGAGGGAGGAGTAGACGTGCCGAAGGCTCGGAGAGTGGACCAGACAGACTGAAGGCCCGGAGCGGGCGGACCAGTCATACTGTAGACTCAGAGAGTGGACTAGGTGGATTGAAGGCCCGGGAACGGGCGGACCAATCACGCTGCAGACTCGATGCATGTGGGTAGACTCAGAGGGTGGACCAGGTGGACTGTAGGCCGGTGCGGCGGACCAGTCACACAGTAGACCCGGAGCGCATGGCTGTTCTGTGATCGGATATGTTATGGCATGTTATGCGTGTATGGTATATGTGGTTGGTATTTTGGGGATATCTCACTAAGCTTTCGGGCTTACAGTTGCGGTTTTATGTTTTTCAGGTTCCTCAGGTGATCATGGCAAGGCGAAGGCGTGATCGTACCGCTCCTCATGATTTTGTAGTGTTGTGATTCTGGGAACACGTTAAATGTTTTGTACTGAAAACCTTTTTGTAAAGATTTTATGGAATCGAGATGTTTTTGAAAAGTTTAAAATTGGTTGTATTTTTCGGTCGTTACAAGCGGTTTGGTCATGCCTTCGCCTTGCCACGGTCTCCTGAAGTACCTGAAACAACACACTAAAACTGTAAGCCCGAAAGCTTAGTGAGTTACCCCCAAAATACCAACCACAATACCACACACATATCATATCATATCATATCATATCATATCATATCATATCATATCATATCATATCATATCATATCATATCATATCATATCATATCATATCATATCATATCATATCATATCATATCATATCATATCATATCATATCATATCATAAACAGAACAGCCATGCATATTGAGTCTACATTGTAACTGGTCCGCCTGCACCAGGCCTTCAGTCCACCCGGTCCACTCTCTCCGAGTCTACAGTATGACCGGTCCGCCTGCACTGGGCCTTCAGTCTGTCTTGTCCACTCTCTGAGTCTACAGTGTGACTGGTCCGCCCGCACCGGGCCTTCAGTTTGTCTGGTCCACTCTCCGAGCCTCGGCACGTCTGGTCTGCCCTCTTTGGGCCTTCAGCCTATCCGGACCGCTCGTCGGGCCTTCGGTCTAACCAGTCTGCCCTGGGTATGTTGGCCTACAACACAAAGCAGGACCCGCCTCAACCCAACCCCAGTCTAACAACCATGTGCACATAAAAATATAATCATATAACATCTCACAACTAATCAAACCGATCCAACATATCACATAACATAACAACATCCTAACCAGGATACCGACCTAACCGGTCACTAGCATAGCATCATCCTATATACCAAGATACCGACCTTAACCAGGTCTCAAACATATACCATCCTAACTACCAGGATGCAGACATAGCAAAGCAATAACATAACAACAACTACCCAGATTTCCATAATATAAAGGGCCGACATTGGTGCCTTAGACCTTGTTGATATAGTGAGGGTAACTCACCTGCAACTGCCGACTTGAAGAAATAAGATCACATTGTACCGACCACCAGCACGAACTCCACCACTGAACATTACCAATAAACCAAATCCAATAAACACCAATAATTACCAAAATACCCTTGGAAGTCAAACTGGTCAACCCTTGGTCCAAGTCAAAGTCCTCAGTCAAAGTCAACCTTCCTGGTTGACCCTACTCGCCGAATCAACCCGTTGACTCGTCGAGTCCCTATGCTCAGAAGCTCCCATGCCACGACTCAACTCACCGAGTCGCCCCAAGACTCGTCGAGTCCAACAAGCTCTGAGTTCCTTTCTGCTCAACTCACCGAGTCATCCCTCAACTCACCGATTCACAGCTCAACCAGAAAAGGTTAGGATTCCACGACCAGACTCGCCGAGTCCAAGGCAATCTTCAACAGACTCGCCGAGTTGTTCTTTCAACTCACCGAGTCCATGCACATATTCATACTACTCGTCGAGCACACCCATGTGACTCGCCGAGTCTCTTCAGTTCTCATTCCATACAGAGGCTTTTCAAGCCATGCAGGGACTCCAATCCGTAGATCCACTCTTCTATAGCCTAACCCTCACATAAAGTTTCAAACTTTACGTGGAAGCAAGGAGATATAAGTCCAAAACACTTCTGGGGCTAGGGTTAAAGACAAAGGGCTTCACCAATAACTCTTAGAAAGGAACTTTATGACCATTTGGGCCATCACAAGTCTAGATTTGAAGTAGCAACTTCAGATCTAAGCCTCAAACTCGAGATAGCTCCCAAACAAGCTAATTGATGCGACATCGACCTCCGATGAGTCTTCTTCTCTTCTGCTGCGGCAGAGATCTGGACATCACAGTGCAAACCCGTTAGACCTACCCCAGGGACTGTGCCCCAGGAGCGGCTTCCGACGGTCAAGTTAGATCAGCTAGAAGATCTGAGATGGTCCTCCATAGGTGGAGAGAACAATCTTGGTGCTAGTGGTGGTGTATGGTAGCGGACGGCGGCGTGTGGCGGTTGAGCCACCCTACCGGAGTATAGTGGCAGCTGAGCCATGAGGAAGTCTAGTGGTGGCTGAACCACCTAGGGGAGAGAGAGTCCCCCTTCATGGAGGAGGTACTGTTCATTATATAGGGGACAATTAGGTCAAGCATTGGGCCAGCCCAATTCAGGCCTAGCTAGCAAGGAGCTGGGCGAGGCCGCCCCAAGGCGTCAGGCAGGGCTGTCGGGCACGCCCCAGGCAGGGCTGGCAGGCACGCACCAGGAGAGGATGGCAAGGGAGGGCCAGGCGAGGGAGCGCCTGACCGAGCCGGCAGGAGATTCCCCAGCAAGGCTCGCAAGGGAACGTCGGGCAGGGCTGGCAGGAGCGTCCCCAGCAAGGCTGGCAAGGGAGCGCCAGGCAAGGCTAGCGCGCCAGAGCTATCTAGGCCATGCTAGTGGACCATATATCATCAAGTCCCCCCAGTCTGGTGTTATTGGTACGTGGCCAATGACATCGGGCTGGAACTAGTCATATAAACCAACAGGAGAGTCCCCAACGAGGCTGGCAAGGGAGTCCCCAGCAAGGTTGGTAGGAGAACGCTAGGCAAGGCTGGCGGGAGCGTGCCAGGCTAGGCTGGCATGCTAGAGCAGTTTGGGCCATGCTAGTGGACCATTTATCATCAAGTCCCCCCCCCCCCCCCGCCAGTCTAGTGTTATTGGTACACGGCCAATGACATCGGACTGGACTTAGTCATATAAACTGTGTGTCGTCAAGTCCCCCTAGTCTGATGCGATTGGGTTGCTGACAATCGGATCGGACTAGATAAAGCACCAAAGAAATTAAATAATAAAGAGAAATGACCGAACCTCGCCCACGAGAGCCGTGGGGTTGTGCGATGAGCCAAACACTGATTGAGCTGACTTGATACTCCTTCATTGAGAGGAGTGCGATCCAGTCGGTGAGATGCAACGTAACTGTTGTTGCGATCATGCGGACCGAGGCTACTACAGAGTGTTACGCGACACTAATGTCGGTGGAATGTCGGATCGGGGTATCTAAGAAGTGTAAGCTTGCCATTCAGTCCCTGAGACTGTTATCCGACGTGATTGTTGTGGTAGCCATGCGAGATGGGATGTCACTAGTAACCATCTACATAGTCTACATTAATAACCATCTTGAGGATCTTTCTTGCTCGGGCTACACCTAGCTGGATTGCGGCATACCAACCCTATCCCCCCCCCCCTTTTCTCAGAGGAGGCGAGGAATAGATTCCGAGAGCTGGGCGACTAGGTTGCTAGCGAGGGTTAGGCCGTAAGACTATTGTCGATAGCCAGAAAACAAAATTCTTGAGGAACAGGTAGTGAGGCTATAGGTAGGAAACATGCAGTGAGACTATTGCCGAGAGCCAGGAAGCAGAGGTGCTAAGGGATAAGCGGTGAGGCTAGAGGTATGGGTTGCGCAGAAAGACCGTTTCCGAGGGCCAGGCAACAGTGACGCTGAGGGATACGCAATGAGGCTACAGGTGGGGTTATGCAGCAAGACCGTTTCCAAGAGCCAGGAAACAGAGATGATGTGGGGTACGCAACGAGGCTACATGTAGGGTTGCACAGCATGACCATTTCCGAGAGCCAGGAAACAGAGATGCCGTGGGGTACGCGACGAGGCTACAGGTAGGGTTACGCAGCAAGACCGTTTCCGAGAGCCAGGAAACAAAGATGTTGTGGGGTCGTAGGTAGCAGGGCCGTTTTCAGGATGACCTTCTTGCTAGAGAGTATCCTCACTATAACAGGTTGTAATGTGGATAACACTTCATCGATCGTCCGAGCACAAGAGAACCATGATAACTGTGAGAGGGGAAGCACCAAGATCATGGTGTGGAAGAAGCTTGTGTTGCGCGACTTATGAGAATAGCTTGGGCTTAGCAGCCAATGGTCATGGAGGTGTCATGCGGGAAAGCCTCGCATGTAACAGATCGGGTTTGGCTGCTAACAATTGTAGATAGACCGCGCGAGAGAGCGTCGCGTGGAATGGATTGGGCTTGGTTGCCAGCAATCGTAGATAAATCACGCGGGAGAGCATCGCGTGGAACGGATCGGGCTTGGTTGCCGACGATCGTAGATAAATCACACGGAAGAGCATCGTGTGGAATGGTCGGGGCATGTTGCTATACTCGAGTCGGGCTGAGAAGACAGGCGACTCGAGGCAAGGGTACTGAACCTCGCATGCGGAGCTTGCCGCTATAATGGAGTCGGGCTGAGAAGCCAGGCAATCGAGGCGAGGGTACTGAACCTCGCATGCGGAGCATGCCGCTATAATGGAGTCGGGCTGAGAAGCCAGGCGACTCGAGGCTAGGGTACTGAACCTCGCATGCGGAGCTTGCCGCTATAATGGAGTCGGGCTGAGAAGCCAGGCAATCGAGGCGAGGGTACTGAACCTCGCATGCGGAGCATGCCGCTATAATGGAGTCGGGCTGAGAAGCCAGGCGACTCGAGGCTAGGGTACTGAACCTCGCATGCGGAGCTTGCTGCTGTAATGGAGCCGGTCTGAGAAGTCAGGCGACTCGAGGCGAGGGTACTGAACCTCGCATGCGAAGCTTACCGCTATAATGGAGTCGGGCTGAGAAGCCAGGCGACTCGAGGCAAGGGTACTGAACCTTGCATGCGGAGCTTGCCGCTATAATGGAGTCAAGCTGAGAAGCCAGGCGACTCGAGGCGAGGGTACTGAACCTCGCATGCGGAGCTTGCCGCTGTAATGGATCTGGACTGAGAAATCAGGCGACTCGAGGCAAGGGTACTAAACCTCGCATGCGGAGCTTGCCGCTATAATAGAGTCGGGCTGAGAAGCTAGGCGACTCGAGGCGAGGGTACTGAACCTCACATGTGGATCTTGTCGCTATAATGGAGTTGGGCTGAGAAGCCAGGCAACTCAAGGTGAGGGTACTGAACCTCGCATGATTGGGCATAGTACCCTACAATCTGTGTGTGTAGCTCGTGTGATAAGTCTGGGTTAAAGCGGAATGGTACCTGGTGCTTTGCTGCATCACTAGTCGTACTAATAAATGATTCCTCATTGTCTTGGCTGTTTGCGGAGAGCCATGTGGCGGTGCTACTTAGGGCTTGACAGTGTAGCTATTGTTAAGTGGTGCGTAGCGAGACTGCTACCAGGATCTAGCCAGCAGGGCCGTTGAGGCCCGGGCAGCGAGCTACTAGCGATAGGTGAGTAACACGACTATTGAGAGTTGGGCGATAGTACTACCGAGAGTTGGACAGCGGGGCTGATCTTCCGACTCGGAATATTACTATCACCTTGGGAGTGCATTGTCATGCATATCATCAGCCCTTCATGTACTTTAACTCTACCCCTTCGGAATCACTTATGCAAGGTGTCGCACCGACCCTACTCCCCCGACTTTTTTTCCTTAGAGGGGGTGAAGAAAAGGGAAATATAGATGTACAACTGCTGGAAGCTGAGATACATAGCTGCTGGAAAGAGCTAGGCGACACAAGTGCTCACAAAAAGCGGATAGCACAGCTGCCGAGAGCTAAGCAACGCAACTGCTGGGAGTCAGACAGAGTAGCTGCTGATGGCTTGGCTTTGCAGCTGTTGAGCTAGGTTGTGTCGCTGCTGAAGGTCGAGCTATGCGGCTACTGAGAGCTGGGCATTAGGACTATCGGGGACCGGTTAACATGAATGGTGAGATCGGATTAGCAAGACTTCCCGGGATTGGTCAACACGACTGTCGATAGCCGCGTAGCGCAGTTACTGATGGCTATTTCAGAATGCTTCACGAGTAATAGTAGTAATATACTACTCTTCTCCCCCTCCCTTTTTTTTGAAAATACCAAGTGTATTCTAAAATGTATTTGCTGAGCGGGGCATGCGGTGTGCAAGTACAAAGTTGCTGGTTTTTGTTGTTGAACCAGCCCATTAAATAGTATAATTTAATGGAGGCTCAAAAAATTAATGAAACCCAAAAGTTGCTGAGCCCCAAAAGGATTTCTTAGCCCAAAAAACCCCAAAATTAGACTATTAAGAGTCCATTTAAAATACTTAGCCCAATTTCTCACCATTTTTTTTTTGGAAAAATTGAGTGGTAGGTTGTAACGCGTATTCTAGAATCACGTTTTTTTGAGCTGTCATATTACTTTGAGAGTGATAGGCCAATTTATTCTTCAAAAGATTGGGTCATTTAATTATTTAAGGCAGCCCACATGTTGAAGCCCAAATAAGGTGTTATAGCCCACACACAACAGTACAACCCATTAGGGTTTATGGAGTTGTAAGCCCAAATTCTATTTTGTTTGAAACGCATCCAAGAATATGCGTCAGCTCTTCACTTTCACGTTTTGGTTCAAGGAAGCACCCAAAGAGGGGTTCGGTCGCTATTGAAGAAAATCAGAGTGCGTTGCAACTTCCGGTGACGATCTGCTAGTCGTCGGTTGCCGATATCGGTAATGCTCTAGCTGTCGCTGCCTGGGGTCGCGGTATGGTCCGGCGAGGGGTTGAGTGGACTTGACATCGTCGACTGGATACGGATGGATGGCGATGAGGATATTGTTGGGCGATCGGAGATGATATGGCTCGCCTCTTGTGCTTGGTCGCTAGTAGAGGGGTGGTCGGAGTGGGATTTGTTGGTGGTCCTTCCGTCGATGGTGGCGAAAGGGTAGCAAGTGGTAGGGGCGGTAGTGTTGGGAATACAACGGCTTGTTCAGTCGGTGCCGTGGTTCCAATTGTTGGTGAACGAAGCGCTGGTGATCGCTGTTTGAGTGGTTGTTGCAGGAAATCGACGGATGGCCAGCAATTGGAGCTCCACAGGTACTAGGTTGTGCGTGTTGGAGAAGTTTCACGACCAGTGGAGCGCTAGCTTCAATTCCCAGCGACGGATCATGGAAAACAGATACCAAATTTAACGACATTACGGATAAATGAATATTAGGATAAGATTATACCTGAATGATGCGTTGAGATGGATTAACGATTGATTATGTTGAATAATTGAATGATTAAGTGGATACTTTGGATAGAATTCTGCTATTCAGAAATAGACAAACTATTTCAACAGAGGAAGAACTTTGAGATCAACTCAAGTCTTAAACACTCAAACTTAACCTGTTTATTTCATATGGGCGAAGGCCCTATTTATAGGCTCGAAGGAGCCAGTTACAATTATTGTTGCAATCATTTGATTGCAAAATGACATACATAATTTACAATATAGACCCCTAGACTATGGAGGGTCTTACATCCTACCGACACTATTTTAATACAAACGACAAATACAAATAATTCTACCAACACTTTACATAATTAAAAATATAATAATCCCTTCCACATTGAAAGGACAGGTGTCTTCAATAATGTCTTCAATAATGGCTTTTTACGTCATTGCTTACATCATTCCTCTCGCCTCCGAAAAAGCAGATATTTTTTGATTATTGGATCCGTGTGTTAGTCTTCCATGAATAGTGTTGCTTCTTATCTGGGTTGCTTTATGATGGCTTCCATTCTCTTGTTAGTGTGTCTGCTATATGATTGTTGGCACTTTTGATATACTTGAGGTATGGGTGAAATTGATGTAATTGTAATTGCCGACGGATTAAACGTCCACGACAATAATCTTCTTGTAATTTATATCGCCAAAAGCCAAGTAGATATTTGGAATCTATGCGTAGCTCGAATCTGGTTTGGAGTAGGTCGACTATCCATTTTTTCAATGTTCTGAGACATGCTAGTGTTTCTCGTTCATGTGTGCTGTAATTTTGCTCCGTTTGGGAAAATGTTCCTGATATATACTTGCATAATTTTTGCTCATATTTATCTATTTTTAATACTTCAGGTGATACATCCGTATCAGTGTATGCTTTTGGTGACATTTTCATATCACTGTATACTTTATCATTGTTTACTTCAGATGGTATTTTCATACCAATGTATGCTTTATCATTGTGTACTTTTGATGGGTTAGATGTGAGGTTTCCCTCACTATCTAATCCTAATAATACTTTTCCACGTATGATTGCTTTTAGGCATCCTGCCCAAGTGTCTTGTGACGCATCTGTTTCCACAATTAGAAAATCGTCGATCTTTGCATTATATAAGGTAGGAAGAACTTGAATATTTTCTTTTATATTTTGTACTAAAAATAGTATCTGTATTTTTCCAAGACTAAGGTATTTTTTCTGATATTTTCTTTTGTAAAGCTCTTCTTTCTTTTGCTAAGTTTTTTAAAAATCTTTGTTCTGCAATATAATTTAAACAACCATGAAATCGTTGTATTTGTTTTCTATTTTCAAGTTTATTAGGAAACATATTTAATTTTTCTCGTATGTTGTCTGTTAAAGATAGTTGGCCATTTTCTCCAATTTTTAAACCAAGATATTCAACTGTAGTTTGAAAAAGTTTTGATTTCTTTTTTGACAAAACTAAACCTTTTTCTTTGATTCTTTGTAAAACTTTGATAACTGCATCGAGATGTGTTTGTTCATTTCCTTTTGTAAAAACAATTATATCATCAATATATGCAAGACAAATATGATCTAAACCATTTAAGGTTTCATCCATGAATCGTTGATATATTGCTGGTGCCTGCTTTAAACCGAATGGAAGGACATTCCATTCATAGTGCTTCAGAGGAGGACATGAAAAAGCGGTTAGTGGTTTCGTATTTTCGTGTAAGCGTAATTGCCAATATCCAAATTTTGCATCAAATGTACTAAAGTGTGTATTTCCTTTTATTTTTTCCAAAATGTATTCTTTTCGTGCTAATTTATACGAGTCTCCAATAGTAGCATCGTTCATCTTCTTGTAATTAATTACCATTCTTCGTTTTCCTCGTTTTATTTCATTATTATTTTCTACATAAAATGCAGGTGCAGAATGAAGACTTGTGCTAGGTTGAATGATTCCCTTTTCTAGTAATTCAGTACATTCTTGTTTAAATTCAGAAACATCTTTGATACTATATGGAATTTTGTTTGGAATATTAACTTCGTCATTAGGGGTTTTTAATAATATTATTATTTCTTGATTATTTCTATTTTTTAAATGATCTAACGGGTCTTCACTACATACTTATTCGAGTTGTTTTTCAGCAATTTCTTTAGCGAATGTTAGTAATATGCGTAGTTGAAAGCCAACTTTCTGTTTGATTATTTTAATAAGATCAGAATGTTTGATAATTGCAGTTTTTATAATACCTTTTGTTGGGTGATTGAGACTTATATGATCATTTGTTTGTATAAATGGTTGATATAATTTAAGAAAATTATTTCCTATTAATAAATCTATTCCAGAATCGTGTTGATATATAGTTGGAGTTTTAAATAGTGCTTTTTCAATTACTATATCTCTGTCTCTTCCTACGAACCAAATTTTGTGAATTGATTTATCAGCAATTGTAATTTTTAATGGTTTTTCTAATTTTTCCCAATTTTTTAATATCTTTCTTCTTCCGAAACATAAAGTAGCCCCTGTATCTATATATGAGACTAGTTCTTTTTCTTGTATTTTGGTTGTAATGAAAGTACTATTTAGATTAATATTTGTTTTTTTTTCTACTCATTAGAGTTGGTTTATAAATTTCTACATTTGTGTAAAGTTTTCATACTAACAAGTTATGTTTGTTAAAATGGTTGAAGCATTGCGTATTGTTTTTAAATTACGATTTTGTGATTTTTTGTATTTCTTAATTCCTTCTTGTAATCGAGATATCTTTTTTAATTGATTATTATATTCTTCATTTTCCGAGTGTAATCTTATCAAACAGTTTTGTTCATATGATAAAGTTTTTTCTAAATGTTGAATGGTATTAGAGATATTAGAATTTATTTTCCAATGGTTTTTTAATATATTAGTCCAAAGCATGTTATCTTTTGAAGAATTAATTTGTACTTTTGAATTCATTTTAACAAATTATTAATGCGTCTGAAAGAAAATTAATTGAATTGTTAATGTTTTTTATTACTATTTTAAAATGATTAATTTGAGTTCTTAATCTTCCTATTTTACTTAATTGATATGCAATATATTTTTTTGTTTTTAGAAATTAGTTCTTGTACTTCAGATTCTTTTTCTTTTAAATGTTTTGTGGAATTTTCTAAATCTTTCCATAATTTTTTAAGTAAATCGACTTTATATTTATTATCGAAATTACAATATATTTGAGTTTTATTGCTCATTATTTATTTTTACCATGTAAAAGGTGGTTTAATAGTGAGTGGTTTTTGTTCAAGTGGTTTCTTAAGTGGCTCTTCTTTAATAGTTTTTATTTTTAAATATTTTTCAAGTAATATTTTCTGTTGAGTTAAACTTTGTTATAGCTCAGGAATTTGTTTTAGTACAAGTAAACTTTCTATTTCTATAATATTATTTAATTTTTGACTAATTATATTTAACTTATCTCCTATTGATTTATCTTCTTCAGAATCAAGACTAATATTATATATTGTTCCTTGTGGTAAATTATGTGGTATTTCTATAATCATTTCTTTATCTGGTATGCTCGGTTTTGTATTTTGATATGATCCTTCAAGTGTTTTAAAATATTTTAAAGGACTATTAGATGATTCTGTCATATTCTTAAACTTAATGATTTAACCATTTGTTTTATGTCTTCTAATTTTTCATCTTGGCTATTAGTAGATGTTGTAGGTTGATTCTCTGATATAGAAAATATACCTGTTATAGTTGAAATTGGAGGTTCTATAATTGGATTTATTTTTATTAACAGATTAGTTATTATTGGTTGAAAATTAGTTTCATTAAAAATTCTATTATTAGTCATATGTGGTGATTCAAGTGATAATAAAGGGGTAAATAATTTATCTATATAAATTCTATCTTCTATTTTAAACGTAATACTATGATGAGAATTTGTTCATGCATAACTTGTTTGATATGTAATAGTAAATGGATGATTCCATTTTAACATAAAATTTTGTCTTAATAATTTATATCGTACGGTAATACTATTACTTAAATTTTTATCTTTTAGACTTAATCCTAGTTGTATATTAATATCAAATTTTATTTTTCCTTCAATTAAATTTCCTTTTCCTTTTGCAATAATACTTTCTTGATTATTAATTATACGATCATCTCTAATTACTAATTCTATTGGTGTGTCTAAATCGCTAAAAGTACTTTTTAAAATTATTTGAATGGTTGATATATGAATATAAGCGATTTTTGTTCTATCTATTTCTTTAATATTAGATAGTCTGTTTCTAATTTGTTGTTTATTTATTATTGGTATAATAATATTTCCTTGTGTTGATTCTATTGGTATTGGTTCTTCTCCTAAAATTTTTCCATAATATATAATATTTTTTCTAGAAAAGAAAATTTTCAATGAGTTATATCTAATAATTATGTTTTTCAGATAGTGTAAAATTTGATTTTCTTATAGCATCTTTATTAATATTATTTTTATTAATTAGAGCATCAAAATTGTATCCCGATTCATTTTCTTCGTTATTAATAATGATTGGTGTATTTTCTATTTCTTGAGACATATTTAATAAATTATTCTTGTTATTTTATCTTCAATATTTTTTATTTGTTAATATTTAAACTTGAAAAACTCATGATTATAATTTTCAGAAACAAAATGATAATTTATTTTTTCTTTCAAAGTTACGATTTATAAATTCTAATAAGATGTTGATGGTGGGGTTTTTTAGTACTATTATATTTATGATGGAGTCAGAGAATTAAAAACTTTTTTGACATATGAAATGTGTTTCTAACTTCTTGGTACATAGTAAAAACCTTCTGCCGACATATGTTTAAATTGTAGGTGGATAGTAGTATTTGATTTTAATAATGAGTTTATGATAATAACTTATAACGATGAATGCTTGTAACGATGAATATTCATAAGAATATATATGATGATGTATGATGAACATGTATTCATATAAACGAAAGATTTAATATTCAAAATAATAATAGTAAGAACATTACTTAGCTCTGATACCAAATTTAACAACATTACGGATAAATGAATATTAGGATAAGATTATACCTGAATGATGCGTTGAGATGGATTCACGATGGATTATGTTGAATAATTGAATGATTAAGTGGATACTTTGGATAGAACTCTGCTATTCAGAAATAGACAAACTATTTCAACAGAGGAAGAACTTTGACATCAAGTCAAGTCTTAAACACTCAAACTTAACCTGTTTATTTCATATGGGCGAAGGCCCTATTTATAGGCTCGAAGGAGCCGGTTACAATTATTGTTGCAATCGTTTGATTGCAAAACGACACACATAATTTACAATATAGACCCCTAGACTATGGAGGGTCTTACATCCATGAACTAAAATGGTAAATTGTTGGGTAAATTGTTGGGTAGAGGTAACTTTCATCTGTTTGTTTGACTTAAACAAACTTCCTTTCCTCAAACTTGGACAAACCCCAAAGCATAAACAAGACATAGATAGTGTCTTGTATACACTGAATACTTCCATCTCTCCTTTTTTTTTCTTTTTTACTGAACAGTAAATTTTGAGGAGGATAAGGTAAAAATGTTATTTGCTGTGAAATGTACAAGAATTACAGCTATGCTTACAAGTAAATCTTTACGTGATTGGGGTTCTATACATAAAATCTAGATAAAAAACGTTTTTGATAACATATAAACGAAAAATGAGCTAAAAACTTCTCTATTCTCAGACTTGCTGGACAAACACAAGAATATAAACAAAAACAGATTTGAAAAGGATTTCTTCTTGTAAGACCCCTTTTTTCTTTTCAGCTTGTTCAACAAGCCAAAACACAGATCTGAGAAATTTGTTTTCCATCTCTAAACTTCTGAAGGAAACACAAAATAAACAAGAAAATTTTCTTTTCTTCTCAAAAATGTTGAAAAACACCAAGATATATACAAAAAAACAAGATCTGATGGGGTTTTTCCCTATAAAACTTTCTTTTCTTTTAAGCTTGCTCAACAAGTCAACAAAACATAAACAAAGAAACAAATCTGAAGGAATTCTCGCTTTCCTTTTCTAAGCTTTTTTTGAAGAAATTCCAAAAATATAAACGAAAATGGAATAAGAGCTCGATTTTTTCCTGAAATGTACAAACATCTCAACTGTGCTTACAAACAGCTGATGCATGTAGTAAAGTTGTTTATAAAGAATCTTAACTAAAGACGATTTTTGATAGTATATGGACTGAAATGAGGTAAAAACTCATAAAAATTTCTTTAATCTTCATCCTACTCAACAAACCCCAGGATATGAACCGAAAAATGATTCTAAGAAGATTTTTGCAAACTTGGGGAGTGTTTGAGTGAAGAAAATCCTATAGATCCATAGATCTGAACTAAAAACCGTGATGGATCTATAGATCTAAAAGATGGTGAAGCAATTTTGAACAGATCTTGGCAAGAAACAAACAGATCGGAACAAATGATACTAGAAACTAATAAATCTGAGGAAACCTGAGATGGAAACACATCAGATCTGAGGGAAAACGAGACTGAAAGCAGCTGGGGTGTTTGCTACTTGCTCGAATCCAGGATGGCGCCAAATGATGCGACATCGACCTCCGGCGGTTCTTCGGGTCTTCTGCTGCGGCGGAGATCTGGACATCACAGTGCAACCCCGTTAGAGCCGCCCCAGGGACTGTGCCCCGGGAGCGGGCTCCGACGGTCAAGTTATATCAGCTAGAAGATCTAAGATGGTCCTCCATAGCTGGAGAGAACCATCTTGGTGCTAGTGGTGGTGTATGGTGGCTGATGGCGGCGGGTAGCTGTTGAGCCACCTTGTCGAAGTATAGTGGCAGCTGAGCCATGAGGAACTCTAGTGGTGGCTGAACCACCTAGGAGAGAGAGAGAGAGTCCCCCTTCATGGAGGAGGTACTATTCAATATATAGGGGACAATTAGGTCAGGCCTTAGGCTAGCCGAATTTAGGCCCAGCTAGCAAGGAGCTGGGCGAGGCCACCAGGAGGCGCCGGGCGGGGCTGGCGAGCGCGCCCCAGGTAGGGCTGGCAAGCGTGCACCAGGAGAGGATGGCAAGGGAGTGTCAGGCGAGGGAGCGCCTGGCCGAGCCGGCACGAGAGTCCCCAGCAAGTCTCGCAAGGGAACGCCAGGCAGAGCTGGCAGGAGCGTCCCCAGCAAGGCTGGCAAGGGAGCGTCAGGCGAGGCTGGCGCGCCAGGGCTGTCTAGGCCATGCTAGTAGACCATATATCATCACTAATGAATCCCAAATCAACCACCATTCATGAATCAATAATGAAATATCTTAAGGAGGAGGTTCCTTACCCCTGAAATGTGCCCAAAAAGAAGTAGATTCCAGATCTACCCAACCCCCTTGATGATGACCTACAAATCCCCAAGCTTCTTACACCAAATTTCTCTTCCAAGCTCTAATTCTTCATCAATGGAGTCACACATACGAGATGAGGGTTTCTGGATCTTAAATGGGGAGCAAAGAGGCTGAAGGTGGGTTATGATGTGCTTTATATTGGCCACAATCCCCAGATTAGGGTTTTCTCCCTTCAGCACCAACTCGCCGAGTCCGGCTTCCGACTCGCCGAGTTGGTCACTTAACATGTGACCAGAACCGCGACTCGGCTCGCCGAGTCTATCCATCGACTCGCCGAGTCGACCTTCCTTATTTACACTAAGAATACTGAACTTGCACTTTTGAACTCGGGGTGTTACAATTATCCCCCACTTAAATTAGGCTTCGTCCTTGAAGCCTGTAGCAACACATCCCAGATGATACTCCCACAATACAGCTCCTGGTCTCAACCGACTCAGGTTCCTCCAAACACTGCTATCAAACCCTATCAAGTCCAACTCTTCCCTCACAGAGTCATGACAATTGCTTCAAACCAACCACCAGTTTCATTCTTTAATGATTTTCATATCAACTAAGTATCACCCGATGATACTTCCATCATTCCAACTTACCCACTCATTTGCCCCTTACAGAACTGGATATCACCGTGTACCACCGGGTCCTGACCCGGTACCAAACTGCTATCCCTGTCCTCTCCTGGCGTTACCTCTCATGAAATCTCCGCTGGGACTCATCCCACTTCCTTTTTTAATCCAACTCTTTCCTTCTTGTGCTGTCAAGATAATACATCCTACAACTCTTGAGTAGCTCCCATGAGCTCTCATCTACACTTCAATACTCATATTCCACCTGATCCAACACCCTCGGGCTGGACAAACCCGACTCACTAACGATACCTCCAGACATCCCCAGGATGAATTATCGCTACATACATAACCTCCTGATCATAACCATACTTAAAATCCAAGGCTCCATCCTTGCATCCCTTCCGAAATCTTCTGGTTCTACACCATCGGAAATTCTTCCGCAACCTCAACAGACACCCAATCCGGATGTGCTTCCGTACCACTAGCACAATCAGAATGCTCAACAACCATAATTGAAATACTCTCAATCATCCATTCTCACTACTTCTTTCACTTCTGTGAACCAACACTCCCTATCGGAGTTACATACCTTTCCCTTTCTTTATCCAAGGAAGTCTACTTGAACACCTTGTTACTTCAACAACTGCCACGGTGCTCACACCCCACTCTACACTATTCCCTTGTAGAGTAACCGCTATTCCATGCATCACACACACTCTGAATTTGCTCGCAAGGACTATCGGATCCATGCACTGCCTTTCACTAACATGATCAATACCCGGGGCCAGACCTACTGTTTTCAATTGCATCGCAACATACTCAATCCATCTCCTCATATATATCTATCAACACATACAAAGTCTTCAGCATGATTGGACCGCCTTACCAGGCCTTCAGCCAATCTGGACCACTCTTACAACCTTCAGCATGTCTGGACCGCCCTCCAGGGCCTTCAGCCTGTCTGGACCGTTCTTCGAGCCTTCGGCTTGACTGGTATGCCCACCGGCCTTCAGTCTATCCGGACCGCTCAAACTATCATGCATCATCCCGAACTATCCTTCCTGGGAATCTCTCCCGTACATACTGTTCTATCCCTCTAGGGGTTCCGAACCCTAACTCCATTCTATATACTCAAATCCCGGCCTAATCCTAGGCCTCACACAACCAATCACTTTTTCTAAAAACCTTGGTCTGTACCCCACCCCCATTTGACTGCTACTTACTAATACCAGCCCACACTCTTGGCTGACTGAAACACTGCTGAACCCTAAACAGCTAATCAACCTCAAATACTTGTCGATCCTCCTAAGAATTTTCCAATTCTCCCCACTTAGAGCACTGACTTCCAACCACCGGTGACCCAACCGACATCACTTAAAGAACCCTACTCAACATATTCCCCTTATCCATGAACTAATTTCCTCTAAAACGAGCAACCTTCATAAAATCACATCCCGACATCGCACATCTCGAACTCTAAGGGAGTTCGACCCTCAGCTGAACACTCCTCAAATTGAAAATGATATAACCGACATCCAGAACAAAAAGCCTAATTCCCCACCAACAATCCCCATGGATGATAACCAACTAAGACTCCCAATACCAAAACCCTCAATCATACAATAAACCCGTTGAAAGGACGAACGAATACAATACCATGAATCATGCGAACGAGACTAGCAGATATACGATACTCCATAATAACCACAAGATAACAAGATAACAAATTGGAAACATACCCACAGCTGCATCTGGATCTACTCTAAGCTCCTCGACAGTAAGCTGAAAAGCTCGACCCTGAGCCCTCGGAGGCTCCGCTCCACCCTGGCCCCTGCCAGTAGTCCTTAAAGTGGTCGGTGCTGGAACCTGCACCGGTCTGGAAACGAGCTATGGATAGTTGGCCCTCAAGTGACCAACCTGATGGCAATGATAAAAAATCCTCAAATCCTGAACCGGGGCTGACTGACGACAATCCCTCGCATAATGCCCCTCTCTTACGCACTTGCGGCACACACCACCAGACCTACAAACTCCGGTATGACCCTTCCTGCACTTCTCGCAAGTGCGGCTGCTCTGACTTCCCAACCTAGAATCAACGGTCTTGGACCGTTTCGGTGCTGGCTGCGACTGCGCTGGAGCCTGCCTCTGCTCTCTCAGCTACAACTCAATCTCCAACTCACGTCGCCGAGCGGCCTCCTGCAACTCCAGTAATGTCTTGCACCTCTGCGTAGACACAAACTGCCTGATATCCCTCTTGAGCATACTCAGATATCGGGACATCTGAGCGTGCTCCGAAGCAAACTCAGGGCAAAACATCGCCCTCTCAGTGAACATCCTGGTGATCTCTGTCACCGACTCCGAATCTTGCTTCAGTTCTAAGAACTCCTGAGCCAACCTCTCCCTCTCAACCCGTGGAACATAACGGGTACTGAACATCTCCTGGAACTGATCCCATGTAACTGCAGCCCGCTGCGCATCCGAATAAGATCCCGTAGTCATCCTCCACCAATCCTTCGCCCCAAGCCTCAAAAGGTTCAGAGCACACCTCACTCTCTGATCCGCAGGGCATGAACATGTGAAGAAACATCCCTCCACATCCGACAACCATCTCATAGAAACAATTGGATCCTGAACTCCATAAAAAGTAGGGGGCTTCGTATTATCGAAGTCCCGATACTGAAAACCCCGACCGGCTCCTCCACCTGTCGCTGTTACAGCTGCTGTAGCTGCCGCGTCAGCCGTTTCTGCAAGAGCTGCATAGCGCTCATCAAAATACTCAACCATGGCGGTCTTGATCGACCCAAAGATCTCCGGCATCTCCGCCCTCAACATAGCAGTAATCTCATCATGCAGGATCTCACGAATGCTGGCATCCAACTCATCCGTACTCATTTGACCAATGACCTCGGGTGGCGCTGATCCACCCTGACCTCCCGATCCTGACCCGGATCCACCCCCGGCATGCCTCGTAACCACCATGCTGAAAATACACCGCAAGAAAATCGGATGCTTCCCCAATAACCTGGGAACCAACTCCCAACCCGACCCTAGGGGTTGTGACTTCCTTGATACACGTATGGGTCCTGTGCTTTCAGTAGTACGGTCCAATACTACCTTCCACACCTACCCATATTTATATCAAGTATCACCACAACACACTAGCGATAAACATATACGTGGCAACACTCAATCCTCACCTCTAGAGGAACTCCTAACTACCTCATATAACAGGGAACCCTAGGCTAGCGGGCATCATATAATCAGACAATTCTATCATGCAATTCCTGAAGATCCCTAGCCTAGTCATAGCATGATGTTCTAACATATCACATAATCAAATAACTTGTATGGTATTTTGGGGTCTACTTACTGGCTTTGGTTGATCGTACCCCCTCATATTCATTAAGGTATTACAAAAAGGTTTTCAGTTCATTTATTATCAGAGTATCCCAAAAACATCAACATAAACTGAGGAGCGGTACGGTCACGCCTTCGTCTTGCCACGGTCACCTGAAGTACCTGAAACAATACAATGAAACTGTAAGCCCGAAAGCTTAGTGAGTTACCCCCAAAATACCAACCACAATACCACACACATATCATATCATATCATATGATAAACAGAAAAGCCATGCATATTGAGTTTACAGTGTGACTGGTCTGCCTGCACCAGGCCTTCAGTCCACCCGGTCCACTCTCTCTCTGAGTCTACAGTATGACCGCTCCGCCCACACCGGGCCTTCAGTCTGTCTGGTCCACTCTTTGAGTCTACAGTGTGACTGATCCGCCCGCACCGAGCCTTCAGCCTGTCTGGTCCACTCTCTGAACCTCAGCACGTCTGGTCCGTCCTCTTGGGGCCTTCAGCCTATCCGGACCGCTCGCCGAGCCTTCGGTCTAACCGGTCCGCCCTGGGTATGTTGGTCTACAACACAAAGCAGGACCCGCCTCAACTCAACCCCAGTCCAACAACCATGTGCATATAAACATATAATCATATAACATCTCACAACTAATCAAACCGATCCAGCATATCACATAACATAGCAACATCCTAACCAGGATACCGACCTAACCGGTCACTAGCATAGCATCATCCTATATACCAAGATACCGACCTTAACCAGGTCTCAAACATATACCATCCTATCTACTAGGATGCAGACATATCAAAGCAATAACATAACAACAACTACCCGAATTTCCATCCAATAAAGGGCCGACCTTGGTGCCTTAGACGCTGTTGATATAGTGAGGATAACTCACCTGCAACTGCTGACTTGAAGAAATAAGATCACGCTGCTCCGACCACCAGCACGAACTCCACCATTAAACATTACCAATTAACCAAATCCAATAAACACCAATAATTACCAAAATACCCTTGGAAGTCAAACTGGTCAACCCTTGGTCCAAGTCAAAGTCCTCAGTCAAAGTCAACCTTTATGGTTGACCCTACTCGCCTAGTTAACCCATTGACTCGTCGAGTCCTTATGCTCAGAAGCTCCCATGCCATGACTCAACTCGCCGAGTCGGCCCAAGACTCGTCGAGTCCAATAAGCTCTGAGTCCCTTTCTGCTCACCTCACTGAGTCATCCCTCGACTCACCGATTCACAGCTCAACTAGAAAAGGTTGGGATTCCACAACCAAACTCTCCGAGTCCAAGCACAGACTCGCCGAGTCCAAGGCAATCTTCAACAGACTCGCCGAGTTGTTCTTTCAACTCGCCGAGTCCATGCACATATTCATACTACTTGTCGAGCACACCCATGTGACTCGCCGAGTCTCTTCAGTTCACATTCCATACAGAGTCTTTTCAAGCCATGTAGGGACTCCAATCCATAGATCCACTCTTCTACAGCCTAACACTCCCATAAAGTTGCAAACTTTACGTGAAATCATAGAGATATAAGTCCAAAACACTTATGGGGATGGGGTTAAAGACAAAGGGCTTCACCAATAACTCTTAGACAGGAACTTTATGACCTTTTGGGCCATCACAAGTCTAGATCTGAAGTAGCAACTTCAGATCTAAGCCTCAAACTCGAGATAGCTCCCAAACAAGCTAATGAATCCCAAATTAAATCAACCACGATTCATGAATAAATAATGAAATAGATTAAGGAGGAGGTTCCTTACCCCTAAAATGTGCCCAAACAGAAGTAGATTCCAGATCTACCCAAGCCCCTTGATGATGGCCTCCAAATCCCCAAGCTTCTTACACCAAATTTCTCTTCCAAGCTCTAATTCTTCATCAATGGAGTCACACATACGAGATGAGGGTTTCTGGATCTCAAATGGGTAGCAAAGAGGCTGAAGGTGGGCTATAATGTTCCAGGATACCTCTCGTGATCTCAGACGCAATGAACTCATGCAGCCCGTCATCAACCTGCTCGAATCCCGCTCTCGAGCCTGATCCTGATCCTGTTCCAGACCCTGAACCTCCTGCTCCATGACGCGTAATCGCCATACTGAAATAAAACACATAAGCGTCAAGGTAATACATACTCTCGAGAGGTCTCACACACTCTCCAAGTTTCCTGGTTCTATCTTAGCCCTCCTTGATTTGAGTACGGATCCTCTGCTTCTAGTAGTACGGGCCCATATTACCTTTCCACATCTATCCGTACTTTCCTTAAGGATTGTCTCGACTTCACCAAGTCCCTTCTACTAATACTGCTTTCCAATCTACTCTCATCCTCCTAGGGCACTCTCCGACCTACTCTCCGCCATCAGCTGCACAAGGAGTCCCTCCTATCTTTCCCTAACTAGCTTGCGAATATTATTACATTTTCGCTTACAAGTTAGTTAAAGCTAGCTGGAACCCCTATAAGTACAAAGCGACCAACATTCGTGCATTGAGTAACCATTACCAAGCATAACCTAATCAGGCTACCATACTGCAGACTAACCAACCCTAGCATATAGCTCAATAAACACATACAACAAGCATGTAAGGCATCCTTCCTAAATCCTTAGCCCTAATCTAGCATGCAGTTCTCATAATCACATAACAGGCATACAAGGCATCCTGCCTAGATCCTTAGCCCTAGTCTAGCATGCAGTTCTCATAATCACATCATATAACATAACATGTATGGGTATCTTGGGGAAAACTTACTTGAGATCGGCCGGTCGCACGCATCACACACCTTGTTCTTTCTCAAAACTCCTTATTTTTAAATTTTAGAAAACTATTTTTCTTGTAAAAATCCTTCAAGCCCTCGATTTGAGTCGAGACACACCCAAAGGTGTGTCTGAATCCCTCAAACCAAGGCTCTGATACCAACTTGTAACATCCCAAAAATCGAGACCGAAAATTTTTGTTTTTAATTATAATACTTGTTAAACTGGTTGAGTAAAACATTACTGATATCACATCAAACCACAAAAACATAGTTACATGTTTCCAAAACCATAGTGTCAAATAGTATAATGTCAGAGTACAATCCCAGGGTTCTCAAATGCGGAATCATGTGTGTGCGATGCGCTGCTACCCTGCTGGCTCCTTCTCCTTAGATGAAGAGGTACCTGAAACCAAAACTGAAAACTTTAAGCACAAAGCTTAGTGAGTTCCCCCATCATACCACATACCATACAATCATACATACTGACGGGCCATTCTCGGGCGCCCGACCTACCCATGTCAAGCTATTCTAGGGTGTTGGCCTACGCATGTCAAGCTATTCTGGGGTGCTGACCTACCCGTGTCAGGCCGTTCTGGGGTGCCTGCGTACCCTCCGGTCTATCTCACCCGATCACAGGGACTATTTCACCCCCTACCACTATCACATAATAACATATCATAATCATGCTGTCAGACATATTTGGGGTGTCCGACCTACCCTTCGGTCCTAACGACCGAATGATGGGACTATTCCCCTCCTACTACCATTACACTTATAGTATATCATACTGGCACATAGAACACATCAGGTAGTAGCAAACCATACAATTATCACAATGACAATCATCTCAACTATAATCAACTACTAGTACGTTGGCCTTGGTGCCTTAGACCCACTTCTACTAGAAGGTAACTCACCTCAATGTCGTGTAGTGTCTGCACCATTCTCGGTATAGAACCAACTCTCCCCAACTCCTCAATCCCTACTTGAAATATTTTCTAAGTTATCAGTTCACACTCATAACCCTTACAAGGGTCACTTAAGTCCAAGTCAAATTCAAGGTCAAAACCTTGGTCAAAGTCAACATCTAGTCAAAGTCATCATCTGGTTGACTCGACTCGCCAATTTGGTCCACCAACTCGTCGAGTCCCCACTTCCACGAAATGCTACAACCTCGTCCCTACTCGTCGAGTCTAGCAAGAGCTCGACGATTTCTCCTTCAACAAAACATCGAGACCTTCTTCAACTGACTCACTGAGTTCTTCCTTGAACTCGTCGAGTCCATCTTCATCCGTATGTAAGTGTTCAGTCCATGACTCGCCGAGTTCGTCCTTGAACTCGTCGAGTCCGTCTTCATGTGGTTGGGACATTGCCTTGAACTTGCCGAGTTCCTCTTTGAACTCGTTGAGTCCTTCGATCTTCAAGTCCATAACAAACCCCTAACAGGCTGAGTGCCCCTCCCACTCAACCAAAGACCATTACATAAAGACATTCGGGGGGGGGGGGGGGGAATGTGACCCGACTCGCCGAGTCACCCAAGCGACTCGCCGAGTCACCCAAGCGACTCGCCGAGTCACCCAAGCGACTCGCCGAGTCCTTCTTTGTCCAAAACTATTCAGTCGATTAAAATGGGTCTTAATGAATCAAAACCATAGATCTGGCCCCCTAAGGTCCATTTTATACGTAAAGTTTAAATCTTGATGTCCATGCATGGGGTTTGTGGCTCAAAAAGCCATAAAAAGAGGTATATAAGAAGCGTGGGTCTCCCATGACCATAAAGTTGGCACCTTTATGCCATGGGAACCCTTAATGGTTCCAGATCTGAAGTCTAACTTCAAACACACTCACAAAATCCGATTATAGCTTCACAAACTCATAAAAGAGTAGAAAATATCCCCAAAACAAGATCTAAGAGATAGATGGTCAAGGTTCAAGCTTTTTACCTTGAATGAATTGAGAATGAAGCAAAACCTCTGGATCTACTAGCTTCCACTTGAACTCCCAAGCTTCCTTCTTCTTTTCCAACTTCAAATGCACACAAAAGTCACCAAAAAGCTCAAGAACACTCAAAAGAGGCTTACGGTTTGAGTTAGGGTTTTCTCTGGGTTGGGAGGAACAATGGAGGCTAGGTTGAGGCGTTATAAGTTGTTTAAATAGGATGCAAACCTCAAATATTAGGGTTTCATCCAAATAGTCCTACTCATCGAGTCGGTCCTTATCCTACAGATCCCATAGTCGAGTCTACTCGACGAGTTGGGCCTCCAACTCACCAAGTCCCAGAGCAAAACGTGAACTTGAATTTAAATACGTACCAGGAACCGGATGTTACACTGCTTCTAATAGAGATCTAGAGAGTGAGAGAGATTGAAAATGGAAACTATTCGTTAGTACGGTTGATTGGACACTTAAATATATTTAGTTTTATTAAAATTTTAAATATATATAGATTGTAAAATACAAAATGTTTTACGCATTATTATTTTAATTAATCTAATTATATCAAAAGTGTAATTAATTAGGGTTGTTTGATACCTTACTAACTAGTCCAATCAGCATTTTTTTGCTGACCTGATCCGGTCAGCATGTTTGATACATGTTCTTATTGCTTCAGACTCGGCTGACTCAGTCCTAAAGAAAAAAGAGACTAACCGAACCATTTGATTGAATTTGAAATTTGTGCCCCGATAAAATATAACGTATCCTCCTCTAACTCATCGTTTCCCTCACACTGTTATTCCTCCTTCAAACATTCTTCTTCCTCATTATCTTCAGAGCATCTACAAGCAGCCTACCTTCACGTTGGTGATGCTCCCCTTTTCCTTCTCATTGCCCTAGATGCCTTCTTTTACTCCTATCCTCGACTTTTAACAACGCTCCTCCCTTCTCCACCCCACATTTGCGCTACTCCTCCCAACTCCGACCTACACCTACATCGTCATCATACAGCACCGTCCAATTCCACTCCTCCATCTAGATCGAAAACCTCCACCAGCTACTTTAACTTCAGCATACTTCCATCTTGTCAATAATTAGTGGTTTTTTTTGCCTGTAAATTAGGGTTTGAATTGGAAAGGGAAAATAACTGACAAGCCCAACGAAGTTTCCAAACTGTTCAAATAACATTAATCATGTTTTTTTTGTTCATGAAAGCCCAACGAACTGAACCTTTTGTCTAAAAAATCCCAATGAAGTTTCCAAACCATTCAAAAAACCTCAATCATCTTTTGTCTGATCAAAAGGTTAAGTTTGTTGGATTTTTTTTGAACAAACAAAAAATGATTGGGGTTTTTGGAACAAATTGGAAACTTCGTTGGTCTGACAAGTCATTTTCAGGATATGGTAATCATCCATTCTCTTCTTTGACTTTCATAGAATTTAACAAAATTGGAACTTAGTTGGGCTTTTTGAGACAAAATGTTAAGTTTGTTGGGTTTTCTTGAATAGATAAACATGATTGGGGTTTTTTGAACGATCTGGAAACTTCGATGGACTCGTAAGTCATTTTCCCAATTGGAAATTTTAACATATAACTAATTCTAATTTGGCGCGTTCCACTTGATGTGGGAATTTTAATCTGGTAGATTTTGATTTTTTTATTGACGATGCTTAAAGTGGAAGCGCTGATTGAGTTCATTGACGGAAGAAAAAAGTGGAGAGGCAGGAGATGATCAGGGCTCGAGATGGCTACAAGAAAATGTGTGGCAATTTTTAGAAACAATCAATTTGAAGTCTACTTATCTTGAAATGGTATGGTATTCGAAAGATATATTCCTTACGACTAACGTTAAATGCAATATGCATACTAGTTTCTCTTGTTAAACTTCCTTATCATAGTTGTTACTTTACGATTTGTACCAATAGCATATTCATTTTAATATAATGATGTATGAGGTTTTTATGCTTTTTCTTTAGGCTGCTCTATTATTTTGTGACATAATCATGATGAAGATTATAAAGTTATCCCTTTTAAATAATCAAATATACTTTATGGTGCTTCTTTGTGTTTATGAAAGACTTGTTTACATTTTATCAAACTAATAACAGTGTACTAATAATTCCTATCAAAACTGAGGCAAGTGCACTTTGTTTTTGTTTAATTGCAAGTGCACTTTGTTTCCAGTTAAAGCGAAAGATTAGATAGCTTTTTAATGTTTATGATGCATGTTTAACTGATAGAGAAACATGGTTGTCTTAATGAACCAACATTGATGGTTTTTTTTGGTATATATTATTACTTTAAAGAGAAGGGTAAAAGGGTCATTTTTACCATTCATCATATTCAGACAGATACGTAATCAAACAACATAATTTCAGTCAAAAATTTTGATTCAGTCAGGATCTGACTAAGATCTAACTCAATCAGCAACTATCAAACAACCTCTTATTCGACTAACTTATTTAAAGGTTAATGGATTCTAATTAATTGTAGTAGGTTGTGTGAATTATTAAAAAAACAAAAGTTGATTAAAAATAGGAAATTGATTAATCAATTTAAAGATATGAATTTAGGATAATAAAGGGGAGACTCATTAGGAACTAAAGAACAAACTGATTAATGAAAAAAACAAAACAAAACAAAAAAATCAAGAGCAGCATAGAATCGAATAGAGTGACAAAAGACAAAAAAAAAACAGTGCATTACTTGACATCTGAACTAAAAATAACTATGTAAAAACTTTCCCTACACTCCTATATATCTAAATAGTAAATATATAATTTTCTAAAACTCATGCCTTATTTTATACGTGGTATGCGGTCGCACATCCGGTACCCCTTAGGGTCGGGCCTTTCAATGATACCTTCTTTGAAAACATTCTCTTGCACCTTCTCTTTGTAACTAGACTCCAGCATAACCTACCCCATAATAAATCCCACCTCAATATCTTTTGTATTTACATTTTCCTTATCTTCATCCTCTGAATATTCACAATGTTGCTTAGAATCATCATTGGAATTATCATCTAGTTTCTTTATAGAAGGGACCCAGGAAGCATTTTCATGAACATGGATTGCATAATCTTTCCCCTCAATGTTTACAACCGGCTTATGAGAAATATGACTGGCAATACGAGTACTAACACACACATTCCCCTACTGGGCTGTTCTTTTAAATCATCATCCATGAATAGAGTCGTCCCATATAAACCAAAAACTTTTTTGAAGGCAAACCCACTCCAAGCACAGAAAGGAAGGCCAAGAATTTCTAACCATATAGTTCTCTCCTTTCTAATAAAGGGATTTCGTATTATTTAGTATTTATCTGTTAGTATAGTATTTGTTAGTTTAATAACTATCATCTTTATCCTTTTATTAGTTTCGTTGTTATCACTTTGTAAATTATGGAGATTTCATAGCCATTTCCCATGCCATACATCCTTTGTGGCTCCGTTATTGTTCTGTGATCCTAAAAATGACCATTGACGTTGATTCGTGAATGTTTGGAAAGCAACTGCCTCCTGGTCTTCTTGTGGCGGATATAGTTCTTTGTTGTTCATCTTTTACTACAAGATGATAAGCGTTTCCTAGAGTGGGAGTAGGTTTTGATGCTACTATATGCATTTTTATTGTCGAGAAAACGGTGTCAAGCCCCATCAAAAACTCATAGAGGTTCTCTTTTTCTTTAGACTCGCTTAACCTCTTTCCAATGTCACAGATACATCTTTAACATGTGTAACTGGGTGTGGGTGATACAATATCTATCTCATCCTACAACCCTCTCAATTTATATAATGAGATGAGATGGAAGCACCCTCTTGGGATGTTTTGTTGCGTGTTTGCTTTAGTTCATATACACGAGGTGTACTTTCTTTGCCAAATCTTTCTTCAAGATCAGTCCACAGTATTACTACTACTGCAGTACTGACACTCGACTTTATGTCCTTTTCCATGACAGTGGCCAACCATCCTTTGATCATGACGTCATATCTCATCCATGCCAGGTAATGTGCCGAAGTCTCTTCTGGTTACTTGATGGAACCATCAATACATCCCATTTTGTTTTTCGCAAAGAAAAATTTCTTTATCTCTTTCTCCCAGTCACCATAGTTGTTTTCGGTAAGCACATCATTACATGCATCTGTCACTACTAGAAAAAAGGCCTTTTACGATGCTCATTGCGCGTCGTAAAACGCTCAGACGACGCGCAAATGCGCGTCAAGGAAGGCCATGTCATAACGAGAGACGACGCGCATTTACGACACGCAATGCGTATCATTAAAACTGCTGTCAAGAAAGGCCATGTCATAAATAAAGATGACACACATTTTTGCGTATCGTAAATTTTATTTTATTTTTTTCAAATTATTTATAGATTTACTAATTTTCAAATTAAATTTGCATTTCATGTTTTATAATAGAAAATAAAATAACATATACATAAAATACAATCCATTGCACAAAAGTTAATGTCATACAAAATACAAAATAAAATACATGATAAATAAGAAGTATAATTCATTGTACTAAAATGTCAAATACAAATAATCATCGCTAACTATATAACCTAATACTACATTGCTATTAAGGGACATCATCATAAATAACTGAAGGTCTTGGAACAATGTTCTCATCATCAACTCTTACACCAACCTTGCTTTAGTATATGATTTTCACACAACACCTGGATGAGTACATTTCAAACAGGAGATAAAAGCAACTTTCTCCCATATTGCTGAGTGACTTCACAGCTTGATACCTTAGTTGATCAAGAACCAAACCTAAGTTCCTACTTGCTTCGATTGATAAATCACTAACATTAAGTATGGGATCCCTACAGCACAAGTAACCATGAATAAGTAACCATAACTTATTTTCATCAATTGATAAACCTGACCCGATATTAAATTCAAGCATCTTCTCTAACCTTATTTATAGCAAGCAATGATTCCTGTCAAAATAAATATTTTATTTCAGCATTTTATGTGTCTTAATGAAAAACTGATACTGTAGGAAATGACCATTCTGACCTTCGTTAGGGTTGTTACTTTTCTAGGTGGGGACGCCCTTGAAATACTCCTGTCACCATCCAATAGCAAATACCGATACCCTTTCATATGATAAGCATTCTCACCACCCCATCCCTTTTCAAGCTTCTCCTCAACTTTAACAATCTTTCTAGACACCGGCCAGATAGATAAATAAACAAATAAAAATAATAATCCATTCTTAATGGACAAGGGTAAAATAGGAAACTTACATTTTCAAGAAGTTGTTGCTTCAACATGGAGATCCCTTCTTCTCCATTAATAATAATAATAATAATAATAATAATAATAATAATAATAATTATTATTATTATAATAATAATAATAATAGCTACAACCTCATTTGAAATCCTCACTCGAGATATGACTTTATCGCTTACACATAGGTCCATTTTCTTGGAACGCCATATTGTTACTTACTGAATGGTCGACTATAGGAATTAACAACTGCAAGACCTTTGCGACATTAAACTTGATATTCGACACTCTGAAGAAAACAAATAAATTAATTAGAAAACAGAAAATAGAAAGAGGAGAATAAAAAGACATTAACAAAATGTAACTAATTAAATAATTACCAGTCTTTGGATAAGGTAATAAGTGCTGAAAGAAGTTTAGAAAAAGTAATTTCTGAGCCCATAACTGGGGCAAGTAGAGAAATTACATGAACAACTATCATTTGATATAAATAATGCGAATTATTAATCATCTCCAACACCTGCCACAAATAAAAAAAATACACCCAAATTAAAACATAATAAATCCAAGACTAATTTACACTTTTTGTCCCCAAGTATATCTTGTTTTTACAATTTTGGTCCTTATTTGAGGTTCTTGTAATATATTGTCATTATATGTTCAGTTTGAGACCAAAATTGCAAGAGAAAACTTTTTGCAACCAAAATCAAAAAAAATAAATCAGTTAACTCAGGGACAAAAATGTAATTTGCTTTATGCACTGAACAAATAATAACCTGTGGGACAAGAATATGCCTGCATTGCTGCCACCTCATCCATCAAGACTCTATCATTACTCAGTGACAAAAATGTAATTTACTTTATGCACAATTCCATGAAATTTAAACATGCTTCCCTAATGAAATTGAAATGATATTCAAACATAGTGGTATAGGAAGACCTTAAAAGAGACATATCTTAATGGATTCTTGAGTTGCTTAATGTGTGATGAAAACAGGTTTATACCTTAAACGAAGAGATCCAAAAGCATCAGAAAAAGAGATGAGATCTTCAAGGTAATATGGTTTCAGTTTCTAGACCCACTGACACAGCTGCATAAAGTAAGTGCGAAGTCAGCTTGAGACACATCCTCTTGTGACAATGACATATGAAATATATATATATATATATATATATATATATATATATATATATATATAATGAACATGTTTCTTTTCTAAATATTATCATCCCAGTGGTTCAAGTTGTCAGCTTCAGGGGAGCCTTTACTTTTGGCAAACTGCTTCAGATCTTCCATATCTACAAGATACAGAGGAATAGGTATCATGAACCATTTTCAATAGAAGTTTAGTGAAAAGAACATCAACAATATAAACGTGGAATCAGATATGAAAATGAATGGTAACAATAACATTCATTAGAAGTGACAAGAAACTACAATCAGTAAGATATATGTGGGTATATTACCCTGAACTGCAGCATTCCAGGAAACACTCCTGAGTTTTTCCAGAAGCACTTCTGCTTTACTAATAGTAGCCAACTTGGAGCATCCAAAGTAAACACCCATGGCCTATTTTCAGTAGTTGCATTTTCATGACCCTGTTTTCAAATAAGCATAATGAAATAAAGACAATTGGGACAATGGTGTTGCATAATAGAAGCACCCAACAGTTGTTGTAGCAATCACTTGAGTCTACAGCAAAAACAAAAGGGTAGGAAGGAAAATATAAATATTAGAGTCAAAGAGAAGTATGACTAAACAATATAAATGAACTGATAGTGCTTGAAAGTTCAGACTACACATGCTTCAATCAAGAAGAGTCTGAATAGCTTTTGCATCACGCATCAACTTTGCTTACTACAAATGGAAGTAAAGACATTGGACCCCCATATGCTAAAGCTCATAAAGCTTCTGCAGGGCTGCAGGCCGCATCCTTGTAGCTACATGTACTTTCCCAAGCACCTCAGCATGTCGTCTGAGCATTCCTGAAACAAAAACAAGTATCTTTTCAGGCACCAAAATTACCTTTTTACCCTTAGTAATTGTTACAATATCCTTGAAAGATGTTGATGAATGTATATGAGGTCCTTGAGCATTAAATTTGTTTCCAACAACTCAATTAATTCACTCTGAGATTAATCAATTAATCCAATATGAGATTCCTAATCTTGAAAGCTGATTTTGCTTAAAACAGCTTAACAAATGATCACTTTATGAGTTTAATTATTTAGTTCGACATCAGATTCATAACCTGGACATTACTTTCATATGGATTAACATGAGCATCTGAATTAATTAAAAGAAAATTAAACAAAACCTACAGTCAATACCAGAGAAGGAAGGACGAATGATTTACCTGAGAAGGAAGGAAGAATGGATTTCCAGCACGGTGATAATCTTTCATATGTATTAAGCCAAGTTGCTTCAGCTAGTACATCAAGAGAATTCTCGAAAGGTAACAAAAGGCAATGAGTGCATCAGATGGATTGTCGACAAGGGTAAATGTTGATTTAAACCCTAGAAATCGCTTCAAAAGGGTCAGCGATGGGAGGGGGAAATGATTTTCAATGTAAGATAGAGGAGGTTGTTGCGAGCCCTAGAAATCACACGACGTCGATAATAATGAAGAAGCTAAGGGGGGTGTTTGAGAGTGATGTATGTTATTGTTCTGGATGTGTAGCTGAGAGGCATCGTGCTTGAAGGTGGTTACAATCAACATTTATTTTTGGTAGACGATAGGTGAAGCGAGGAGTTCAATCGATGTTTTTAGAGTGAAATTGGAGATTGGAGAGCCGAAGACGAGAGAATCACAGAAGCCATAATCGCCAAAATCGATGAGTCTTTCAGTAGATGGTGATGAAGAAGAAGACCAATCGGAAGGACCGATGAAAGAAACAACACCAAGGTAGAAGGATGACCGGAAAAAGGTGTGCGAGCATCTGCAAAATCTAGGAATTGAAATTAGGGCTATAAATCATACAAATCGAGATCTGGAGTGAGGTTTAGAGAATGAAAAATACACCTGTTGCAAGAAACACAGGCGGATAAACAGAAGATTATGCGATGTTTTGGTATGCAAAGCTGGCAGGGTGCTTATCAAAAGCTTTGAGAAGCATCTGAGTCGGTGTTCTTATCAAAAGCTTTGAGAAGCATCATAAGTCGTAACAACGATAGGTGCATTCTTCATGTTTCTTCTCTTTTCGTCTCTGTCTCAGAGGGAGACTAGGGCTTGAAATTTGTTGATCTTCAGAGTCACTAGAGTATAGATCCTATGATTGCGAAGATGAAAGATAGAAAGAAGGTAGAAAAGAACAAGGCGAGTTTTCAAAATTTTGGGGATTTCATTTTCCCTCGTATCTACTAAACACGCGCGTTCATTAAAATTATAAGCTACACTTACAGAGGACGCCCATTTATGATACAGCGCCCTCCGTGTTTTTAATTATTTTTCTTTTGACACTATTTTTAAGGGAACGCAATAATGCGTGACCTAAATCCTTAAGTTTTTTGAGGAGATGACAATTTTTTAATGTCACTCTCATTTGCGTAACATAAATTAATGGGTGTCATTGTTTGCGCGTCGTAAAAGGCCTTTTTTCTAATAGTGTGTCTTCGTTATTGAGAAGCATTAATATAATACGGGGATGTTAAATATGACTTGAGAATTTGGAGCACTTAGATCTCAATGGAGCACTTGAAGTTCATGGAACAAGTGACAAAGGAACAGATCATCTGAGATGGCTTTGGATTATATAACAAAGGAACGAATCAAGTGTAAAAGGAACGGGTCTTCCAAAATGGGTTTTGGAGCAACTTGGAGTGGTTTGGAGCAACTTGGAGTGGCTTGGAGAAACTTAGAGCAACTTGGAGCTTTTGGAGCAACTGGTAGCAATTGGGAGCAACTTGGAGCACTTGGAGAAACGTGGAGAAACATGTTGTGCCATGTAGAAGCAAGTTACGCAATCCTTGGGTATTTTGCGCCAAATGATAGAATGATGCGTCATCATGTCTAAAGTTGTGCCAAGGTGATGTTGAGCCAAGTGAAGATGTTGAGCTAAGGAGATGTTGAGCCATGAATATGTTGTTGCTCCATCAAGAAGGGAAGTTGCGCCATCTTGATTCCTTTGATGTGACATGTTGATCCACGTATGCTTAGAAGGTGATCATGCTCAAGAAATACACCATGTTGTGCTACCATGATGGATGTTGGACCATTAGTGATCATGATGCTCCACCTGTGCATAATATTGCTCCACTATGGTCAAGGTGGTCCATCATGTGTGTTGTTGATGCTCATGGTTTGTATGACATGGAAGAATTTTCTAGAAGATGTTTCATGTCAAAATATGATTGGTTGTCACCTTTCATGGGCCTATGGGCCAATGGGCTTGGCCTATTATGGGATTAGGTCTGATCCCTCAACTCTAAATAGGGATGCATGCTTACTGTAACATCCCAAAATTTAAGACTAAAAATTTCATTTTTATTAAATTATAGCATAAAACCGATCAATATAAAAACCTTCATAATAATATCTCATGTCAAAACCAAAGTCCCAATAATCAAAACATAGTATCATAAAACCATATCAGAGTGTAATCCCAAGGATCCCGTGTGCGGAAAACATAGTGTGATGCGTTGTGACCAAGCCGACTCCTCTCCTTTGAAATAAAGTACCTGAAACACATAACGCATAACACGGTAAGTAGGCATGCTTAGTGAGTTTCCCAAAATACCACGCACATATAATTAGCCACTCGAGGCTAAAGCTTTACGAGACCTTCCGGTCAATGTGTCTCAAGGGCCTTCCGGTCCCACAATCCAAGTAGACCTTCCAGTCCTACTCTGTTGACCTTTCGGTCCATACTCTGATGACCTTTCGGTCAATAACTTATTGACCTTCCGGTCCACACCCTGCAAGCTCAGGGCATAACATATATATATATATATATATATATATATATATATATATATATATATATATATATATATATATATATATATATATATATCACAGATAAGAACATATATCACCTAAACAAAATGCATAAAACCATATAAACAAAATGCATAATGTCACATACAAATTGCATAATATCACATAACTCATGTAAGCACATAAGACCTTCCGGTCCTGACTCTGTAGACCCTCCAGTCCTAACTCTGTAGACCTTCCGGTCCTACTCTGTTGACCTTTCGGTCTTAACTCTGTAGACCTTCCGGTCCTACTCTGTTGACCTTCTGACCCTAACTCTGTAGACTTTCTGGTCCTACTCTGTTGACCTTCCGGTCCAAACCATGCAACTCATAACATAGCATATCACATAAAACATATACCACATATCACGTATAAGCTCATAAGACCTTTCGGTCACACATAATTACCACTCTGGGTAAGGTATAGTGAGAAGACTCACCTGGCACTACTGAAATCCCACAGACTCAATCCCACACTGCTGAAGTCCTGCAGACTCAACCCCAGCTACTGGATGACAGATTCCCGATCTGTCAATATCCAAACATCACCCAATTAATAATTGGGTCCCACTACATAACCATAAGTACATACTTTGGATAATTACTACATTACCCCAGGCTTGGCTGTATTTAAGCCCAAGGCCCAATCCATAGGCCCAAATTCAATTAGGAATCAAAGCCCAACATACGGCCCAGTTTTCCAAATTGGGCCCAAGCCTATACATGGTCTTATTCTAAGGCCCAACATCATATAATCACTAAGGCCCAAACTATGGCCTATCTATGGCCCAATTTTCCAAATTAGGCCCAAACCCCTTACATGGGCCTTACTCTAGGCCCATTAAATTATTCTAGTTCAATTGCTTGTGCTTGGATTGCCCATTATTATCCCAATCATCTAGGCCCAGTAGAAAGGCCCAACTTAAGGCCCAAGTGAAATTGGGTTTCACATAACATGATGATTAGGATTAAGTTTCATACTTAACCCATTAAGGACTTAATCCACTAAGGACTTAATCCATTAAGTCCAATATTGCTTAGATTAATCTTTGCCAATGATTATTATTTAATATTTCAAGCTATTAAATAATTTTTGTGTGTGTATCCCGATTAATTCTCACAATTAGGGTTTTATTGGCATTAGGGTTCTCCAACCCAAATACTAGCCCATTTATCAATTTGTCGGGCTTTTAGGTCAATTAGGGCCCATTAGACCCATTAGGGTTTCCACTAAGCCCATTAAGCTTCATTGGGCCCATTAGGGATTACAAGGCCCATTAGGGTTTCAAGCACCCCAACCGAATCAAACTCAACGAGGTAAACACGCCGCCACCCGACACAGCGGTCGGTGGCGGTAGCCACCACCCTAAGGTGGTGGTTTTCAATTTCTTTTATTATTCCAAACTGTGATTTACATTATATAATGCTAAATATCAAAATAAGCACACACTAAACAAATACACACACAAGCAGCCACCTTTTGGTAGCCGGTAGCGGCAGATGGTGGCAGCCACCACCCTATGGTGGTGGTAATGCCTTTCCCGAGGACTTCAGCCATACACCCACACACACATCGACTGAAACATGCACTTCTTCATTCCTTTACTCGGAGAGGGAAGCCAACCACCCACTTTGTGGCATAAGGTGGCGGTAGCAAGGTAATAGCCACCATGACGGCTGCCGTGGTGGTTTCCACGTTTTCTGGCCAACAACAAGCAGGCATACACGCACAGAGACGATTTAACCAAGGAAACACACCCCAACTCGACAGGTGATAACCCACATGAACTCGACAACCCTTTTGGGGTGGCGACCATGACCGGAGCAACATAATCGCGCCCTTGGTGGCGGATGGAGCAAAAGGAAAAGAAAAGAATGGCGACAGTGAGACCAGATCCGAAATGGGTAGCGGTTACAGGATATCTTCGGCCATACACGACATAACCGACGGCATCAGGCGGCGGAATGGTGGCCCTCGTCGACGAAGCAGTAGGCAGAGACGAGAGCTATCGAACTTGGTGATGCCATCGGCTGTTGAGAGGCTTCTATGGTGATGGCGGCGATCGGAATCAGTGGAGATGGGTGGTGCGGCGTCGAAGAGGGTGAAGGAGAGTGTAGATGAAGTTGGTGGCTGAACAAATGAGGCTAGGGTTAGGGTTTCATAACCCTTATATACCGGCTCTTCATACAATTTTGCAATAATGACCAAAATGGTCCCTCCAGCTCCAATTTAATTCGAAATAGATCCATATTTTACATTTCTAACCCTTCCTTCAGAAAACCCTTACAAATTAAGTCTCGATAATTACTATACAACCCCTCCTATATAAATTCTTTTCAACAGAGATCCATATATTACCATTCAGCCCTTAAGCCTCCAAACTCTCTTCAATTTAAGTCCCAGAAGTTAGCATTTAGTCCCTGCCTTCATTATTTTGTTTATTTAACTGAATAAATAAACAGGTGTGACAACTCTCCCCCACTTAAACTATATTTCATCCTAGAAATCATTCCTTACCATTCCTTACACACCCAACCACTTCTGGTAACATGGTCATCATCCTAGGCACATCCTAGCCTCCCAGGCTAGCCACGACTAATCCTCGTAAAGCCCTAAAATCCGCAGGTGAACGGATTCCCAGCAACAAGATCACATCTACTCTATCTGAAATATGTCGTCTCGAGATGGTCCGAATCCCTGACAGACCACTCATACTGAATCATCATCGTTGGATACAATCCGTTTATCCCTCAACTGAATACTCACTTCTGATAACCTGTGATTCCCACCATAAACCTGGGTCACAACCCAATTACCTCCGCAGATCACTTACACTCGGCTAAGGCTCAGCTAATCCTACTGTGATTGACTCGTCACTCCCCAACAAACCAACTATTTTGTCCGTATTTGCAACCCAAAACACAAATACTAATATTGTCCAAACACTGAAACTACCCAAACACTGATCTGCCTGAAGCAGTAGGTTACCACCTGGCTGCTTTCCAAAATCTATCGAGCCTTTCCTGGTCTTAATTCATCCGTCAGTCATCTGAATTTATCGGGTTCTGGCCCAGCTGCGGAGCAAAAGGACCCCCCCCCCCCCCCACTTAGTCGCCTCACACGACTTCTGAACGGAATCCTTCTCTGGAACTAGTTGCGACTAGTTATCATGCCACTGTGGCTCTAACAACCTCCTGATCTAACCGATCAGGTCCATGCATCGCATCCTTTCATCATCCAATCCAAGACTAAAAATGATTGCTACCTAACCGATGGTAGCCTTATATCACAAGCAATCTTATACAGTCCATTGCTTTCCTGATCCCATAACTGTAGTGGCGCTACTAAAGTCTCATCACTGGGTCAAACCGATCTAATTCATTTGGGTAACACCGAGATCCAATATGTGGATTTCCATATCCTCACTGCTGCACCCAAACTGGTGGGTACTACTGTTCCTTCCGCGTTCTAACAACACGCTCATGCCATCTACCAACCTAGTGAAAGCTACGGTTACACCTGCAGTCTCACGACACTCTATCACTATCTGACCGCTAGTGAATGCTACGACTACCCCGTAGTCTTACAACACTTCCCATGCTAACTAACCACTGGTGAATGCTACGGCTACCCCCGCAGTCTTACAACACCTCCCATACTAACTAATCGCTGGTGAATGCTACGGCTACCCCCGTAGGTTTACAACACTTTCCAAACCACCTGACCGCTAGTGAATGCTACGGATACCCCCATAGTCTTACAACACTTTCCATACCACCTGATCCCTAGTGAATGCTATGGCTACCCCCGTAGTCTTACAACACTTTCCATACTACCTGATCGCTAGTGAATGCTACGGCTACCCCCGTAGTCTTACAACACTTTCCATACTACCTGATCGTTAGTGAATGCTACGGCTACCCCCACAGTCTTACAACACTTTCCATGCTACCTGATCGCTAGTGAATGCTACGGCTACCCCCGCAGCCTTACAACACTTTCCAAACCGGGTCGAACACGCACTCGACCTAACCCTCAACTGAAATGGAGTCCTAACCAGAACTCTAACCTGGTTCCCGAAACCTGCTATCACGCGACCCCACTGTATCAATACCGTACCCATGCCCGTGATCAAGGCGTCACAGTAAACCACGAAATCATCTACACCCTCTGGTCGGGTGAGAATCGATGCCTCGCACAACCGCTGTCTGAGAGTCTCGAAGGTCGCTTGCTGCTCAGGCCCCCAACGAAAGGCCACCGACTTCTTGGTCAGTCGGGTCAAAGGACCCTCAGTCTCGGAAAAATCTCGTATAAATCTCCGGTAATATCCCGCTAACCCCGGGAAGCTTCGAATCTCAGTTGGAGATCTCGAAATCTCCCACTGCATCGCGGCCTCTATCTTGGCCGGATCGACCAGAATACCCTTCTGGTTGACAAGGAGTCCAAGAGATTGCACTTATCGCAACCAAAACTCACAGTTGGAGAACTTTATAAAAAATCTCTCTCCCCCACTTAGATTTGACTAAGTCTTCACATTACTTGAGAATTGAAGGATTCCCGATCCTCCTTGCTTTCTAATATCCCACTGATGACAACCTGTACCTGCCCATGTTAGCGTTTAATCACCGATTAAACCTTGAGATCTCCCATCCTCGGAAATCTCGATGAGTACTCTTGAAATCTAATCCCCTTCTGCTGACATGAGCAACCCCGCTACCCTGTAGCAGCCTAAACCCTTGGAGTGACAAACTCCCTCATGTACCTTCTCACACGCGTTGCACTGTCTCAGGCCCTGCTGGCCTTTCACCCAAAGATCAGAAGTCATGGGTCTCTTTGCAGGACCCTCTACTATATGCACCTGGCATGCACCTCTCTTTCTAGGGTGCTCCCAAATCATTCCCGCATCTGCAACTCTTAGAAATCATATCCTTCAGGGTCTGACACCCTGTCACGCTCACTAGCTCGCTTGCCAATAGCTAAGCTGCAACACTGGAACATCCTCTGTCCCCACACTGTGACAACCCAAAATTTTCCATTCAAATCAAACCACATCAATCCAATAGAAGTAGAGCAGTTTCAGTGAGAATTCAAACTTTTGGAATAAGTTTGGCAGTTTTAGGGTTTTACACCTAAGGAGTTATTAGGAGAGTGGTTGCACTAGGATTTTGTGCAACACTGTAAATCCATTACTCTAGGTCATTAGAATCCATTCCGAGAATAGAAATATTTTCTGCCAAAAATCTCTGGACTATAAATAGAATTCTGAACCAAATTGGTTCATTATTTGATTTCCAATTAGAGAAAAGCCAAATACTCTCTCACGGATCTTCGGGTTTTCATCCCAGATTGTGAGTCTACTGCCCTAAATGTGTTTTAATGCTTGTTATATGCTTTATAACATTGATTACATGCCCAAAACACAAGATCCGGGAGTTTACTACCCAAGAACGTTCTTGGGGAGTAAACTCCAAAATTAAGCCTAAAGGCCACCTAGTCCCATTTCCGTGTTAGGCATCTAACTAAGGACTTAGTGTATGATCATTAGAGGCTAGAAACAAATCAAAAGCAAGTAGTTTGAGGAGTTTACGGCCAAGGAACCACCTCTTGGGCCGTAAACTCCAAGTAAAGGGCACAAATGAGTGCCTTGTGATCCCTAGCCTTAGAACAAAAACCTAGAAGCCTTAAGCAAGTGTTCTAGACCAACAAAACAATTAGAAACCCACTTTGGAAGGGAGTTTATGGCCAAGATGCTCCTTAGGCCGTAAACTCCAAGATTTAGGGCCAAAACCCCTTCAAACTCTTCCTAGGGCTTAGCCTTCATTTTTAGCAAGCACCTTAATGGGTTTAGGACCAAGGAAAATCATGAAAAGCATAAGTGTTGGAGAGTTTACGGCCAAGAGTATTTCTTGGGCCGTAAACTCCTTTAATGGGGTCAAAGGACACCCTAGACACTTCCTTAGGCCAAGAAACTTTTAGGGCAAGTACTTAGATGAGGTATGGACTAGTTAAAATTCTTAGGACCTCATGTGTGAGGGAGTTTACGGCCCAAAGAGTTCTATGGCCGTAAACTCCATCAAATGGTCCCATTTAGTGCCTTAAACCTCCCTTAATCCAAGTATTGAAGCCTAGACTTGTTCCTAGAATTGTTAGACACTTGAAAAGACAATAAGAACCCTCCCAAGGGAGTTTACGGCCGTAAACTCCAAGGGAAAAGGGTCTTTTGGCCGTAAACTCCCCTTAGGAGTCAATATGGTGCCTTAAACTCTTGCCTAGCCTTGAAGCAATTCCCCTCTAAAGTTGTAGTACTTCTAACCTCCATTTCATGGCTTGTTTGAGAGTTTACGGCCAGGAGCTTACTCCCCTGGGCCGTAAACTCTAATGATTATGGTCTTTTGACCTTAAACTTCCATTAGGGGCATTGCACTCCTTTATTGCAACCCATTTGCCTCCTAGCACTTGACCAAAAGTGTTGACCTCGCGCGTAAATGTTTATACTTGCATAGTTAGTGATTAAATCTCTAATTATTTATATACATATGTCTTCATATGTAATTAGGATCATTGTGTGTGTCTAAGTCATCACTTGACACCAAGCACTTGTCCGATCCTTCCGTGCGATAACAGCCCGTTCATTTTCAGTCACCTACTGCAGGTGAGTTCATACCCCTTAACTAATGTTTTAAACTATTTCAAATGTTTTATGGGGGGGGATACAAGTAGAATCATGCTGCTTATTATGTCAATCACATGTGATTAGTAAGTTGGATTATATTACTTATTACATCAATCACATGTGATTAATATACAGCATTCAAAAGATTTGGCTACTCATTAGCCGTTTTACCAAATAGTTTCCTTCAAATGATTTTTATAAACATTTTATATGTTTTCAACTACTTATTACACTGTACTTCTTACTCGGTCATCATATTTCAAACTCATTTACAACTGTGTTTTATCAAACAAATGTTCCTTGTACTTATATTGTTTTATCAAACAAATGTTCCTTGTACTTATATTGTTTTATCAAACAAATGTTCCTTATACTTATATCGTTTTATCAGACTTATGCCTTCAAATTGTTTTATAGATTGACATCAAGTCGATCTTTCCTTAGACTAATATTTATATTTCAATGTTACTAAATTTAATTATGCTTTGATATTATAAATTGCATGCCTCTATATGTATAGTTATATAAGGAATATTTAAAAGACTTAGGAAGGCTATCCACCCTATTTCCTTTTCGCGCTTGAGATGTGGTCTGGTGGGATATCGGATACTCGTCCGAAGGTCGTTTAAATATTTGTTATATATCATGTGTACATATAAAGTCATAAAAGGTCCTTCCAATTCATCCTATGCCCTTGGGTAGCAAGGGTATACATCCACGTCCATGCGTACCACTTAGATTACTAGTAAGCTACCATTTGGGTAGTTCAGGAAGATACTAGAACCAGTACTAGAACGCGATATCATACAATGAGTCAGTTCATTCATGAGTCAATACTTTCTAGAACATTACTTTGCAATACATATACAGATATACTAGAAACAATACATATACAGATATACTAGAAACAATACATATACAGATATACTAGAAACAAGTACATATACAATTATACTAGAACGCTTACATGACAATGCTTGCTAGATAGAGAGAGAACACACATTACAGCTAGCACACATAGAACATTACAGCTCATTACATTGCTATACTTGGTAGAACAGTCCATTTCATTATAGCTAGAACAGTACATTACATTTACATATACGAGAATACGTCGATAGTGTGATTTAAATCGGAGCATGACTTAAAACCTCATGACTTGAGTTGCGGCCAGAGTCTCTTGAAGGGAGAGCGTTGAGTTTGCGTATAGATTCTATAATGGATTGACTATCCTACGCCTTGCTGCTAGCTACAGCCGGACCTGCAGGTCTGCGGGTGCCAAACGTCATACCTTATTTCGCCCATTCTTATGTCGATGAACCAGTCCATAGTATGAGTTTGTGTATAGATCTATGCTGGATTGACAATCCTACACCTTGCTGCTAGCTACAGCTGGACCTGCAGGTCTGCGGGTGCCAAACGTCATTTCTTTATTACGACCATTCATTATGTCGTTGTTACTAGTCGATAGTATGGCGCAATTTATCACATAGTGCCTTTGCCCAAAATCCGGCCTGAGGTAGTTAGTACGGTAGTAGTCCTGTTAGAACTACGTTTAGTACTACGTTACTTTTTCCAGTACATATTTTTAGTGATAACCTCACTTAAACCTAAATGTACAAACTATATTTTTGGATAATGATAGTTATACTTTGGAAAAACACATACTCTTAAAAGAGACACACACACACAGAACAGTTAGGTCTTGGTAGAAGACACCTTCACATACTAGAAGGAATCATAGGGATTCTAGGGATTTTCAAACGCTTACAATTCATATACATTTACAAATTCTTACAATACATAGACTTACAAATACTTACATACAAATTAAGACACTAAATGCTTATGATCTCACCAGCTTTAAAGCTGATACTCGTTTTCAAAATTACTTGTATCCTCAGGTCATCATAGACAGGTACCGATGCAAGGAGAAAGGAAGATGAAGCTTATTCAAGACTTATCTTTCATTTTGATTTATGCTTTAGTGTTTATCAAAATTTGACAGAATACCATTGTATAATAATTATTTTATTAATGCAATGGATGATGTTGTTGCTTGTTTACTACTTTACATTGTTGTTGATATTAAACATGACGTCCTCCGCCCCAGAACGTTTCCGCCGTTCTTGGTTTTGGGGTGTGACACACACTGGGTCACAAACTCTTCCCTAAAGCTTCTTAGATTCTTTAAGACTCTCACTGATTCGAGTATGGATCCTGTGCTTTCAGTAGTACGGGCCCAATACTACCTTCCACACCTATCCGTACTTTCCTCAGCAATCTTCCTGAATCCTCCAAGTCACTTCCTCAAATGGTACACCCAAGTTTCACTGAACCTCACTACTAACCCACTGAGCATATCCTAGGCTTTCCTAGGTTCTCGTACTCACCCAGTCCTCAGCTGCTAAAGAACTTCCCACTAATGTCAACTAGCTACCTCATGAATATAGCCATTCGCGACTTAGCATATTCACTTAGTAGCTAGCTCACATTACTAAGGGTCCCTCAAAGTACCAAGCAAGCAGCATTCGGACAATGGAAAAATCCAACCAACATACTCCAATCAAATCAATCTATCCTCTTGTCAAGGATCTATACTAGCATGCAATTCCAAGGCTCACGCAATCAGGCATAATCTAAACAGGCTATCCTATTACTAATTGATCAGTACTATCATGCAGCTCAACAAGCACATACAACAGGCATGTAAGGCATCCTCCCTAGATCCTTAGCCCTAATCTAGCATGTAGTTCTCATAATCATATCAGATCATAACATAACACGTATGGGTATTTTGGGGAAAACTTACTTGAGCTCGGCTGATTGCACGCATCACACACCTTGTTCTTTTCAAAGTTCTTTTCTCCTTCCAAATTATTTTCAAATTCTTTTTATAAAATGATTTTCTTTTGACAATTTTCATACCAAGCCCTCAGTTTGAGTCCAGACACACCCGAGAGTGTGCCTGAATCCCTCAAACCAAGGCTCTGATACCAACTTGTAACATCCCAAAATTTAAGACTAAAAATTTCATTTTCATTAAATTATACCATAAAACCGATCAATATAAAAACCTTCATAATAATATCTCATGTCAAAACCAAAGTCTCAATAATCAAAACATAGTATCATAAAACCATATCAGAGTGTAATCCCAAGGATCACGTGTGCGGAAAACATAGTGTGATGCATTGCGACCAAGTCGGCTCCTCTACATTGAAACAAAGTACCTGAAACACATAACACATAACACATAACACGGTAAGCATGCATGCTTAGTGAGTTTCCCAAAATACCACGCACATATAATTAGCCACTCGAGGCTAAAGCTTTACGAGACCTTCCAGTCAATGTGTCTTAGGGGCCTTCCGGTCCCACAATCCAAGTAGACCTTCCAGTCCTACTCTGTTGACCTTTCAGTCCATACTCTGATGACCTTTCGGTTTATACCGTATTGACCTTTCGGTCCACATCTTGCAAGCTCAGGGCATAGCATATACATATCACAGATAAGAACATATATCACCTAAACAAAATGCATAATACCATATAAACAAAATGCATAATGTCACATAGACAAATTTCATAATATCACATAACTCATGTAAGCACATAAGACCTTCCGGTCCTGACTCTGTAGACCCTCTGGTCCTAACTCTGTAGACCTTCCGGTCCTAACTCTGTAGATTTTCTAGTCCTACTCTGTTGACCTTCTGGCCCTAACTCTATAGACCTTCCGGTCCTACTCTGTTGAACTTCCGGTCCAAACCATGCAACTCATAACATAGCATATCACATAACACATATACCACATATCATGTATAAGCTCATAAGACCTTCCGGTCACACATAATTACCACTCTGGGTAAGGTATAGTGAGAAGACTCACCTGGCACTACTAAAGTCCCGCAGAATCAATCCCACACTGCTGAAGTCCTGTCGACTCAACCCCAGCTGCTGGATGACAGATTCCCGATCTGTCAATATCAAAGCATCACCCAATTAATAATTGCGTCCCACTACATAACCATAAGTACATACTTTGGATAATACTACATTACCCCAGGCTTGGCTATATTTAAGCCCAAGGCCCAAAGTCAATTAGGAATCAAAGCCCAACATATGGGCCAGTTTTCCAAATTGGGCCCAAGCCTATACGTGGTCTTATTCTAAGGCCCAACATCATATAATCACTAAGGCCCAAACTATGGCCCATTAAATTATTCTAGTTCAATTGCTTGCGCTTGGATGGCCCATTATTATCCCAATCATCTAGGCCCAGTAGAAAGGCCCAACTTAAGGCCCAAGTGAAATTAGGGTCTCACATGACATGATGATTAGGGTTAAGTTTCCTACTTAACCCATTAAGGACATAATCCATTAAGTCCAACATTGCTTAGATTAATCTTTGCCAATGATTATTATTTAATATTTCAAGCTATTAAATAATTTCCATGTGTGTATCTCGATTAATTCTCACAATTAGGGTTTTATTGGCATTAGGGTTTTCCAACCCAAATACTAGCCCATTTATCAATATGTCGGGCTTTTAGGTCAATTAGGGCCTATTAGACCCATTAGGGTTTCCACTAAGCCTATTAAGCTTCATTGGGCCCATTAGGGCTTACAAGGCCCATTAGGGTTTCAAGCACCCCAACTGAATCAAACTCAATGAGGGAAACACGCCGCCACCCGACACAGCGACCGGTGGTGGCAGCCACCACCCTAAGGTGGTGGTTTTCAATTTATTTTATTATTCCAAGCTGTGATTTACATTATACAACGCTAAATATCAAAATAAGCACACACTAAACAAATACACACACACACACACGCAGCCACCTTGTGGTGGCCAGCAGCGGCAGATAGTGGCAGCTACCACCCTTTGGTGGTGGTAATGCATTTTCCGAGGACTCCGGCTATACACCCACACACACATCGACTGAAACATGCACTTCTTCATTCCTTTACTTGGAGAGGGAAGCCAACCACCCACTTTGTGGCATAAGGCGGCGGTAGCAAGGTAATAGCCACCATGGCGGCTGCCATGGTGGTTTCCACGTTTTCTGGCCAACAGCAAGCAGACATACACACATAGAGATGAGATGAGCAAGGAAACGCACCCCAACTCGACAGGTGATAACCCACACGAACTCGACAACCGCTTTGGGGTGTTGACCATGACCGGAGCAACATAATCGCGCCCTTGGCAGCAGATGGAGCGAAAGGAAAAGAAAAGAACGGTGACAGCGAGACGAGTTCCGAAATGGGTAGTGGTTACAGGCCATCTCCGGCCATACACGACATAACCGACGACATCAGGCGGCGGAATGGTGGCCTTCGTCAACGAAGCAGTAGGCAAAGACGAGAGCTATCGAACTTGGTGATGCCATCGGCTGTTGAGAGGCTTCTATGGTGATGGCGGCGATCGGAATCAGTGGAGATGGGTGGTGCGATGCCGAGGAGGGTGAAGGAGAGTGTAGATGAAGTTGGCGGCTGAACAAATGAGGCTAGGGTTAGGGTTTCATAACCCTTATATACCGGCTCCTCATACAATTTTTCCATAATAACCAAAATGGTCCCTCCAGCTCCAATTTAATTCAAAATAGATCCATATTTTACATTTCTAACCCTTCCTTCAGAAAACCCTTACAAATTAAGTCTCGATAATTACTATGCAGCCCCTCCTCTACAAATTCTTTTCAACAGAGATCCATATATAACCATTCAGCCTCTAAGCCTCCAAACTCTCTTCAATTTAAGTCCTAGAAGTTAGCATTTAGTCCCTGCCTTCATTATTTTGTTTAAATAAACGGGTGTTACACTTAGTCATATTATGTGTCTTGTATCTTGTATCCTTAGTGAGTAGGAAGATTCTCCGGTAAATTGTATTTGTAACCTCCGTTTGAGAAGTTTGAAATAAAGAATACTCTCCTCCTATCCGTTAACGTAGGTCACCTTGACCACACCACGTAAATATTGTGTCTTTGTGTACTTTTAGTTTTGCTTGATATCCACATTACTTCCTAGGTTATCAGAACTAGGCAATTGACATAAGATTTGTTTTGAGTCTTGAAAAGTATCGTTTGATTTCCTAACAGGAGAGTTTGAATTGGTGGTACTTTTCCCATCATTCTTCGGCTGCGATCCTTCTCCTCCCATCATGATAACGTTGGTGTCAATGAAACGGATCCATCTGACCCGCTCTCATACCATAAAGAATCTTATTGAACAGGTTGTTGATATTTGATTAATCAGTAAAAGGCTTAAATAGGAATACAATGAAGTCTCCATAATTTACAAGGAGTTAACAACCAAACTAATAAAAGTATAAAGATGACAACTATTATACTAACGGATAAATACTAAATAATACTAAATTCCTTTATATAATAAAGTTCCTGGCAACATTTTGTAGCTTTTTAAAGTATGCATTAATTTATTTATTATGTCTAAAATTGAAGGCATCCATAATGGTGAGTTGAATGGGAGAGTTGAATGGGGTAGCAAGTCTATGTGTCATTCAATGGATGAAACTGCACAATTGTGAGATGGCGCGTTGGCATTCAATGGATTTGGAGTTCAATGTCCACTGAACTCTTCAATGGGAAAAAGGAAAGTTTTTAATTCTTAAATATTTACTATAAATTACATTTTTTAACATTCTATTAAAATTTGTAGAGTTCAACGCATTGTAGGAAAAAATGATAGAGTTGTATGGATTGTAGAAAGATGATGTGGCAATCCGTTGAACTTTATGGAGTTCAATGAATTGTGGATGCCCTAATACAAGTGGAAATAGATTGAAATTGAAGCCAGGTCCACGTGCCACCATTGTACTTAACCTCCTCCTCAAAAAACCCTTCCACATTACAAATTTGAATTCACTCTGGATTAGAGGTCACATCTTTAACATTCCCTAGCACCACCTTAGTACGATCTTTAACCACCTGAAGCTCACCAGTGTAAAGTGAGATTTACTCACACACACATCAATTGATTGTGTGGTATGTATATTTATATGAATTGATTACAACATATTCTCCTAATATGACAGAGAGATAAATACAAGCTAAACAAATATGCATTTAAATAAAAAAGTTTGGTATTATCTACCCAGTCAGCATTAGAATACCCCAAGATGGAGTTGGTGTGTGGTTGGCTAAATGTGAGACCAAATGGAATAGTACCGTTAACGTAGCGCATAATGCGTTTGACTTGCCGAAAATTAGTTTACGTGGGAGCATGAAGGTATTGGCTAGCTTGATTGACATTATACGCTAGCTTGATTGACATCATACGATAGATCAGGTCTAGTAATGGTTAAGTACTGAAGGACACCTACCAATGAACGATAACAAGTAGGGCCCGAGAACATAGCACCACCTCGAATAAAGCTCTCATGAGTAGCTAAAGGCGTTTGAACATGCTATGAGTCAAGTAGGCCACCACAAGTAAGAACATTTTTTTGTAGAAACAATCCATTAACAGTGTAGCTGACTTCCAAGCCAAGAAAGTAATTAAGATCACCAAGATCTTTGATGGCAAATTCTTGGTTTAGGCGTGTAGTGAAAGTTGTAATAACAGATTCCTGATTTCATATAAGAATCAAGTCACCCACATAGACGAGCAAGTACATAATACACGAATCTTTAGAAAAAATGAATAAAGATGTGTCAGCACAACTGCAGGTGAAACCATTGGTATGTAAAAACAAGCTAAGACGATGAAACCAAGGCCTTGGTCCATGTTTTAATCCATAAAAAGCTTTGGATAACATGCAAACATGATGCGGAAATCATGAATCAATAAATATAGGGGGTTGCTCCATAAAGATAGTTTCATTTAATTGACCATGATGAAAAGCATTTTCAACATCAAGTTGACGAAATATAGGGGGTTGCTCCATAAAGATAGTTTCATTTAATTGACCATGATGAAAAGCATTTTCAACATCAAGTTGACGCAAACACCAATTATGCAAGACTGCTAAGGATAGGACAATGCGAACTGTGGAAGCCTTGACAACCAAACTAAAGGTATATGTGTAGTCAATGTCGGGAATTTGGGAGAAACCTTGAGCTACAAGGCATGCTTTAAAACATTCAACAGAGCCATCTGAGTTATATTTAGTCCGATAGACCCACTTGGAGCCAACAACATTAGAGTAATGTGGATGAGCAACTAAGGTCCACATATTGTTTTGACGAAGGGCTTCAAGTTCTTCATGCATTGCAGCTAACCATCTTGGATTTTTGGAAGTGGATTTGAAACCTTTGGGCTCATGACCGGAAAATAAAGAAACATGCAATCCGTGATCAACAAGTGATGCATAGTCAACAATGTGAGGTTTCTTATAAATTTTTTATTTACATCGAGTCACCATGGGATGAGTGGAATTGCCGTGATGAGGATGCACAGAGGTTGGTTCGTGCTCAAGTGGATCATTGTGTGGAGCTAGTTCTAACGGATCATCGTGTTGGGCTGCTGGAATGGAGTGCAGCGTGGGCTCACAAAGGCCATAAGGAGTTGAAGTGGACTGATTAGAAGCAACGATAATGGGTTTCATAGCAGACTCAGGTGCCGATGATAATATAGGAGGTCCGTCGTCAAGAAAAGAAGATAACTCTAATTTGTCAAATCGAATATGATCCAACATACACTTTATTTGTTTACGGATTACAAGCCAACTAGGAAGGTGGTGATAACACAAATAATAAAATAAAATAAAAACATATAGTAGAGCTGTTACAATTTGCAAGTCGTAATAGAGAAAGGGCATGGACATGGAGGTTCTGCCACTTCAATTCCTCCTTCAAGCATCTGGACGACCTTCCTCATGGTTGGCCTGAGTGTGGAGTTTTCTTGTATACACCAAAGACCAACCATCACAAACCATGTCAATCTCTTGTAGTCATCTAAGGCCTCCAAATCGTTCTCAACAAATGCATCCAATCTACCTCCTTGATAGTAATCCCATGCCAAATCAGTTAAAACTGCCACCCCTTCATTATCACGCTCAAAAACCAGGCTCTTTCGGCATGAAATGATCTCTAGTAGCAACACTCCAAAGCTATAGACATCAACCTTTACTGTGACAGGCATGTTCCTAAACCATTCAGGAGCAACATATCCTTTTGTTCCTCTTATTCCAGTGTTTGTATGACTTTGATCCATCATCAAAAGCTTTGCCAATCCAAAGTCAGAAATCTTAGCATTATAATAGTCATCAAGAAGTATATTCTGAGGCTTTATGTCACAGTGAATGATTTGGATGCTACACTCTTCATGGAGGTAAGCGAGTCCTTTTGCAACCCCTAGAGCAATATAACTCCTTTGTTTCCATGTAGGTCTCGTTTCTCCAAAAAGAAACATTGCCAAAGTACCATTGCTCATGTACTCATAAATCAATAGCCGCTGCTCACCCTCATCACAATAGCCAAGAAGCTGCACCAAATTTTTATGATGAGTCCTTGCAATAGCATCGACCTCCGTTTTAAATTCCTTTTCACCATCTTGAACCAACCTATCTAACTTCTTCACAGCCACTATCTGTTTCCCTATGACACCTTTATAGACTACCCCAAAAGCTCCTTTTCCCAATTCATCCTTAAATCCATCTGTAGCTTCTACTAGATCTTGATATGTAAAATGAGAAAGATTGGTTTCAATAGATTTAATACTTGGATATATATGTCTAGCCTTCTTCTTGAAGATTACAAAGAAACCCACACAAATCACACCGATCAATATGATGTTTACAAACGCCGATGTACCAAAGAGGGTCGATACCACAAGTATCAGACTTTTCTGATCCTTATTTTTTGCTGGAAGCTGAGAAGGGGTTCCAGGACGAGGATCACCTTTTTGGAATTTAACAAACGCCTTTGCAGGAGGTGATGTTTCCTTCCTCCCGTTAGAGAGTGGAAACCTCTTCTTCCAACATTGGGCATTTGCATAAATTGCAACAGCACAGAAACAATCTTTAGAACAGGAACTTTTGCAGCTCTCTTCATTAGTTGGTTTCATGTGCACATAGTCAGATTGTGGCCAATTAATACCATTGAGCTCGATGAAATCCGAATTATTTGAATCAACTTCATCGCAGGTTGGAGTGAAATCAGGCTTGCAATCACCATTTGGATCATTTGGATCAAGCAATGAGAAACCCTGCGGGCATTCACAGCTTGGCCAATTACCATCAAAGCTGCAAACACTGTTAAACCCACAAGCTCCACTATCTCGACCCCCACTCATACTAAAACATATGTTATCTGGCTTAAACCATATTACCTCCCAGCTTGAATTGCCAGTGGGATTCTTGGGGTAGTAATATTGTCTAAAGACCCCATCAGAATCTAGAGTAGCTCTGTAATAATAATCTCCAGAAGGAAGTAAGGCTCTTGGAGTAAGAGTAAATGTTTGGCCATTTCTTCTCAATAAATACATGTATCCCGTTGTATCAAACATCAGTTGTTCACCACGATTTGTTGAATTGGAGGAATCAAAAGTGTCGCTGCTATAATAAGCATCATAAACATTACCTGTGGGTATATCTCGAGTATTAAGAACAAGATTCCCATCTTCAAGAAGTTGAAACAAGAATCGTCCGCCAGAAAAGTTTGTTTTGCTCCTTTTTGAAATGATCATTCCACCTCTCCATATAACCTGAGTCGGCAACAGTGTGTCTGCTGGATAATCAAAACTACTCCATATCTTGCTTGAATTGCTACCAAAAATCATGAAGTTACCTGTATCATTCATAAAACCTGATGCAACGCCCGAAATGGATCCAGATCTCCATACCTGTGTGCCCTGAGGATCAGTGAGTACGAGTCCACTTTCACGAAGTAGCTCAACTTTGGATCCTGTAGGCACCATCCGACCTTCTTCTGGATACCAGATGATCGTCTTGTCAGGTATCTTGTCATACCATATGGATAACAAGAAATTATCGTTCCCTTGAACTTGTTGGAACCCAAATGCAAATTCACCAGAAGATGAAAGCCATGGTCTGACGTCGGGTGTGGCAGTAAGTGATGCACCAACCGGTACAGTACCGTTAGTCTGTTGTGCAGCTATAAAAGGTAGGCAAATAGTTATAAATAGTAAACGCAGTATGATTACAGCCATAGGAAATTGGTGGAATGATAGCCAACAATGACAACATTAGGACTCTTAAAATAGGAAAAGATGACTGCGTTAAAATCAACAAAAATATTTTCAGTCCACAAAATAAGACAAAGTCTTTTATGGTGACTAAAGTTTTCTTATCGTAATGAACCATCGTTTGTGGGTCTCCTTTCCTTTTCTTGTAAAGACTTAATTTCATCATTTTACGTACTTTTCTTTTCATGCACAGCAGAACCAGGTATTATTCCACGGGGCGAATTAAAATAAATTTTCAATTGTGGTCCACAATCGAACAGCATATATAAATACAACAGTGCAGTTTTGAAGTCAAATTATCTATTCATATTCATATTCATAGTCACAAAACTAATTAATACAAACAAGATTAAGGAGTTTTGAAGTCAAATTATCTATTCATATTGATAGTCGCTTACAAAACTAATTAATACAAAAGGCCTGTTTCTTTTTAATTTAGGTCATCCACAACTCATCGCATCATCTTTCTACAACACATACAACTGTACAATTTTTTTCATAATGCATTGAACTCCACAAAGTTCAATAGAATGTTACAAAATGTAATTTATAATAAATATTTAGGAGTTAGAGACTTTCATTTTTCCAATTGAAGAGTTCAATAACCATTGAACTCAAAATTCATTGAATGTCAATGTGGCATCTCACAATGGTAAAGATCAGACGGCTAATAATCAATGCAGAATGGCACATGTTTTTCCCTCCAACTTGTTGTCGCTAATGCCTCAGTTGTCGCCGCTAAAGGTACCGTTCTTTTGACTACCCTTCGTCCCAGACGACTCATTTTCTGCGTAACTCTCTCCCTCCCTCTCGCAATACTCCGGCGACCAACGTCCGCTGCTGCGTTTTTCCGGCGTACTACACAACACAAACCACCACTAACATAGACTGCTTCTAGGCTTTCATTTTCCGGTGTTTTCCGCTAATTCCCGACGTTTTCTGGCGAATTCCAAGCTTCTCTGCCGACAATAAACCTCCGGTAAGGTGCGTTTTCTCTTCCCTTTTCTCTTTCTCTTGTTTTCTTACCAACATTTAACCCTAATTTCATTTTTTGTGATTTTAAGTAAACTCTGGTGGTGACCACCACCATTGTCACCATTTTCCGGCGACCGCTCGAATTTTCTGGCAACAGGTTCCCTTTTCTGGCAGCAGCAAGTTCTTCTTTTTCTTTTTCTCCTCTTGTTAATGTATATGAAATGTATGTGAAATGTATATATTTTGGTATGTGAAATGTGTGTGCTTTTGTATGTGAAAACTAGATAAAATGTATGAATATGTATGTAATTAAAATGTATATGCATATGTGTATGTGTGAATATGTATGAAAAATGTATATATACGAGTATGTATGAAAAAAATGTATGTGAAAATGTATGTATAAGTGTATTTCTATGTGAAATATATGTATATGTGTATCTATATGAAAAAAATGTATGTATATGAAATGTAGGCATTTTTATGTGAAAATGTAGGTATTTATATGTGAAAAAAATATGTTTAAGTGCATTTGTATGTATGTATATATGTTATTATTGGATGTATATGTATGTCATGATAAGATGTTATAATTGAAAAAAAAATGTTATAAATTACAATGTCTTTTTAAAGTATTATAATAGAAAATAAAAACAAAAATAAGTTGATATTAAAAATCAAAATATGGAAAAAAAATATATTATATAAATAACAAATATATAATATCATTTAAAGTACAATGCTATAATAAAAAATAAAAATGAAAAATTAAGACGTTAAATTTATTAAGTTATAATTTACTCAAAATAGAAAAATAAAAACAAAATTTAGTTGAGATTAAAAATCAAAATATGGAAAAAAAAAAAAGATGATATAAATAACAAATATATAATATCATTTAAAGTACAATGTTATAAGTAAAAATAAAAATGAAAAATTAAGACGCTAAATCTACTAAGTTATAATTTACTCAAAATAGAAAAATAAAAACAAAAATAAGTTGAGATTAAAAATCAAAATATGGAAAAAAATGATATAAATAACAAATATATAATATCGTTGAAAGTGCAATGCCATAATAAAAAATCAAAATCAAAATTAAGACTCTAAAGCACAATGCTATAATAAAAAAGTAAGTTTTTTTTAGTTTAAGTCTCTTCTTATTAAATCATCAAAAGCCTAGAAATACTCACCTGAAATTGATTTAAAAATTAATTTCGGGTTGTCCCCGCTTTACATGGTTGTCCCGGTTTTGAATACCTTACCTCATTTATGATGTATATGTGTATTACATGATTGATTGTTTAAGAAATATTTGGTTGTTATTTTCTCTTTACTCATCGGTATATAATTTTATATATACTTAGGAGCTAAGGGAAAATGTTACTAAATTTTTCTTAAGTGGTCAATCATGTAATACACATTTGCATATGAGGTAAGGTATTCAAAAAGTGGGTTTAAAAGTCTACCTTTGTGAATACTCTCCTATTGTCCGGTTTTCTATTCCATCTTATTGAGCGGTTACTCTATACTTATAAATATTCAACCCTAATTCTAGTTCTTGTAGAGTAAACCCTAAAACCTAACCTATGATTCAGTTGCAACATGTCTATTGATAAAACATGGACTACTATTAAAAACCGTAACTCTACCTTGTTCCAACAAGGACTTGAATCTTTTCTCGAGAGGTCCAAACCACACGTTGATAACAAAGGTCAAATCAGATGTCCGTGTAACAAATGTAATGTCAATAAATTTATACTACTAGCCATAATGAAATTTCATATACTTCAACATAGTTTTAGTCCATATTATATTATATGGAAGTATCACGGCGAAAATACAACTCACCCGGTTGTCGAAGACAATACCGCATAGTAACGAGGTGGTGGATGTTATTGCTGATGTTATGGGGTGTGATTGAAAAAGATACCAACCGCGACGAATGGAATCGAGATACTGACGGTAGCGGTATCGATGATAGATTTCAAAAGTTGTTAGAGGAAGTCCAATTAAAATTATATCCTAGATGTTCGTTTTCGTTCCTTGACTTTTTAGCAAAGTTGATGCATATCAAGGTGATCAACAAATGGACTGATAGTTCATTCGATCAGCTTCTTGAGTTGTTGCAAACTGCATTTCCTCAAGTAAACCGTGTCCCCTCGTCACATTATGAAGCAAAAAAAACATTTAAAAAAAATCGGCTTGCACTACAAACAAAACACCATTTAGTGGCACACAAAAAGTGCTACTAAATACCCAAAAAAGTGTAACTAAATGTCTCAAAAAGAATCAGCGGCATAAATAAAAAGTGGCACTAGAAGCGCTCCCGCTAAAACTGTTTAATGACATTTTTCAGTTTTGCCGCTGCAGTTTTTAGGGTTTTAGTGTTACTTTTTTTATTTGCGACAATAGGCAAAAACTAGTTTGTAGCCCATAATTTGTGCCGCTAAAAACTCATGAAATTCTAAACTGATCTTACTTTTAGTGGCACTTTTTCATTTGACTCAATATAATAAAAATATTTTGTCATATATATTTTTAACTGCTCATTACACATGATTCTAGAATTCATGCTACTTATAGCAATACATTATTTTCATTATAATATTAAATAATAAACTAATTTAATTTTAGCCCATGGAAAATAATAATAATTTCATTGTGTTTCATCAATATTTTAACCATTTTAAACAAAAATATAAATACATGTCAAATAAATCTAAAGGTGCACATGAACAAAGGCAAATCCATATACATTTTAATCATCATCAAGACTTCTTATAACATGTACAAAAATATACATGTAATGATCAATGAATATGGTTATATTTAAATAAAGTATTTTAATAATATTTATATATTGACAATGAAAACAAAGTTATATAACTGAAAAACTATACATCCTTTATAGCAAGAAGATGAACAACTTGAGGCCTAATGTTGCCATTGATCAAGGTTGATGTTGTAACCACATTTACTAATTTTATTTAAATTATATATGAACATTTAGAAACATAATATTTAAATAAATAACAAAAACCTTTAGAAACATAATATTTAAATAAATAACGACACGTTATCTGCGAATGAAAAACATATGACACTTATTCATAGCATAAATGGAAATACAATTAGATCATAAAAGTAATAAAACTTACACCTATAGAACCTCTTGATTTTGCTTCCTCTGACGTTTCCAATTGTTCCACTCGCCCAACATTATATCTTTAAATTTTCCAATTGTTCCACTCGCCCAACATTATACCTTTAAATTTTATGTAAACTGATGAGTAAATATTTAATGAAAATCTAAGAACTTGTAACAAATCAACAAATTACAAGATTTTGAGCATTTAAGTAACTTACCCTCGAGCCAATAGCCTTTAGTAACATCATCAATTACATTCTTAGTGATACCAGTCTAAATAAATGCAAACAATAGATGCAAATTTACTAAAACAACTTCAAAAAATAGTTAAGAAATTCCAAGTATACAATATATATATATATATATATATCACTATAGAAATACTTGTCGACACCACTCATTGTCATTTTCCAATCAAGTTCCATGTGTCCAATATCAGCATCTAGTTCACAAAGCTCGTAGAATTTTCCCTATAAAAAGAAGTCAAATCTAACAAATCAAGCTTTTGTATAATCATTTTGAATAGTAGATAATTACAAAAACTAACCACTATAAAGAAAATAAGAACATCCATGTATAGACTTTTTGTTGGATAAGGTGTCTAAGTCCATAACTTATTTGGTATATACTTGACCCGACCGGCATGGTCCATTTGGGTTGCATCTCATCCAAACTATTTATGGATAATTTTATGAGAGTTATACACATATGTTTATTAATATATTATAAGTTATAATATATTAATATGAAGTTATGTTATTTAATTAGTTTTAGTCTTAAATTAATTATGAATTAATTTAGAGATTAAAAGGAAGACTAATTAGATTATGGGCTATTGGTTTTATATAGTGTGGGCTAATACTCATTTGTTAATGGGCTAGGCTTATATGGAAGTCCATGGATGATCCATGGAGCTTTTAACCCATGGATCCTTGGAAAGGAAAGGTCATGGGTTATTAGGGTTTCACCCTAACCATGCACACTATATAAGCATGCTTATGGAGCATGAAATGGCAACTAGTGAACTAGTGTGTGTGAGCTTGTGTGTGGCCGAAATATACAAGTGTGTATACTCTCTCAAAGTTTTCCAAGAGTTTGTGGTGTTTTGTGATTCCATTTGAGGCATTCACACTATTGGTGCTTGGCCCTCAAACTCCTTAAGAACCAAACTCATCAAAAGGTATGTAATCTCTTCTAACTCTTTTATGTTGAAATGTTCCCCATGCCATGTTAGATAGGTTATAAACCTTGGAAAATTATTATTTTGCATGTATTTAGACAAACATAGATCCAAGGTTTATTAGGGTTGCATGCACACTTAGGAAGTGTTAGATTGCTCAAAACCCAACACTTTTGACACTCCAATATTCTTTTTGAGATGCTAGCATTGTCCTCAAAACATCAGGGGGTATGTAAAGTGTTCTTTTATCATAAAGAGGATTGTTTAGCCTTCTTCTATTAGCATCTTTGATTTGTGAAGGATGAAGTCGGTCAAATTTATATTTTATAACATGGGTACAATAAGATATGCAAGTGTACTACATAAAACAATTGAAAAACAACAACCAAATATAGATGCCATGAAGCGATCTATGTATATGGAATGGAATCAGATTTAGACATGGAAGATGTATAATAATTATATCATTAGGGTGGATATGAACTTACAATGATAATCCTTTTTCAACAAGAAGGATGAACCTAACACATCCAAATTGAATAGCCAATTCCCTAATATTAAGTTGATTCCTACAATTCATCACAAAATAAGTGTTCAATGGTTGTTTGATTTGATTACTGATACATATCATTTGCATAAAAAAGTATGATGAAGAACATACTTGATGACAAGCGTGTTCTGCTCTACATCACATTGAAATATCTATTATAATCCTTCTCTGACATCCAATCGACTTTATGTTGGATTAGATGTCAAAGCCCATAACTATTACTGCTATGTACTTGACCCAAGAGTAGCATGGTCCATTTGGGTTGCATATCATCAGGGCAATTTGTTAGGATGGACATTTGAGAGAAGGTTATATATGATTTATTAATATATTATAAGTACTAATATATTAATATAAAATCATATGGTTTTAATTAATATTAATCAAGAATTAATTTAGAATTGATTTAGTGATCAAAAAGAGACTGATTAAATATATGAGGACTAATTATGTTAATTAGTTATATTCATGTGTGTTGGGCTTATGATCCATGTTGGACCAAGTTTATGTATGGATACATAAAGAGTTGGGCCACATGAACCATGAATCATAAGACCCATGGGTATGGATTTGGGTTATATCCATGACCCTAGAAATCCCACATATAAATACATACTTCATTGCCTAAAATCAACACTTGTGTATTCTTGGAGTTCATGATGATTTTGGGTGCATGGAGATTCTCTCTCAACTTCCTCCTTTGTCCATGATGTGTTGTGATTCCAGCTGAGGCTTCCACACTATTGGGGCTAAGCTCTTAAGGATAGATACATCAAGACTTCAATCTCCACCATAAGGTATGTTATCCTAACTAGATTCTTGTGTGGTATATGACAATTGTATGCTAGTCATAGGTTTGATACCATGGAAACACCATTGCATGTATAATTAGTGAAAACATAGATCCAAGGTATTTAGGGTTGCATGAACACCTTATGAGTGTTAGAATGCTCAAAACCAAACACTTTATTGCATTAAAAAGTGGTCAACCACCATGAGAGGTATTAACTATTAAGCATTAACTATGGAAACAAACCTTATGTAACTATTTTTCATACAATCTTATAATTTTACGATTAGGATTCCATCCACTGACAAGGTGGAGGGCTTGTTTTTGTTTTCTCTGGACCTGTAAATTTCCATTTCTACCCTTCATCAAAACATAATCCCAATTGCCAAATTCCATAGTTTCCCTTTAGAAAAAGAACATGACATGCACCATGATAGTATTAGAGAATAAGCCATAAGATCATTATAGGCCTATCTTGAAGCTGCTCAATTCATTAAATTATATGACATTTTTACCCATGTTATGTGATGTTTTGTTCTTAAAATAAAATGTTAAAATCATCTTCCTACTCACGTGTCTGTTTGTTACCACATATGCAATCTTTGAAATCGTGACACATGGAAAGAAGATCTTCATACCTACACATATAATACAAAAGCTTATTTGACTAAATTTATAAAAAACATCTCAGAGAATTTACTATTGATTTATGTTATTAGCACTAATAGTTATATTTAATACAGTGTAAATCATAATCCAAAACTATTTTAAGCAATTGAAATATAAGTTATAATTTAAAACTAAATATATTTCAGTTTCACTATAGATTTGATAATCTTAATGTAATAATGGTGGCTGAAAGTCATGAAACCAAAGTTCCACACAAAAGAGTAATTTCTAGAAACGATGCCTTTTAAATAATGGGTAAAGAGACAGCTTCTACAAGCTCCAGGTAACCAAGGAGGGGCTAAACGTATATACTTGATTGGGATATTTCTATAAATTTAATTTTTTATTTTTTTTCAAAAGATTTATGTTAAAATATGTAAAAGTAGGAAAATTGGGATCTAATCATGGATTTATGGTCACTGTTGTTAATAACTAGTTAAGCAATGTTTTAAGCTATATATGTTTTATTTTTGTTACCTAGACAAATACACATTACAATTGATCATGCTACATCCGTAGTAACTATGATGAACAAAACACACATACACACAAGAGGCAAGAAAGGAGTTTAGGGATATACCTTCCTACTCCAATCCATTTAGTGATTTACCTTCTTACTCCAGTCTGTTAATGACAACAATATGGAGTTTGATAGCTTGAGTAAATGTTACATGAATCAGAACTTTCTTATATGTATTAATTGATGGGTTTTAGGTAAAACAAATAAACTAGAAAACAATTCCTAAGTTCACATGCAACCTACTTTTGATCTATGTTTTAACTATTTAACATACAACTTTGAATTGCAAAACAAGAACCCTAGAGGAGGTCACTATTTTCGAAAATAATAAACTAGGGTTAGGAGTTACATACCTTTCAATTGTTATAGCAAACAAGTGACAATTCCCTTGATCTTGATCTTGATCTTGATCTTCTTGGAAGCTTAGCACCACAAGTGTAATGCCTCTAATGGAATCACACCCAAACTAGCAAGAAGGAAAGTAGAACAGAGAGAGGGGAGAGGGAGTATGCAAAATATCGGCCTTAGGGTTTCTTCAAAAGAAAGACTGACCAAAATATGAACCAGTAGGCTTCTTATATAGTTGAGGGATCTAGGGTTTAGGGGAAACCCTAGTTATCCTTTGCTTAGGGCCTAAGCAAACCCAAGGGCCTTATCCAAGCCCTTATGGACGGAATCATTAGGGTTTCCCCTATAGATTTCGTCCACCCTCTTCCAAGGGGGTTCAAGAGCCTTCCATTCAACTATTAGATAATTGCAAACTAGTCCCTGCACCTTATAATTAATACTTTTAACCCCAAAATTAATTCTGATTAATTTCTGGCTAACTATTAATTAAACATAATGATTTCTAATTAATATATTATTCTTTTAACATATTAATAAATTCATTTAAATTAATTTATTAATCTTATAATAAATTAATATCTCTCTTTTCATAAATTCCTTGTCTAGTTGCCAGATTTGAGGGCAACCCAAAAGGACTGTGCTGCTATCAATTCAAGTACATACCAATTATAGTTATGGGCTTAGACACCTAATCCAACAGTCTCCCACTTGGATAAGTCTGTAACTATAATTGAAGGACTAACTCGCCGAGTAGAAGCAGGACTAGACGCGGGATCTACTCGGTCTACTCGGCAAGTAGGTCCGAGGGACTCGGCGAGTAGACCATGTCTGGACTTAAACCCTAACCCAGGTGTTTGCACCCTATTTAAACGATCTAACCCAGCCTCTATTTCCCCTAGCACTCCCAGAGATCTGTAGAACGAAACCCTAGCCCCTTTTGTGTCCTTGTGGATGATTTTTAGCATTTTGAAGGTGGTTTGGAGCTTGGGAGAAGAAGGAGAAGGTTGAAGAGTGCAAGAAGGGAAGAAGATCTGGAATCTACTCTGTGAAGGGCTTCTATTCAGGTAGAAAAGTTCCTACCTTGATCTTTAGTTCATTGAGTCCTCTTTTTGTCCCTAAAAAGAGGTTTTAAGCCCTAAGAACCTAAATCTCTATGTGTCTATGGTTAATGTTCTGCAAGGACTTCGGATTTGGACCTTTTGGTCATCCTAGTAGCATAAAGTCTCTGTGGTTGAGGTGATTGAGGTCCCCATTGAGTATAGGACCTCTTAAAGAGCTTTAAATTGCATGTTTGAGCTCATAGGGCCATGCATGCACGTAAAGTTTGCAACTTTACGTGGTAAATGAGCCCTAGGACCTTGGATCTGTGGTTTTGAAGTGTTGCATGTCCCAGATCTGGCCTACTCAGGGAATGGGTCGAAGGACTCGGCGAGTCCCAAAGTGGAACTCGGTGAGTTCTATGAAGATGGTCGTCGACTCGGCGAGTTTGAAGAACAACTCGTCGAGTCCTATGAAGATTGCCTGGAGCTCGCCGAGTAGTTCCTCAAACTCGGCGAGTCATATGAACATCCACAGATCACGAGGGGTTTAAGCATCGAAGGCTCAACCCTTCGTACCTGTGCCTGGAGTTAACTGTGTAACGTAGTCCCGAAACCCCAAACCCTCGTATGGGGTGTTCTGGTGTGGATTGAAAGCGAGCAGGGGATCTGCTCGAGGAACTCGGCGAGTTGGGACTCGAGTCGGCCCCATAGTCCCGGGTAGCGAGTCAAGGGTGACTCAGTGAGTGGGGAGAGGGACCTGGTGAGTGGGACCGGATCAGTGAGGGATGGACTCGGCGAGTTGCTCGCGGACTCGGCGAGTCCAGTCAACTAGAAGTTGACTTTGACCTGGACTTGACTTAGTAAGGGGTAAAAAGGATCATTTTACCCTAAGAACATCTAGCGGTGTTTGACTGATCGTTTTGTGGGAATTATAGCTGTGGGACGTCCAGAGAAGCAGCAGCAGCAGTAGACAGTCAATTCCCACACAGACCAGCAGCCTTTTCGAGGTGAGTTGCCTTCCAGTAGCGGTGGGTCTACGGCAACAATGTCGGCCCACCAGTAGGAGTTATATGTAGATGTTTGTCTCTGTGATATTCATCTAGGGGTTACTACTACCTGTGCTATGTTTATGTGTTAATATGATATGATGCTATGTGTTAGTAGTGGTAGGGGAGATAGTCCCCAAGATATCCGGTCGATAGGGCCGAAGGGGTAGTTATACCCAGTTATGCTAGTTAGATTCTGATATTGTGATATGTGCTATGTGGTAGTAGTTGAGGGGGAGAGATAGTCTCCAGTATCCGGTCGAGAGGACCCATGGGGAGGCCAGCACCCAGATATGCTAGGCAGTATCCGGTCGAGAGGACCGAAGGGGAGGCCAGCACCCAGATATGCTTGGCAATACCCGGTCGAGAGGACCTAAGGGGTAGGTCAGGCACCCAGATATGCCTGACAATATATGTGTGTTATGTGATTATTGTGGTATGTGGTACGGTGGGGGAACTCACTAAGCTTTGTGCTTACGTTTTTCAGTTGTTGTTTCAGGTACCTCTTTAGCCAAGGGGAAGGAGCCGGCACGGTAGCAGCATGTCACACACACACTCTTGTTTCCGCAGTTATTAGCTTATTCTGGGATTGACACTCTGACATTTTGATTGTTTGGTTTTCAATTTGCTTTTCGATGTGAAATGGTTTAATCAAACAATGTTTTAACTATTGATGTTTTTTATGTAATGTGTTATAACGAAATTTTTGGACGTGAAATTCGGGTCGTTCCATCTTTTGTCCAGAATCTATGTTTCCCGATTCCTTATTTGTGATGATATAAGACTTCTAATCGAACACATCAATTCAGTCCTGGTTGGGCCCAGCACAAAAGTCAACACCAAATCATCGAGGGGCCCACAGATATCGCTTTTCCGGTTAGGGAAAAAGGAACGAATAAACGTTGACTCATATGCATGTGTCTTTTACTCATCAAATTATACATGACAATACGTTTTATAACACCAAGTTGCTGATGCGGTTTCGTATCACCAATGCATGACCGACTTGTAAATTACAACTCATATATCTTTGTTTCAAGATTATAAGATATTATCATCTCAGTATTACTCGTGATGAATTCCATGAAGTAATACTCTGAGCGAGGGTTTATCCAATACTCAAATCTCAATTTCTGAGTACTCATGAACGTTGCAGCAAATCTATTGCCATGTCTATCCTTAGACAATCTACAATCCAGTTCATGACAGTCTTGATTCACTACTTACTTCCAAAAGTACAAGCGACTGTGGAGTTTGAATAATCTAATTATTTGGGAAGTAAAACATGCAAAAATGAAACACAATAATAAACAATTGACAAAGGTAGAACCCTAACTTATAAATAATACTTTATTATTTAATCACCAAAAGTCAATTACATTTACTTTGTTACAAGTTTCAAAACTAATCTAACTACTAAAACTAATATCATCTTTCAGTCCTATGCTCTGAGCATGCTGAATGTGCTTAGCCCTACTCAGACCCTTTGTGAGGGGGTCTGCTGGGTTATCTTCAAATGACACCCTCTTCACTATAAGATGGCCTTCTTCTACTCTATGTCTGATGAAATGGTACTTTTTGTCGATATGTCTGGTTTTTACCATGATCTCTCGGTTACTTTGTCAAGTCAACCGCTCCTTCATTATCGCAGAACAGTTCCATAGGCTCCTGGATGGTTGGAACAACTCTGAGATCCCTGATGAAGTTCCTCAACCAAGCTGCTTCTTTCGACGCTTCACTTGCTGCTATGTACTCTGATTCACAAGTAGAATCAGCCACCGTATCTTGCTTGGAACTCTTCCAAGTAACTGTTCCTCCATTCAGTAAAAATACCCAGCCCGACTGAGAACGGAAGTTATCTGTATCCATCTGAAAGCTGGCATCACTGTAACCATCTACTCTCAAAGTATCATTGCCACCAAGCACAAGGACCCAGTCCTTCTTCCTTCGCAAATACTTGAGTATATTCTTTACGGCTATCCAATGAGCTCTACCTGGGTTTCCCTGATAGCGACTGACCGTTCTCAAAGAAAATGCCACATCAGGGCGAGTACATGTCATAGCGTACACGATCGATCCGACAGCGGAAGCATAAGGTACACGACTCATGTCATCTATTTACTCATCTATACTTAGGCATTGAGTCTTACTCAATTTGGTATTGCTCTGGATAGGTAGCTCTCCCTTCTTGGAATTTTCCATACTAAACCTCTTTAGTACCTTAGCCAAGTATGTGCTCTAACTAAGTCCAATTAGTCTCTTCTTTCTATCTCTCAATATCCTAATCCCAAGAATATAGGCAGCTTCTCCAAGGTCTTTCAGGGCAAAACACTTTCCAAGCCAATACTTAACTTCATTCAAGGTTGGAACGTCGTTACCAATGAGTAATATGTCATCGACATATAACACCAGAAAAGTTACTATACTCCCACTAGCCTTGATATACACACAAAACTCATCTTCACTTCTAGAGAAACCAAACTCTTTGACTTTCTCATGGAAGAAAAGATTCCAGCTACGAGATGCTTGTTTCAATCCATAAATGGATTTCTCAAGCTTACACACTCTATTGGGAAACTTTGCATCGACAAAACCATCTGGCTGATTCATGTAAACATCCTCAGCCAACTTCCCATTAAGGAAGACAGTCTTAATATCCATCTGCCAGATTTCACAGTCATGAAAGGCAGCTATGGCGAGCAATATCCTGATAGATTTGATCTTGGCTACTGGTGAGAAAGTTTCATCATAGTCAACCCCTGGGGTTGGTGTGAAACCTTTCGCAACCAGTCTAGCCTTGAATGTGTGTACATTCCCATCCATGACTGTCTTCTTCTTGAAGATCCATTTGTAACCAACTGTCTTACGACCTGGTGCATTATCAACCAAATTCCAAACTTGGTTGTCATACATGGATTTTATCTCGCTTTCCATTGCCTCTTTCCACTTGGAAGCCTCTGGGCCTGCCATTGCTTCCTTGTAAGTGACTGGTTCATCTAAGTTTACCAGTGTTCTGTCACTTATGAATGTGTCACCATCTGAAGTAATATGAAAACCATACATCTCAGGTGACATACTCACCCTAGTGGATCTTCGAAGAGGTAATGATTTATCAACCGGCTCAACAGGAACTATTTCCTCTGGTTGAGTGCTAGTGTCATCTAAGGTTCCTTCGTTGGTTGACTCTTGAATCTCTTCAAGGTCAATGGTACTCCAGCTGTCCTCTTTGAATATGAGCTCTCTTTCCAGAAAGACTCCTCTTCGAGCTACAAACACCACGTTCTCACTAGGTCTGTAGAACAAATATCCAAAAGACTGCTTTGGGTAACCAATGAAAACACATTTCTCATTTCTAGCTGTTAGCTTGTCGTGAGTCTCTCGTCTTACGAAAGCTTCACAACCCCAGACTTTAATATTTGCTAATGAGGGAACTTTCCCTGTCTACATTTCGTGAGGTCTTTTGGCAACCTTCTTTGTAGGGACAAGATTGAGGATGTGGGCGGCTGTCTCTAAGGCATACCCCCAGAAGTGAATAGGAAGCAAGGCACGACTCATCATAGAATGAACCATGTCAAATAAGGTTCAATTACGCCTCTCAGCTACACCATTTAATTGTGGTGTCCTAGGAGCAGTCAATTGTGAGACTATCCCACATTCTTTCAGATAGTCGTTGAACTCGATGCTAAGATACTCCCTGCCTCTATCGGATCTAAGTATATTTATCTTTCTGCCCAATTGATTTTCGACTTCATGCTTAAACTCTTTGAACTTTTCAAAGGTTTCTGACTTATGTTTGATCAAGTAAATGTAACCATATCTGCTATAATCGTCCGTGAAAGTCACATAGAATCGATTAGCATCCCTTGTGGTTGATCTGAAGGGCCCACACACATCTGTGTGTACGAGATCCAACAGACCTTCACCTCTTTCACAAGACCCTGTGAATGGTGATTTTGTCATCTTTCCCAAAAGACAAGATTCACACATATCATCTGATTTTAGGTCAAATGATTCCAAAACTCCATCCTTTTGGAGTTGGGCTATGCGTTTCTTGTTAATGTGTCCAAGACGACAATGTCACAAGCATGCTTTGTCTACATTATTAGACAAGTCAATATTAAGTACACTATTTCCTAAGCTATCAACACAATTCATTGTTTCATACACACCATCACAAGGTAAAGCTTCAAACATAAAAACACCATTCCTATCAACAGAAATTGAACCATTCAAATCATTAAAAGAATATTTAAAACCTTGTTTGAACAATGCATGAAATGAAATAATGTTTCTCGTCATCTCAGACGAATAGCAACAATTTATTAAGTCTAATATAACATCATTACTAAGCAAAAGTTGATAAACTCCGATCTTGGTTACTGGTGAAGACTTTCTGTTTCCCATGATCATGTTTATCCTCCCATGCTCTATCTCCTCACTTTCCCTTAGCCCCTAAAAATCAGAACAGATATGAAAACCACATCCTGTATCAAGGACCCATGAACGAGAAGATAATGAGTTATTAGCAGAAATAGTGTAAATACCTGTCGAGGATGGCTTCACTTTGCCATCCTTGAAATCTTGCAGCTATTGTGGGCAAGATCTCTTCCAATGCCCCTTTTGATTGTAGTAAAAGCAAACGGCCTCTTTCGGATCAGAAACATGGGGAGTGGAACCATAGGGCTTAGCCTTTGGGCCATTACTAGATAACACAGCTTGAGCCTTGCTTTTCCAGTTTTTCTTGGGAGGACCTTTCCTCTTCTTCCCCTTTCCCTGTCCAATGGCCAAGACAGGGGCACTTGCAGGTGTGGAGGGTATACTTTTACCCTTCATCCCTACCTCAGCTGTCTGCAACAAGTTGTGCAATTGGGCCAATATCTGCTCAGTTTTGTTCAAATGGTAAGTTAAAATAAACTGACCATAACACTCAGGCAATGAGTTCAAGACCATGTCAATGGCCAATTCCTCATCGAAGTGAATGTTGAGCTTGACCAAACGCTCTATGTAGCGTTGCATTCTTTGCACATGAGATACAACTGATTCCCCCTCTTTCATCTTGCAAGCCATGAGTGAATTGACTACTTCAAACTCTTCTTGACGAGCTCGCTTATGGTACTTTTCGATAAGGTCCATGTTCATCTCAAAAGGCCGGTAGTCCTCATAGTACCTTTGCAGTTCTGGGGACATGGTTGCGACCATGATGCATGCCACTTTGGTAGCATCATCATAGTGCTTCTTGTATGCAGCATACTCTTCGGGAGTGGATTTGGACTCATCAAGTTCTTTGAGCTCCTTTTCAAGGACATACTCTTTGTCCTCAAATCTGAGCGCCATCTTGATGTTACGCATCCAATCGTTATAGTTCGAGCCATCCATAACGACTTTAGCGTAAATGTTGAGCAAAGAGAAGTTGTGGTTGGAGGATGAAGAAGCAAAAGTGTTTCCAGGAGTAGACATCTGAAAAGAAGGATAGTTTTAGTTTAGATTTCAAGACACCTCAATACAATAACCCAAAGATATCATATCAAGGTTAGGACCCAACTATGACGATTTACAACTTAGAAATGGGATGTCGAGATCCAAGTTCAAATCTCATAAAGGTAGGTGAATGACGATTCACCAATTCCACCATTAGACGAAATGAAATTCCTAATTCTTTTGAGATACATTAAAACTATTTAATGGCATGTTTTAATCTCGGATTATGCTCTACTATTTGTGACTGGGATACCGAGGATCACAAACTAGATGTGAATAACCATGCAAATGTGCTTGGTAACCTTATTGTCTTTATCATTAACTATTGATGTGTTGGTAAACCACACACGCTCCATCAAAATGATAATTATAAGATACCCATTACTACTTTTTATTAGTGCCTTTTAGTGTGCTGGTTAACCACACAAGCTCCACTAACGACCAATAAAGCATAATGTGCAATTTCATGGATTAGCATACTTTTCACATTTTTTCCTAAAGTAGCTAGAGTTGGGATTTTTAAAAATAATGTTCTAGTACTTTTTTTAATAGCATTATACTTTTAATGAGAAGTAGTTGTCCTATCAAATCCGTTCGGCTAACGACCCTCCACTAATCAAGGAAGCGGTGGGTGAGAGTGGACACCCATTCAACTACCATTTTATAGGCAGTTTCCTTATACCCCCCTTATAGATTGGCTTCGTGAATGAGGCATACTAGCGATTTGACTGACAATATTCTTATACATATATAATATTAGACTTTTAATTATAATATATATATATATATATATATATATATATATATATATATATATATATATATATATATATAAGGTGTGTTTTAAAACATTTTAGGTAAAACAAATCGAAAAAAAATGGCCTTTAGGGTTTAATAGCTATAAACCCTAATTTGCAATTCAACAATTATAGCAATTCAATTTAAAACAAACAATGGCTCTGATACCACTGATGGGTTTTAGGTAAAACAAATAAACTAGAAAACAATTCCAAAGTTCACATGCAACCTACTTTTGATCTATGTTTTAACTATTGAACATACAACTTTGAATTGCAAAACAAGAACCCTAGAGGAGGTCACTATTTTCGAAAATAATAAACTAGGGTTAGGAGTTACATACCTTTCAATTGTTATAGCAAACAAGTGACAATTCCCTTGATCTTGATCTTGATCTTCTTGGAAGCTTAGCACCACAAGTGTAATGCCTCTAATGGAATCACACTCAAACTAGCAAGAAGGAAAGTAGAAGAGATAGAGAGGGGAGAGGGAGTATGCAAAATCTCGGCCTTAGGGTTTCTTCAAAAGAAAGACTGACCAAAATATGAACCAGGAGGCTCCTTATATAGCTGAGGGGTCTAGGGTTTAGGGGAAACCCTAGTTATCCTTTGCTTAGGGCCTAAGCAAACCCAAGGGCCTTATCCAAGCCCTTATGGACGAAATCATTAGGGTTTCCCTATAGATTTCGTCCACCCTCTTCCAAGGGGGTTCTAGAGCCTTCCATTCAACTATTAGATAATTGCAAACTAGTCCATGCACCTTACAATTAATACTTTTAACCCCAAAATTAATTCTGATTAATTTCTGGCTAACTATTAATTAAACATGATGATTTCTAATTAATATATTAATCTTTTAACATATTAATAAATTCATTTATATTAATTTATTAATCTTATAATAAATTAATATCTCTCCTTTCATAATTTCCTTGTCTGGTTGCTAGATTTTAGGGGAACCTAAAAGGACTGTGTTGCTATCAATTCAAGTACATACCAATTATAGTTATGGCCTTAGACACCTAATCCAACATTACTCTCCAAATTCAAACCCTCGTCTTCTCTATAAACCTATTCCACAAACAACATTCTAAATAAAAAAAATAATGCTTCTTGATATGGATGTATTTATTTCATATGAACAACCATATCAGAATTATATGTCAAGTACATTTCAATTTGTAGCAAAGTATTGCAAAAAGACAAATATCAAGTTCAACTCTCTAGTGGAATCTCTGCAAGATCAACTTGTTAATACAACAAAAAGTCCTAATCTATATAATGATTACATGAAAAACTTCACCAAACAGAATTGTACACACTCCTAGTCCAGACAAAAAATTGAAAAAATCAAAGTTCAAAATTAAGCAAATTTCATCAGCCAACTAAAGTTAAAAAGTAAACTAATTTCATAGCAAAAAAAAAATCGACATGGCGGCTCAATCACTAAATCAGGGGAAACCTAACATAACTAAATACACCATCGATTATTACATATAGAAACTCAAGTGTTGAGGTGCGATCGATCCCATGAAGTTGTAGATATGGTCGCATAGCTTCAACGAAGCCATGGGGGAAGGTTAGTTCGACCCCTAGAAATTGCATCTAAGGGTGGTGTTTCCTCGACACAAATAAGAATTGTGGAGCGTGTTTACATATCTTTCATTGCAGGAGCTGCCTACTTATGATTCTAACATTTGGTGAGTTGAATTGAAGATCGGAGATACAGCGGACCTCAGCCGCTTTACGAACGACTTTCTTCGATTCCTTAATCCCTAACTTCATTGCAATCTCGAAGAATTGATTTCAACAAATAGTGATGGAGAAAGAGAAACAATCGATATTTGGCTTCTATAATTTTTATTGTGAATGGCGGAAGATGATATCGAAGAGCAACCACCACACAAGAATATTGAATCCGACGTTTTTCGAGTTTCGTTTGGCATTCCATACATTTTTTCACGTTTATATTTTTCAAAGATAAAGAAATGGGTTTTTCCCCACTTTAAAACTTTTAGGCTCGAACAGGGAAACCAAAAACTTATAGTGGCATAAAAAAACCTAATAAACTATTTATAAATTTTTAGTGGCATATAACTTGTATGAAACAAAATGTATAAGTTGTAATGGCATTTTAAATCATTGAGCCGCTGATAAATGTGAACATTAGTGGCAAAAAAATTGTTAAATGCCATTAAATCTATCAATATTTATAGTGGCATATAAAATATGTCACTAAAAACTTAATATAGTGGCAAAAAAAAAATTATGCCACTGAAAATATATGCCACTAAATGTCAATTTGTTTGTAGTGTTGGGTTATGAGTCGATACATGTATGTAAAAACGACTGCTTTCTTTTCTGAAAAGAACACAAGTTGTTGCAAAAGTTTCCGGTTTGTAATGAGATTCGGTGTCGATGATGGATTCCAAGAACCTTCTCGAAGTGACGAAAATGACAATCAACGGTGGGTTGTCGAAAATGTTAATCACAGGAGAATTTGGGATCTACCGATGAACGATGTTGCCCATGATCCCATTGAAAATGTCGACAATGATTCAACCAATTTCGTTCTTAGTAATGCTTCTTCCAATTTCAGTCTCTCATTTGACTTTAGCCAGTATTTTAAAAATTCTCAATCTGTTGAAGATGATATTGAAGTTGACCCACCAACGAGTATCATCAATAATCATATCGTATTATGTGTGTGTCTATATATATATATATATATATATATATATATATATATATATATATATATATATATATATATATATATTGTGTAATAATTTTTCAGTATGTCATTTTTTTGGATTGCATTGCTCTATCTCATGGTTGCTGTGATGGGCCATGGAGGTGACGGTGGTGACGAGCCACCACATCCATTCGGTGGAGGTTTTGGTGATCACCATAACGATGGTAATTAAGATTTATTCTAATTCTTTGTATTTCATATTATATCTATATAAAAAAACTATTTTAACTAATATTTTTTTATGCAGCGGTGCCTCTGAAACGAAGAGGCATGGCAGTAAATAAAAAAATGCACAAACTATTTGCAGCTAACGGCAACCAGCCTCTTAAAATAGTATTCGACATAAATACTAACATGCCGATTGGGGAGGTATACGAATGTTTCATTCGGGAGGTTGGGAGCTATATGTGGCAGGACATCGGTTTTGATAAGGACACATGGACAGACGTTTATGAAGCCGAAAAAGTTGGAATGTTCCAGTATCTTTCGATAAATTATTTATAGAGTTATATGTTTAATATTTTTTAATTTTGATTTATTTTTAATTTCTCTATTTTTTTGTAGAGATGGTTTGATTTTGGAGCTATTGCCGATTACAAATCATCTCATGGCTCCAACTTATTGGGTGTCAATGAACAATCAGATATGTGCGCGGTATAGAGGCCGCAAAAAATCATTTGACTGCTTTTGCAGAGGATGTGGAGGTAGCAAGGGATCAAGCCCCTACGGGTATGGATTGGCAACGTTGGAATGCTTCTATTGACCATTTCTTAACAGAAAAACATCAAAAACGATCCGCTGGAAACAAAGAATGTCGGAAGAAGCAAGTAGTGAAGAATCGTGGAGGGACGTGCAGCTACGTTAGTGCTTGTTACAAGAAAGTAAGTTACAATAATGTTTATTCAGTTATAACATATTTTTAATGTTTATTCAAATATAACATATTTTGTAATGTTAAACAGAATTTGAATAGACTTGAAGTATTTTTTTCGTGGGTATGTGAATAAAAAAGGGGAATTTGTTGATCCTTTGGTTGAGCAATATGTAAGTTATTATTACTTAAAAATGAAGTAGATTGTTGTGTTTTTTTTTGTTAGTTTTAACGTGTATTAACAATCTTTGTGAAATACAAAATGCCTTAGTTGTTGAGGTTGCTCTACAGACTCATCACATAGCCGACTCTGATGGTAATCCAGACACCATTGATTGGATCGCAATATTTGAGAAGGTGTTGGGTACACGAAGGGGGCATGTGATAGGCATTGGCCTAAACCTTCTTTAGTTGCGGGTACAAGTGCTCAACTCAATGGCAGTCACAGTCACAAGCACCGCAACCAACATATGTACTTGTTAAATTGTTAATGACTTAATTCATTTGGTGTTTTGATAGTTTGATAGTTTGTTAAATTGTTAATGACTTAATGTGCTTGTGACTTAATTGTAGGATGTTGATGTGAATGTTTTTTTTCAAAACCCGGCATTTGTGACGGCCATTGGAGACATTACCCGCTCCTTTAAAAACCAAGTCAACAACGAGGAAAACAACGATGGGGAAGACGAAGACACATAGTATTTCTTGTTTTATGTTATAGATGATGTTATTTTGAAATTATTAGATAGTTTATGGATTATATACTAGATGTTTATTTGATATTTATTAGATATGTAATATGGTATGTTTGATGTTTTATGTAATGTGGTATGTATTTATTTGTGTTTTTTATTAAATCTGCATTTTATAATATATATATATATATATATATATATATATATATATATAAACTAATATCATAAAAATATGTTTTTTTAAAAAAAAAATAGTAGCGACACCTTTAGGGACGACGTAGACTAATTGTGACGACACATAACTCTGGAAAGCTTTGCCGGAAAAACTCCTGCCTAGAATATCAATAGAGACAACATCAATAGCGACGGCACAAGAGTATTAGAGACGACATGTATTAGAGACGGCGGTATTTGCGACGACAAACGAGTATTAGCTACGAGGTAATAGCGACGACCCTTTAGAGACGACATGTCGTCGCTAAAGGTATTAGCGACGACAAGTGGCATCAATTGTGACGATTTTTGTTGCCGCTAAAGGTTACATTTTTTGTTGCCGCTAAAGGTTCATGAAAAAAAATCGGAGCATTTTCAACAAGGAATGATCTAGACATGCCAAATCATAAACGATGGTAACCATAAGCAGGAGGTTACAACAACATGGAGCGGTTGGTGGGTTGATACAGTTCTCACTGTTCTTATTGTAAATCAGTCAAAGAAATTGTCCTTTTGGTTGTATTACTCCATCAAAAGGTAAACCACCAAACCCTTTGGCAATCCATGAGAATGATGACATGTTCCTATGATAGCCCATCCCTCTCATAAGTTGTTTTTGGAGTTCTTATTAATGAATGATCAAGTAAATGAGATACATCATTTTCATTAAAGTTACATCTCCAAAAAAGTTAAAGCCTATTTGGGGGTAACTAAACTTAGAGATCTTTTGGCATGCACAATCACATAATCTGAGGAAGACAGAATACAAAGCAGCCATCATTTTTTGCATGTAATAATCTTGGCACAGAGGGTTTGATCAAAATCAAACTTAACCCAAGCAAAACTGGCTGCTCAACGATGGCGTGTTTAAGCAACTCCACCCTTAGATTCTAACATAGAACATTCAACAGATATAAATGTCAGAGAAACAAACATCAACAGGCATGTAATATCTTTATCTGCTACTTGATTAGACTCTTCAACTATATAGGAATAAACTGAATTTATTCTAAACAAGAAATGTAAAACCAGTTACCAGATTAACCTAAGGTAAGAGAGAAAGGGAACGGGCATGAAGGTTCAGTCACTTCAACAACCCCTTCAAGCATCTGAATGACCTTCCTCATGGTTGGCCTCAACAAAGGGTTTTCTTGTACACACCAAAGTCCAACCATCACAAACACTTTTAGCTTCTTATAGTCATCAAGAGCCTCCAAATCATTCTCAACAAGCAAATCCAATCTACCTTCCTGATAGCAATCCCATGCCCAATCAGTCAAGATTGCTTCATATTCATTACCACTCTCATTTTCTTTGACACTCTTTCGACATGAAATAATCTCTAGTAACAACACACCAAAGCTATAGACATCAACTTTTAGTGTGACTGGAGCGTTTCTAAACCACTCTGGAGCCACATATCCTTTCGTACCTCGAATATCAGTATTTGTTCGACTTTGATTCATCACCAAAAGCTTCGCTAGTCCAAAGTCAGAAATACGAGCATTATAATACTCATCAAGAAGTATATTCTGAGGCTTAATGTCACAATGGATGATCTGAGTGCTACATTCTTCATGAAGGTACGAAAGTGCCTTTGCAATGCCTAATGCTATATGGCACCGATGATTCCAACTTGGTCTCATTTCTCCAAATAGAAAGCTGGCCAAAGTACCATTACTCATGTACTCATAAACTAGCAACCGATGTTCACCATCATCACAAAAGCCAAGCAACTGAACCAAGTTTCTGTGATGAGTTCTTGCAATAGCATTGACTTCGGTTCTGAATTCCTTCTCACCATCTTGAGCCATTTGATTCAACTTCTTCACTGCCACAGTGTTTGTCCCCATTACCCCTATGTAGACTATTCCAAAAGCTCCTCTCCCAAGTTCATCTTTAAACCCATTAGTAGCATGGACAAGCTGTTGATATTTAAATCGAATCAGATTCGTTTCAGAATCTGGATTCAGTTTGCTAGTGTTTTTCTTGTAGACTAGAAAGATACCAAGACAAATGACAAGAAACAATATGACGTTTACAAAAACAGAGGTACCAAGGAGGGATGCACCCACGATTATCAAACTTTGCCGATTCTTCTTGCTTCCAGAAAAATGAGGAGGGTTTTCAAGAGGAAGATCACCTTTCCGAGATTTCACGAAAGCTTTCACATTAAGTGAAACATCAACCTTTCCATTGGAGAGTGGAAGCTTCTTCTTCCAACATTTATTGCCTCTGTAAATTGCAACAGCGCAAAAACAATCATTTAAGCAGGAGTTTTTGCAGTCAACTTCACTAGTTGGGTTCATGATGACATAGTCAGATGTTGGCCAATCAATATCCTTGAGTTCCACAAAATCGATATCTTCTTTATTTGAGGCACCTTTGTCACAGTTTGGAAAGAAATATGGTTTGCAATCACCATATGGATCATTGGGATCAAGCAATGAAAACCCTCTTGGGCACTCACACTTAGGTCGATTATTCTGATCAAGGCTGCAGATATTATTATATCCACATGCCCCACTTCCTTCAGACGCAAGGAAACTAAGGCATATGTTTTCTGGAAATGACCATACACGTTCCCAGCTTGAATTATCAGCGGAATCCCTGGAGTGATAGTATTGGGTAAAAACCCCATCAAAATCGAGCGTAACTCTGTGATAATAGTCTCCAAATGGAAGTTCCTGGCTTGGAGTAAGATCAAATTTGCTGCCATTTCTTCTCAATAAATACAAGTATCCTACTCCATCAAAGATCAGCTGTTCAACAGAATTCGACTGATTGGAGAGATCACCAGTTTTAGTGGCATAGTATGAAGGATAAGCATAATTGGTTGATATATCTCGAGTATTAAGAACGAGGTTCCCATCTTCAAGCAGACGTAGCTGAAACCTTCCTCTGGAGAAGTTAGTTCTACTCATTTTTGAGTAAATCTCTCCACCTTTCTCCATAACCTGAGTGGGCAACATAGTATCTGATGGAAATTCGAAACTATCCCATATCTTGCGAGATTCATTACCAACAATCACAAAGTTACCTGTATCATTCATGACACCATATGCAATATCTGAAGTCGACCCAGAAGTCCATACATCCTTGCCTTGAGTATCACTCAGAACGAGTCCACGTCCATTTATTAGCTCGATTTTCGACCCTCTAGGCACTGTAGGACCTCCTTCTGGATACCAGATGATGGTTTTCTCAGGTATCTTGTCAAACCATATGGATAACAAGAAGTTGTTTTGACCTTGAATAAGTTGGAAACCGAAGGCAAAATCTCCAGAAGGTGAGAGCCATGGCATGGCATCGTTTGTAGCTGTGAGTGTTGCTCCAACAGATACAAAACGGTTTGTTTGTTGTGCGATAACTAAAAGTGGTAGGAAAAGAGTTAAGAGAATGAGATACATTGAAAAGAGATAGAATGGAAGCACAATAGTAAAAAACTGTGGGACTTGAAGAAGAAAAAGATATGGGTATCAAGATAAGTCAAAGACAACTGGATTCTACATGCTTCCTCCTGCTGCAAATCCTTTATGGAAGGAGATAGAGATTACTCCTGTTGAATAACGTTTAGCTGGTTTTCTTGAACCTCGTAGTTATCTTGACTAGTTTCCATGTACTGATTGGAGATTAATAAAGAAAACCAATCATCTTACACCATGGAAAGAACGTAATCTAATAAATAACATCAAACTGTCAACATCGAATACCAAACACTCCTGAGGCTGCTAAAAACAGTGATAAATTTTCAATTTTCAACTTAAACTTATAGCATGACTTGCTATTAATTGTCAGTAGTCAAAGTCGTGAAAAGATGGTAAGACTTGAACTGAAAAAGAGATACGTGAATCCGTAGGAAGACTCCTGAATAAGTATTTGTCTTGATGAAAATTACATATATAAAATTGGCGTGAAATCATCCTCACCTTACAGCAGGGATTAATCTGTTTTCCATTATTGATGCCATGAAACAGGTGTATGGCTACCATTGCACTAAATGACTGTAGTTGTAATTAAGTTAACTAATTAGTCTTTCTTACCTTATTTTATTATTTCTGTCTGTGTCGAGGACCACAAAGTAAAGTTGAATTGGAAAGGCTTTCCAAACATATTTTATGACCCATATATGTTAATCATGCATCCTAGTTCTCTAGGTTGGAATATTCAGTGAATTAAGAAATTTTCAATTAGGTAATAATCCATTAGGACTCTTTCAACGAGATAATAATCCATGAACAAGGAAAGTCTCACTAGGGCTTCTCTTATTCTGTCATATACACGACATATAAACGACCGGACCTCATGGCTAAGTAGGAACACAAGCACACTATAATTAGGGGTTGAAATAAAACTATAAAGAAAGAAAATTTTGGTTCCAATTATGACATATCAAAAGCCACACAACAACAACAACAACAACAACAACAACAATAATAATAATAATAATAATAATAAATAAAAATCTTTTTGCCACTTGTCACTTTCATATTGATTTCGTCACATGTAATTTTATAGTTATTGTTAGGGTTGTGCACAAAACTGCATAAACCGTACAAACCGTCCACACCGCATAATGCGGTTTTCAACGTTTGTGAGGCGGTTTGCGGTGTGTAATTTTTATAAACTGCATTTTGCGGTGCGATTTGTGGTTTATAGTTACAAATTTACGGTTCAAACTGCACCGTACCACATTGTTTATATATATATATATATATATATATATATATATATATATATATATATATATATATATATATATATATATTTCTTGAAATTTAAGAGGTATACTCATTACAACATAACGTGCAACCTTATGAAGCTTTACATCTAACAATGTACCTCATTGTATCTTTACACTATCTCTAGATCTTGAAAGCACTAAACCCTAACCTCCTCTATACACCTTCAATGCCCTCAAACCTACATCTCTTCTGTCTCTCTCCTTACGATCTCCAGTTTCCGGCAACCCTCCGGTACCACCACCCTCCTCATGCCGCCGTTACAACCTAGAGTAGGTCACCAGCCATCATTTCCTCCATTAATCTTTTCTACCTTTGTTTCTCTTCTTAAAACTACAATCGCACATGTGTTTCTGCTCAGGAAAATTGTAATGAATATCCAACTTTTCAAACCCTAATCTAACTAACGTCATCACACCTCTCATGACTCACGGACTTCCTTTCTCTTTCTCTCTCTCTCTCTCTCCCCCCCCCCCCCCCCTGTTTCTCGGATCTAAACCACAATTGCCACCCGATCAATGACAAAAAAAATTTCAAACGGTGCACCTATGTCTCTGTTCAAGGAAATGGTAATGAAGATTGAACTTTTGAAACACTAATCCAGCTAACACCATTGCACCACTCATTAGTTGCCCTCTTCTCTTTCTTTCTCTCTTTCTCTTTCTCTCTCTCGATGGTGATGATGATGATGATGACGACGGAGGAGGAGAGGAATGGACTCCTACGATGATCGTTGTCATCTTCTGGTAAATTATTCCCCGTTCTCCTAATTTTTATCCCATTGTTGACATATAAAACTAAAACCCCATTACTATCATCTACTGAAAGCTTTCAATCCTGATACGGCTTTTAGTAAAATAAACTTTCTTCTTTTCAATTTTTGGTTTTAGTCAACAAGAATTGATCTAAAACTGAGATAATCGTCATTCTTGTAATTTGTAAATGTAGTTTTGTGTACACTTGCTCTAAATTGCTTCTTCTTGTTATTACTTTCTATAAAGACAGGTCATTTCAACAAAGGGGAAGGGTTTAGGTGTTTACATTTCTTCTTGATGCAGCATATCGAACACAACAAAGTGATCCAAAAAGTCCTAATGAATGACGAGAGTATCCCAACTTAATTAATCTCTCCAAGCACACACACTGCTCGGTTCTTATTAATATAGGCAAATTTCTGATAGTTCTTCAACTATTTTGTTATTTGTAAGGAGTGTTTTGGAGAGAGGTCCTGATCTTATTTAACAAACGGTCATCGGTGATCGTCATTCTGCTCTTCACAAAGTTGCTGCCAATGACCGGATCGAGGTGGGTAGTTCAAGAATTTCTTCATGTTCTTACTTTGTCTTTTTCCCTTTTATGGATTTGTTCAATGTGTCATACAATGTGTGGATTTTTGTTCATATTGTTTCTATGCTTTTTGACGATAAATTTGTCAATCTTGATTCCTTTAATCATTATAAGAAGGTGTGTTTGGTTGCTCTTTGTTTGAATTATACTTCAATTTTTGTTTTTATGTCAATCGCATGAATCAGATGTGATGCATATATAATAAATGTTTCATGTATATTGTTTTGCAATTCGCATCTCATTTGTTTTAATTTTGAACAACTATATGAACATGAATTAAAAAAAGCAATGCTCCAACTAAAACATACAACTTGAAAAAGCAAGACAAACATAATTTCAAATCTCTTTCAACTTGGAGACGATTTGGCATAATTTTTGTATGATTTAATTATTTGTGGAAAGCCTGTTCCAGATATCATTTGATTTTCTAAGTTTTTAGGGTTTTGTACGGTGACTCGACGAATTGGGGAGCCAAACTCGACGAGTAGAGATTGATTTTGGACGCGGGATTTAGGACCTACTCGACGAGTTGGAAGGCCCAACTCGACGAGTAGGCGCTGTAAAGGAAAACACTAAATTTTAGGGTTTGCACCCTATATAATCTCCTTAAAACCTTGAGGTTGATCTTCCATCAGCCTCCAAACCTTAAGAACGTCAGTGCTAAACACTAATCTCTATTTTCTCTCATATTGTGAACTAGAGTGAATTTTGGAGCTTAAGAAGAAGAAGATAGAGAGAAGGAGAAGATCCAGCAAACAAACCCTCACTCTTGAGCTTGCCATCTTGTGGGCTATTATAAGCACTCAAGATTCGATTTGTATCTAAGAGTATTACTAGATCTTGAGTTTACTCTTCATTTCCTATCATTCTTGTCGATTGCATGCATGGGTTTCATAAAGTTTGCAACTTTATGAATCTCCAGGGCATAATGGTCCCATAGTGGGCTAGATCTTGCTTTTGGTCAAGCACAGATGCCATGCATGGATTTTAGAGTATATTTTCATTCTTTGGCCATTTTGACATCAAGACATGCATTGGACATGCATGTCCATAAAGTCGCCATCTTTGGAACGTTTTGAGGATTAGAACCTCTTTTGGAAAGGAGGGATTCCAGATCCCTAAAGTTTTGAACCACATGGCTAAGCTTTTTAGATTTCCAACCTTTGTTAAGGGCTTTAGAGCATTCAGAGTGGTTCTAGAGGATAAAGTTGGAAACTTTTTCCTTCTAGACACCTTTAGGTTTCAGATCTAAGCCTTAGAGTCCATGCAATCAACATATCATCCGAATAAGCAAACAGGGGGAAAACTCGACGAGCTGCCATGGCAACTCGACGAGTTGGATCGGGTTTCCCCATCTACTAGATATTGAGTGAACTTGCCAAGTTGATGGGAAAACTCGGAGAGTTGGCTAGGATTTGTCTCGGTTTTCTAGACTCTGAAGGAACTCAATGAGTTGCTAGATGCACTCGACGAGTTGGGGTCAACTTGGGCTGTTGGCCTTGACTGTTGACTTGGACTTTGACCAGGGTTGACCAAGTTTGACCTTGAGGGTATTTTGGTATTCCGAAATTTTGACAAAACTAGTCACATGATGATTGTAGGCAGTTGAGTTTGAGCTGCGTGTTGGGACTTATCCGATCTTATCTAATCAGTTCAGCATTTTGAGAATGTGAGTCTCCTCACCATACTAATGGGTCGAAGGCACCAAGGTTGGCCCATTCTATGATATGTGGTACACTAGTTGACGTAGTGTTATGTGGTATGATTGTTATTTATATGCAAGGAGGTATGCTAGTTGTATATATTGTACACTTGTATGGAAGACCATGGGGGAGGGATGTAAGACCATGTGGAGAGCCCATAGCTTTCCTATTAAAGACCATGGGGGAGCCCATGGTACCTGGATGTAAGACCATGTGGGGAGCCCATGGCTTTCCTATTAAAGACCATAGGGGAGCCCATGGCACTTAGGTGTAAGACTATGTGGGGAGCCCATGGCATCCTGGAGTAAGACCCTAGGGGAGCCCACGGCATCCCTATATGTTGTATGCATGGCTTATATGGTTTATGTAGCTTTTATAGCTAATATGGATTATGTGGATTGTGTGGGGTATGCTCTCGGGAACTCACTAAGCATTAGCTTACAGTTTGCTGGTTTGTTTCAGGTACTTCTGAGCCTAAGGGCAGAGGCAAGGCTTGATGGTGCGGCATGCATTCTCTCAGGCGTTTTTATGGGAAAATTTGATATTTGGAATAAAATTGTTGATGTTGTGAATTTGAAAACAATTGTCTTGAGATTTTGTGGTTTATTGGAAATGCTTTGATTATTTAAAAATGAAAATTTTGTTTTGAAAATTGGGTCGTTACAATTTGATTAATTTTTTCACCTTCCATAATAATATATTTTTCCTTTATATACATGTTCTTGCATCACTTATTCCTGCATCAATTATAATTCTTGGAAAAGTGAAGAAAAGAAAGAACATTCCATGCAAATGCAAAGAATAAGAGGCAACTACTATTCCGTTAGACGACTACGGGTGCTTATTCCTTCTCTCATTTTTCTTTCTTCTGTCTCAAACATGTGTAAATTAGGGATAAAGTCTTTTTCTTTTAATTTGTTGCTGAATGTGAACCTTGATTTTGAAATTCTGTAATTTGTTGTAGCTAAACTATCTTAGATTTTATTAGCTAAACCATATAAAGAACTTCACCAATTGTATGTTTTTCTTTTGTCTAGAGGAAAAAACGTTTGATAATGATGGAATCTATACATCCAACATGGTGTACAGAGAAGTTTTATGTGAGTAATAAGGTACAATGAACAACTTATTATTTTACAATATTTTCAAATATTTATCGTATATAATCATTTGATGCTTAATGCATGGTATCATATGAAGCTACATGATTGCAGATTGTTGTAAATTATATATTGTACATGTTCTAAATGTACAAAACTTCATGATTGCAGAATGTTGTAATTTATATATTGTAAAATCAACTATGAACTTTCAGATGAAATTTCAAATATGTATTTAACTCTCATCGTATTGTCCGCCTATGCGCCTAGCTAAAAACTATATGTTGAAATGAACTATCCGAAACAAAATAGTCTACCAAAAGGTCTCAATGAACTAGCTCGAATCTAAAGGGAACTGATTGCCACGTTAAAACTATCTTCTGAAAAAAAAAAAAAAAAAAAAAAAAAAAACAATTTGTCGCCCGCTATATATCGCCCACTATATGTACAAGAACAACTATTGAACAAGAATGCCAAAATGAATAATTTCTACATAAATCATATCGGATTAGATGCATATAATCTAATGTAATTAAATACACAAGAACAACAATTGAATCGAGAACGTGAAAATAAATATTTTCCATATAAATTCTATATGATTAGATACATATAATCACATTTGATTATATGAATTTAATCACATATGATATATGTGGACAATATCTATCTTTGTGTTCTCGATTCAATAGTTGTTCTTGTGTATATAATCATATGTGACTATATGTATTTAATCACATATGATTTATATAGACATCCTCCTTTTCTTCCATATAAATCATATGTGATTAGATACACATAATCACATGTGATTATATGTATTTAATCACATATGATTAAAGTTGACAAAGAACAATTACTGAATCGAGAATGCAATAATGAATCTTATCCACATAAATCATATGTGATTGGATACATATAATCACATGTGCTTATATGTAATTAATCAGATATGATTTATGTAGGCAATATTTATTTTTGCGGTTTTGATTGAATAGTTGATTTTGTGTAATTAACCACATGTGATTGTATGTATATAATCACATATGATTTAAGGTGGACAAGATTCATTTTTGCCTTATCGATTCAATAGTTGTGATCATTTACTTAATCACATGTGATTATACATATAATCACATGTGATAAAATACATGAGAACTTCTTTTGAATCGACAAAACGAAAATGAATTGTGTTCACATAAATCATATATGATTAGATTCATATAATCACATGTGATTAGATTCATATAATCACAAGTGATTAGATGTATTTAATCACATATGATTAATCTGGATAAAGATTTGTTTTCGTGTTCTTGATTCAATATTTGTTATCGTGTATATAATCACATGTGATTATATGTATCTAATCACATATGATTTATATAGACAAGATTCGCTTTTACAAATAAAATCAAATGTAGTTAGTAATATAGAATCACATCTAATTAACTGTATTTAATCAAATATGATTAAAGTGGAAAAAACAATTACTGAATAGAGGACGCGAAAATGAATCTTGGCAGCATAAATTATATGTGATTAGATACATATAATCACATGTGATTATATGTATCTAATCGTATATGATTTATGTGGAAAATATTCATTTTCGTGTTCTCGATTCAATATTTGTTCTTGTGTATTTAATCACATGTGATTATATGTATCTAATCACATATGATTTATGTGAATAATATTCAAATTCGCATTCTCAATTCAATAGTTGTTATCATGTATTTAATCATATTTCATTTTATGTATTTAATCACATATGATTAATATGGACAAGGAACAACTATTGAGTCGAAAACACAAAAATGCATCTTGTGCATATAAGTCATATGTTATTAGATCATATAATCGCATGTGGTTTAATACACGAGAACAATTAACGAATCGAGAACACAGAAATGAATCTTGTCTGCTTGTCTCACTAGAGAACAAACTACTTTATGACTTTCCTTGTTCACTCTACCTAATTAGGGTATAAGTGAATAATAATAACATAAAACAAGTAATGTCTACATAATATAAGAGTTAGTGTAACTCAACTCCTTGAACTTGAAAATCAGCTAGCATGAGTTAGATGGATCCATTCCTTTCCGAGAACCTACACAACAATTATAACATTATTTAGCTTGTGCTTTGTTGTATTACTCTTATAAAACTTATGTACAGATTTCCTTATTTTTCTCTTTGATTGTAGTGCTTTGTTTGGGGCCTGTTTTCTTAACTTCCAATCCATTTTTTTAATTTCGATAAAATATTATTAGTAAATTTCCCCCTTTTATCTTTTCAAAAGTATAAGGATCTCTTTATAATGATTTTTGGTTGATTTTATATTAAATTTACAATTTAGTAACTTTAAGTTCTCACTTTGTGTACCACTCAACACTCTTGGGATAAATTGTACCAATATACGAAGAATTACATCATTCCCTTTATATGTGGGAAACTATACATCCATATCTAACTATAGGCTTTGAAATTTTGGCATTTGGAGTTCTGATGAATTTATTATGATTTTTTGAAGACAATACATAAAATATGTGATAGCATGGACCAATATGAAAAGATTTCCAATTTTACTCCTCAAGGAGTTGGAATTTCGAAATGTATTCAAAGTTTGAAGAAACTAGACACACTAAGATTTCCAGAAAACTAAGTCTCATGATTTTTAGGTGTTCTTATTTACTTGCATGAATTTTAGAAGTTGGAGGATAGATTTGGGAAAAAATTGACCATAATAGCTTTTAAATCACTTTTGGTGTTCTATTAAGGTCTTAATGGTTAAGCCTTGAGTTTATCACTTTTTATATGATTTTTGGCTACTTATTAGGGTATTGAGATGTGAAATTCAATTTAACCTAAGGGCCTTAATGCTTGGCTTAATGAGGGTTCAAAGTTAAGGATTTTCACATAAAATGCCACTTTTACACTTATTAGGGTTAAGTTGCCAACTTAACCCATTAAGCTCTTTAAGTGACCTCTTGGAAGGAAAAACAAGTCCTACACAGAGGAAAATTTAACAGAGACATCAAAATATGTTTGGGGAAACTATGCAAGAATATAAAATTCAGTTTATATTCTCAACAAACAAAAATTCAAGTTGTTAAATATGTTTGGGGAGATAAATTTCAGTAAAAAAAAAGTCAAGAAAATAGAGGCAAAGTAAACACATACATCAAAATGATGTTATTTCAGCAGAATTCATCGACAAGCACATACAGACTACAACAATGAATACACCGCCTTATTCTTGATTTATTTGTGGAGGTTTTTTAATTGCTGCATTTCATCGAACACTTGGTATTCATAAAAAATCTATAAGTTGTCACAATGTCTATGAGATAAAGAGTAATGAATCAACAATAACAATAAGAATCACTTAATATTGACATTAATTTCCACAATCTGAATAAATCAAATCAATTCATTATAGTTTTATTCTTAATGTGAACAAAATCAAACCATTTCATCAAATAATAAACATATCTGGTTCAATCGATCTTTGTACTCTGATCTAGATGAAACGTAGCAAACTCATGATGATTTAGGAATTCTCGTGCACTCTAAGAGAAACCAACAAATTAAGTTGTCGATTGGGACTTATGGCAGAAATAATGAATGATAAGCTTCTTGTCGTTGGGATGAAATTAGAAACTGGGTGGTTCACCAGAGGTCCGGTGGTCCGACGTGAAAATAAGACGACATAAATGACATAGGGAGAACTGGTGGGGTTTTTAAGGTTATTACAAGATTTTAATAAAATACAAAATTTATGTGGAATTACCCTATTATACCCTTCATTTAAGAAGAACATCAATTTAGGGCTCAATTACTCACCCTCTTCTACCCTCCACTCTCTCAAAAAAAAAAATTTCGACAATCAAAAGCAATGGAAGAACATCAAGCTTTTCTAATCGTGGATGTACACTACAATTGGAATTTCATACCTAATATTTTACTGTATTTTGCTCTATACATAGCATCGCTAAGAGACGTTGATGTGAATAGTATGACTTTCTCTATTTTCATCACATATATATGTTGAGAAACTTCTAGACTCTCGGTACAAATGTATATTTCTGTCTACCTAAAGTATGATTGAGTGATGGGCTACATGTTCTACAAAATGATTGTGATTATTATGAGTTTCTTGAGGTTATAAATGAAAATAAGAAAAATATGAATGTGTATATTGATCACGATCATGAACCTCTGTTTGATTGGATTGAGATGGAAGACCCGGACGCTATGGAACCTGAGTATAAAGATGAAGATGTTGACTCCATTATAGAAGATGGTGAGAAGTGTGATCACGAAGAAGAGGTGGAAGTTATATCAAGCAAAAGAACCTTCAATGATCACTTTCGAAACAAATTAATTATATCCGATAGAACATGATGATGAAGACTACGATAAACATCCACATGTATATGGTAGCACATGGGTATGACTTATATTTTGAGAAGAATGATAAAGATATTCTTCTTGTAAAGTGTTGTAAAGAAAAAGCACCACAATGCCCTTTTAGATTGTGGGCTTCCTAGATGAAAGAGGAGAATACATTTCAAATAAAGTCCCTTAAAGCACCAAATTTGCTCAAGGGAATTCAAACTTGGGTCCATTGTAACCTACAAGTGGATAGGGAAACAATTTGTGAATCAATTTTGGAGAGTACTAAAATGAGTTTGAGGTTGATGAAATCCCTAGTATCCAATACATTCAACATTAATGCCAATTTTGGGCAGTGTATAAATGCAAAAAGATTTTTATTGTGTGAAATTTAGGGTAATTTCAAGAATCATTATGCAAAGCTGTTGGATTATATATATGAAATTAAAAGGGCCAATCCATGATCTCATGTTCAAGTGTATGTAGAGCCATAATTCAACTATGGTGTTTAAAAGGTTTTATGTTAGTTTTAAAGGTGTTATGGATGAATGGTTATATGGTTATAGAAATGTGGTTGGGGTAGATGGTTGCTTTCTGAAAGGCATATGTAAAGGGGAACTCCTATTAGCAATGGGGAGGGATGCCAACAATCACATATACCATATAGCATGGGAAGTAGTAAATGTTGAGAGTAAGAGTACATGGAAGTGGTTTTTGGATAAACTCATAGAAGGCATAAATGGAAGGGGAAATAGTAATGGGATTACATTGATCTTAGATAGATACAAGGTACATATTATATTTCACATCATTGCTTTAGTTTTACATACACTAACATTCAAAATCAACGTAGGGTTTAATGGAAGCGATGAAGGAAAGATGTCCATAAGTGGAACACAGGTTGTATGCTAGGTACATCCTTGCTAACTTTCATAAAAAAAAACTTAAGGGTGGGTGTTATATAAAACCTATTTGTAGGGAAACAATGGAAACTACAGTTCATAAATTTGCAGTTGTAATAGAAGAGATCAAGAGCTTTGATGTGAGGGAATATTAATATCTCATTCAGAGGGACCCTAACTGTTAGTCAAAGGCATTTTTCAAGGTAAGAATAAACTGTGATGCAATGTAAAATGGTGTTTCAGAAAGCTTCAGTGTTGTTATTGAAGAAGATATAAAGAGGCCACTGATCATAATGTTACATGACATCAGGGTATTTACGACATAAAGGTTGTATTTGTAAAAGGATAAAGGATTAGGTTGGGATTTGGAAATCAGTCCATCTATAAGAATGTAGCTTCAGGACATGAAGATGTTGCAAAGATTAGTGACCATATATTTATGTTAATTAATGTTGGTCAAGGTATGGTGTGTTACTAACTTTGTTTAATTACATATTATAGAATCTATACGCTAGTGGATACAAACAATTTGAAGTTTTTCAAGGTAATGAAAGGTATGGTGTTGACTTAGACGAGAGAGAGAGAGAGAGAGAGAGAGAGAGAGAGAGAAAGAAAGAAAGAAAGAAAGAAAAAGAGAGAGAGAGAGAGAGAGAGAGTGTGTGTGTGTGTGTGTGTGTGTTTCTGTGTGTGTGTGTGGATAAAAAAGTTGGAAATTGTCAGGCATTCCATGTGTACATGTCATTAGTGTCATTTCTTCTTTGAACATTGATCCAAAGGTATATGTTGAAATTTTATTTAATAAAGTTGCCTATTTTAGGAGCTATGAGCATACCAGTCATCCATTTAATGATAGTTCACTATGGCCCCACATTACTAATCTTCACATGTTCTTCCTCCTAAAAGGAGAAGGTTACCTGGTAGCTTATGTATGAAGAAGAAAAAGAGACCAAGCAGAAAATGAGTTCAGTAGGAATAGAATGCATACTAAAGAAGGGTCCTTTAAAAGTAGATCCAAGTAAACTAATAGGTGTCTAAAGAAGGTGTAACATTTTCCATGAAGTTTGGAACAATAAAGATAAGTGTCTAAAGAAAATTCCTTCAAAAGTAGATCCAAGTGAACTAATCAGATCAAGAAAGAATAATACTTCAAAGAAGGGTCCTTCAAAAGCATATCCAACTACTCCAATGCCTATCAATTAAGTACATATGAATCAAGTGACTATGAATCAAGTACATGTGAATGAAGTGAATCATGGTGTTAAAATTCCTAAGAATATTGGTGTTAGAGTTCCTAATAATCTTGGTGTTAGAGTAAGGAAGTGAAACGACCCAAAAATACTACCCAAAAATTTTTCGATTTTTATTATAACAAAACCATGAAAATGAGTATCACATAATAAAAACCATATACTGCGTGTTCAAAATCCATAATGAAATACTGTGAGAAAGCTGTATCACAACTGTATCCAAACATATCAAAACTGAATCAACTCCCAGGACAAAACTAGAGCTGTGGTGTGTGCGATGCCATCATCCCGAGGTCTTCCCTTTGCTTGTGGAAGTACCTGAAACCAAAACTGAAACTGTAAGCACGAAGCTTAGTGAGCTCCCCCAAACTACCACATACCATACAATACATATAAAGCACATACTGGGCCTTGCCCACTGCATCGGACCGAAGTCCGGAACTAGTTGCATCGAACCGAAGTCCGGAACTGACTGCATCGGACCGAAGTCCGGAACTGACTGCATCGGACCGAAGTCCGGAACCGACTGATCATAGCATAGCATAACACATATCAACTAATATAAACACATATACTGCATACTGCATCGGACCGAAGTCCGGAACATATAACACACAAACATGCTTGAATCACATAGACCTCAAGCATATTGAACTGCTGCTTCGTACTGAAGTCCGGAACTGATACTAACTAAACGGGCTGGCATTGTGGTCGTAGACCCGTTCCTACTGGAAGGAAACTCACCTCGTGAACTGGCTGCTGTGTGTATGGCTCTGGAAGCTAACTACTACTGCTCCGGTATCTCCCCGGCTACAAATCCATAACACACTCAATCAAATGCTAATCACTGCACCGGGGTAAAATGACTCTTTTACCCTTGGTCAAAGTCAGCTCTCCTGGTCAAAGTCAACCTACAGTTGACCTGACTCGCCGAGTTGGGCCGCCAACTCGCCGAGTCCCTATTCTCACTTCTCAACCCTACTCGCTGCTACTCGTCGAGTATGGCATCAACTTGACGAGTTCCCTTTCAAATCTAAAACTCAAGCAATCTGCATCCGACTCGCCGAGTCATATGAACAACTCGACGAGTTGTTCTTCGATCTAAGAAGATTGTCTTGGACTTGCCGAGTTGTATGAACAACTCGTCGAGTCCCTCCATTACTGAGTCTGACCTCCAACTCGCTGAGTCCACTCTACTACTCACTGGTCCCCACTCGGCATCACTCAAAAAGGGAAAATCGGGGACTCGCGACTCGACTCGCCGAGTCGTTCTTCCGACTCGCCGAGTCGCTTGCATGCAATCACTTTAAACTCGATTCTGTTTGAATCCAGTGTATAAAACTTATAGATCTGGGCTCCCTTAACTCGATTAGCACGTAAAGATTCTATCTTTACTTGCCCATATGCATCCATGAAGATAAAATGGCTCAAAAAGCATAACAAAGGCTAGATCTAGGGTTCTCATGCAAAGTGTCTTCAAAAAGGCAATAGATCCAGGCTCTACAACTCCTAAATGAACAGATCTAAGGATATCTCGACCTATTAAGGCATCCATACAACTATAGGGTTTGGAAAATACATCAAACTAGCCCTAGAAGAGTTCTAATGGGGGTTTAAAGCATAAAACAGAAGGAAATCCGAAGAATACCTCAATGAACTCTGATTTTGCCCTTGGATCTTTGCTCTACACCTCTTCTCCTTGTTCCTTTCTTCTTCTTTCTCTTAAAGCCTTCAAAATCCACACAAAAACACTTAAATCACTCAAAGGATGGATTAGGGTTTTCTCACAGCTCTCTGAGGGTGAAGGAGGCGAGATTGGGGCTCATAAGGTTGTTTAAATAAGGTGCAACCCGGGGATTTAGGGTTTCTTCCAGGCAGGCAGACTCGCCGAGTCCCGAATATGGACTCGCCGAGTCGCCGACTAACACGTGCACAAAATCCCGTCCCCACTCGGCGAGTCGGGCTATAGACTCGCCGAGTCCCTCTTGAAAACTTCTAATTAAATGCCATGGAAGCAACATACCAGAGACGGGTCGTTACAGGAAGGCCTCATAAGGAATTAACAAGCTACACATTAAGAAGGAGGTTGTGTCAAAGGATGGAAAGGGAGTGAGTAATGACATGGCAGTTAAATTAGATTGATTAGCGTTACCTATTATATTTTGGGTTGGTATTATGTAATAGTACACTTTGTTTGGTGACTATGTTTTCAGAATTCGGCTAACTTTTGATATAAATTACTATATTAACCTTACTAGTAAACTAACAACTTTTGATGTCGTTTTAGTAGTAGAATAAATTATGGTATCCTATGTCCTTTGTGTTTTGTCTTTTTCAACCTTTATTACAACTAATGAATTTATTTATTACCAATGTCTTTTTAGTGGGCATCATATGTCAAATGTATTTCCATTGGGAATCATTTCATATTTTACTTGTGCTGATTTTTTAGTTGGTTTTCGTTTGGTTTTTGGAATGGAATTACATCCATATTAATATTGTATTCTATTTACCAAGTTGACAGGAAATTCCGAATAAATTATCTTACCCTTGCATTCAGTACCAACCACCCACATGCGATTTAATACCAACTAAATTCAATACAAATTACATTCAATACAAATACCAAACACCATTCAACTATTTTTTGATACTCCAAAGGGAGGGTATGGGTATCAATACTGAAAGAGATAATTATGGGGATGATGGGTTTAAGCATGAAAAGTGGTGATGGAAGAGAAGATTTATTTCTAGGATATGCATCCCCCAATATCAGTCCGTAACAACACATGTGACCGTATATTTGGCCAATAACACGTGTTATAGATGGGGATTTGTCACACCCCCGGCCAAGGCGGCAGAACGTGTCAGGTTGTGCGACTAAGTTCATGGATCACATGTAAATTGAATATATAACACACGTACAACAATAAACAAAATAGAATTTGTGTTCCATCTTGATATTTGAATACAAGTTTTTTTACAGATAATAATAGTACATGAATAGCCTTAAGAGATAGGTAGATAATACAACAACTAGCAAACTATGTCACTTGTAATCCAATCCGTCTTTAGTATATGTTTAGTGATTTTCTATGAATACATGTAGTTTTGAGGGTCAACACAAGGTTGGTGAGAGTTACAAGTTTTCTACTAATAGTAGTAATACTTTTAAAAAGTCTAAAAAGTATTTTCTTTGTAGGTATAACAAAACTTAAAATTGTGTTTGTAATGAATCTTTAAAACCAAAATGTACCTTTGTATAAGTAAATCCATACTTAAAACTATGTTTGTAAAGAATCCTTAAATATATATCTGAAAACCAATTATACTGTTACATAAGTTAATCCATACTAAAAGTAGTTTTGAAAGCAACCAAGCCCATGGTTTTTAGTGTGTGTGTGTGTGTGTGTGAGAGAGAGAGAGGGAGAGAGAGAGAGAAAGAGAGAGAGAGAGAGATTCTGGTTAATGTTTTATAGTGAGTCTATAACCAAGTTTTGTGGCTGATTGTACCCCCTACAACGCTTCATTGGACGTTGTAGTAACAATTGTAAACACTTATCACCCGCTTCGATTGATCGTTCGAGGTTGTAACTAGCAACTGCAGGTGGGGATGTCAACCCCGTATTGATCTATACATATGTATCTCGCTCCGAGGATTAACGGTTATAGTAGCGCGGGTATGCTAAGTGTTTAGACTCCGCTAATGAATATAGTATCATTAAAAATCCTTTAACCAAAATATGTTAATAGCTCTCAGCCCTAAGTTAATTGTAATTAAGTCACTAGGCATAATGAATTTCATTGTATGAAGTTTATAAAAGTCGAGTATGTTTGGTATGTATGTAAAGTGTAATGTACTCGTTATTATAAAGATTTATGTTTCAAAGTAATGAACATATGTACATGTATAAACGTTATGTATTTAAACATATAAATATACATGCATAGTAATAGCTTGAATCCATAAAATACTACAAAGTTTTGTGACGTGTTTTTTATGATATACAATGTCACATAAAAATCATATATTGTTGTATCATGTAGCATTTGTTATGTGGACTGATTATTTCACGATAAAATAACCATAATACGTATACGAAAAGTTTATACTAGTTTATTTGTAATAATATGTTATATTATTAAATAACATTTTTATAAACTAGATTTACTATAATTTCGCATAAAGGATAATTTATTTGTATAAACAAAGTATATAGCCACATGTATTCCCCCCCCCCCCCCCCCCTCTCCCCCCCACCCCAAAATAATTAAAAATATTAAAAAGGGGTTGTAAGCACTCGCCTTTGAAGCGTGAGTTCGAGTTACTTGGAGTTCACTTATTATTCGGAAGCTTGACGTGAGAAACAGCAAAGTCACGTTTCTTGAAGTTTGAAATACTTTCGGGACCGTTTTGTAACGAATTTAAGCTATCGGGGGCTATTGGGTAATTTTAATTAACCAAAGTAGGTCTGATTTGGTTAAAATAAATCAATGGAGGGACTGAAATGGTTTAAATGGAATTTATGTTTGAAAATTGGACTGATTTTGTTAAGGATTTCCAATGAAGGGGATTTAATACTTATTTTTATTCAAGGTTTAAAGATTGTGATTTATTTTGTTAAAAATAACCAAAAGAGGGGCTATTTTGAATAAATTGATTCGATGGGGGTTTGGGACTGATTTCGAATAAATGTTTTCATAAGGGGGTAGTTTGGTCATTTAATCGAAGTTGAAAGGCATTAGGGTTTTTATGCCCGTCTCTCGTTTGATCGGGCAAAGGGAAGAGAGATACGACGAAGCGATGAAAGACACACGAAGATAGACGAAGGAAGATGTGAGAAGGAAGCTCGCAGGCGCGCGGTCCACTACTCCGGATGTCTTAGCCGATCGCGAAGAGGTAGGCGTCTCGGGGTCGACGACGCCGAAGAAAAAGAAGGTAGAAGCAGCGAGGTTGCTGTGGAGTTGGCGAATGGAAGTGAAAACGAAGTGGAAGAGAAAGATGCGAGGGAAGGTGCGAGGGACAAAGGAGGTCCGACGGGAGTACGGTCAGTAGCAATTCGTCGCAAGTGAGGGCTTCGGTGGGTTTTGCTCGACCGGAGGAGGTGTGGGGTGCGATGGGGAAAACGACTCAGCAACATCGCCGCAGATGGTAAGGTTTGTAGTGAAGGTCAACGGGAAAGGAGGGATGGAGGGGATAGCCGATCTTCGGTGCCTCCCTTCCGTTTTTTCCTCTTCTCGTTGCCGGCAATGGAGTGGTGCTGCAACAGCAGTGATCGAAGGGTGTTTGGCTTGCTATTGTTCGATAATTACACATTTTCCCCTTTTTTATGTTTGACAGGAATAGATGGAACCTAAATGGGTGTTTGGGTTTGATTTTTTATAGGAAAGAATTAAGAAGAACGATGGTGATGAGACTGCCTTGCTGCTTGCAATCAATAGGAAGAAGAAAAGAAGCAATAGGATTTTTGTGGGTTTTTGTTCTTGATTGAAATATAATACGAGGCAGGAGGATATATATATATATATATATATATATATATATATATATATATATATATATATATATATATATATATCTTTACTATCTTATAAAAGAAATCCCACTATTTCTAAAAATAGATTTAATATAATAATATTATTTTTTTAAGACGTTCAAATCATTAAGCTAATAGTACAAATAATTATCAATAAAATAATATTAAATTTTAACCTGTGATTTGAATTCTTATATTTCTCAACAAATTCTATCTCCTACCCTGAATTTCGGATAATTCAAAATTTGAAATCATCAGAAAATACATGTTGATTCAAATATCTCTCTTGCAGATGGCTCTTTCTTAACAGGTTTTTATTTTAATCCTTACTTGTAATTGATTTCATCATTTTTAACTTTTTGTATTTTTATCTTATAAATATATTGAGTGAAGGCTTTATTATATTAGGTTTGTTCCTAAAAAGGTTTTTACTATGTTTCTTTAATGTGTTGGCTTTGCACGTTCAAAGAACTCAACCAAGATGGTTAGTTAGAGCATTGTATTATCATTAGTTTGTATATTTTGGCATCTTACTTTTGCAATAAAAAACGGTTAAACACAAGATTTGACATGATTAAGGTAGTTTGTATATTTTTCATCTTGTTTAGTCTAAAAATGAAACCTTTTTCATCATTGGTCCTTATAATATCAAGTTTTATCACATGGACTTCCTGATTACGGTGATTATTGTCCTTATTATAAGGTTCTATATGTATTTTGTTCAATATTTTAAGGTTTCGAGAACCTAAATCAATATGAATCCTTGAATTACATACCATCGTTGAAAATGTTTTAATTTGAGACCAAACATGGTTTAAAATCACAATGAACAAGTTGACATCTGAGTATTTTGGCCTTCTCAAAGGCCTATTTATCGACTTTTGAATCACAACACCTGATATTTTAAAGGTTTATTTTTATAAACTATTATTTATATATTTTAGCATTTTACTTAGTAGGACATTAAAATAATAAAGGAATTAAGGAAAACGAAAAAAAAAAAAAAAAAAAAAAAAAAAAAAAAAAAAGAGGACGATAAACAGTACAAGTGGTTTGGGTATGTATAAATGGAAGTAATAACCATTTAGGGGGTGTTTGGTAAAAAAGCTTATTGCTTATTAGTTTATTAGCTTATAAGTTAATAAGTAAATGTAGGGTAACTTATGAAAAAATGACGTATTAGAGGTTTCCCACCAGAATAAGTTATTTTAATTCAAACACTTTTTTAACTTATAGTGATGTGGAACCTAATAAGTTGTTTTAAAAAAAGCTTAGCCAAACACCCCCTTAATATGGTATGGTAATGCTCTTGAAAAATAGATGTCATTTAATATTCATTTCTCGAAGTGATCACAAAATGGTTTTAACTCTAAAGAGATCAAATTATTCGTCGCTCGCCGCTTTGCGCGGGTAGACGGCTAGTATGTATATATATATATATATATATATATATATATATATATATATAGAGAGAGAGAGAGAGAGAGAGAGAGAGAGAGAATTAGGTTCAAATGTTTTTAGCAACTATTATGTGCCTAAATGCACGAGAATTCAAGAAAAAAATAAATCATTAATGTAAAAAAAAGGGTAGATGAGTCATTTTATCTTTATAAACTAAAAATAAATTCTTATATATTTGGTATATCCCTTAAATCACGTCTACTTTTATTTGACTTATTTCAAACCATCATATCCACAACCCTAATGCAAATCATCGACCCTTTTTTTTTGGTGACGCGTCTTCTTCAACAGATCGGGAATAAGGAACGATCAAATGGGAGCAGTCAAAAATCAAGGGCACTAGTGAGGGTCAACAGATTCGCAAGGAGGCTTGAGAAAGGGACTTCGGTCCTCATCGTCGTCTTCATCAGATCGAGAAGGCATCAGGCGATCGATGGAAGTCGAATGGTGGTCCGGTGGTTTAGAAATCGTGAGGGCACAAGGGTGGTTGCAAATTGGGAGTTGTAAGGCGACAGTAAGTCATATGGGGTGGTGGCAATCGGCAGGTGGGTGGAATCAGTGTTGGAGGAAGTTGGGCAACAATGATTCAATCAATAGGTAAAGGCTCCTTCTTTTCTTTTTGTTCTTGTTTGATTTGGCAGAACTACATAGGTGTTCGTTTGATTAACAATCGATGAATGTTTGTAGAAATGCCTCAAAGAGAATTTGGCAGCTTTGTTGTAGAAATGGCCTGAAAGAAAATTTGATTTCTGTGTTGCACGCCAGGTGTTTGTAGAAATGCCTCAAGGAGATTTTGATGTTCAAATTCTTCAAGAACACAAAAATAATTCTAACTTGGTTGTTTGTGTTACTTGGTTCTAACATGTGGTATGTTTATTTGTTAATTATCTAAAAGAGTATTTCTTTTATTTTCTTCATTAAACCTTTTGATATGTTTTTTTGTTGCTGTTATTAACTCCTTATTTGTTAATTACCTGAGTAACATCAATCTTTGCTATTGGTATTTGATTTTTTTTTAATCAATTGAGGATGAAGATTTGATTAACCGTTTATAAGAGATTTTTACAAATTTGAGACAATTTAGAACTTAAACATTGTATGAATGAGAAAACTCTTCTCAAAAGCATTTGTAATCACTTGATTAAATAAACAATATGTGGAAAATATCCAATATTCATACCCTCGTTATTGTATATTTGAAATCTAAAATTATATTAGCAGTAAATACAATACTTTTAAATGTATTCTATGTATTCTATCAGGATGTATTCTACCAGAATAAAATCGATGTATTCTGTCATATTCTATGTATTCAACCAGAATATATTAAGTGATAGTTAATTGTAAGTAACATGTTTTTAACAATTATTGTTTTTTTTTGTATTTGTGATAGGAATGGCTGGAAGAAGGCGTTGAAGACCTAATAGGAATAACTTGAAAAATGAATAAAGTTTGATCATACTCACAATTTAAGAATGTTGTTATTTTTTAAGAATTTTAATCATTTTTGTTGATATTCTTTTAGAATATGTATAATTATATTAAAATGTATAAGGATTTTAGTCTGTAAGAATATGTATGAATTTGCATTTAAGTTCGGATGTATAAGAATATATTGAAATGTTTGTTATTTTTCAACATCTGATTCAAGAATTTTGTTTTTCTTCAATAATATTTTATTAGAATAAAATTCTGAAAGATCATTATTCTAACAAAAAATATTCTGACAGAATAAAATCCGTAAAAATTGAAATTGAATTAATTAAAAAAATCAGATTTTTTTTAAATTAGGAGAATTAATCATCCCTAAAAATCCGAAATTTTCCTTTTATAAATGTAGTTAATTGTCCAAAATACCATTTTGCTAAAAATTGTGTGATTATATGGTACATGTTATCCCATTGTAATATCATACACTCTCAAATCATGTACATTGATTAATTTCACCCGTTGGTCCAGATCTATGCATTCTGGCACACAATACTTAATAAAAACAAAATAACCTAAGCCTATATATATATATATATATATATATATATATATATATATATATATATATATATATATATATATATAACCTTAGAAACGACAGTTGGTATTTTAAAAAAATTATATAGATAAAAAAATGTCAAAATTATGTTTTCATGAATGAGATATTTTAATAGATGACAACATTTTTATTAAAAAAAGCAAATTACTAAAACATCAATTAATGGTATTTCACTATTTTGGTCATTTTGCATAATTTATATTTGAAATTATGTAGACAAAATTGCAAAAATGGTCCCTGTGGTATGCATTTTTTTGGGGTTTTGGTCCAAACCACGGGTTTTTTTAGATTCGTGGTCCTTTTGGGCTAGTTTCATTGTAAAACTGGTCCCCGATAAACTTGAAAAGACGACTTTGCCCTTTTAATTTGTTTTTTCCATTTAATTAATTATTTTTTCTTTTATTTAAATATAAATGTTAAATCAAATCAAATGGGACCCACCTGTCTTCTCTCTCTCTCTCTCTCTCTCTCTCTCTCTTCCTTCGTTCCTTCCTTCAGTCATGGCTTCTCGTTTTTCTTCACCACCAGGGAAGAGGTTGTCGGCCACCGGAGCTTCCTTCTCCTTCCTCCTCCGGCCGATCAACACCTCCCAAACACCCCTAAAGATCGTCTCCTCCCCCTTCGTGTGTTGCTACTAGCGCCAAAGCAAAAGAACCAAGGAGGGCTCGCCAGAGATCGGCTGCCCCTCCCTTCCTCGAGATTTCTCAGCCACCACTGGAGCAAGCTTTGTTCCTTTATTTCTCTAGTGTTTGCTTCTTATTTTTCGAAATCGAATACGCACATCATGTATTTGTATTTGGTTAACAGAATTTCTAGGGTTTTGAAAGGATTTATGGGTTTCTGATCCTTGTTCAAGAAACAAGATGGACTTGGCTATAGATTCAAACTTATCTCCGACTTCTCCTCTGTTGGTATCGTATTGGCTGAATCCACTTTGAGGTTGAACAAATTATGAAAGTTTAAGATTGATTTAAGGTCAATTAATTGTGATAGTGGTAAGAAATCAAATACGCCGTCTCCGATTCAGGGGCCTTTGTTTTTTTTTCGAGAGCCCTACACCACCTCCTTGTCGTTGAAATCAAAATTAAAATTCGACTGGCTCTCATATGGGGATGCTGAAATAGGAACTGAAATCTCAAGATGGGGAAGATGAAAAATTGAAACATTGCAAGTCACCACCATCACCATCGATCTGGGTTCCATTTTTACAGGTGTATGCATGTGTGTGTTGAATTTGAACATGAAGTTAGTTTCAAGTTTTTGTAGAGATGGAGAATCTTTTTATGGGTTATGATAAGGAAGTAATTAGGTATTATTCATAACTCAGATCTTGTTCAGGTAGAAGAACTTGGAGCTTGGGAGTAGTCTCGGTGGAGAGAGAGAGAGAGAGAGGTGGGTCCCATTCTTATTTTTTTAATTATTAAAATAAATAAAATAGTATTATATTTAAAAATAAATGAAATAAAAATGGAAAATAAATACCCTAAGGGTATTACAGTCATTTCACAATTCGGAGGGACCAAAAACACAGTGAAACTATGTCAAAAGGACCACATAGCCAAAAAAGTCATGGTTTGGACTAAAACCCCAAAAAAATGCATAGCACAGGGACCATTTTTGTAGTTTTGTCAATTACATATATAATCTTCATATCTTATTACCTTTATATTGCATATCCTCTTAAATTGTTGCAGTTTTTGTTTCATCTTATTTTTTTCTAAAAAATGCATATTAAAGTATAATTTTCAATAAATTGTCTAAAAATGTCTAGACCAATATTCTCCACAGTACATATTACCTAATTCTTTGATCTTGAAGCCACATCCCATGCATCAAACTTTGTTTTTTGAAACCATGTTGACTGTTTTTGAATTCCACAGAAAAATAAAATTATTTTGTATTTTAAACTAGAAAAAAACATTATAAATGGTCCATGTGGTTACCCAAAATCTGAAGTTTAGTCCCCGTGGTTTAAAAACCTCATTGATGGTCCCTGTGTTTTCAAAACTATTGATGTTTGGTCCTTTTTGCTAACTCCGTTAAGTTTGTCCGTTAACTAAAGGGTATTTTCATCATTTCACCACCACAGGGACCATTTATGATGTTTTATTTTTTAAATTAAATTTAATCTCTCCCTCTCTCTCTCTCTCTCTCTCTCTCGATCGGTCGATTGAAACATATAACCCTCCATCTCATTCGTATCTCACCAGCCAATACCATCGTTTCCCGACCTCTTCCATCCTCCTCCTTATTCAAACCAAGAACCACCACCACCTGCTACCTTCCCTCTCCATTCACCGCCAAGGAGAAACACCATCAAGGGTGGTGTTCCTGTGGTGACCACCGAGAGGCACAATCACCTACTGTGGTGACCATCCATCGTGAAGGAAAACCCCAAAGTGATTGGGTCGACATGATCTTGACCACTGTCCAAGACAACGATCTAAAATTGATTTCATCATCGACGAGATCTTGAGTTGATTTAGGAGAACGAAGGCGAAGATGGTATGGGAAAACACAGCGATGGCGGCAATAACAAATAAGGAAGATGGACTGTCCAAGACACGTTGTTCTTACTTGACGTCGATTTTTGGATTTCTCGGTAGAGGCGAAGGCGGTGGTCGGCGAATTACAGTTTCCTACCTTCCATATTTACCGATTGTTGTGGAATTCGTCTTGATTGTTACAATAGAGAGAGATCCGTTTTGGTGAAGATCATCCCTACATCTACAAAAATCGATTTAGGTTTAGGGTTCACATCAGAAATTGATTCAAATTAATCGATGGTTGTGGAATCCATGTCCTTCCCTCTTTCTTGTCCTTAAAATCATATCATATTGTGTGATGGATAAATGGAGATTTCATCAGGTTTGTTTAAGATTTTTTTTCTAGGATTTTCATTATAAATCAAGAACCATAAGTATAGATTTCACTCTGGTTTTGGTTTCCTTTTGATTTGGTGCAGGTGTTGGCGATGGTGGTTATCGGTGGCGATGGTGGTTATCGGATCTGATAGGTGTTTCCTATTCGAATTTGGATTTTGATAACTTTTGTGATTTAGGGTAAGGGTAAATGATGAAGGAGAAAAGAGGGTTGATTCGACTAAAGATAAAGATGGGTCTAAGGAGAGAGAGAGAGAGGGAGAGAGAGAGAGAGAGAGAGAGAGAGAGATTAAATTTAATTTAAAAAAATAAAAGAAAAGAAAACATCATAAATGGTCCCTGTGGTGGTGAAATGACGAAAATACCCTTCAGTTAACGGACAAACTTAAGGAAGTTAGCAAAAAGGACCAAACATCAAAAGTTATGAAAACACAGGGACCATCTATGAGGTTTTTAAACCACGGGGACTAAACTTCAGATTTTGGGTAACCATAGGGACCATTTATGATGTTTTTACTTAAAACTATTTAATCAAAATAAGTCCAAATAAATTTCATCATACTTCTAATATTTATCAATGTGTCTTACTTTCCTTTACTTCTATAACATCAATGTACTTTGAAAAATTAATGCTAAATGTCATTCATACAAAGAAGTTTGAAACCGGAACATGGTATCTTTCATGTATCCAACCCTTCATAAATGGTTCAAAGAAAATATTATGATGCATTGTCTAATATCAACAGAATTGCATAAGAGAATAAAGAGAAAGTAAACTAAAAATTATACACCAATCCTTACCTTTTCACATTCAAGTTCTTTTCTGAATTGGTAGTTTCATTTTCAAATTCTTGTACTTTTCTAAATTGGTAGTTTCATTTTCAAATTCTTGTACTTTCTATAAATGCAAAATTAGAAATTGTATAATTATAAACCACTTAATACACAAAAAAACTAAATATAAATGAGAATCCAAAATAAAATATATCTTAACAGTAGTTCCAAAATATTTTCGTACTTTTTACCAACAAAAGAAACATGTTGCTTATGAGAAAGTTGGATTCCGGCTCGCGGATCTTATTGTTTGAACTAACCAATTTCTCCATAGTGTCTTCATGTTGTATTATGAAAATTTACAATGCAGAAAAAACAAAGTAATTGCTTAACAGAGGTGAAAGTTTACCAATTTAGGTCTCAAAATCTCCACCAATGAGCACCTTTCTTTCGACAATTACTTAAAACATGAGTAGAAATCCCATGTTTACCGTCGCATTGAATCTGTAAAGCTCAAATCAAGAACCTGTTAGGCCACAATAGTCATGTTGAAAGAGTTGCATAATTAACATAATTTCATATGTCAAACACACTAATTGTTTGGAGGAAAGGAAAAAAGAACATATACAATACTAACCTTCACCAACTTCTTCTTTAAATATAAATATAGATTAACTATACAAAAAATGAATTAGATAAAAGGGTAACAAATTATATTATGCATCAGGTTAGATCTAAAAAAGACATGTTGAAGCTAGCTTTCACACTATAATTACTTATATAAAAATGGCATCCAGTGAATTAAGAAACTAATTGCAAGTTTCTTATGTTGAATCATTGTCCACATCGTCTTTTTATAAAATCTCTAACAAATACCTTACATGAAAACTTAGAAACATAGATACCTTACCTTCAAACCCAATCATTTGTTGCTTATGTTCTGTCTTTTTCAGTAGCCGTATGCTTGAGAAGGAAACCAAATCGAAAGTAAAAGATATTGAGAAGGAAGTGACACAAACGACAATAGAAATTCAGGGAGTGATGGAAGGCGTGCGATGGTGGAAGAGATGTGGATGGTGGAATTGGTTGTGGTGTTTTGGGTATTGGTTTAGATTAGTAGAGGCATTAATGGGTGTAGCAGTGGAGGTAAGGTGGTGCTTCAGTGAAATTTCTAGTGTTTTCGTAGAGATGGGGAGAGATTAAATTGACGCGTGTAACAGGGGAGTCGAAGCACAAAGTAAAAGAAGAAAACAATGATAGTAAGGGGTTGTTAATAACCTTTATTTCAATTGTGATTTATTGATATTGGATTGAAGACCGTCATAGATAAATCATTCCTGATTTTGTGGGATAGAATGAAGAAGTGCAATTTTAGAGATTAGCAAACAAACGAGAAAATAATAAAATGAATATTTCCTGATTATTTGGGAATGAATTGATCTTATTGGGAATGAAAATGATCGGGAATTCAAAACATCTATTCTTAATAAAAGAATCCTTAATGGGTACTGCTATAATAAAAGCGAAAATGTTATTTTTGGATGTTTAGAGGATGATGTCAATTGCATTTTTACTTTTAAGGATGCAAAGGTATTTTGGTCATAATCAAATTTTGAAGGCTCTCATGTTAATATTCTATTTATTCACACCTATATTGAATGGTATGGATGGACTTGGTTTAATAGTTGCAAGTATAATTGGATTGCCCTTTTCAGGAGATGATCGGGAGCTTTAATGATTAAAGGGTATTTGTGGCAATTCTAGAAAATAAAGGAAGAAATGTATTTTTCTGGGTATTGGCATTGCTTTGGTTATTTTTTTCTGTCTAAAGGAGATTGGGTTTTTTTAAGGTCAAGGGCATTTTGGTCCTCTTATTACCGATTGGATTATCAGGGAAAAGAAAAAAGAAGAGAAGGTATGCTTATTGGAAGGGTCTAAGGTCGTGGGGTGTGGAGGAAATAACAATATTTCATTTTTTTTTGTAACATATTTTACATGGAATAAGTAGCAACATTTCATTTAATTAGAAGGGTATAAGGTATTCATTTTATTGGAAGGGTATAAGGTACTTCAAAAGTTTGTAATTTGAAAATTTTAGGTTCGTGAAGTTTAGTAGAATTGTGACTAGAATTGTTTGCTAAATCTGCAATAGGGCCATTATGTAAATTCTTTAACATATGGATTGTTTTGGAAATTTAGTTACACATGGGCTAAAATATCAAATGGGAAACACATCCCACTCAGAATGAAATCCATCTGAAAACTCTAAAATCCCCAACCTGCTCGTCCTCCACACAGATAGAGCCAAACTCACCTACAAGAGTCTGGCCCAACACAGAATTGGAACTACTTGTCCCAACCTAGTACTCAGCTCATGACCCATGTTCCACAATTCTACGCATGCAGTACACCTCGATCCTTCGGATTTGCGACAACCCCTCTCTAACTCAAAACACAACGGTTTCCGACCATTGTACCCCAATCTCGCCCCTGGTTTGGCCACCAGGTTCCTACAGACTCAATTGGCAAGGCTACTAAGGCCTAAAACCCCTCTGCGTCACACTCTGACTAGTGAATGTCACGGCTCCCCGCAGTCTTACATCACTCTCTCACTGACTTCTGGGTGTTACGGCTCCCTATAGCCTTACGATACTCCCTCTCATTGACTCATGAATGCTACAGCCAGCTGCAGTATTACGTTATTCTCTCTTACTAACTCATGAATGCTACGGCTCCCCGTAGTATTACAATACTCGCTCTTACTGACTCGTTAATGCTACGGCTCCCCGTAGTATTACGACACTCTCTCGTACTGACTCGTGAATGCTACGAAACCCCATAGTATTTACGATACTCTCTTGTACTGACTCGTGAATTCTATGGCTCCCCGTAGTATTACGATACTCTCTCGTACTGACTCGTGAATGCTACGGCTCCCCATAGTATGACGATACTCTCTCACTCGCCATGGGCTCACTACATGGTTTTTTGCTGACAATCTTAAGTGATTACTCCCACCTAGATCCACTTACTCTCTTTTCACCCCCACAATCTCACCAACAAGCTACCACCATACCACGTTTCACTAACTCATGCTCCACGGTCCAACATAGATAGGAGCGCTCACCTTCGAAATTATGCATCACTACTCTAGACGAAAAATTCTCGTAGACAAAGCACTTTCCCTCAGTACAGTTCACACCCCTAGACAGTCCCCGTCTGGCGATAATTAACTAATGGTCTCACATCTGTAAATATAGTCGCTTGATGTTCCACTTGTCGTATGACAGACCCAAGTCTCATTGTAATCCAACAAATTAGGGCCTCATACTCGGATACCTCGATACTTCATCACAGAATCTCACAAAGTCTTGCCACGACCACTGATCTTCCACTCACACAACTCGAAGCCTTGAAGTACTCCAACTCACAACTTGAAGCACGGAGGAATTTTTCAATGACTGAGAACACGTTGACGATAATCTAAAACCCCATCCTCTACCGATCAACCCATGTGAAACTACTCATACCGACCCTGAAGTTGATTGAAGAACCAACTGCTGCCCTTCCCGGAGTACATGTAACAATCTATAGTCGAACCATCAATCACTCAGTAATCGAAACTTGACCTCAGCAACCCGAATGTCTCGAAACTCCAACATTGGCAAACCCGAAAAACACGGACCACAATCAGATTCCTGTCTAACGGCCACCTGCCGTGAAGACACTCATTCTCTCTTGAGCCTATGCAACATGCATCCTCTTGCTCTGTACTTGCCTTGACTATCACATGACTCCCATCTCATATACTCGGAATGTAGATCCCCATCACCCAAACTTTTACCACATCAGATTGAGGATCCTCCCCAAAGAATACCCTGTTCTCCCCCACTTAGGGTTCGAACCATCGTCCCTTGACATACCAAACAAACCACACTACAGACTGGCTCACCAGATGTTCCATCCCCGACTCATGGAACGTGCCACGCAGTACTCGATGATCTTCCGGATAATGACCAAATAACTCCAAGTATCTTGTATCCCAGATGAAAACCTCAAAATCCTTCCAATGTGACTGCCTCTAGTCACCCAAAATATCATACAGACGCGTCAACGAACATCTCAACCGTCCCAAATTAGTTACAACTCTCAACCTAAGAGTAATGAATTATCACACACACACACACACACCTCATCTCGGATTCCTCAGCCACTGTGACAACCTGAAATTTTCTATTATGTACAACCCTTCACTTCAACAGAAGTCGGAACAGTTTCTGCTAATTTTCAAAGCTTTTGGAATAAGGTTGAGTATTTTAGGATTAGCACTTTAGGAGATATCAGGAGAGAGGATGCCCTAGAGTTGTTGAATATCAATAAAGTTCCAAAAACTCCAAGAGTTTGGAGTTTACGGCCCAAATGGCATTTGGACCGTAAACCCTAATGACTATATATACGACAGTTAGCCATTTTTCCTTCATTTCTCCATTTCAAGCTAGAGAAAACCCGATTTCTCTCCCAAGGATCTTCAAGCTTTCGTCCAGATTGTAAGTACTTCTATCCTAGAGTATATTAAGGCTTGTTATACTTCCATCTATCAAGAAATCATCCAAGAAACACCAAGAGCAAGGTGTTTACGGTCCAAGGTGTTCTTGGACCGTAAACCCTAAAATGGGTGCCAAAGTGTGCCCTAGTTCCTTCTAGGCCTTGACAACTAGCATACATCCTTTTCTTGATGAGTTTAGCACTTGAAAAACACCAAGAACCCCCTTGAACATGATTTTACGGTTTGGGAATCTCCCAAAACCGTAAACACCCCCAAAGGGTGTTTTGATGCCCCTAACACCTTAGTAAGCCTTGGATGTTAGCATAGAACCTTACACCATTGAACTAATGAATTCAATACATGAAATGGTACTTCTTACCATGAGTTTACGGCCGTAAACTCATCGGGAAGTGGTCCCCAGACCGTAAACACCATACAAGGCCATTTTTGGACCTTAAACTCACCCAAACTCTTGTTTAAGCCTTGGAAAACTTAACCACTTAAGTTATAATAGTTTTAAGCCTCATTTGGTGACCCAATTGAGAGTTTACGTCCAGGAGTAAACTCCCCTAGGCCGTAAACTCCAACAAACATGGTCCATTGAACATAAACTCCCATATAAGGCCTTGCACACCTTTGTTGCAATCCGATTGCCTCCTAACACTTTGACCAAAGTGTTTTCCTCACATTAGGATCTTTATACATGTTTAGTTAGTGTTATAATCACTAATTATATATATATATATATATATATATATATATATGTCTTCATATGTTATTAGGATCATTGTGTGTGTCTAAGTCTTCACTTGACACCAAACACTTGTCCGACACTTCCATCCGATCCGCTCACTGCAGGTGAGTTCATACCCCTTAATTAACCTTTTAAATGTTTACAAATGCTTTATGGGGGGATACAAGTTGAATCATGCTAATTGTTATATCAATCACATGTGATTAATAACAAGCATGCAAATGGATTTACTATACGTTAACTGTTTTACCAAACAGATTTCATCAAATGACTTTCATAAACATTTTTACATGTTAAAACTCTTTATCAAACTGCTTTACATACTGTATGTTTCCTTTCAAACTTAGTTACAAATGTGTTTCAAACAAAGGTTTTCCTTATACTTAAACTGTCTTATCAAACAAAACACTTTCAAATCATTTTATAAACTGATATCATGTCATCGTTTCTTAGTATTAAATTTTTCAAAGGTTTTACAAAACTTCTTTTACGCTTTTATATTGTCAAATGCATGCCTAGATATGTATAGTTATATAAATAATGTTTAAAGGACTTAGGACGGCTAGCTCGCTTTATTTCTTTTTCCTTGTTCGGATGTGGCCTTAGGGCATTGGTTGCTCATCCGAATGTCGTCTAAATATTAATTATATATCATGTATACATATATAGGTATAAAGGTTCCCTTAGCCAGTTCAGTACCTTTGGGTAATAAAGGTATACGTCTGGTTATACTCGTACGTCATTAGTAACTATAATAGGTGTAGTTAGGAGATACTACTTACCATTCCAAGTACAAGGAATCACACAAGAGTCAGTTCATTCATGAGTCTATACTAATACATCACATGTTATATGAATATGTTTACATAGATAGGCTTACATGAATACGGTCACATAGATACGCTTACATGAATACGTTTACATAGATACGCTTACATGAATACGTTTACATAGATACGCTTACATGAATACGCTTACATAGATACGCTTACGCAAATAAGCTTACAATACACGATAACAGAACTAACATAACAAGGTGCTATAGCATGGAACAAGTTCAGGATCTAACTATACCAATGAATCACTACTGCATTGTAATTATTATATTGGGTTTACGTGATCATAGGAATGTGGATGTTCACGGCTTGCAGAAATGCAGGTTCGTGTTTGGTTCCCAAAATCTCTTGATAGAGAGTGTATAGTATGGGTTCTAGCCATCACATTATGCCTTAACCCTCAATTAAGGCAAATTAGTACAAAGTAGTCACTTATTACAAATACTACAGTACTTACACGTTGCATACGACAATTGCAAATGGATTAAAAATCCGGTTAATATATTATTAATACCTTTACCATGTGTCATATTCACATAATCGATGAGGTAGAAAATAATAATAATAGGCGTACATTCTGGTCTTGGTAGAATGCTACTTTCAAAACAGTCTGGTCTTGGTAGAAGGCTACTTTCAAAATAGTCTGGTTTTCGTAGAAGGCTACTTTCAAAACAGTTAGGTCTTGGTAGAAGACTACTTTTTATACTAGTAGGAAATAGGGGATTTTCTAGGGTTTTCAAACGTTTACAATTACTTATAAACATTTTCATACTTATACAAACTTTTCTCCAAATGTTTACAAGTCTTTACTTTCCAGTTTTACAAATCAAAGACACATTAATACTTATGAATTCACCAGCTTTATTGTTGATACTCGCTTTCACAATAACTTGTATTCTCAGGTCACAAATAGACAGGTACGACGATCAGGTTTTGTGAAGACGGAGAAATCAAGACTCCTCTTTATTTTGATTATTTATTATGTTGTCTTATACTATGAAAAAAACACACTTGTAATTAAAATTATACTATTAATGCAATGGAGGATGTTGTTGCTTGTTTACTACTTTACATTGTTGTGATACATTACATAACGTCCTCCTCCCCAGAAAGTTTCTGTCGTACTCGCTTTTGGGGTGTGACAGATTGGTATCAGAGCATTGTTTATAGTGAATTAAGTATATCAACCCATAAAAGATATACTAACTATAAATACAATAGGATTAAAAAAATAATCTGACCAAGAGTTTATACTTTTAAAGAATAAAATATTTAACAAAGTATACATGCCTGCATTCATACTAAAATTCGTGTCACAATGACAAGAACAAAAGTATTACGATTGTTGAATATCATAGGTAAGCCCGGGGATGAATGGTCAGTCTTGGGAGTGGCATAGCCTGATCAACTATGTTGGTCCGAGGAGTGATTATCACATGCCCAAGAATGGTTGTGATGTGTCAACAAGTCTAAAAACTTACCAACACTACCACAATGAGAGCATTATAAAAGAACCTAAGTCTAAAATACTATAGGAGTATTTTGTGTTACTATAATTACTTACTTGAGAACTAAAATGGATCTTCATTACCAAAGTTATATGTAACTAGGATGTCATAGAATTTGTGAAATTTTTGCTTTACCCCTATTCCTAGTGAATTTGGAGTTAAGGTCACTTATTCGAAGGCCTATCCTGTTTTGCTTACATATAACTAGTATGCACTTTACAAATAGTGATGTAACTAATGAAGATTATCTAATAATTATCTAGATAGTTCGTCTAATAATTATTTTCTTACCCCAATTCTCGCGTAGATAACATGGTTGGACTCCATCCCCACAGCAACTCGTACCTTCCGAATGAAGGATATGCTGGATGGTTTAGAGAAGAACCCGAGAATGATCATCCAATCCCTTTGAATGATCACCATGCTGAAGACCTTTCGGATGATGATAACTTCGAACCCGAGGTTGAGAACCTACCCCCAGTAGCTCCCATTCCAAATCCTAACCCTCGTCCGGCTTTTCATGGCCCGACGCCCCCTTGGGTAGAAAGTTTGGAGACATGGAGTGAAGAGAAAGATCAACCTATGCCGTTTAATGGAGACCGAAGCTTCTACAACTTAAGCGAAGGAAGCTCAGCAGACAGAGTTCTACCAATCCTGGTCCATAGAGTTGCTAAAAACGAGATTCAGGGCAGGATAGCTCTTCATGGTATCGCAGAGGTTGACGCCAATGCAGGAATGCATATCATTCGCACCAATCGCCTTGAACACACTCATGAGAGATCTGAGAGAAACCATGAAACCCTGCTACAAGCACTAGCTGAAACTCGAGCCGAAATCATAGAGCTCCGAGTATGCCAGAGGGTGTACGAAAGATACCTGCTTGATATAGAATGTCAACTAGCTTAACCAAGGGCTCACCATAGGGGTGACCGTCGCCAGTAGGAGATGCTTTACTTTCCTTCCTTGTTTTTAAAGAACCGTGTTCCTGTCTATGTTCTGTGTATCACTTTTCTATGTGACTAACTTGTACTGTAAGTACTTTTAGTTAGGCCTTTATGCTGTCAAGGACTTTTCTACTCCAGATGTGATGTAAGACCTACTACAAGGTCAATTTTCCCGAACTTGTTACATCTTAAACACCGATGATATTGATAGTCGGCTAACTTTCGTGTCACTCTTTGTTCAATTACCTTTCATCATACTATCGTTGGAGTTTATCTGAAACTTGCTTTAGTCAAGTCATTGGACTATAGTAATTTAACTTCGGAAACATTTCCAAGTCTCTTTCAAAGGTTGGATCATGTTATTCACCAACCAATGGTACCCCCAGTTTGAACGTCAAACGTCTTGAGACCATTCTACGAACTTACTTCTACTCCTTACTAAGGAGTGCATCATAGGGATGTAGGTTGGACCTTCGTGAACATACTTCTATCCCGTACTAGGACTGCATCATAGGGATGTAGTTCAAACCTTCGAGAACATACTCTTACTCTTTAATTGAACGATCGAAGTACATCTAGGGTCAATGGTAGCCTTTACTAAGAATTCTAGTTCATCGAAAAGGATTCGTAAGAAGATTATTATTATGACTTTCCTCGCTCATGCATTCCCGAGTCATATATAACGAATACCTGGTAGACAATAGAATGTGAGGTTTCTAATTTAGTTTCCTTTCCTCGTTGGGATGTGAAATTAGAGTAGAATCACACATTTTATTATCCGCCCAATCTTGATTATATCATAACGTGTATAAGCTAAGTTTTCATGAATGATAACTCACCTCTTAGCCAGAATCAAAATAATACAGGTTCAACCGTATTAGCTCACGAACTCCTTTCCTTTCGTGTTACGGAATCATGTCGTCATCCAGAAATAGTCCATCGAGCAATGAAACCCCTATCCTTCATATCGACACCGCTACATTACAAGTCGCGGTAACAGCTGCCGTGACAGCTTTCATTGCACACATCAACTCTAACAACGCAAACAAGACTGGCAAAGGAGTCGAAAATTCTGATTGTTGTACCGATCCGGGAAGCCAACAAATGGCAACAATCACGTACCTGCAAAGCCGTAAGACCAAAAAGAGGAGACGATATCGCCAAGCCATAAAGGAGCACAAGCGATCCCAAAGACTTGCCATGTAACAGCAACAAGTGGCAATTCCTGCCATCTCAGCACCGGCACGACCCATCACCCATCACTCAAGCCCCTGACTTAGTAGTCAACCAGGCTTGCGATAGTAGTGGTAAAACCGGACCCCATGAAAAGGAATTTTTCAAAGTGGATGAACAAAGAAAACATCTGTGTTCACATAACTCTGACTCGACACCTCACTCCCACCACCAATGCTAGTACTAGCCAGGCATGTCACCAATGCGGTGAGATAGGGCACTTCAAGAAGGATTGTCCAATAACAAAGAACTCCGGCGCAGACGGCAGAATACTAAGGATCACTGCTGCAGGAGAGACTACTCCGGACCCACGTTAATGTAATTAAGGCGTTTCATTGTAACAGACTTATAAACTGTTTAAAACTAGTGTAACTAGAGTCTTATCTTTTGTGAGACTCCGTCAGTAAAAGGGATCCTCGTGTTGCGTATACTTGTCTTTTGTAGTATACCGTGTTCGCAGCAATAGTCTTGTAGTAAATCTAAAGTAATGTAACTCTGTTAAAGGTTGCACTGTTGTGTTTTGTCTGTAACGCCTTATGTTCAAATCTAATGTCTTTAGTTCCCATATGATTCCGACATTATCATACAACTTGAGTCAATTCGATCTGCACAATACCAGTTTCGTGCGCACATCTCTTTCTCCAAAAACGTCTTTCTAGCGAAGCCGTCATTCCAGAACACCGAAGTACTCATGCATAGAGTACCTCATGTTTCTTATCCATTCCGAAGAAAACTCAGAAAACCTCCCCGAAGTGCCACTCGTACAGTACGTCAAGTTCAATCCAAAGACCCATACGGTTGATCTATCGTTGAAGAATGTATACATAGGGGTGGTATATAATCAAGGTTCTATAGGTTTAGAATTGATTATTCCACTTTAACTTCTTTTCCTCATTCCTCATTGGGATGTGGGCTTAAAGAAGAATCATTTATTCAACTACCTTTTCAATCTTAATTATATACGACTCGTATACACGAGACTGTGATTGATGAACCCTGTATGACATTTAATATGAACTTCAGGACGGAGACTGCCCAAGACTACGAGTAATCGCATCGTCATGCAAACAAACTTAGAACCCAATACGACTCCTGTAACCAGATCGCCCTACAGACTAACACCCATGGAGATACAAGAACCATCTGGATAACTTAACAAACTACTCAGCAAAGGAATGGAAAGACCAAGATTCTCACCCTGGAGAGCTCCGGTCTTATTCTTCAAGAAGATAGACGGATTGCTTCATAAGTCCATCGACTTCAGAGACCTCGACAAGATTTCCATTAGAAATCATCACCCTTTGCCTCGCATAGATGAGTCGGTTGACCAACTGCAAGGAACTATTTACCTTTCAGAATTAGGCCTGAGATCCGAATATCACCAGATACGAGTGTTAGTGAAGGATGTCCCGAGGACAATCTTCCAAACTCGATACGGACACTACGAGTCCGTAGTGATACCCCTCGGATAGGACCAATACACCCGTAGTATTCACGAGCTTAATGAATAGGGTACACCATTTTTACTTGGGTCAGTTCGTCCTTTTCCTTATAAATGACTTACTTATCTACTCTCGTAGTAAGAAGGAAATCATAAAGAGCATCTACAACGAACCATGGAAACATTACGATCAGAGAAGTTTTACGCGAAGTTCTATAAATACGAGTTTTAGAATTGAAGAGTCGAATTCCTAAGACACATTATTAGTAATGTGGGAATTCTTGAGGACCCTTCCAAAGATCAAAAACCGTTGAGAATTTGTCAGCACCGATGACGCCGACGGGAATTCGCCAAATTCTAGGTCTTGCTGACTTACTGTCGAGAGTTCATCCAGAACTCATCGCGAATTATGAAACCTCTTACGACTTTGACTCAGAAGGGAGTGGCCCTTGATTGGGAAGAGAAGCAAGAAAAATAAACCCTTGAAATTCCAAGTGAGAGACCAAATCCTTTTGGAAGTCTCACTCTACGAAGGCATGATACGCTTCGGAAAGCGTGGAGAGCTAAATCCAAGTGAGTTATAACCTCCGAGATTCTTACCCGAATCGGCCCTATAACTCATAAACCTAACCTACACCGCGAACTCAGTAGCGTACATTTTACCCTTCACGTCTTGAACTTGAAAACGTACCTTTCCGTCAGGACTCTCGTAATCCCACTCGACGAGATCGAGATCAACGAGAGCTTCGCCTTTGTGGAAGAACCGTAGTGACCATCGACCGAGAGGTCAAGCGGACGAAGCAACGCCGCATACCATTAGTGAAGGTTCGTTGGAATGCCAATCGGGGACCTGAATTCACTTGGGAGTGAGAGAATAAATTGATTAGGAAGTATCCCCACTTCCTTACCCGATTATTCATGCCTACTCCTTACCTAAATTCTAATTTCGGGACGAAATTCCCTCTAACGGGGGGATGATGTGACAGCCCGAAATTTTCTATTCTGTACAACCCTTCACTTCAACAGAAGTCGGAACAATTTCTGCTAATTTTCAAAGCTTTTGGACTAAGTTTGAGTATTTTAGGATTAGCACTTTAGGAGATATCGGGAGAGAGGATCCCCTAGAGTTGTTGAACATCAATAAAGTTACAAAAACTCCAAGAGTTTGGATTTTACGGCCCAAATGGCATTTGGACCGTAAACCCTAATGACTATATATATGGCACTTAGCCATTTTACACTTTTATATTGTCAAATGCATGCCTATATATGTATAGTTATATAAATAATTTATAAAGGACTTAGGACGGCTAGCTCGCTTTATTTCCTTTTCCTCGTTGGGATGTGGCCTTAGGGCATCGGTTGCTCGTCCGAATGTCGTCTAAATATTAATTATATATCATGTATACATATATAGGTATAAAGGTTCCCTTAGTCAGTTCAGTACCTTTGGGTAGCAAAGGTATACTTCTGGTTATACTCGTACATCATTAGTAACTGTAATAGGTGTAGTTAGGAGATACTACTTACCATTCCAAGTACAAGGAATCACACAAGAGTCAGTTCATTCATGAGTCTATACTAATACATCACATGTTATATGAATACGTTTCCATAGATACGCTTACATGAATACGTTTACATAGATACGCTTACATGAATATGCTTACATAGATACGCTTACGCAAATAAGCTTACAATACACGATAACAGAACTAACATAACAAGGTGCTATAGCATGGAACAAGTTCAGGATCTAACTATACCAATGAATCACTATTGCATTGTGATTATTATATTGGGTTTACGTGATCATAGGAATGTGGATGTTCACGGCTTGCAGAAATGCAGGTTCGTGTTTGGTTCCCAAAATCTCTTGATAGAGAGTGTATAGTATGGGTTCTAGCCATCACATTATGCCTTAACCCTCAATTAAGGCAAATTAGTACAAAGTAGTCACTTATTACAAATACTATAGTACTTACACGTTGCATACGACAATTGCAAATTGATTAAAAATCCGGTTAATATATTATTAATACCTTTACCATGTGCCATATTCACATAATCGATGAGGTAGAAAATAATAATAATAGGCGTACAGTCTGGTCTTGGTAGAAGGCTACTTTCAAAACAGTCTGGTCTTGGTAGAAGGCTACTTTCAAAACAGTCTGGTTTTCGTAGAAGGCTACTTTCAAAACAGTTAGGTCTTGGTAGAAGACTACTTTTTATACTAGTAGGAAATAGGGGATTTTCTAGGGTTTTCAAACGTTTACAATTACTTATAAACATTTTCATACTTATACAAACTTTTCTCCAAATGTTTACAAGTCTTTACTTTCCAGTTTTACAAATCAAAGACACATTAATACTTATGAATTCACCAACTTTATTGTTGATACTCGCTTTCAAAATAAGTTGTATTCTCAAGTCACAAATAGACAGGTACGACGACCAGGTTTTGTGAAGACGGAGAAATCAAGACTCCTCTTTATTTTGATTATTTATTATGTTGTCTTATACTATGAAAGAACACATTTGTAATTAAAATTATACTATTAATGCAATGGAGGATGTTGTTGCTTGTTTACTACTTTACATTGTTGTGATACCTTACATGACGTCCTCCGCCCCAGAACGATTCCGCTGTTCTCGGTTTTGGGGTGTGACAGCCACCATGCCATCGTGTGAATTATCATAGAAGCAAGAGACCTCACTCTCACAGACAATATACAACGTAAACAACGAGGGCCGCCGACCCTATATACTCCTCTTGATTACTTGGAACTGCTACAAATATGTGCCTTACTATACTCATCTAAGGCATATCCTTGTCCTCATCCATCTCAGTCCCCTCTGGTGACTCTCTCATGATATATGAATACCTCGCAGCAGACATACCACACATACTCTGTGAAAATATCTCAACTTAATCCTACCCCACATGGTTTACCTCTAAACTCTGAAATCGGAAAATCGTTATCTCCTTTGCTCCACATGGGAAATGGAAATAGTGTAACCCTCGTCAAAGAAAGTGACATCTCAACCATCAGCCTATTACTCAACCCATATTGCAATCCTCCACAGCGTATCATCTCCAATTTTCCTCAAGTCCTGCGACTCTAACTAGCAGCTCACCAGTCCAACTCCTCGGGATCTAAATGATGTGCACAAAAATACCTACTAGTTTTAAATTTATATCATAACTAACTTAACTAACCAATATGGACCTAGGCAATGTACCTAGTCGGATTGTAATGTAGTTTAAGTAAGTCGGAGTCGAACACAGGGAATGGTATTAACTAATTAATCTATCTACTATTAAGTTAACCTAAAATTCTAGCAAAGTAATGGTTTTTTTTATCTAATTTTGCAAGTTTAGATGACCTTAATCTATCAAAAACTATTCAATCAATATTATAAAAGCACTTATGTTAGTTTAAATCCACTTTCCCTCAATGGTTTATATATTAATTATGACAATTCATGTTGGTTACCAATTAAGATATTATTAGCAATTCAATTCCAAATTTACTAATATTCAATTAATTCATGTAGAGTTTGTATGGTCACATATAATTTCACACATAATCAATTTATTAAACAAAATTGGAGCTATGTAAGATTGAGTAGACAAACACAATTATGTTCAAAATATGAGTTCTCTAGCACAGCTAAATTCAACAATTCAATTGCTTAACTAAGATTGGTTCAATCTTAGCTCTAATAATTTAATGTTCACTAAATTACTAGGTATTCAAATTCATGCAGATAAATGGTCACTAACTACACATAATAAAAAGTTTAAGCAATCTAATTATCAAATCAAGCATGCTAGGTATAATCAATCAAACACAATACATTAACCAACAAGAAAAGTCTAAATCTATTTAATCAAACCATGAGTTCCAACTTCATCTAGCTAATAGAAGCAGCTAGATTTAGCTACTCATTCTAACAAATGAACACAAACAAGTTATAATAAAAAACATGCTTAAAGTACCAAAGTAAAAATCGAATTATGAACTTCTTCTTCCTTGGTGTTCAAACCAATTCCTTAGCCTTCAAAACTCTGATTTTCGACTTCTGGAACCTGTATAAGCCAGCCAATCTCTTAAACCCGTAGAGATCAAGAATATTTATAGTTGTCATAAAATTACCTTCCATGTCGTGGAATACAGCTCGACGTCGTGGACATGGACGAATCCTTATCGGGAAAGGATTTCGACTTTGCGTAAACTTATCTTCCAGAATATTCCTTTCCACATCGTATAAGTAAGCTCCACGACGTGGATCCAACTATTTTCGTGGGTTTTTATCTTCTTTAATCTTCCAAGCCTCCAAAGTTTCTTCTTTTTCCACTTTTAGTCCTTACTCTTCGAAATGACTTATTTTGGATGCAAAATACAATTTAATCTCATAAGTACCATTACTCCATGCAAATAACCAAAAATATGTATAAAAATGTATTCAAATATTGCCTAAAAGTATGTATAAATATGGAGATATCAAAATATCCCACACTTATTCTTTGCTTGCCCTCAAGCAAAACTATTTATTTTTAATTCAAACCTTCGTCACTAGCATAACATAGAACAATCCATTTCAAACTCAACCATTATACCAAGACCTCAATGCACATATTTGTGTCTAAAATCCTAACAACCTCCCAACGCTAGCTACTCACAATCCTTATGAATTTTCACCCCTTAACTTATACGTCACTCATTTCTGCAACCCTCTGAATCAATCCCCAGAACTCTTTCATAACCTCAAGGTATTTTTGGCTAAGCAACCTAAGCATACATAATCTAGAAATTACAACTTTAGATACCAAATTGCAGCTCTTGGAATTCTTCACTTCTTTGATATTTGATCTTTGATTTTTTTGAATTCACCACCTTCTTTTTTCAATTTTTGGTATCTTCAGTTTTTTTTCTTTTGGAATTTTGATCTTTTGATCTTCATACATGATAGCTTCAAAATTCTTCAACTTTTCGGTAATTTCTCTTTTTTTTCACATGTATCTCACTTTTTTTCTTTTTCACTCAAATCCTACATGATTAAGCAAGGGTGCTTAACTTCAACCTTTATTGGTTAAAGGTATTAGTCTACGTGCAATGACTAAGTAAGCTTTCCTGGATAGATTATAGGATTAGGCTGCAAAACATATTATGCCATAAAAACTACCAGACTACCTTTTCATAACTCATGGATTTTCACTAAGACTTGGGAAGCTACAAATATACTATAACATATATTAGCTCGGTTAAACATTTGAGCTCTCATCGGATCATCCCATATAACACTAGCAACTTGAGTTCAAATTATCACTAGATTTAATTTTTAGATTATTATTTCAAATCCCTTTTTTAATTTTTCAAAATTTATGAATTTTTATAATTTTCTAGCAATTTACTCTTTCAACCCCCTACCCCGCACTTATTACATACAATGCCCTCATTGTATTAATAAAATAAATTAAAAACAAGAAAATGGAGAAAGAAAAAGGAACAAACTCCCCTAGGGTAATAGTGGCGAGATCGAATTCTTCACGTGTGAGAAAAGTTGTGCATCTTGAATACAGACTTCTTCTAATATGGAACTTGGATCTTTAACAAATGAGATATGCAAATATGTCGACAAAAATTATGAATCGAGTCTTCAATCTTCAAAAAATGTGGTGTAGAAAAATCTCCAAAGCATAAAAAAACAATGTGGGAAATCATACGCCACATTTAATGGTGTGGAAAATAGGGAAAATTGGACTTCTGCATTCCACATCATGGTGTAGAATTACACTACATGGTATCGAATAATTCCATTTTCTGAAATCGTGTATTGATCTGAATCCACGACGTGTAATTGATGTACACGTCGTGGAAACTGGGCATCATAGAAATCACTTTTCCTTAAATGAATGTAATGTGCACATGCGTCTTAACATATTAAGACCCTTCTGAACTGCATATATCTTGACTCTTTCCTACTCTCTTCTCTCTCGATTAACCCCACACTTATCTAAGATCGTGGGTCTCAACTCTCGACTCTAAATGACACGGCTAATTGTGTTAATGCTCTCACATCTCTAAGGTTCCTTAGTCACGTTTTTTTCTCTAACCAAATATGAAAATAATAACCAAAAGAAGTAGACAAGAAACATAACAATTTAAGTAGTTGTTACACAACCAAATTAAACGAAGTTCAAAACAAACAAACCCAAAAATAAACTAAACGAAATAAAAGAAATAAAAGGATATAAATTATTCAAACATCGGGTTGCCTCCCGATAATCGCTTCTTCTTGTGCGAGTCTTGAGCTGGACTCCCAACTTAATAAATTGTCAATCCGCTCGTTATTAATCCAAAGGTTTCATCGAATACTCTCTTCATACCAACTTGTAAAATTTGACCTCTCATTTCAATTTGTGGCCAAACAAGCAAACATCTATTTAGTCCTAGAAAATTAAGAATGGTGGGGACCAGTTGGTCGCTTGTCAGGAAAAGGATCGTTCTTCAGAACCTTCTTCAAAGATGCAACTGCCACCCCATACATTGAAACACAAATCGAACTATCGGGAACTCGCATCATGGTAATGATCATATCATGACGTTGTTCTTAAATTTCTGGTTGTTTTTGTTATTCGTCCGAGCATGCTAGCAAACTTTCCAGCTCCTCCAAATTTCTTTCTGGATAAAATTCCTCATCTTCTATCTCTAGCTCAGCTTGTTCTGGTTTGTTAGGAAAGATGTCATCCATCCATTTTTTCAGCTCCCTTAAATCTTCGTCTGATTCATATCCCTCATCTTCTCGCACTAATTCATGTTTCACTTCCTCAAGAAAAGTGTCAAAAGCATCTAGATTTTGAAAATACATAAAGTAAAACGAACTAAAAACAAAATAAATAAAAACTAAAAACTACTAAACTCACGTCGTGAGAGGTGTCCTCTCACGTTGTGAAAACTAAACAAATAGCAAAAATAAAAACTTTGCAAAAAATTAACTTTTTGCGGTTTTTACCCCCACAAAAAGGATCGATTAACCTAAAGCGATTAAATTAACAACTAAGATAGTCGTTCCCCGGCAACGGCGCCAAAAACTTGATGTGCACAAAAGTACCTACGAGTTTTAAATTTATATCCTAACTAACTTAACTAACCAATATGCACCTAGGCAGTGTACCTAGTCGGATTGTAATGTAGTTTAAGTAAGTCGGGGGTGAACACGGAGAACAGTATTAACTAATTAAACTATCTACTATTAAGTTAACCTAAAATTCTAGCAAAGTAATGGTTTTTTTATCTAATTTTGCAAGTTTAGATGAACTTAATATATCAAAAACTATTCAATCAATATTATAAAAACACTTATGTTAGTTTAAATCCACTTTCCCTCAATGGTTTATATATTAATTATGACAATTCATGTTGGTTACCAATTAAGATATTATTAGCAATTCAATTCCAAATTTACTAATATTCAATTAATTCATGTAGAGTTATGTATGGTCACATATAATTTAACACATAATCAATTTATTAAACAAAATTGGAGCTATGTAAGATTGAGTTGACAAACACAATTATGTTTGTAATATGAGTTCTCTAGAACAGCTAAATTCGTTAATTCAATTGCTTAACCAAGATTGGTTCGATCTTAGCTCTAATATTCTAATGTTCACTAAATTACTAGGTATTCAAATTCATGCAGATTAATGGTCATTAACTACACAGAATAAGAAGTTTAAGCAATCTAATTATCAAATCAAGCATGTTAGGTATAATCAATCAAACACAAGACATTAACCAACAAGAAAAGTCTAAATCTATTTAATCAAACCATGAGTTCCAACTTCATCTAGCTAACCAAAGCAGCTATATTTAGCTACTCATTCTAACAAATGAACACAAACAAGTTATAATCAAAAACAAGTTTAAAGTAACAAGTAAAAATCGAATTATGAACTTCTTCTTCCTTGGTGTTCAAACCAATTCTTAGCCTTCAAAAACTCTGATTTTTGACTTCTAGAACCTCTCTAAGCCAACCAATCTCTTAAACCCATAGAGATCAAGAATATTTATAGTTGTCATAAAATTACCTTCCACGTCGTGGACATGGACAAATCCTTATCAGGCAAGGATTTCGACTATGCGTACACTTATCTTCCAGAATATTCCTTTCCACGTCGTGTAAGTAGGCTCCACGACGTGGATCTAGCTATTTTCGTGGATTTTTATCTTCTTTAATCTTCCAAGCCTCGAAAGTTTCTTCTTTTTCCACTTTTAGTCCTTATTCTTCAAAATGACTTACTTAGGCTGCAAAATACAATTTAATCTCATAAGTACCATTATTCCATGCAAATAACCAAAAATATGTATAAAAATGTATCCAAATAATGCCTAAAAGTATGTATAAATATGGCAATATCACTAAACTCAATTTTCCTCGCAAGGTACACTCTATCGATGCTCAACCGACAGGGCCATCTGGCCGCACAGTTTACCATATTTATTCTCAGTCTGAACACCCATCGTCGGATAACTGGTAAAGATGGAAACACACTCACCTACGAGTCATGGTACCCGAACCATGTTATCTCCCCTCAACCTAATATTTAGAACCTATGGAATTCTCCCTGTTTCGAGTATAGGTCCTTTGCTTTCAGTAGTACAGGCTCATACTACCTGGCCACATCTACCCATACTTTCCACACGGATTGTCCCAAACTCCCTAAATAGCTGCTCAACCTCCTCGATCACCAATCCCATTACACGTGCTCGCTTTCCAGCGAATACTCACCTGTAAACAGCATTGTCATCGCACTAAAATTTCTCCCTAGGTTCTCACACTTTTCTGCCATCAGCTGCTAAAGAACTCCTTATGATGCCAGCCATCTACCTCCTGAATATCGTCATATTCACTTGGTAGTTGACTCCCATCATCAAGCACAAAGCAAGCAACATTCGGGATTTGAATAATCTCCACCAGCGCATAAATCCACTCTAGCATACAACTCCACTCGCTCTATTCACAACTCAAAAGGCATCAATGAACTCAGGCAACCCTACCTCTCGTGGTATCTAACTACTCTCTCAATAGATTCCTCAAATGCACACCTAGGTATCTCTCCTAGATTACTCCTCTACTCAAAGATTTCTCTGAAATATTCCTGCTAGGCACTCCTACTCGACAGATACATAGAGCAAATAGCAGATAATATCAATCAATAGCATACCTTATCCTCTAGCATGTAGTTCTAATATCTCATAAATATCTCATAATGTAAACAAGTAATGGTACTTTAGGAAATCACCGCTCGGGCTCTGGCTGATTGTACACACTGCTCCGTCTCATTTTCTCTTTAAACTCTTACTTGTTTTAGAAAAATTTTCTCAAATCCTCATTTTGAGTCCAGACATAACCGAGAATACATCTGAATCCCTCAAACCAAGGCTCTGATACCAACTTGTAACACTGTAAATTTTTAAATAAATTTTTTCATTTTTAAAATCACATAACTCAATATCACATTTCCCAAAAAACCACAAAATGTAAAAGTTTTCAAACACAAGTCCACATTGTTTGATAAAATCCCAGAATCCTCAAAATCATGATCTCTATCTGGTGTGTACAATCAAGTCGGCACCTTCCCGCGATCCTGAAAAGTACATGAAACACATATCACACAACATGGTAAGTACAAAGCTTTGCGAGTTCTCCAAAATACCACATGCAAATAATTAGCCTCTCATGTCTATACCTCGATAAGGACCCTCCAGTCATTTGTCTCAGTGAAGACCCTCCAGTCTCACAGCTCGGGTCAGACCCTCCAGTTCGGTATCTCAGTGAAGACATTCCGGTCTCACAAGAACAAAATAACTCAATAAGGCACATGAGTAATATACGGCATAAATCACAAACACAAAATGCATGATATCACATAACTCAGTATAAGTGCATAATACCCTCCAGTCACACAATGATTACCACTCAGGTAAGTATAGTGAAAAGACTCACCTCACGGAGTAAAGCAATATATCTCACACTCGAACTGCTGGTCTAGACTCCGCCTACACATATCATAATCATCTCTACTTAACAATTATATAAAACATTAAACTAACTCCTCTACTAGATCTCCAAAAAGGGTGAAAGACCATTTTACCCCTCCATGCTCTCCAAGGTCCACAACTTGACCCAACCCTAAAAGTCAACGAAAGTCAACACTCAAGTCAACGGTCCATGTTAACTCAACTCGTCGAGTGCAGCTCATGAACTTGTTGAGTCCTCAGTACTCAGACATCACAAAAACCCGAGTTAACTCGTCGAGTCCATGCAGAGTCCAGAAGACCGGGGAAAAACCCTAATCACTCGTCGAGTTGTCTCATCAACTCGTCGAGTTCACTCTGAAACCAGAAACTAGAAAACCCAACTCAACTCGTCGAGTTGGATGCCCAACTCGTCGAGTTCCTCAGCCCTTTCTCATTAGACTCATTCCAGACAATTCCAATGCTTCAAACTCCAGATCCAACCTCCGAGGATGGAGTTACCACGTAAAGTTGCTAACTTTACGATCATGCAAGGCCTCCCAAGGCTAAATCACCCAAAACTAAGCTCAAGAATGGGTTTAGGACATGAACACGAGTCAAAGCTTCATAAAGCTTGAAGCTTTATGTACATGGGACCTAGAGAATTCCAGATCTAAAACTCATACCCTTTGGGCAAGCTTAACTCGAGAATGGCCCTCATTTTGCACCAAAAAGCCCATAAACTCACATAAGAAGAGATCTAAGGAATGGAAAGCCAAGGTAGAGACTTTTTACCTACCACTAGATGCCAACACGATGTAGATGTTGGGTCTACAAGCTTTCCCTCGTTCTGAGCCTCTAGGTCCTCAAGAATCTTCAAAGAATACTCCAAAAACACATTTTTGGCCTCACACACACTTAGCTTGCTAGGGTTACTCTCTGGACATGAAAGGTGGTAAATAGGCTGCACATCCAAGAAATTAGGGTTTTATCACACAACCTCAACTCGTCGAGTCCATCCCTACAACTCGACGAGTAGGCTTCCTAACCCACGCGTCCTGATCAACTCCTACACGACTAGTTGGGGCCAACCAACTCGTCGAGTAAGCCCTTCAACGTGCACTAAATCCTCAAGATTCCACGTCCAGAAAATTAGGGTGTTACATTGGAGCTTCCCAAGAAGATGATGATCCAAGATCTACAAGCTTGTTTTACTTCCTTGACTCCTTGATGCACTTCCTTCTCCTTTAAGCACACAAATAACACACTTTAAGCTCAAAACACTCACTTATGAGGTTAGAGTTTGCTAAGAATGGCTCAAGGACTTGAAGGCTGAAAGAGTGAGGCTAAATGATCCATAAAGTTGCTTAAATACTCTTCAAACCCTAAAATTTAGGGTTTCACCCAGACACTAGTACGCTTAGCGTACACACATGTACGCGCAGCGTACTACCCATGCTCACAAAAATTACCACTTTGCCACTAGGGCTTCTTAAGGCCACATCTTTATACTCCAAGGACCCAAAATGACATATTTAAAAACCAAATGAAGGATTTGAAAATACCTGAAAGCCAGGAATGTTACATAATTCTTTCATACTTTTATAAATATTTTCTAATTTTTGCAATTTGTATGCCATCAATCTCGATAACAATCATTTTTTTAAAAATGGCAAGTGGTAGTCTCCACTACAAGGGTTTCAAACACTCAGATGTATTAATTTTTCGAGTTGTAGAAATCCAGGAAATCGCGTTTAACGATTAGCGTTTAATTAATCCAAAAACGTCTGATTTTTCGACTTTTATAAATATTTTTACTAGAAAATTTTCAATTATGAAATTAAATAATAGACTATAGCATGAGTCCAAAAATGTTTTTGTAATTTTCATATGGGGTATGCAAGTCCCTCAACAGAGAGAAACGGTTTTAACAGTTTTAAGAAAATCATTATTATACTGGTTTTGAATTCTTAAAGCAGTCGTAACTTTTGCATATGAACTCTGTTTTGGACGTTCTTTATATTGTCGGAAACAAGGAAACATGTACTACGAGACTAGAATGTTTGTTTTGCCCGCAACTGCTTAATACGAAATTTCATTTTTTTTTCAAACGCATTAATAGGGTTTCAGTTTGAGCTGTTTGATTTGTTTGTCAGTTTACACATTTGGAAGTAAGATTCCATCTGATATATTATATTAGTTGAAATGAACTCATTTATTTTACAAAAAACGCACTAAAACTCAATGTTAAATTACAAAGAAATCTACTATGAATTGACCGTTCACGGTTTTTGACCTAAATTCTGGGATGTCATAGGTTTTGAGAAAAAAAATTGTTGGCAATGGTTTTGGTGGAAATAATAAACATACAATAACTTATCAGGTAAATAAAAATAATACATTTTCTGTAATTTGCCCTATATTTTAAGATGAAGATTTGCACAAAAACTCACATACCACACCCCTTTATAACGTATACATATATTATCCATGTTGAAACCTAGTATATTGTGGTTGCAATATGGATATAAGCATATCAAGTACTCGGATGTAGTTTGCTTGCATTCTTTTTGCCAAGACACTATGATCATATGGTTGTTACGTCTCTTTACATGTCTTTTATTTTATTTTTTTTCCTGTGAACTCTAAAGCCAATTTATTCCTAATATACAACTTCACTTAAAACACAATGCAAATAATTTCTTTAAATAATTGAAATCTACTACCTAATATGCTTATAACTTTTTTTATATGTTTAATCAAGAGTCAAATATTTCCCATCTTAGAATTTTTGGATGTGCAATATATGCTCTTACTACACCACCACAACGCATAATAATATGTCCTCAAATAAGGTTGGGAATAAATATTGGATATCAGAGCATTTCTATCATAAGATATCTTTAGCCTTTGATTGGTGATGTTTTTACAACACTTCTTGTTTTTTACCAATTTGTGATGCAATCTTTCCACCATTAAGGGAAGTAATTAAAGTTCAAGAAATGTATGTTTCATAAATAAGGTTGGGAATAAATATTGGATATCAGAGCATTTCTATCATAAGATATCTTTAGCCTTTGATTGGTGATGTTTTTACAACACTTCTTGTTTTTTACCAATTTGTGATGCAATCTTTCCACCATTAAGGGAAGTAATTAAAGTTCAAGAAAGGTATGTTTCATAGCATGGACCTTCTTTATCATATCTTTATCCACACACTAAACAATGCAAAAAAGAAAGCTTAAAATATAATTTATTCCCAAGAAATGAAAAATCACATACCCATGATAAAAAAAAGGATGACTAAACCATATATATATATATATATATATATATATATATATATATATATATATATATATATATATATATATATATATATATATATATATATATATTTTGATGATAAAGTCACACAAGTGTATAAAACACGCCTAAAGAGTGGAAGACTGTTTGGTTCTAAGGATAAAAATCCTAGGAAAATAAGATGAATAGAAAATGATCCTTATCATTAGGAAAAGAGTTCATAGATAAACATAAAATATCAAAAATCCCCTTTAAGAGTAAATAAATGATAATTATAATAATAATAATAAAGAGATTGCAATCACTTATGGTAATACAAAAATAATATGTGACCTTAATGAAACTGATAATATAGATCGCATGTTTTCTTATTGTGTTGCATGTGATTCTATGCATGTCATTGATTGTCAAAATACACATGACTATGTTAAACGGAAAGAGGTTATGTTATTCAATCTAAATTAACTTATCTTGATAAGAGAAAGGTTTTTGGGCTAATTATTCTCACATCTACACTTCTAAACCATTAGGGTATGGGTGGGTCTTCATACAAAAAAGGGTAAATAGCAAAAAAAAAAAAAAAAAAAAAAAAAAAAAAAAAAAAAACACTCTGTTTGCACCAAAATTCTAATTTGACACTGTGTTTTCCAATATGTTATAATTCTGACCACTTGACCGGTCAATCAGGTTACATGCTGACGTGGCATGCAAACATGATATGCTGACGTGTCAAAATTGAATTTTTTTCACAAAAAACACTAGGTTTTCACTTTTTTCGATTTTGACGCTAAGTTTAATTTTTTCTTTCAATTTTGACACTATGTTTTTTTGTTCCAAATCAAACATCATTTATCAAATTTTGTTTAATTTTAACAATTTTTCATTTGAAACCGTATAGATATATTTTTTATTACATTTTAAACTGTATAAATATATTTTTTTTGTTTAAAAATTTCATGGTTGCAAACTTGACATCGATCGGTTACACGTCTCCAAACCTCCAAACTCATTTTAAAGTTGCGTATTTAATATATAAAATATGGTTTTTATATAACTAATACATATTTATACATATAATTACGGTTTGAATGCAAAAAAAAAAAAAAAAAAAAAAAAAAAAAAAAAAAAAAACCTTGTGTTTATACAAAACTATGGTTTTTAATTGAAAAAAAAAATATTTATACAGTTTAAATGTATTAAAAAAATATTTATACAGTTTCAAATAGAAAATTATCAACATTGAACAAAATTGGAAAAAATGATGTTCAATTTGGAACAAAAAAACATAGTGTCAAAATTGAAAGAAAAATTAAACTTAGTGTCAAAATCGAAAAAAAGTAAAAACTTAGTGTTTTTTGTGGAAAAAAATTTCAATTTTGACACGTCATCATGTAACCTGGTTGACCGGTCAAGTGGTCAGAATTATAACAAATTTGAAAACACAGTGTCAAATTTGAAATAAAAAAAAACACAGTGTCAAATTTAAATTTTGGTGTAAACTGAGTGTTTTTTTTTTTTTTTTTTGCTATTTACCCTACAAAAAAAAATAAATAAAAAATACAACAAATACAAGATTGTAAGTTACAAAGTCATGCTTGTGGCTCAAGGTTTCCCTTAAAGACTAGGGACTGATTATGATTAAACATATTCTCTAATTATATATGCAACCACTTTTAGATATTTAAACAACCTATCGATCTTTAAAAATTTAAGGTTATGTTTTATGAATGTTGTTACATACTTCTATAAATCACTTGAAAATGGTATCTATATGAAAATACCTAAAGGATTTAATATTTCTGAAGCATCGAATACAAAACCCAATTAAATGTATTTTATTAAACTACAAAGATCTTTATCTCGATTAAAGCAATTTGGAAGTATTCTTTAATTAATTACTTAACAAGCAAAGATTATAAAAATAATACAATTTGTCTAGGCGTATTTATTAAGAAAACAATATCTAGATATGTGACTATAGTTGTCTATGTTGATGATCTACACATTATTGGAAACCATTTCTTGAAGTGATTGATTTTTATAGAAAAATTTGAAATGAAAGAACTCAGAAAAATCAAATATTGTCTTAGATACATAGTGAGCATATACTTAAAGGGATACTTGTGCATAACTTAAATTATACAGAAGGGGTCTTGAACATTTCAATATGGAATGTACAAGCCTTTAAGCACTTCAATGACCGTAAGATCACTAAATGTTGATAAGAATCCATTTCACATGTGCAAAGAAAACAAAGAGGTTCTTGTTCTAAAAGCATCATACTTTAATGTGATTATGGTTCGAATATATCTTACCAATTATACTAGGCATGATATTTCTTTTATTATAAACTTGTTAGAAATGTTGGTATCACTAAAAAAACATTGGAACGGGATAAGCATGTATTTTGATACCTTTGAGGAATTGCTAATTTATGTATATTTTTTTCATGACGATTCAAAACAAAGTTTAATCGACTATGCAAAGAGAAAATTACTTACCAGGGTAATCATCTTTATCGTTTTGTTCACATTTAGGTAACTTCTTTATTTTTATACATATTTGACCATTTAACTTGTTATATGTGTTCACATATTGTCATTGTCACCAGCTATAGCAGATGATAATGGTAATATGTGAACAAATTAACAAGTCAAATGATTAAATGTGTGCGAAAAAAGAAAGTCGCCTAAATGTAAACAAAATGAAAAATTAATTACCTTGATAAGTCATTTTTCCCACTTTTAATAGCAATTTTATTTTTCATATTTGTTTGTATTATTTTTCTCAAACGTTATTTTTAAAATTGTAACACCCAGGATTTTGAAAGCCAAGAAAGTAAAGGAAACCCTAAATTTAAGAGGGACTCGACGAGTCCAAGGAAGGACTCGGCGAGTCGGAGCGGGATCCGGGTCGATAAGAAAGTGGCCAACTCGACGAGTCGGCCTAGTGGACTCGGCGAGTCTGGTCTGTGCGAGGAAAACCCTAAATCCGGGGCTTGGAGCCTATTTAAGCATCTCAATCTTTTTCCTAGGGCTCCTTTACAGCCTCTCACACCCAGAACGCCGCACCTTAAGCCCCCATTGTATTCATTCAAGCTTTTAGCCATTTTTGAGTGGTTTTAAGGAAGAAGAAGGAGTGGGAATCTTTGAAGCATCAAGGAGTGGTCTTGGATCCGAAGTTTGGGGAGCATTTCAGAACATTGGAAGGTATTAAGTCGTTTCTCTCCTCCAGATTTTCCTTGGTTATGAGTTTTGGGGCTTTTAAGCCATGTTTAAGACCAATCTTGAGCTTGAGGTCCAGATCTGAGGTTGCTACCTCAGATCCATGCTTGTTTTGGTATGGAATCCCATAAAGTATCAGCCATTGGGCGGAAATTGGAGTCTCTTGGTCCTAAACCCTAGCTATGGGTGTATTTTGCCTAGATCTCCCTCTCTACACGTAAAGTTTGCAACTTTACGTGGGAAATAGGCTTGGGGAGGGTAGATCTATAGTTTGGAGCTCATGCATGACTCGGAAGTCCTCTGCATGTAAGTGGATCTTAGTGGACTCGACGAGTCCTTCGAGTGGACTCGGCGAGTAGCTTGAAGATGAGGAGGAACTCGACGAGTGGGATGAGCAGCTCGTCGAGTCGGTTGAAGATAGGCATGAACTCGGCGAGTTGGATGAACAACTCGGCAAGTTGGATGAAGATTGCCGTGTGCTCGGCGAGTCTGTTCTTAGACTCGGCGAGTCAGGTCGAGTGGTCCCAAACCCTTCGAGTTAAGACTCGAGTCAACGAGTCGAGCCAGGACTCAGTGTGTTGGACAGGATAGGAATCGGGAATCAGTAGACTCGGCGAGTCAGGGGCTGACTCGGCGAGTAGAGTCGCGAGTGGAAGGACTCTGGACTTATGAACTCGGCGAGTCAGTAGGGTGACTCGGCGAGTAGGGTTGACCTGGAAGGTTGACTTTGACCAGGACACTGACTTTGACCAGAGTTGACTTGGTTGACCTTTGGAGGTCAGTTAGACTAAGTGTTAGGTTGATATTGGTAGCTCAGGGAGCTAGCGGAGCAGCAGTTCGGAGTTAGCGGTCAGGTAGCGGTCAAAGGGGTTAGCAGTAGCAGTTCAGCAGTATCAGGTGAGTTTCCCTTTGTATGAATGGGTCTACGGCCACAATGCCGGCCCATGTAGTTATGAGTAGAAGACCCGGGGGTTAGCCCTAGGCACAGTATGCTAGTATGATATTTGGACGAGGTCCAATGACAGAGGGCGAGTGCCCAAGGAGCGGTTTATGTGATAGTTTATACTTGTTGTCTGTGTGATACTTGTATGTGCCTGGTAGGGGGTGAGTGAGGGCGAGGTCCCGTGTCTCACCAATAGCAGAGTGTGGACGGTGTTCCACATCTCAGTAGCAGCAGAGCAAGGGCGAGGCCCAAGTTAGGAAAGGAGTGAGGGTGGGCTGGGCCCGTACCTCACTATCAGCAGGAGTATGGACGAGGTTCCATGACTCGTCAGTAGCAGGACTTGGGTGGGGCCCAGAGATAGGCGAGGCCTTAGAACAAGAGTTGTTAGTATATGTTTAGCTTATGTAATGTATTATGATATGTTTATGTGCTATTATATGTTAGTGGGCGAGGCCCTGTGACAGGCGAGGCCTAAGTGAAACAGATATGTATCCGAGCGGGGCTCGAAGCCAGGCGGGGCCTGGAGCGGCGGGGCCGTTATAGCGGGCGAGGCCCGAAGTAGAGGGCGAGGCCCAGGATAGCGGGCGTGGCCTAGTATGTGCAGTATGTGATTTTGCATGGTATGTGGTAAGGTGGGGAACTCACTAAGCTTTGTGCTTACGGTTTTCAGTTTTGCTTTCAGGTACTTCCGGTAGCGGAGGGAGGAGCTCGGGGTGATCGCATGGCACACACCATAGAGTAGTCAGCCTGGGAATGTTTACTCTGATAATAAACATGTGTTTGAAAACTTACACTCAGATTATGTTTTGGAATGATGTTTTGTTCAAAGTAATGTTTTATTAAAAAGAAATTTTTGGTCTGAAATTTTGGGATGTTTCAAGTTGGTATCAAAGCCTTGGTTTGAGGGATTCAGGCATACTCTCGGGTGTGCCTGAACTCAAACTGAGGGGTCAGATGAATAGTTTTCAAAATGTGAAAATACAGTTTTGTAAAAAGAATTTTGAGAATGAAAAACAGTTTTAGAAAAAGCAAAAAGAATCCAGAAAGAAAAGAACTTTGAAAAGAGAAAAGAGGTGTGGTGCATGCAATCAACCGAGCTCAAGTAAGTACCCCAAAATACCCATACAAGTTTATGTTATGATTATCAGTTGGTAGAACAGCATGCTAGAATAGGACTAAGGATCTAGGGATGATGCCTTATGTGCCTGTTATTTGTGCTTTTGAGCTGCATGATAGTGCTGATTAGACAGCAGTAGGATAGCCTGTTTAGGTTATGCCTGAGTTTATGAGTTTGTGTTGCATGCTAGTTCAGGTTCTTGCTATGTGGATATGATTGCTTGAGTATGTTATGGTTAGATTTTCCCTTGACCGAATGCTGCTTGCTTTGTGCATTGTGGGATTCTGAGTGATGGGAGTTAGCCATTAGGTGGATACGACACGCCACATGTGATCAGGGTTGAATAATCTCAGAGTGTTGGATTTGGTCCTATTGCGCAGCTCTTTTTTGAGTCCAACCGTTGTAGGAACGAGCCTTATACTTGAATGATTATCTGAGCCTCGTCACATGTGATGGTATCCAGGTGGTGGCTAATTGGCATCGCGAGGAAGCCTTCAGCAGCTGAGGACTGGTTTGAGTAGTGTCAAAGGTTTCCCTAGGGTAAGCCTAGGATGAGATAGTGCTGGGAGCAGTATTAGTGGATGAGGGACCTGGTGGAGTCAAAGCAATTCCTGAGGAAAGTACGGATAGATGTGGAAGGTAGTATGGGCCCGTACTACTGAAAGCAGAGGATCCGTACTCGATTCGGGAAGGGTAGAGACAAGACCGGGAACCTGGTAGGGCATGTTTGGTCTCGTATCCGTGATGAGTATTCTGATAGTGGTTGTGGTATATTTTCAGCATGGTGACATTGCGAGAGAGACCAGCGGGCGGATCAGGCACCGGAGAGGGATCAGGCTCGGGTTCAGGGGCCGAGCAGCTCGAGGAGCGGATGAGAGAGTTGATATCAGCTGAGGTTACGCGCAGTATTCTAGCTCAGACTCCTGTGATCTTTGGCACGGTCAAGGAGGGCATACTAGAGATCTTGGAGGAGAGGTTGGGAGCCTTCCGTACTGAGATGATGGCATTGATGGGAGCGCGTACCTTGACATTTTGAGAGTTCAGAGCCTGCGGGGCACCAGATTATCATGGGGCTAGGGAGCCCATTGCTAGCAGCAGATGGTTGGCTGATGTTGCCAACGCTTTTCGTTCGAGCAAGTGTCCCAAGGGGGACAAGGTTAGACTCGCCTCCTGTCTTCTGAAGGAAAGAGCGAGGGATTGGTGGGAGGAGATTGGTCATGCTTTGGGGGATGATGCCGCGTTGGACGCGATGACTTGGAGCGATTTCTCGGCCAGGTTCAGGGCGGAGTTTTCGCCGATTATTGAGGTGCAGCAGCTGGCACGAGAGTTTCAGGATTTGACGCAGACTACTGAGACTGTGGCGGAGATCACCGCCAAGTTCAGGGAGATGGCTCTTCTTGTACCGCAGTATGTAGCGGATGAGGAGATGAAGAAGGCTCGGTACCATGAGATGTTGAGGGACGACATCAGGGAGTTCGTGAGCAGGTCCAGCTGTAAGACGCTGGAAGATATGATTTCTCGGGCTAGGGAAAGGGAAATTGATTTGGAGCAGATCCGGAAGAGGAAGCCGGATGAGGTTCAGGTATCAGCGGGTTCGGGCAAAAGGCCCAAGGGATCGGATTCGAGATCGAGGGATCATCAGGACCGCAGTCGGTGCGGAAAGTGTGGCAGGGCGCACGGGGGCGCGTGCAGGAGTGGTAGCGGTGGTGAGTCTGGCTGCTTCAAGTGCGGTCGGACTGGTCATTTTAGCAGGGATTGTACTGTTACCGCCGCGCAGGGATTTGACATGATATGTTTTCATTGCAACCAGCGGGGCCACAAGAAGGCCCAGTGCCCCAGTTTGTCTTCAGCAGGACGGGTGATGGCACCCGCCCCTGCAACTTTGAGGATCGCAGATGGCCGTCAGGGCCGGGTAGAGGCACCTGCAGCAGGGAGCAGGGCTTTTCAGATGACGACCTTGGAGTCGCGAGCATCGCCGGACGTTGCAGGTATGCAATTTCCATTCTCAGTTCTTTTATTTTGTGCATGATTTCATTGTTATGGTTCTGCATCATTATCGGTATGAGTATTTTATTTTGATTGGTTGATTGTGATCGAGTTATATGCCATCTGCATACCTTGGGTATTTGTATAGTAGTTAGGGGGATGTGCTCTATTGAAGAAGGTTTCGAAGGATGCAGTAACTGTAGCATGCTTGGGAGGGATTTGGTACGTTTCGCTAGTTCAGAGTGGTGCAGTGATTGTGATGGATTGGCTAAATCCCTAGCTATGGCGGGCTTGGGTTCCTCAGTAGATGGGTTATGGAATGGTAGCAAAGATCAGAATCTCTTTGAGTATTGAGCAGCAAGGGGTAAGCAGGATCGAAGTGGGGGAGAATCCTCCGAGTGTGCCCAGAGAGGAGCACGCAGACCCAGAACGAGTACGTGACCTCCGAGAGGGAAGAGAAGTAGTTCAACGTTTGATGGATTGAGGATTTCAGGGTTGGGAGTTTGAGAAACTCCATATCAGCTAGCGCGTGGGATGGTAATGGTTGGTTATGGTTGAGAATTCAGGCGGTGGATCGCCTGAAGGACTCGCGGGAGTCTGAATAAGGATCTTGAGAAGCCGATGGCACGTGGGTGCCTTCGTATTAGCAGTCAGTGGTAGGAAGTGTTGTAAGACTACGGGGCAGCCGTAGCATTCACTAGCAGTCGGCAATGGTTGGCGATGTAAGACTACGGGTAAGCCGTAGCATTCCTTAGTAGTTTCGTTAGCGGAGTCGGGGCGAGGCCCTTATCTCCTAGTGATCAGGTAGGGATCAGGAATGGGTAGTGGATGAGAGTAGTAAGGAGTTGCCTGTATAGCTCTAAAGAGGTGAGACCTTGGGAGAGGCCGCTCCAGGATATAGTTGGGTGAGACCCGTGGGCGAGGCCCGTATGAGATTGGCAGTGTAGATGAGACCTGGGAGCAGGGTTGCTCAGTAGTATGGTTGGGTGAGACCCGAGGGCGAGGCCCGTGAGTTTTAGCAGCGCAGGTGGGACCTGGTCGGGATCATAGTGTCAAGTTAGGGGATCGGGGATCCCAGGTTTGTAGTGCCTGGATGGCAGGATTGATTGAGCAGTTATAGATGGTCAAGGTTTCTTTGGAAGTCGCTGAGAGCGACCAGTGATGGTGTTGGGACTAGCTACCGGTGGGAACCGGTAATCCAGTCATTGATAGGTTGGTAGGGACCAGGGCGGTCCCAGTTTATCAGGAAGTCAGTCGAGGAATAGTTGAATTGCCAGTCGGTGGCAGTGCGAGTATGCAGCGTATGGTGGAGTTCAGTTAGTTGAGTCGAGGGGTGCTCGACACCAAGTGTTGGCAGGAAGGAGTGTCAGTGAGTGCTGACGGTGATGACCCGTTCTGGGAATAGCAGGGAGGTGATGGAGTTAGTGAAGGATAGGACCTTCACAGTGTCAAAGGAAAAGTCGGTTATGAGACTTTGCCTTGGGAAGGCAAGGGATTTGCGCAAGGAAAGAAGTGGAGAACCTCTGCGGGTTCAGCGCAGTATTCGGTGGAAGACCAGCGCAGGTAGGCGGCTGGTGTTGGGTATTGGAGGCAGATCGCAGGCGGTGGGCCATGGTAAACTTCGAGGACGAAGTTCAGTTTAAGTGGGGGAGAGTTGTAACACCTAGGATTTTGAAAGCCAAGAAAGTAAAGGAAACCCTAAATTTAAGAGGGACTCGACGAGTCCAAGGAAGGACTCGGCGAGTCGGAGCGGGATCCGGGTCGATAAGAAAGTGGCCAACTCGACGAGTCGGCCTAGTGGACTCGGCGAGTCTGGTCTGTGCGAGGAAAACCCTAAATCCGGGGCTTGGAGCCTATTTAAGCATCTCAATCTTTTTCCTAGGGCTCCTTTACAGCCTCTCACACCCAGAACGCCGCACCTTAAGCCCCCATTGTGTTCATTCAAGCTTTTAGCCATTTTTGAGTGGTTTTAAGGAAGAAGAAGGAGTGGGAATCTTTGAAGCATCAAGGAGTGGTCTTGGATCCGAAGTTTGGGGAGCATTTCAGAACATTGGAAGGTATTAAGTCGTTTCTCTCCTCCAGATTTTCCTTGGTTATGAGTTTTGGGGCTTTTAAGCCATGTTTAAGACCAATCTTGAGCTTGAGGTCCAGATCTGAGGTTGCTACCTCAGATCCATGCTTGTTTTGGTATGGAATCCCATAAAGTATCAGCCATTGGGCGGAAATTGGAGTCTCTTGGTCCTAAACCCTAGCTATGGGTGTATTTTGCCTAGATCTCCCTCTCTACACGTAAAGTTTGCAACTTTACGTGGGAAATAGGCTTGGGGAGGGTAGATCTATAGTTTGGAGCTCATGCATGACTCGGAAGTCCTCTGCATGTAAGTGGATCTTAGTGGACTCGACGAGTCCTTCGAGTGGACTCGGCGAGTAGCTTGAAGATGAGGAGGAACTCGACGAGTGGGATGAGCAGCTCGTCGAGTCGGTTGAAGATAGGCATGAACTCGGCGAGTTGGATGAACAACTCGGCAAGTTGGATGAAGATTGCCGTGTGCTCGGCGAGTCTGTTCTTAGACTCGGCGAGTCAGGTCGAGTGGTCCCAAACCCTTCGAGTTAAGACTCGAGTCAACGAGTCGAGCCAGGACTCAGTGTGTTGGACAGGATAGGAATCGGGAATCAGTAGACTCGGCGAGTCAGGGGCTGACTCGGCGAGTAGAGTCGCGAGTGGAAGGACTCTGGACTTATGAACTCGGCGAGTCAGTAGGGTGACTCGGCGAGTAGGGTTGACCTGGAAGGTTGACTTTGACCAGGACACTGACTTTGACCAGAGTTGACTTGGTTGACCTTTGGAGGTCAGTTAGACTAAGTGTTAGGTTGATATTGGTAGCTCAGGGAGCTAGCGGAGCAGCAGTTCGGAGTTAGCGGTCAGGTAGCGGTCAAAGGGGTTAGCAATAGCAGTTCAGCAGTATCAGGTGAGTTTCCCTTTGTATGAATGGGTCTACGGCCACAATGCCGGCCCATGTAGTTATGAGTAGAAGACCCGGGGGTTAGCCCTAGGCACAGTATGCTAGTATGATATTTGGACGAGGTCCAATGACAGAGGGCGAGTGCCCAAGGAGCGGTTTATGTGATAGTTTATACTTGTTGTCTGTGTGATACTTGTATGTGCCTGGTAGGGGGTGAGTGAGGGCGAGGTCCCGTGTCTCACCAATAGCAGAGTGTGGACGGTGTTCCACATCTCAGTAGCAGCAGAGCAAGGGCGAGGCCCAAGTTAGGAAAGGAGTGAGGGTGGGCTGGGCCCGTACCTCACTATCAGCAGGAGTATGGACGAGGTTCCATGACTCGTCAGTAGCAGGACTTGGGTGGGGCCCAGAGATAGGCGAGGCCTTAGAACAAGAGTTGTTAGTATATGTTTAGCTTATGTAATGTATTATGATATGTTTATGTGCTATTATATGTTAGTGGGCGAGGCCCTGTGACAGGCGAGGCCTAAGTGAAACAGATATGTATCCGAGCGGGGCTCGAAGCAAGGCGGGGCCTGGAGCGGCGGGGCCGTTATAGCGGGCGAGGCCCGAAGTAGAGGGCAAGGCCCAGGATAGCGGGCGTGGCCTAGTATGTGCAGTATGTGATTTTGCATGGTATGTGGTAAGGTGGGGAACTCACTAAGCTTTGTGCTTACGGTTTTCAGTTTTGCTTTCAGGTACTTCCGGTAGCGGAGGGAGGAGCTCGGGGTGATCGCATGACACACACCATAGAGTAGTCAGCCTGGGAATGTTTACTCTGATAATAAACATGTGTTTGAAAACTTATACTCAGATTATGTTTTGGAATGATGTTTTGTTCAAAGTAATGTTTTATTAAAAAGAAATTTTTGGTCTGAAATTTTGGGATGTTTCAAAAATATCCATAACTTTCTAAATATTGATCAATTTTAAACTTTATTTTTTAATTAATAAATATGTTTTTGTTTTGTGAAATATTTTATATAACCTTTTATAACTTGGTTTCTTTTGTTTTTAAGTATAGACAATATTTTTAATGTAAATAGTATCTAACAATAAAATTAAATAAATTAAATATGTAACAATAAGTATGGATGGTCTTTTAAAAAAATAAAAAGAAAATATTACTTAACAAATAAAATATATATATATATATATATATATATATATATATATAATGTAAATGTTTTAAAATTACTCCAACTTTTTAATAGTTTTTAATTAAAAGTTTATAAACTTTTAATTTTTTAATACGACGTTTTAAACTAGTATTTAATGAAAGTATTTTAAGATGTAATAAAAAAATATATTAAACTATCATATAAAATCTGTGAAACACTTTAAAATGTTGTAAAAGAAAGTTTAGAAATAAATGTACGAAAGTTATAAAAAATTGTATGAAAAGATAAAAAAAATAAAAAAAATAAAAAATAAATAAATAAAATAAAAATTAAAAAAAACAAGTTAAATACTTATAAGAAAATTTTAGAATATTTATAAAAACACTTGTATTAAAATTATATGAAAGAATAAAAAAAAGTTTAAAAAAAAAATTATAAACAAAGATTTAGAACATTGTATTAGAAAAACCTATAGGAAAAAAATACTATAAAAATGTTGTAAGAAATTATATATATAAAAAATTAAAAAAAAATTAAAAAAAAAAGACCTTAAAAATTTTGTAAAAAACAAATGTTCACAGTTTAAACAACTTTCTTTAATATGTGAACACATTTAACAAGTTAAATGGTTAAATGTGTTCCAAAAAATAAAGTTACCTAAACGTGAACAATACGAAAAGGTAATTACCCTCACAAGTCGTTTTCCTTTATGCAAATTTGGGCTATCTGTCTTATCATCCTATGTCTTATCATCCTAACGCTAGATCTCAAATTGGATATGCATTCATGAATGGAGATATAGGGATGAGATTTAGAACCGGAAAACCGGACCGGAACCAGAACCGAACCGGAACCGGACCCGTTAAAATCGGAATATATAGAACCGGGTCCGGTTCCGGGTTTAAAAATTGGCTTTATCCGGGTTCCGGGTAATCCGGGTTTGGGTCCATTGGGTCCGGGTAAACCGGGTCTAAAATCCGGAACCGGTTTTTGGAATCGGAACCACTTTTAGGGCCGGAACCACTTTTTGTGAAACGTTTACAAGATGCATATCTTATTCGTTTCAACTCCAATTGACATACGGTTTTTTCCAACATGTAGTTTAGAGTTTGTATATGATTCTAGACTATAAATTTGTTATTTTTAGTTGTATATTCATTGACTTACAGTCCTCAAAAGTTGAGATACCAAAGCTGGAAGTTTTTAGTTTTTTAGTTTTTTTGTATTCAGTGAAAGTTTTAAAACATGTATATCTAATTCGTTTGAAGTTGGATTGACATGTGGTTTTTTCCAACTTCTAGTTTACAGTTTGTACATGAGTTTAGACTATAATTTTGTCATTTTTGGTTTTACATTCAATGATTTACAGTCTTCCGAAGTCGGGATATCAAAACTGAAAATTTTCAACTTTTCAGCTATTTGTTTTTGTACTTTGTATTATGTGAAAATATTAACACAAGTATATCTCATTCGTTTAAATTCGGATTGACATGCGGGTTTTTTCAGAGTGTATTTTAGAATTTGTACATGATTTTAGACTCTAATTTTGTTAATTGTGGTTTCGTATTCAATAAGTTACAACCCCCCAAAGTCGGGATATCAATATGAAAATTTTCAAAGTTCAACCCACTAAGTAGTAAGTAATTACCAAAAAATTCTGGTTTTTTCGGGTTTTCCGGGTCTAAACCCACTTTATCCGGTTCCAACCTACCCACTTTGATGTTTCCGGGTTTTCCGGTTCTAGACCCACTTTACCCGGAACCGAACCGGAACCGGTTCCTATATACCGGTCCGGTTTCCGGTTCTATAAAATCCCGTTAACCGGTTCCAGGTTTTCCGGGTCCGGGTCCATCCGGTCCGGGTTTGGAGCCACTTTCATCCCTATGGAGATACTACAATTTCCTGGTTTTCTCAAAAGCACTTGTTACATCTTCAAATCATGTTAAAGTTACTGCGTTAAATCAAGCTAATAGAAAGTGTGCATGATTAAGATCGATGACAAATTTCATCTTGACTTCATATGGACAAGATAAACATAAGGTCCAACTTTTATATATGAAGATAACACATGTGTCACTCAAATTAAAAAATGATATATCAAGAGTGAGAAGACAAATATATATCACCAAAGTTCTTCAAGTACACTCAAATGCTCATAAATGACAATCAAGTTGAAATAAATATGTTCAATCAAACAACAATGTAAGAGGCTTTTTTACGAAGGTACTTCTTACTTTAATCTTTAGAAAACATATCTATGGTCTCATAATGTGACATGTGATCGATTAATGTGTATCAAAATGATGGAAAGTCATTATACATTGCACTTGTTTCCAGTAAGTTTTTTCCATTCACAGAGGTTTTTACCCATTAATTTTTCTTTAACAATGTTTTAAATGATGTAGTACATCAAAATTGTACTCAAAATCAAAAACACTTCATCTAACACCAAGTGTTATAAATAATTGGTCTAGTTAATGAAGAATCATGCAAACCAAGTAGATGATCAATTTTCAAGTGTTGTCAAATCTTTTAACTATATGTTTGCTATTTGATGATACATGAATAAGGTAAGTTTTAGTACAAAATATCCTTTGATGTAAAAGAAAGTACAATATACTCTTGAGTATACTCTCATTAAGTGATCAAACTCTCTCCAATTCCCCTTTGTTCTTTCTATAAAAATTTTAGTTTAATTTTGCTATGTTTTAATTACATCGAATTTACAAAATTATTATATTTTCGAGTGTGAACACTTGTTTTTGTTACGACCCAACACTAAATATATCCTAAATTTATTCTTCCAAATAACTTCCCTACATGTAACGGGCCTCGTTCGAGGTATTAAAACAAAAAAAAAAAAAAAAAAAAAAAAAAAAAAAAAAAAGAATCGAAAAGTTAAAATCTTTAACAACCGCTTACCTTTAAGCTTCCGCTCGAGAGATCAAACAACAAAACATATAACCATTTATAACTATGACCTAAAAAACAAAACCCTAAAAACCTTATAAATACCACATAATCTATAACTCTTATGCACATTTTAATCTTTTTGGTATAATTTGGTATTATATATAACTTATAGCTTTTAGTGAGACCCAAAACCCTCACGATGAACAAGAGAGCATGCATACACCCGGGCGATAAGCCCACGCGGGTGGCAACCGCGCGTACCTTTCCATTCCGGGCTGCTCATCAAACGGCCTTTCCATTACCTTTAACAACCGTCTCACCTCTTCAAAATCACCTTGTTCCGCCATATCAATCGCACTTTGGCATAGGTAATTCCGGAGAACATACTTCGGATTCACTGAATCCATTGAAGCTTTCCTTTCCTTATCCGAAACACCACTAGCACATAACTACACATAAAAGGAAACCACCATCTCAAAAACAAAAACAAACTTAAAATTTAGGGTTTAATGTTTGGGAGGGTATCCAACTTCTAATGTTTATTCAAAATTACCATTATGACCTGCTATACCAGGTTTACCTTTTACCCCAAGGGTAACCAGTAAAACCTACTATAGCAGGTCATAATGGTAATAGTTTGAACAAACATTGGAGTTTGTTGCTAAATTATAACATAAAGTCATAAACCCTAAATTATAATACTAAGTTTACCTCGGTTCTATAATGTTTCATCCAGCTAGTCCAAGCATCTCTTCGCTCTTTTCCAATATCTAGCAAAGCAGACTTGAGCGGAATCAACAATTCCGACTCCGGAACATCGGAATTGGAATCAACACGGATGTTGGAAAGTAATCTAAAGAAGTTTGTGTAATCAACTTTGTCAACAGCCATGTTGTTGAGTAGTTCATTAACAAGCTCTTTATTATACTTTAACAATCCAATCTTTTTCGTCATTATCGCTTGATACTCATCCATAAATTTATCACCATATCTGCAACGAATCAAGAACACAAGATTCTTCACTTCAATACAAATATAATAAAAAGAAAAAGGAAAAGGAATTCAGAATATATGTTTTTTTGACCTTTCCATGGCGTATTCGAATTCTTTCTTGTTAATGAGTTTAGCAGATAAAAGAGATAATGCAAACTGGGCTATATTCCATGAACCAGTATCAGGTTGATTTGCAAAACAATATCTTCTTCCTGGAAGATCAGTTGTGTTTGGAGTAAATCTAGGGTCAAAAGCGTCAAGAAACCCAAAAGGGCCATAATCAATAGTAAGCCCTAATATGCTCATGTTGTCTGTATTTAAAACACCATGTGTGAACCCCACACCCTGCCATTTTGCAATTAGTGAAGCAGTGCATTCAGCAACTTCCACCAACCAAGCTGACATAACAAAAAAAATAAAAAAGTAAATTATTTTATTTCGGGAAAAGAAAACATGAAAGTTGATGAATATTCACTCACCTGCATACTTGTTTGAAGTTAGATCTACATCATTGGTAAAGAAAGATAAACTGTCGTTTTTTGTCATGGTTTCTATATGAGGAAAGTGGTGTTTGATGGTGTAATCAGATAAACTTCTAACAATGTTGAAGTGTTCTTCGCCTCGTGAAGCGTGTATTTGGAAAGAGCCAAAACGAAGAAAAGATTGGGCCACACGACACACGATTGCACCAGGTTCATCTTTTGGATTGCCACTACATTTAAAGAAATCAAATCTTATTTGAGATCAAAGTTTTGGAAGGTTGACTATAAATAGAAAAAGGAAGTGAGATTTTTTACTCATAAAACATGTCGCGTCGCACGTATTTTCCAGTTGTAACAAGACTAAGTGCACGAGTGGTTGGAATTCCAAGAAAATGCATTGCTTCACTACAAAGGAATTCACGAATGCTACTACGTAACACTGCTAACCCATCTGCAAATCTGCTATATGGAGTCTTTCCTGCACCTTTTAATTGAAGTTCCCATCTTTGGGATTTGGAATTCAGAAGCTCACCAACTGTAACTGCCCGACCATCACCCAACTGCCCTGCCCAAACCCTAAATTGATGCCCGCCATAACATTGGGCATAAGACAACCCTCCTTTCAATGGAGATGCCCCCGAGAATATAAATGGAAAATCAGATCTTTCGAATCTGAAATAGGAATGAAAATGATGATATTGTGATATTGACATTAGAAGGACTGATTAATGAATGAGATTTTAACATGTGAAAAGAAGTGAAGAACTCACTCTTTAGGATCTAAATCTAGGATTTCAGCAACTGAGTTTGACCATGCGACAAGCTGAGGGTTTTCTACTTCAGCAGATGGAGAGACTCTTGAGTAGCAAGCGTGAAGCACCTGAAACAAAGTTCATTGGGTTTTTGGAGTAATTTACTTTGTATTAAGATGATTCAAATCCTGGAAGTGAGATATTATATAACAGGATTATCAGAAACAATGCTGCTCTGTTACAGTACTCAAATTCAATTGCAGTTGGATTCATGATTCATGAAATCAAGCCTTAATTGTATGGTATTAGTTCCAGACCTAGGAAGGAAAAGATTCGGTCACTATTTAGTTCTTTAAATTCCTGTAATGTTACGACAACTGAAAACTTAGATTCCAACGGCAAGTTGGCGACTTTACATGATAAAATGTAATCAAGCACGTAAATTTCTGAATTCGAGATCTAAAATCGCATAGAAGTTCACACGGATTTATATATCTCGATCATGCACGCAACAAACGAAAATCGAACAGTTTGGGGGAAATCGTTCTTTCACTTTTTTATGGTCAAATTTTGAAATTTTACCTCGCGGGAGATGGTATCGGTTCGTGGATCGCCAGGCAACTCCCGAACAAATGAATGATCCCAATTCAGATCTTCAAGCTTCAACTTAACCCTTGCGTCTTCGGTAGAACCCTGCTTCTCCAATCCATCGGTGACCGAATCAACCGACGCAACACTGCCGGCAGCCGCCGGCGGTGAGTTCGTCGACATTTTAGACGAAATTAACGAGGTTTGAAGATGTGAGATAGCTGAGAGAGGAATCGATGGCGGCAGTCAGTGACGAAGGGGGTGGGGAGAGTATAAATGTAAGCTTACGCTGCTTTGTTTGCTGGTACAATTTTTGGAACAAATTACAACTTTGCGTTGCTACGGCGGTTTCAGCAAAATGTGCTTTTGTACTTGTAAAAGTACACGTGGTTCAACAAAAAAAAAAAAAAAAAAACTTCGTCAAAGTTAACGATGTACATTGTGAGGTATATGGATATGGGATAAAATATAAATTAGAGATTCTCTTTCTTTTTATCTTTTTATCAGGGGCGGCTCAACCAGTTTAAGGCTTTAAGCAAACCAAAAATTTGGGGTCCTTTAGCATTGAAATTCTAAGTTTGCATTAGATTAGAAACAAAATTTAAGCAAACATCGGCAAATAATGAATAAACCATTGAAAATACTTTGTGACAGCACCACACTTCAACTTCTGATTATGTTTTATGGACTACCTGTAATGATTAGTCTTGATTTGTTCCAAGTTATCAATGAATAATGGTTAATAGCCGATTTTCAGACTCATTCAAAGCCTTCTGTAATCACTGAATAATGGTTAATAGCCGATTTTAGGGTTAATCAAAGGAAAACTAAATTACTCAAAACTGAAAATTAGAAACACTGGACATACCGTTTCAGTTCTTTTGATCTTGTCTTCTTGAATGATAGCCTTGAAGTTTTGAGTCTTTTGAACAATCAAATGATCAACAATAGAGAATCGGAAGATAGAAAAAGAATCACGTTGAGAAGCCGTAGGTATTTATTTTTCAGAGAATGCATAATCATTCAGAGAAGAAGAAGAAGAAGAAGAAGAATAAGTTAAGATTGAAGGACACAAGGTATTTTTTTTTCAGACCGGATTACAAGAATCAAGAATGAGAATGAGAAGAGAAGGAAGAAGAACAGTAGCTGTCAATTAATTTTGGTTGATGATTTTTGTGGCATGCCTAGGTTAACTGTGAAAGTAGAAAGAATCGAGATTTCTATTTTGCTGAACTATCTTGGTTAAAGTGAGGCCCTCTAAAAAAGTTGGGGCCCTAAGCCCTAGCTTAATTACAACCAAAGTAGAGCCAGCCCTGCTTTTTATCTATATATTTTTTGGTTTACATGAAAACCATTATTCTTTAACACAAACATAAGGTTTATATGCTTTTATTGGTTTTACTCGAAAGAATTTACTGTAAATTTTAGAAGCTTTTTCCAAATATGGCATTTAGCCCGTTACGAAGACAATTGTCGATAGCCCTTTGCTTTAGGTGGTTGGATTTTGATGATTACGATACCAAATAGGCAAACCATGTCATATATATATATATATATATATATATATATATATATATATATATATATATCTATATCTTTTCAATGTCGGTTTTGCTGCGGTTTCGGTTTTTCCGCTTTCGGTTTCGTCGGTTTTAGTCGGGTTCTCGGATTCTTGGTTTGGGTTTGCTCACCCCTAGTCTTCAGTCTTGTGTTTCTTCAAAATGACATCTTTGTTAGTGATTTTAGTGTCACCAGACATTTTGTGTAACTGGAATTAATATGTGGGCTAAGAGACTTTTGTACTCTATATTATATGTTTGGTGGGTGCAAGCGCGGAGTGTATGCATATATAAGATCGAATTATAAGTCGGTACGACAAAATAGTGGGGGTCAAGGGGGTCATGCCCCCTTGCAAGGTCTTAGGGGCAGAGCCCTTAACGGGGTCCAAGGGGCAGAGCCCCTAATGGTGGGCCCGTTGATCGTGGTCGCAAAAGATTTTGAAATTTTGAATTAGTTTCATCATGGAAAATCCGAATTATAATGGTGATTATGGTAAGATTGAGAAATTTTGTCTGTTTTAGAAACCATTAATTAAGCCATTAAATCTGTGATTCTCTTAACTAATTTGGAAGATAGAAACTCTAATTTGTCAAGAATAACTATGGCTCCTCTATTGAGCCATAAATACTCCCTGTAAGGCTCTATCTTTCTTCTATAGCAAACTCAGAATCTGTGTGGCAATTTGGTTTGTGTTTTTGTGTCTATATTCACAAGTGTCCCTTAGGATTATCCTAGATTGGATTTCATGTAACCTGGACATAGGGTGGAAATATTAGTTCATAAAGCAATCTTACGCGATCCATTAGGTAGCTGGTTCTCTACTATTGCCCTTTCATGAATCCAACAATCTTCAACGAAAATCAAACTTCATTCTATCTTCAATATGCATAAATACAATGTGAAAATGTGGTATGTGATCAAGTTAAAGTAAGAGTCGAAGAGTATCAAAATTATCATGTCCTAATCTAACATGCCAAATATTTAAAGAATCGGGCAAGTAAGTAGAAGAGTCATTCATTCCATTGGCACTTGGTTGATTCATTCCATTGGCACTTGGTTGAATAGTCATTACATACAGTTTGAACATACCCTATGCCTACATACATACCATTTTTTTCTTAACAAAAACTTATCTGACTCAAACACCAAGCAAAAAACATACTTATTCAACAACCACCCGGATACAAGATTCTTACAAATCTCTGGTATATACAACACATAATTCAACGTCAACTCTTTTCCTGACATCTTCAATATGATCTCTCCAACACCTTGTATATCGAAAGTTTATGAATTTACCATGAATATTTTATCACCATTTTCCAGAACTTTGAAGTTTTTGACCATTCTCGATTCGATCAACCATGTCGGGTAGCTCTCGTATCAATCCCCTAATACCTCGGGTTAAACTCCATGAGGTTGACTTTAGAGATGACCACTGCAAGATCAACTTCAACCACATAATTGGTTATTTTCTTCATAACATTTACCTCTTTTGCTTTGTCTCACTTCGAAATCTTGCAATTTGCAGCCTAGCAACCGGGTCGTTCACAATGGTGGCAGTTACCTTGAAGCTTCTTTTTTAAAGTTCTACCTTTAGCTCCCAGATTGGCACCCTTCCATTTATTTTGGAATTACCTTCATAAACTTGTTCTTTATAGAAGCTTTACCATGCTTCGCCACATTAGCTTTTTTAGAGGTAGGGTTATAGCTACTTTTTGAGCTACTTTATCTTCCTCTTTAATATGGAGGTAAACAATTAGGTCTTCAAGGGTCATTTTCTTCCGCTTATGTTTCGACTAAATTTTGAAATCAACCCAATCGGTGTGATTCCCCTGTTTCTCAAATTATTATAAATATAAGGCCTCCTCTTTCCAAATTGTTATGCTTTTGAATACTTTGGAAGATCCAACTTGGAAGACAAGTTTATTACAAAAATCAGAAGTTTAGAAGAGATTTGAAGTTGAAGACACGAATGGAGTATCATTTAAAAGATATGGAAACATCATTTAATTATTCGGTTTGTTTAGACATCATGTGTAACGTCCCAAAATAAGACCCAAAAAATTTCATTTTTAATTTAATAAAATCAGTATTCTAAAACATCATCAATACAATCCGGATAAAATAAGTGTATCGAACATCAACTCAAATCATAGTAAATCAAAAAATACAGAATGAGGTGGTGTGTGCTCTACAATCATCCCGAGCCCTTCCCCTTGGAACTAGAGGTACCTAAAACATAAACTGCAAATCGTAAGAACAAAGCTTAGTGAGTTCCCCAAGATACCACATACCATACATATATAGCATATAACGGGCCCCATATAATGAGTATATAACGGGCCCCACCCAATAAGCATAACGGGTCCTGCCCTAACTCGAATAATGGGCCCCACCCAATGAGTATAACGGTCCCCGCCGTAACTCGCATGACGGCCCCCTCCCATATACAATTCCTATAACCATAATAGGTAATAGCAAACAAAATAACCATCAGACCCCGCCCGGTAAGCATACATCATATACACATACAAGTGTCACACAGACAATGAGTAAACTAACATAACAGGTCATGGGTCGGCATTGGTGCCTTCGACCCATTACAACGAGGAAACTCACCTCGCACTGCTGAATCACACTGATAAATCCCTGGTTGCTAGTCTGACAAATCCTCGAGCTATCAATATCAAATAATACCCAATTAACAATTAGGTTCCAATCCATGATCCTCGGTCCATAATTAGAGTAAATAACCTATTTACCCCTTACCTAGTTTGATCCAGACTAAGGCCTAAACTCACAATCCAAAAGTCCCAAAACCAAATAATCATTCAAGGCCCAAACATGGCCTAATTTTTCCAAATTAGGCCTAAACTCTTACATGGGCCTTACCCCAAGGCCCACCAATTTTTCCTAGTCCAAACACTTGCATTAAGATGGCCCAACAAAACACCAAACACCTAAGCCCAAAAGAATAGCCCAAAGATTTGTTCTATGAGATTCGACACTATGAGGTGAGTTTCCTCATTGTGTTTAGCGGGTCAAAGGCACCAATGTCGGCCCATGGTTTGTTATGTAGGATGCTAGATGTCTGTGTGAATCTTACATGATGTGTTTGTATGTTTGTTGGGCGGGGCCCAATGGTTATTTTGTATGCTAGTATCTGGTTATATGTATATGATTTGTATGTGGGTAGGGCCCGTTATGCGAGTTTGGGGCCTGTTATACTCAGTGGGCGGGGCCCGATGGTTGTACGTCTATTATCTTTGTGATTTCTACATGTGTTTGTATGTCTATATGATTATACGTTTTATATGTTTACTGGGCGGGACCTGATGACTGACAGATCTATATACCAAGCGGGGATCGATGTTGGGCGGGGCCCGATATCTAACAAATATGTATACCGAGCAGGGCTCTATACCGAGTGGGCCCAATGACAGGGTGGGACCTATTACGTGTTTATTTGTGTATGTATGGTTTGTGGTAGTTTAGGGAACTCACTAAGCTTTGTGCTTATGGTCTTCAGTTTATGTTTCAGGTACTACTGTTTTCAAAAAGGAAGAGTTTGGGATGATTGTAGGGCACACAACACTCGATTCTGCATTTTGTGATCTACTCTAATAATGATGATGTATTGATAAAACTTGGATTAACTTGGTTTTATGAAAATGATATGATTTAATGGCTTATTAATTTAAAAAATAAATTTTCGCATCTTATTTTTGGGACGTTACAAGTTGGTATCGGAGCCTTACTTTGAGGGATTCGAAAATACTCTCGGGTGTGTTTGAACTCAAACTGAGGATGTGGTAAAGTTTTCAAAAAGAAATGTATTTTTAAGTAAAGAGTTTTCTAAGCCAAGAAAAGGTGTGGTGCATGCAATCAGCCGAGCTCAAGTAAGTTTGTAACGCTTGGTTCCTGGTATGCATTTAACTTATTTATTTATTCATTTTGAGACAGGAACTTGACGAGTTGGTGGCCCTAACTCGTCGAGTAGAAGGCAGATTATGCACGGGGTTTAAGCTATCTACTCGACGAGTCAAGAGCCCTCGACTCGGCGAATAGATTGGCCAAAATGAAACCTTAATTTCGGGGTTTTTCACCCTATTTAAGCTTCTTCACCCCCACCCCTTAGCCTCATTTACAGCCTCTTTTCCCAAACCCTAATCCACGAAACCCTAGAGCATATTGTGAGTGTGTGAGCCCTTTGTAAGTAATCTTTTGTGTTCTTGAAGCTTGTGCAAGAAAAAGAAGATAGAGGGCTCAAGAGGGAAGGAGTAGATCCAGAAGCAACACTCCATTTGCTACATTTTATGGTAATCAAGTCTCTAACTTGATCATTCTTTTCTTAGATCGATTTACTTCCATTTTATGAGGGTTTTGATTCAAGAACCTTGGTCTTTGGGATTTGGACGTCCCGAATGACTTATATTTCATATCTGGGATCTAAGAGGGGTTCCATGGCATAAAGGTGCAAAATTTACGACCATGGAATCCCCATGCAAGCTTTTAAGCATTAGTATGGTCTTTTTATCCCTAAAAGGCCATGCATGGAAGGAAAGCTTGGAACTTTACGTATCCAAGTAGTGTTAGGGGTTTAGATATGAAGTTATGCTTTACTTTGGTGTATGGAAGGGTTAAGGACCAAGTTCTAGCTCCCAAGGAATTAGGGTTTGAGCTAAACCCTTTAAGAAGTGCTATTAAGGGGTAAAGTCAAAAACTTTACCCTTAAAAGGACATTTTCAGGGTTATTGTGTGAAGTATGAAGCTTGAATATGAAGTGTAGGGGCTTAAACCATTAAGATAACCCAAACAAATAAGGGAACTCGGCGAGTCTAGTAATGGACTCGACGAGTTGAAGTCGGGGTTGTCCCAATTGTATGCCAGGTAGAACTCGACGAGTCCGTGAAGGGACTCAACGAGTTGACCCGGTTGACTGCGAGTGTAAGTAGTACAAAACTCGCCAAGTTGGGAGATAACTCGACGAGTTGGGTTGACTGGGAGTTGACCTTGACTTTGACTTTGACCAAGATGTTGACTTTGACCAGGGGTAAATGGTTATTTACCTTAAGAAGGGTTATCAGATTTTGATTAAGTGTTATTGTGAAATTGATAGTCAGGAAGTCATCGGAGCAGCCGTCAGAGATTCCTCACACGAGATTTCACAGCCAGCATTTGAGGTGAGTTTCCTCCAGTAGGAACGGGTCTAAGGCACCAAGGTCGGCCCGTTTAGCTAGTAGTAGTTCCGAACTATGGTCCGATGCCGGGTGGGTCCCGATGTAGGATTATATGCTTTTCCGGATTTCAATCCGATGTCGGGGCGGTCCCGAGGAATGCTTGTATGCTTGATGTCTTTGTGATTCTTTCATATGTTTGTATTGTATGTTTCCAGACTTCGGTTCGATGTCGGGGTGGTCTCGAGGAATGTTAGTATGTTACCGGATTACGGTCCAATGTCGAGCGGTGCCCAAGGAATGTTTAAGTGTTAATTTTATGTGCTTAGGTTTATGTGTAATACTAATTATGCTTTTTATGTATTTTGAGATTTGCTCGATGTCGGGCGGGGCCCAATGCCGAATAGGGTTTGATGTCGGGCGAGGACCGATGTCGAGAAAGCCAATGTCGAGCTTGACTTGATGTAGCAAGGGCGGAGCCCAAGATATGTTTATGTGTTATGTGTATGGTATGTGGTAGTTGGGGAGACTCACTAAGCTTCGTGCTTACATTTTTCAATTTTGGCCTCAAGTACTTTTGCTAGTAAGGGGAAGAGCTCGGGATGACTGCATGGCACACACCACTATTTTTAGACTAGGAGGATTCACTCTGATTTATGATATACGATTTTGATACGTTGACATATATGATCATGTTTTTGAGATACATGACTATGATTTTTATGTGATTTATGATATTGATGGGTTTTATTACCGATTTAAAACGAAATTTTTGGTCTATATTTTTGGGATGTTCCAAATTTTTTTCCAAAATACCCATACATGTTATCTGATATGATTTGATTTATGAATCTGTGAATCACATGCTAGTTAGGGCTAAGGATTTGCTCAATGTTTGAACGATAGAATGCTAGGAGAGATGCCTTGTATGCATATTGTATGAGCTTGTAGACTTGCATACTAGTTCTGATTAGTTAATGATGGATTGGCCTTATATGTGTTGCCTTGTAGCCTAGGAAGCATACGATGCTAGATCGGGTATAATTTGTATGCATAAGGCATGCGGAAGCGAAAGTGGAAGTTCCTAGCATGAGTTGTAGTATGTGAGATTAGATGTTCTTAGTTATTCTACGGGTTGAAATGTTTCTTTCTTTGTTCTCTTTGGGACTCTTATATAATGGGAGTGGGCTGCTAAGTAAATATGTTAAGTCACGTGTGATAAAGGTTGAATAATCTCAGAGTGATGTATTTGACCCTATTACATAGCTCTAGTTTGAGTCTAACTGTTGTAGGGATGAGTCTGTTACTTAAAGGATTATCTAAGTTTTTTTTGCATGTGATTGTATTCATGAGGTGGGAAACTAAAATTATGGGGAGTTCTTCAGCAGTTGATGGTAGGTTGAGTTTGGGAACCTAGGAAGTCTATGTAGTGCTTCAGTGGGTTTAGTCGCGCTGTGTAGCGAGTATTTGGGTATCGGTTTAAGAAGGTGACTTAGAGATCACAAACGGGGTTTGTGCTTAACGAAGTGAAGAATTTTCGGATCTAATCTGAGATTATGCGTGCTGTTCTCAGACCTTCTGGATGCGAATTGAATCGGCGAATTACAGTTTGAGTTTTCTTCTCTATACTCCTGAGTTTATCTTTCATTGATTCATTTTAAAGACAATTTTCTTTATTTTCTTATAGTTTTTCGTTAATTTTGTTTTTGGAAGTGATATTAAGATAAAGTGATAACGGGCAGTCTAAAACACGTGTAAAGGACTAAATCTGAATCGTCTAGACTCTGTGTTCAATGTGCTGGTAGGCACGAAGGATTTGACAGAGTGGATTTAGATAGGATTGTTTGGACTGACCATACGACGCTCGGGTAGATTGAGCAGTGAGATAAACACGAGAACCTACGGGATACACTAAATTAATACGCATCTAGAACTGTGGCTTAACTTTTCCTTGATGTACGGACTTATGTCCTTAATTCTGGTTCTGATAGGGTGACTGGGGGGTTCTGATAAAGTAGGTCTGTAGGAAATTATTTTCTTGCTTTCTATCTGTCAGTCATATGTTGCTTCCTCTGTGTGATTAGAAGAGATCCGACCTGGAATGCAGCATATGCAACTCTATTTCTATGCACCTCCTTATCTATGAAATTCTTTCTATCTGTTAGACATATGTTGTCTCCTCTGCGTGATTGAAACATATCCGACCTGGAACACAACATATGCAACCTACTATCTCTATAACCCTCTATCTCTGTTAGTCATATGTTGTCCCCTTTGCGTGATTGAAATAGATCCGACCTGGGACACAACATATGCATCTATCTCTAAATCTGACTTTCTCCTTAATAATTGTTTACTCACCTAAAGTAAGGAGTCCTTAGGAAGTTCTTGATAACCAGGGTATATCGGGAAGTGGGAAACACGTTCTAGTGCAATTAAAATTGAACCGTTTAAGAGGTTGCCTGTAGATCTTGCTGCTTAATTTAAGTGGAAAACAATACTCGTGGTCGTCGTCAGATAAATGGTTTATTTAGAAAAGTTAGTCAATATCCTTCGTGTTTAAGTGGACCACAATACCGACAATTGACCAGATCTATTCATGAAGGTGAAGGTACTGATAAACAAGTTCAGGCTGTCTCACAACTTTGATCCCAAATATTTTTGTTTTTGTTAAATTTGTTCATAGTTTTCCTCTATGCACAAATTTAGGGGGAGATTTAAAAAAATTAAAACAAAAATAAAAAAAATCAGAAAAATTCAAAAATCAAACAAAAATTAGAAAATTAAAAATCAAAAAATAGTGTTATTTCTATTTTTTTTTCAGAAAATATGAAAAACCCAAAAATATTGTGTGCTAATGTTTTCTTTTAGTTTTGTTTTGTCTTGAAAAATGAATTTAGATGTAGATGAGACTCATGGAGTCTGTATCGAAATTTCTGAGTTGAAGCTTCATCTGTGAGCATTGAAGAATTCTCATTTGAAGGAGCAAGAAATGAAGATTATTCTTTCAACATTTAATCCTTCAACCCCAGAAGCAAGGTGAAGTTGCACTTGAAGATTATGTGACAGATTGCATTGAAACCTCCTCAATCAGTCTGCTGCTATCTTGAACCTGCTGAAGTGATCCAGAAGATTGTTTCTCTCTATTGTTCTCTCTGAAGATTCTCAAGCTGAAAGCGCTATCTTTCAAGAATCTTATCAAGAAGCCTCCTCACCCAATGTGCGTTCAATGTCAAATTCTGCAGAAATCCCAACTGCTCAAGATGAAATCATTTATCGAAGATTCATATGTTCATCTTGATGTTGTGAAGAAATTTGAAGATTAAGGCTGAAGCCAAGCTCCCAATGAATAATGACAAGAAGTCTAGAAGAGAGAAAATGGGAGAAAGAGGAGAGCATATTGTAAAGAGAGAAAGTTCGAGAGAAGAAGAGTGTGTGAGAGAGAATCTATTGTAAGGAACTTCATTCATATCATCAATACAATCAAAATTCTTATTATTCTTCTTTTCCTTCTCTTCTATTTTGATCTGGCATCATCCAATTGATTAGGATTCCGCACCATCAATTGGATCTGATTGACACACAAACATATTTGGGGACTTACAGGGTAGCCCATGACAGCTTTATGTATTTTGCATGGTATTTTGAGGTTGTATGTTATGTGGTATTTTGGGAACTCACTAAACTCTTGCTTACAATTTGTTTGATGTTTTTAGGTACTTCCGGTACTAAGGGAAATGGCCCGAATTGATGACATAACATTCACTCTCTAGGACATTCCGCATTTATCTATTTTGTTACTCTGATATTTGATACAATATGATGTAATGAATTTTGGGAACAAATTAAGATTGTATGTCTATTTTCAAAAATGAATAATTATTATATGGTTTTTGGGCTGTTACATATTGTTGGATTAATGTCTAAGTCCATAACTATAATTGGTAAGACTTGACCCGACCCGGCATGGTCCATTTGGGTTGCATGGCATCATGCATTTGGATAGACTAAAATGAGAGAAATAACACTTAAGGTTTGTTAACATATTATAAGTTCTAATATATTAATAAGGTTATTTAATTAGTATCGATCAAGAATTAATTTGGAATTAATTAAGCGATCAAAAGGAGACTAATTAAATATATGGGTTGATTGTGTAAATCATTCATTCTTATATATGTGGGCTTGTGATCCAAGATTCCTTATGTTGGACTAAGTCCATGGGGTAACCCATGGACGCTCCATGGAGTTTAAAATCCATGGAGCATAAGGAATGGGTAAAGTCATGAGTTACATGGTATAACCCTAATAACCACCATATAAAAGAATCCCATGGCTCAAGAAATCGTGCACTATGTGTGAGTGTGAGGGCTAGACAATTTCAAGGAGTGTTCAAGTTTCTCTCAAGTTACTCCAAGTGTATTTGGTGTTGTGTGAACCATTTGAGGTGTCACACTTGGGGCACTAGGCACTCAAGCTTCATGAAGACTTTCTACATCAAAGAGGTATGTATTCTATCTTGTTATATTCATTGTTTTATATGTTAGATTAGGATAATACCTTGGAAGTTCATATTTGCATGTATAATAGAGAAAACATAGATCCAAGGTATTTAGGGTTGCATGTACACTTAGGAGTGTTAGAATGCTCAAAACCCAACAGTGGTATCAGAGACACGGGTTGTTTTCTGTTATATTGATGCAAATATTTTATTTTCAAAGTTGAAAAAAAAGGAAAAAAAAAACATGAAGTTTGTCAAATTTTAAGATAATTACTTGTTCTTGTGAAAAACTAATTATTTGTAAAATTTGAATAACTTGCTTTATGAGTTGAATTATGTCAAATTTAATAAAAGATAAAATGATATGATTATTTTATTAGTTTTAAAAGTTTGATCTAAAGAGTTTTATTTTTTGAAACCTCCATAAGTTATGGATATGAAAAGGTTTTAAAAAAAATTGATTCAAAGTTTTTATGGAGTTACAAAATTTGGTGTTAATGTTTTAAAGGATTCCACAACTTAAGAATAAGTTATGGATCACCAAATGTTTTTTGTGTTACCTTGTTTTATGAGTGAATTTCGATTAATGAATAAAATTACGTGATAGTTGGTTTTAATCCAAATTAATCTAAAAGAAGTTCATAAAATGTGTTTATGTAACTTATAAGTCACATTTATGAATCTTAAAACTCATAAAAGTTGCTATAGGTTACAAAATGAAGAGTTTTTTTCCTCATTAAATTGTTTTATGACCCAATAACTTGTCCTCAAGTTATGGATGTTCAAGAGTCTCTTCATTAAAGTTTTTAAAACTTTAATTAAACTCATAAGTTATGAAAATCCAAGAGTTTTGAATAGTTTCAAAACTTTCCCTCAAGTTTTGGAATTTGTAAAGTTTTCCCCATGAATACTTTAATTCCAAGTTAGCCCTTAGAATTTTAAAAGTTAAAATTCAACCCTTATACTTTATAATATTATAAGTTAATAATATTTATATATATGTATAAGAGTAAATTCAGTCTTACCGTTAGTAGGCCTCATTCACGAAGCCGGTCTATAAGGGGGGTATAAGGTTACTGCCTATAAAATGACAGTTTAATGGGTGTCCACTCTCACCCACCGCTTCCTTGACCGGTGGAGGGTCGTTAGCCGAACGGGTAGGACAAGGACTAGTTGTGAAAAGTTGTTGCTTATAAGATTCCTTACAATGGCATTTGTGAAAAGTTGTTGCTTATAAGATTCCACGGATAGCAATATTGGAAAGTGAATTTGATTCTTTCATTTGTGGTAGTGTCTAAATTTAGTAATTTACCAAATAAGGAAAGATTCTCATCACCCAAGTTTCAGTTGGATAGAAACTTGGAATCATGCAAGTTGTATAGCATGATGAATGAGAACTTTCAAGCATTGAAAAAAAATTAAGACTAACTACTTGTTCACATGGATGTGTGAGTCAAGTGAAGGACTAAGGGATCAAGTACACATTCTTGTGCACTGGTCAAGTCCACCACAAAAGATTGATAAGACTATTCGTCATGGTTTACTAAAGCTCAGTAAATATGATTATACTTACAAGCTTAAGTGTAACTCTGAGACATTGGAAAAGGTTCCAATGTATGGCAGAGCGAATAAGAAGAATCAAATTAGGCAGAAGGATAAAAGTTTCTCAAATCTGAAAAGATGGGAGAGTACTTTAGTATCAGTTTTGTGATCATCTTAATGATTAAGAAACCACAGCACAATTAGTTCTCTAAGGAAATCTTAGTGCATTCTTATGACTAAGACGAGGAATCTTGAATTGTTGAAATGGTTAAATCAAGAAGATGAGTCATACTTCGTTCCAATACAAGTCTTAGAGTCATACTCCAAGATTGTAATCTGAGTGACATGTCTTAAAGAAGGTTTAAAACACTTGTCAAATGTAAGAGTAAAAGTTTCCTACTCTTGTACATTTGAAATTGGTAAGTTGTGATGTTTTGGATAAAACAAAGACCAAGTAAGGCCAATTATGTGAAGTGTTTGTCTTGATTAGAATCCGCACTATCTCTTGGATGTTTGACAAGGGAGTCTTATGGGTCAAGAGGACAGTGGGAGTCTCAAAGGTCTTGAAAGTCTCAATAACTAATCAAGAATAAAACCTGAAGTTCTTCACTAGCACACGACTTGAGGTTTATAACCTATCATGTTGACATATTATGTGCCCATTCCAGTTAAAGTTGGCTTTGCATATGAGTTTTTAGAGTTCTCAATTGGTTGCACAACAACTTGGAAGAAATGGCAGGCCCTTGAGCTGCCAGGTGGCAAGAAATTAAGATTGAGTTCAATCCATATGAGTTTGGATTTGTCATTATCCTTGTCTTGTGATTATGGTTTTGACAAATTCATATGGGTAGGAACTCATACACCATAAAAATCTAAGTGTCATAAGGTTTCTCTCCGATTCATGAAAATGATGGTGAGGAAACACTTTCACTAAGTAGATTTTAGCTAGATAGCAATTGCGATATTTGCATTCTCAAAGTCGTTAGTGGAGCGTGTGTGGTTAATCGGCACACTAACCTGGACTTGTAAGAAGTGGCAAAAAGGTCTAACTATTATGATTACAGCATCCCTCTTCATAATTGTTTAGACACACCTATGAGCTATCTAAGGGAAGGTGTATGATTTTGATAAAGTTTTATCAAAACAATCTAGTATCAGAAATCTGAACTTTGGTAAGAAAGTCAGCTGATTTCTGAGTACATGTCAAAGCTAGTGGGAGCATAAGTGTCATGCTAATAATCATCATGTTAGTGGGAGCATGATAATTATGATAAGTATTGCAAGTTAGCAATGTTAATTATAGAAAACAAAAGTTTCAATTGGGAAAGAGTTGTTTTGCTATAATTAAGGGAGAGGAAATTATACTTCATCTCAAATCTAAAAGCTTAGATTGAGGTTTTAATCGTATTTAGTCAAGGATATATATATATATATATATATATATATATATATATATGAATTTCATGTTGGAATGGCTCAACATAAGAAAATTATGTATATGGGTCCATTATTTGCGTTCTAAAATTCAATTATGATTACGACATCCCTTTTCATAATCTGAATTATGAGAACTTGGCAAATAGAAATGGAAATGTTATAGAAAAAGACTGGTTTAGTCTTTATGTGAGACATCATGAGTCATGTCCCATATGCTTCGGATATAGGATCGATTACATGTGCTATATTCATCCTTTCTAAAATTTTCCAAATGCCTGGGGCATTAAGAAGGGAAAAGGTCTAGAATTGGATATGACTAAAAGGATTAATCAATTGTCGAACACAATCTAAGGTTTACCAAAGATTGGGTTCTCAAGGAGAGTTGGAAGTATAGTGATAATTCTGGAAGGACCATATTGACATAATCTGTAAGGAGGCAACTCTTGTTCAGAAGTGATAGTCAAAATGAATCTGGAAATGTTTCAAAGTTAGAATTTTCAATATATGTAAGATTAAGGAAACTTAATGCAAGAAGGATGTTTCCAAGGAGTTGATCTCCTTTGGAATACTTTGTAATGTTTGTTTTCAAGTCCTTTTGACTTTGTGCATAATCATTACAAGAGGATCAATGCATATGAGTTTAGAATCTAACAGATTTCAGTAAATCGCATGAATTTGGAATTTTTGCATTTGCAGTAAGGATTGGGACTGTGAAAAGAGGATCATTGGAGTTATTTTCAATTGATCTATTTCACAAAGTAAAGATCATAGACAAACATAGTATGCATACTTAGTGTATGACATGACTAGTGTTTAGAAAACATAGTGTACATGCTTGGAGCATGGGACAACTATTGTTTTAAATTCAAGAATAAAGTTGATAGCTGAAACAGTATACAATGAATAATGTGTAATCATATGGTGATAAATAAAAGGTGTTTTATTTATGTTCATAGGTTTTGATACCATATTGGATTCAATTATTCTTGTGTTTCATTTTGCATGTTTTGACTTCCAGAATAAACTAGGTTATTCTTCCGGAATGACTAAGTTATTCAAACCATCCACAGCCGGTCATATGTTGGAAGTAGATATGAATCAAGACTGTCATGGGTTGGCTTGTAGAGGTCTAAGATGTTGGACAAAGGGCTATAACACTCATGAGTGCTCATAAGTTCTGAGTATTGGATTCAACCCGCGCTCATTGGAATCACTTCATGGATTTTATCATGAGTGATCATGAGACGATAATATCTTATATTCTTCAAACCTAGAGATATGAGTTGTTACTATGAGTTGGTTGTACATTGATTGCACGAAAACGCATTCGGTAACTTGGTGTTATAAAACGTGCCTTTGTGTATGATTCAACAAGTAGCAGAACAAGCCATATGAATCAAAGTTTATCCATTCCTTTTACCTTTGGGATAAATTCACTACAAGAAAAAGACCCTTTTACGACGCACAAACAATGACACTCACTGACTTATGTTACGCAAAAGAGAGTAACATTAAAAAAGTATCGTCTCTTCAAAAAATTTAAGGATTTATGTCATGCATTATTGCGTGCCCTTAAATTAGTGTCTAAACGAAAAAAAAAACACGGAGGGCACCTATAATAAAATGTGTGTCGTCTAAAGATGTCGCTTTATAAATTTTAATGGAACGCGCGTTCCATCAGGGGGAAAATGAAATCCTAAAAAATTAAAAACCCCGCATCTTTTTCTTATTTCCCTCTTGCCCAGATCATCAAGGCACCTTCCTTTCCCTCTTGTCTCTCTCGGTCGCTACATAGGGTTTTTATTGAAATCTTGAATCGATCGACTGAGTTAACCAAAGGTCAAGCAAACCGGGAAAGGGTTTTCATTGAAATCTAGTGTTATTCTTTGAAATCGAATCCAATCCTACCTTCGCCCCATCCTTCTTGTCTCTATCAGTTGTTGCCTAGGGTTTTTCATGAAAGCTTGAATCAGTCGACTAGGGTAACTAAAGGGTAAGTGAACCGGGAAAGGGAAGCAATAAATCCAACACTCACTCTCAAATCGATTCTACTGGACAAGGTTTCAATTTGGGGCTCTCTACATTCTTATCGATTCTACTTTCATTCAAGCTTACATCAATTTTTTTGGTATATAGTAACCGAAGCTTACATTCTCATCGATTCCACTTTCTCTCTCTGAACAAAAATATCTCATATTCTCTAAAAGCCCTAAACCAGCCACCGCCGACTATCACCTCCACCATTGTTGACGTCGTCCTACTTCCCAGATGGTATGTGTGTGTGCGCGGCAAGACTGAACAGAAAATGCGAAAGAAAAGAAAAAACAAGCAGAAAGAGAGAGAAGAGAGTTTAAGGCCGAGAGGAGGATGCATCGGAGCTGTGGTACTGCTCTTAACGTCTTTTCAAAATACATTAACCTTATTATGGGCTTGAAGGAAAAGATGATCGTTTCCTCTGTTTTGTAGTTCTAGATGGTATGGGTTCGCCCTGATATGGCTTAGAGAAGTGTACGTCATCTCTGAAGATCACAATCATCCATACCTTATTTTGAATTTCGCTCTCTCTTTCTTTCTCTCTCTCTCTCTCTATCTCTATCTCTCTAAACATTTCCTCTCTTCATTCTTTCTAAAACCCTAGCCTATCATCATCGCAGAGGAATTTTCATGTTGTTTTCCACCATCTGTGTTGGACGAGACCAATTTTCACTTGACCAAGCTTTGAATTGGAAAAAAAGAGTTGTGGTCAAACTTGGTTGTTGGTTCCATTGAAAAGATTAAGTCGGAGGTTGTCCGAAAAGTTGAAGGCATTGTTGTTGAACTTATGGAGGGGGGGGGGGGCTAATGGCGAAAAAGCAGCAGGAGCTGAGAAGATGCTTCCTGTTATTCTGGATTTTGTCCATTTTAAAGGTGGAACATTACTGTTGCTTGCATATGGGGACAATGAGCCCAGGTAAATCTGAAGATGTGAATGCCCTTATGTTAGTCGTAAGTCTTAAGCTTATGTGGGTTTTTTTTTGGGTTTTTTCATATTATTCTGAATGGCGCACCCGCGAACGGAACCAATTAATTTTACCCATCACAATTGATTGATGTTGGTTGTTTATGTCACCAAAACCTAAAGCAATTAATTTTAGTTTTATAAATATATAGGTTTTCATGCACCTGGCGTGTGTCATGAAGCATAGTCTGTATATTTTTAAAACTTGGTTATGGGTTTCATATATAGGCTTAACCCTTAGCAGTTAGCATATACCCTTCACAATGGTAACATGGAATTTGGAGGTGTTGCAAAGGTTATCCTGAAAAAGGGAAAACACAATTGTTTCGTGATGGAAGCCCAATGGTTGACAGCGGTGCATTTGATAGAATTATTTGTAGACCACCCCCAAAAACAGGTGACGTTGTGCTGGTGGCTGATGAGACACAAAAGCCAATTGGTTGGGGCTTTTACAACTCGTGCTCTATGTCCTATGTGAGGCTCATGCAGCTAGAGGAGTAAGTATCAGGGTATTATGTCATTTCTCAAGTCAAATTAAAATATTGTTTGATGAATTAAGATTATTTTAATTAATATATGGATGGAATGAATGAATTGAATGGAAAAGAGATCCTTCTTGTGCATTGAATGTGGAAATGCTGCTTGAAACAAGATTAGATGTAGTCATCAGATTAAGTAAGAGCTTGGGGCTCCCTTCTACCAATATAAATGCATATCGTCTTGTGAATAGTGAAGGAGATAGGTAGCTATTTCCTATTATTTTGAATCTGTTGTTTATAGCTATATATGGCTTAATAATTTGTCCAAAGTACAGATTGTCAGGCCTTATAGTTGATGTGTTTGGGGATTTGGTTGTGATTGCGTCGTCAGCTGCATGGGTTGAGAAGTACAAGAAACATATTAAGAAGTGTATCAGGTAGGTCTTTTGTTTGTTTTGAGACGAACTTGTTAAGCTCTAGCTGTTCGGTTTTTATTTTTTTTACCTTCTTCCAAATTTAACCTAGATTTTCTCAGTCTTTTAATATATGCAACGTTTCTTGTAGTACTTCTTTGTACTTAAATGCAGTCAATTCTGATTTGTTTGAAGCTAAAATCAACAACTTTTTCTACATTCAGACTCATTTGTGACCAAAAGCAGTATATATTCATAGATTAGATCACTCTCTATAACGTAGCCAAATATGGGATTTCTATTTACCATTGGAAACATAAACATACACTTGAAAGCAAATTTTTAGCTCTTGTTTATCATCTGGATTCGACGGAGTAATCTTGTAGGGAGTTGTTGACTTTTGGTTTTCCTTTTACAGGATTATTTGAATATTAAATTCAACGAAACAGGACATAGCAACATGTATTTTCCACAGGTAGCTATTAAGTTATTGTCTTTTTGTTGATGATTGAATGCACTGAACTAAATAATGGATGTTACTTGCAGATTATTACAATTTTCTCATTTCAATTAAGAAGTTTACCTTCTTACCCTTTACTTTTTTTTCCTTTCTTATTTTTTTATTATGTAGAAAAGGGTAAAATCACTTGCATTTGGAATATCAGAGTCTGAAGAATTAAGGCAAACTTCCTGCCAAAAAACCTTCCAAGTGAGTCAATGTCAGTCAATATGAAGGACATTCAAGAGGTATAGAACCCTAAACCTTGTCCCCTTTTCAAATCTTATTTGATATTTTACTTCCTTACCCTTTGTATGGTTTGTGGAGAGTCAAATTGAGAGTTACAAAGTATCTTTAGCTATGGGCTGTAGACAATCTGAAGAGTAGGAATGGTTGCCACAGTGTTGATCTCATTTATCTTGACTTAATGACTCAAAGGTTCCTACTGAAAACTTGTTCGATGTTTGAAAAAAAAATATAGTTTTTCTTATATTTGAGTTAATTATTTTTATATATTTATTTATTTATGTGATTTACAGGTTAACACTAAATGCTGGTCTAGTCCCGAGTTTTTCCATTTCATATGAATTGAATGATGTAAATATTAATAAGGTAAAACGGTTGTATTTATATATTTGCAAAGGAACATTCAACCATGAATTTTTTATTGTTTATATAACTTGCATTATTTACATCTTATTTTTTTCATGTATATTTTTAAAGACGTGGAAGCTTGCACTGCATTTAGATTTGTATTTAATGGTGGAGCAACATAGAAGCATGTTGGTGGGACAAACTTGGCAAAAGAAATTCAAGTAACCATCTTCATACTGGAAACAAAATGAATTTTCATATAAATTTATTATATAATATGTGAATTCAATGTATAGTTTTAGCTCTACTTCTAATTTGTATTTTTGTATAATTTTAGAAAGCGGAAGTAGCCCTATCAAGGGCCACTTTCAAGTGGTTGCTGGGGCTACCCTTAATGTGTCAACAATGTTAATTGTTGAGGTAATCTTCTTGTCTTTTAACATTTTTGGTCAAAGGGCAATTTTGTCATTTATCTTAATGGATCACTTTTGAGTTATGCACGAGTTCTTTGTGAAAACTGCTGATAGAATTGAACTCATGGCTATGTTGGGTTATTTGGTGCTATTATTAGTGATGAAGATTGAGACAATATTTTTTTGAAATAAAGAATTTAAAAATAAATAAATAAATAAAACTTACAGATCATAACATATAAAATCAGATTTACATCTTTGATGCAAAAAGATGAATAGAAACTAATTAATCAAAAGGTGGGTTTTGGTTAGCAACAACAATTGTTATTTTCCCTTTTTTCTTGATTAAATAAAATACACTAAAGTAAGTAAGATTATGTTATTTATTTTTAGGTGGGTTTTGGTTACCAGCAACAGTTGGTCCCTGGAATGAGGTCAGGTGGGGACCCAATGTCAAACTTCTTTCTGCCCGTTGCTGCCAACTGTTTTGAAAACCAGACCGGATCGGCCGGTTCGACCGGTTCAACTGGCCAGGTTACTGGTTTTTTAGTGCTTGAAAACTGCTTTTACACCAAACCGTTTTAACCCGCCGGTTTTTATGAACCGCGGTTCAACCGTACTTGTCCAATCCACTGAAAACTGCGGTTTGGTGCTTTCAACTCAGGTTAGCGCAGTAAACAGCAACCCAACTGATTGGTTATATAAAGGATTAAGTTGGCAAAGGTTTCTTGTCCCACCCGATGTGGGATACCTCCAAGCTTAGACTTAAAAGGATATGAGCAATCGTTTTGTATAGTTGAAATTGATGTATGTCTTATCATGCCAACGATGTGGGACAGTAAGGGTTCTGCTAAATAAAATACTACTTGTCGATGACAAGTTTCGAACTATCCAACAATGGAAATACTTCAACAAAAGTCAAGCAACTTAACCATCCATCCAAGAAGCTGTTTGTTATATGTTACAAATGAACTTATTTATAACAACTTCATATAAAAATCTACAATAATTAATTCAATATATTAGTTGTTCACTTTAATAGTTCTTTTATATATATATATATATATATATATATATATATATATATATATATATATATATATATACGGTTCATCCGGTTTTAAGGGCCGGTCCAACCGGTCGAACCATTTGAACCATGAACCGGTAATACGACCGGTTCAATGTCCGGTCCGGTTTTCAAAACATTGTTGCTGCCCAACAAGGTCAACGCCTTAGTGGCACTGGCAGGCGTAGTGCAGGCTCTGTTCAGCAACCTCTTCTCATGATGCAATAACAGGTATTTTATACTATTTATTTGTTTATCATTTTTTAAATGGTTAAAAATCAAGAAACAGTAACGTATTTCCATTTGTTTTTGTCAGATGTTTCCAAGAGGACGCACGTATCGTTACCCGGGTTGCAATGCACCGGATTCAAATCTCAATGGTGGCATGTTTTCTCGGTATGAAGGTGCAACAATGGGCCAGCCAATGCCAATTACAACTTTGGCTTCTTCCCTTGCTAATGCCCCTCAAAACAGCAAAGGACAGTATGTATGTTATTTTACATTTTCTTAATTATTTGGACTAAAGTTGCAATTTTGTGTAAAGCATAGGGACCAAATATGGAACTTACTCTAATAATTAAATCAGGGTGTTAACATATGATATGTTTTTTAAATGAATGGACAGATGCTGGGTGAGAGTTTGTATCCACTGGTGGATCAGTTGGAACCTGAGAATGCTGCTAAAGTAACAGGAATGCTTTTGGAGATGGATCAAACAGAAGTGTTACATTTGCTGGAGACACCAGATGCTCTGAAAGCAAAGGTGTCTGAGGCCATGGATGTGTTGAGGAATGTCAACAACACCACCAACACCATTATTTATATATATCATTTAATAAATCTTTTACACATTTGAATTGAAGTTATTAAATAATAAATATTGTGTATTTTGTTGTCTGCAGTATGATGACACAGAGAAACGAAGAGAGATGGCTAAAAACTCTTTAGAAAGATACACTCATTATTATGAAAGATGGGCTACAAACCAATTCATAAGCTTACATTATTATTGTTATAACTTATAATATCATTTCTATTTATATAAAAAAAAAAACTCTTGATTTTTATACGATGTTTTATAATTTATAAGTTTTAACAGGATAATTATTGTTTTTTGTTCTGCAGTCTAGACAAAAGGCCCTGGCAGATCTTCAGCAAATGCAAAGCACACATGTATGCCATTTTTTTATATATTTTATACGTCTTCTAGTTTTTTTATTAAATCTATAACAAATAGATATAATTTTTGTTTTTGTAGCTTGAGAAGTTGAGTGACAAGCAGTGCCAGCCTGAATCACAACTAAAGTTCATCATAGAGGCCTGACTACAGGTGCACATTTTTTATTAATTGGTGACATGTTCAGGATGATAACATATTTGTTGTGCTTAATTTATGGATTGATAACATTGAAAAAATCACATCTCATAGTATTTTCAAAGTAATGAAAAAGATGAAAAGGCTTCAGAGGTTGGAAATGAACTTGTAAGTATCTAATCTACTGGTTTCTTGATCCTTGTAACTTTTTATTCAAACTTTTTACTGATTCTTTTGGAGTTGATTGTAGGTAGGAGTTGTCTCTGATCATAATTTATTGGAACTTCTGGAGTTAGCAATGTCATCAAACACAGCTGAAACTGTGAAAAGAGCCAAAGAACTGATGGAATTGGGAGTTTACCATATGGTCCTCATGTCTCAAATGGCTACACTTATTATGGACATTGTTGCTGGAACATATCAAGTAATTGAAGCTAGTGCTGACTCATTGTTTGATGGTAGAAGCTGTAAGTTCTTCTCAATTTTTTTCTTTATTATTATATTTTGATTACTATAAACTGAAACTATGGATAGGTAAATGAAACCAGTTGCTAATTCTTGCGTTTAAACTTTTAATATTGTGTTTTTTTCTTTGTTTAAAATTTGTTAAGAGTTTTCTTTAATAGATTGTAGCCTCGGAATCCATACGAGACACTGGAGCAGTTGCAAGTTCTCGGGTTGCTGGAATTGGGCTTGATATTCTAGCACAAACAATCCAGGTGTCACCTAGTTATTAAAGTTATATTTGTAAACATGTATATAAATACAAGGGCATTTCGGTCATTATACCCCCATAAAAGTTTTTAAAAAAGATAGGTAACTATTTGTTGCGCTTAATTTATGGATTGATAACATTAAAAAAATCACATCCCATAGTATTTTCAAATATACATTTCTCCTTTTGTCTTATAATTGTTATATCGAATGTTCAGGATGATTTAGATAACATAACTTGTTTTCTAATACTAGCAAGAGAACCTATTGATGGGTTTTGGTCATAAGACATCCTATGTGTTCATACAAACCCTAATGCTTGGATCTAGGTTTCTCTATTGTACATGCTTTGAATCCAAGACTATAAACCCTAATTCTAGCATATGGAAATCAATATTAACATATAATTAGGTTTAAGATATTACCTTGATTGTTATGTCGCAATAACAATCCCAATTCCTCCTTGAATTGACTTTGGAAGGTTAGAGTCACAAGTGTCACTCCTTTAATGGCTTACAAACACCAAGAGCAAATGGAGAAGGTATAAAGAGAGAGGAGAGAGGTAGGAATTCGTCCTTAGGACTTCTTGGGAAGGCTTAGACGAATTTATGAGCCTTAGGGGGTTTATATAGGTGTAAAGATTAGGGTTTTAGTCCTTATCCTTATCTAGTTGCTTGCCCACCAAGCAACCATAAGATAAGTCTTAGAAACCCTTATCCTAGTCGAATTCTAAGGCATTATCACCTTAAATTCGTTCACCCTATATTTAAGATAATCCTTACCTTATTTTGTAACTATCACATAATTACAATTCAGCCCCTCTAGTTTAATTAATTGCACTTGATCACAAAATTAATTCTTAATTAGTTATTAAACAAATATGATTTCTCCTTTAATATATTATTCTTATAACATATTAATAAATCATAATAACCTCTCTCTCTATTTATTTCTCCAATCAAGTTGCTTTGGTGAAGGCAACCCAAAAGGAGCATGCACCATCGGGTCAAGTACATACCAAAATAGTTATGGACTTAGACACTAATCCAACAGTCTCCCACTTGGATAAGTCTAATAACTATTATGCGTATGACTTCAGATCATGATCTACAATTGTAGCTTTCCAAAGCCGCTGTCAACTCTGATCATATCAAATACGTGTGTCTTTAGATAAGGGATCATATATTCCTCCATTCTAGATATCGTATGAGACATGATTTCAAATCATTCTCTTTGTACTACTTCTCGATTTCTAATTTATGACGACTGACTAATTGAACAAATCAAATTAGCCCTAGCCCGGCCGAGCATTTACGTTTGTTATCACTAAACCATCGAGGGGCCCAAAGATATCGCTTTTATCATACTTTGAATAAAAGGAATGGATAAACTTTGATTCAATGCTTGCTTGCACTCACTCACCGAATTACACACAACAATATGTTTTATAACACCAAGTTACTAGTGCGTTTACATATTATCAATGTGCAACCGATTCGCAAGATACAACTCACACATCTCTGTTTCAAGAATATAAGATGTTATCGTCTCACCAATCACTCATGATACAATTCATGGAGTGATCCAAGTGAGCGTGGGTTTAATCCAATGCTCAAATCATATTCATAAGCACTCATGAACGTTGCAGCAAACATTTGCTTATGTCTAATGCTTTTTTTAGACAATCCACACACCAATTCACGACAGTCTTCATTCATATCTACTTCCAACATATGAACAACTGTGGCCCGTTCGAATAATCCGATTATTCTTAATAAACTCAATTATTCTGGAAGTCAAAACATGCAAATGTGAAACACAAGAATAATACTAATCACATATGGCCTCAACCCTTTGAGCATAAATAAAACACCTTTTATTTATCACCATATTGATTACTCATTATTTTTCGTTTCGGGTAATCAACTTCTTACTTGAATTCCAACATTTGTCCCATGCTCCTAGCATGCACACAATGTTTACCTATGGTTCTTGCTTTGTGAAATAGATCACATTGAACACATTTCCAATCCTTCTGATTTCACAACTCCAAATCCGTTTTTCATAAGTTAAAGAATATCAAATTCTTGTTACTTATAGAATATGCTAGATTCTAACATTCTATGCAACTATCCTTTCGTAATGTCACTGCACAAAAGTCACAAAGACTATTGCCAATGATATTACAAAGTCCTCTATCGGAGATTGTTACAAGACAATTCCTTAGATATGATGTCTCTCACTCAAAGTACATTCCTTTGAACATCCTTTTGCATAAAAGTTTCTAATCTAGACATAGATTTTCAATATTCAATTCCCAATATGGACACGCTTCCATACTTTCCATATGACAACTCATTCTTAATAGAATCTTTTCTATTCATAATAATGTTGATATTGTCCATCCAATATGGAGACATTTCCATATTTTCCAATACTATACTTCCAACTACTCACAAGCGACCAATCCTTGTCGAACTTTGGATTGTCCTTTGATAGTTGTTTAATTATTTTAGTCAAAACCGATTCTAGTCCCTTTTTCCTCTAAATGCGCTAGACATTTGGAAAATTTTAGAATGGTCAAACATTAAAGCATTTGCAATCGATCCTATACCCGAAGCGTATGGGACACGACGCATAATGTTTTATTTGCTATGTTCTCAAAATTCGAATTGTGAAGAGGAATGCCGTAATCATAATCGAAATTTTAAGAACACACTATGTACCTTTGACTAAATTTATTAACATTTCTCAACCTAAGCCTTTAGATTTGAAATGAAGCATAATATTCTCTCCCTTAATTATAGCAAAACAACCTTTCAACTCTTACAACTTTGCAAAGTATGACTCTTGTTTTCTATAATTAATATTGCCAACTTTGCAATACGTGCCTTAATAATCATACAATTATAACATTTATGCTCCCACTATCATGATGATTATTATAAAACATAACACTTATGCTCCCACTAGCTTCGACATGTATTCATAAACATCTTAACTTTCAAAAAAACAATGCTTATTGAATTTCTTAAGTTCATGTTTCTAATACTTAGTGCTTTGATAATATTTTATCAAGGCTTCTTGAACTTATACACCTTTGCCTTCGATAGTTCATATGTGTGTCTAAACACTTAAGACTAATTGTCAAACCTCACAATTCAAATTATGGAAAGGGATACCGTAACCATGATTGAATTCGAGAATGCAATTTTACAATTACTATCTTCATAAAATCTTTCTTAGTGAAAGCATTTCCTCACAATCATTTTCATGAAGGAGGAAATCTTATGACACTTAGATTTAAACGGTGTATGTGTTCCTATCCATGTGAATTTGTCAAAACCAACGTTTACGATGAATTCAAACTCATATGGATCGAACTTTCTTAATCTTGATTTCTTGTCTTATGGTAGCACAACTGCCCACCACGTCTTCCAAGTAGTTAAGCAGCTCACCTTTTCCTATCAATGTACCTTTCATCGATTAAGGTGCTTTGCCATTTATGCGTTCAAAATGAGAACTCATAGAACTCAAATGCATAATTAACTCAATTGGAATAGCACATAAACAAAATAATGTCATCACGATAGGTTGTAAACCTTAACTCGTGTGCTAGTGATGATCGATAAGGTTTATTTGATTTGTTCTTGAAACCTTTCAAGACCATTAAGACTCCCACTGACTCCTTGACATATAAGATTCTCTTGTCAATAACCATTTCTTGACAAACAAATATTCAAGAGTTAGTGTAGCTTTTATCAAAACTCTTCATAAATTGGTCCTAGTTGGTCTTTGTCTTATCTAAGACATCACAACTTACCACATTTAATGAATGTTTTAAGCCTTCTTAATACTTTTCAATTATTGTCACAATCTTAACTCTAAGACTTGTTTTGGAACGAAGTATGATTGACTTCTTGATTCGACCATTTCTTCAATCTTTGATTCCTCTTCGTGGACATATAATTGTACCAAGACTCACTTAGAGGATCAATTGAGATATGGTTCTTAATCATTAAGACCTATCATAAAGCATAAAAGGTACTCTCCCTTCTTCTTAGAATGGAGAAACTTTTATCTCTCTGCCTACTTGATTCTTGTTATTCGTTCTGCTATTGATCTAAACCCTTTAATCAATTCAGAATTACACTTAATCTTGTAAGTATAATCACATTTACTAAACCTTTAGTAAATCATGAAGAATATCTTTGTTACTCTTATGGTGGACTTGATCAACACACAACTTTGTGTACTCGATCTCCTAGTCCTTCACTTGGCACTTTGTCAATGAATTAGTCTAATTTCCAAATATGAAATTTCTCATTCATCGTGCAACCAAGTTGCATGATTCCAAGTTTCCGTCCAATTGAAACTTGGGCGATGAGAAACTCTCCCTATTTGGTAAATTCTCGACTTTCCATAAATAACATAATAAGAATCAAATCCATTATTGCTAATAATAGAAACATTTTAACATCAATTTTTCATACACGCCATTGTAAGGATAAATAAAATTTAAAATCAAAATTTATTTTATTGTGGAAAAATTTGTCCTTACAATGCAACTCATTGAAAAACTTATGCTAATACATCTTTCTTAGCAATCTAATTCTAACTCTAAGTAGTAGCTCAAGAATCTAATATTTGAGAAATACGATCTAAATCCATTCCTTCATGGTTAGATTCTGCTCACTTCTTCCCTTAGGCTTCCTTTATTTTCTTCGATTCTACAAAACATCAATTGCAATCTTATCACATTATGTATTTAGAATCTAGACTGAAGCTAAAAAGAGTTAGTCAATGGATTTTACCTAAATTAGAGCCATACGTTTCAACTCTCCCATCTCTTAGATCTCTTAGGTAAATGGGGCAGCTTCGTCTCCAATGCCCCTTCTCTTGGCAATAAAAGCAAATCGACTCTTTTGGAACAGGACATGGAACTACTTCAGACATCGCCTTTCTCTTATGATCAAACTTTTCGATCATAGCATGTGTTTCGTTTCCATTGTCTATATCCATAGAGGTCTCGAAGGCAGATTCACCAATCAACTTTGCTTTCCTATTGCGCCAAATCATTGCTGATTCAGCAACAACAAGCATATAGGTGAGATCTATAAGGGTCACGTCGTAGTTCATCATATAGTACTCTCTTACGAACTCACTATATGAGTTGGGAAGTGACTGAAGAACCCAATCAACAGCCATTTCTTCACAGACAACGGATCCCAACATTCTTAACCTATCAATGTGTGACTTCATCCCTAGGACGTATGCACACACGGACTTTCCTTCTTTATGTTTACTTGCCAAAAGGGCTTGAGTGATCTTGAACTTTTCAAGCCTTTGAACTTGTGGGTTAGGGAGAATAATCGGAGGAGGTAGAGGAAGTGAAGCATGATTTCTTGTTCCTCGATCGAATCGTGGAATATCATCTTCATGTGGAATGCTTGTTCCGCGGGATTTAAGAAGACCATAGTTGTCGAACTTTGACATCTACAAATCGGGAGAAAAACGAATTCAAGTTAGTTGATAGATTGAGTCCTTAGTAAATCACCCAAATGAGATACTAAGGCTAGGACCCAACACAATATTCTACAACTCGGGAGAGGGATGCCGTAACCCTAATTGCAGAACATTTGAAGGTAAGTGAATGACGATTCACTAATTTCCACCATGAAAAACGAAAAAGAAAATTTAAGTTTTAAATCTATGAAAACTCCTAGATTCTTTGAGATTCATTGAACTTTCAATGGCATGTTTTAATCTCGATATGCCCCTCTTGTTTGTGACTGGGATGCCGAGGATCACAAAGCGGGTGTGAATAACCATGCAAACTTACATGGTGCCCTCACATGTTACAGTCACCTATTCGATGTGCCGGTAAACCACGCACGCTCCACCGAACTATGACAAACATTGAGTCACCCTTTGCTACCATTGCTTAGAACCATTTAGTGTGCCGGTAAACCACACACGCTCCACTAACATCTTCGCAAGGGCACAAAGTGTAATTTCATGGAATTGCATCAATTCACTTTTGCCTAAGTAACTAAGATTAGGAATTTTATGAAAACATTTAGTTACTTTTATACTTCATTATACTTATAATGGAAGGTTTCGTCCTATCCTACCCGTTCGGCTAACGACCCTCCACTAGTCAAGAGTGCGGTGGGTAAGAGTGGATACCCATTCAATCGCCATTTTATAGGCAATTTCCTTAAACACCCCTTATAGACCAGCTTCGTGAATAAGGCCTACTAACGGTAAGACTGACTTTTACTCATACATATATATAATGTTAGACTTTTAATGTTATATATAGTATAGGGTGTATTTTATAACTTTTTAAAATACTATGTGGTTAACTTTAACAATTACACTTTTAATTCAATTAAATGGTTAACTTAAATTTTTGTGGATTTATTAAACCTCTTTTAATTATACTCCTTAATTAATTAATAAAACCATAAGGGAGTGATTTGAACTATTCAAAACATTACTAGGGTTTTAGAATTTAACATTCCTAATTAAACTTTTAATCAACTTTTAAATTCCAAAACTTGAGGGCAAGTTTTGAAACCTTTTTTCAAAACATTAGGGTTTCAACTATTTAAATTTCAAAACTACAAAACTATTGGGTTCAAATTTAAACTATAAAACCTAAATGGCAAAATATGAAACTTTTCATAACAACAAGAATCAAATAACAAATAATCTAAACTAACATTTAATTACATAATTATCCATATTTGATTTGTTTAATGATTTCTTGCAAAACAATTTATCAATTTACTCAAAATAATTAATCAATTATCTTATAAGGAAACAATTATCTTATTAATTAATAAATATCTTCAATTAGATCAAAAATATAGTCAAATATATCATATAATCGGATTAATATTGATCTAACATGATAAGGTAACTATCCCAATGCAAAAACAGCAAGAAATCCCGAGATAAGCTCTATCTGACGAGTTGACTCGTCGAGTCAAGCCTGGACTCGTCAAGTCACCTTGGACTCGGCGAGTTCAGCTATGGACTCGGCGAGTCCAGCCCCCAAAACACCAAAAATCGAATTTTTTTTAGATATACAATGCATCAATACAGTTGAAACCAAGCTAGGCTCTGATACCACTGATGGGTTTTGGTCATAAGACATCCTATGTGTTCATACAAACCCTAATGCTTGGATCTAAGTTTCTCTATTGTACATGCTTTGAATCCAAGACTATAAACCCTAATTCTAGCATATGGAAATCAATATTAACATATAATTAGGTTTAAGATATTACCTTGATTGTTATGTAGTAATAACAATCCCAATTCCTCCTTGAATTGACTTTGGAAGGCTTAGAGTCACAAGTGTCACTCCTCTAATGGCTTACAAACACCAAGAGCAAATGGAGAAGGTATAAAGAGAGAGGAGAGAGGTAGGAATTCGTCCTTAGGACTTCTTGGGAAGGCTTAAACGAATTCATGAGCCTTAGGGGGTTTATATAGGTGTAAAGATTAGGGTTTTAGTCCTTATCCTTATCTAGTTGCTTGCCCACCAAGCAACCATAAGATAAGTCTTAGAAACCCTTATCCTAGTCGAATTCTAAGGCATTATCACCTTAAATTCTTTCACCCTATATTTAAGATAATCCTTACCTTATTTTGTAACTATCACATAATTACAATTCAGCCCCTCTAGTTTAATTAATTGCACTTGATCACAAAATTAATTCTTAATTAATTATTAAACAAATATGATTTCTCCTTTAATATATTATTCTTATAACATATTAATAAATCATAATAACCTCTCTCTCTATTTATTTCTCCAATCAAGTTGCTTTGGTGAAGGCAACCCAAAATGACCATGCACCATCGGGTCAAGTACATACCAAAATAGTTATGGACTTAGACACTAATCCAACACCTATAATCCCAGGAATTGACAAGCCCCATAAGGTAACAAAAAAGATAATTTATTTTATTATATTTTAAATCAAATTATCACATCATATATAAACTACCCAAACAATATTCAAATTTTATTTTATCGCCTCAATTTTGCAGACGAGCATTGTGTTTACATTAGAAGAAGGCCCTAGGGTCTTGTTCAATGCTTTAGCTGTGTTTGCTCTAAGGGAGATCAACTTATCAAAATTAAGTTACTTTTTTTCACCCTTTTATTTAATATTTTTGTGATTGAATGATAAGTCTTAATGAAAGTAATTGACAACCCTTTTTCTATAAATGATGTTGTGATTGTGGGAGAGGTGTTGTGTTTTTCTCTATTGCTAGGTAACCTTCTCAACAACAACATTCTACTTAAGCAGGTGAGTAATCAAGATTAAGGGAGACTTGTAATCATGTTTGGCATTCCTTTCCAGTCAGAAACAGAGTTGTATGATTATTTGTTAGTTTTATAGGAATGTATAACCCATGCTAGCAATGTATTATTTTTGTTTAACATTTGAATGATTCTTTGTATGACATTATAATTTGTGCAATTTATTTTATTTTTTGAGTATGAAATTTTATTTTATATTATGCAATGGATTGTATTTTTTGTATATGGTATTTTATTTCTATTATGAGAAATTAAATGCAAATTTAATTTAAAAATTAATAAATATATAAATTTATTTTTTTTAACATTTAAATTTACGATACGCAAAAATATGTGTCATCTTCATTTATGACATGACCTTTCTTGACAGGGGCTTTCTTGATACGCATTGCGTGTCATTAACACGCGCGTCGTAAGGTTACGACATGCGAATGCGTGTTGTCTTCCTTTATGACAGGGTCTTCCTTGATACGCATTGCGTGTCATAAACGTGCGTCGTAATTGCGCGTCGTAAATGAGCGTCGTAAATGAGCGTCGTAAATGCGTGTCGTCTATAGACGACGCGCAAAAGCGCGTCGTCTGTCTTTATGACAGGGCCTTCCTTGACGCGCATTTGCGCGTCGTCTGAGCCTTTTACGACGCGCAATGAGTGTCGTAAAAGGCTGTTTTTCTAGTAGTGAAAAGCGATATCTGTGGGCCCCTCGATGATTTGATGATGACAAATGGAAGTGCTCGGCCGGGCCAGGACTGATTTGATTTGTTCAATTAGTCAGTCGTCATAAATCGGAAATCGGGAAACAACAAATGGACAAAGAGAATGATTATAATCCATGTCTCAGTCCATATGATATCTATAATGGAGGAGTATATGATCCCTTATCTAATGGACAAGTCATTGACAAAGGTCAAAGTTCGACAGAAGCTTTTGAGAGCTACGATTGCCAGTCTGTTCTTGAAGTCATACGCAATAATAGTTTTATACTTATCCAAGTGGGAGACTGTTGGATTAATGTCTAAGTCCATAACTATAATTGGTAAGACTTGACCCGACCCGACATGGTCCATTTGGGTTGCATGGCATCATGCATTTGGATAGACTAAAATGAGAGAAATAACACTTAAGGTTTGTTAATATATTATAAGTTCTAATATATTAATAAGGTTATTTAATTAGTATTGATCAAGAATTAATTTGGAATTAATTAAGTGATCAAAAGGAGACTAATTAAATATATGGGTTGATTGTGTAAATCATTCATTCTTATATATGTGGGCTTGTGATCCAAGATTCCTTATGTTGGACTAAGTCCATGGGGTGACCCATGGATGCTCCATGGAGGTTTAAATCCATGGAGCATAAGGAATGGGTAAAGTCATAAGCTACATGGTGTAACCCTAATAGCCACCATATAAAAGAATCCCATGGCTCAAGAAATCGTGCACTATGTGTGAGTGTGAGGGCTAGACAATTTCAAGGAGTGTTCAAGTTTCTCTCAAGTTATTCCAAGTGTATTTGGTGTTGTGTGAACCATTTGAGGTGTCACACTTGGGGCACTAGGCACTCAAGCTTCATGAAGACTTTCTACATCAAAGAGGTATGTATTTTATCTTGTTATATTAATTGTTTTGTATGCTAGATTAGGATAATACATTAATACTTTGGAAGTTCATATTTGCATGTATAATAGAGAAAACATAGATCCAAAGTATTTAGGGTTACATGTACACTTAGGAGTGTTAGAATGCTCAAAACCCAACACATATGACAAACTTATTTTAAGGATATCGTGTTAAACAAAAACATTAACAACAATTTACTGGTTTGTTCTTTCATGCAATTTTCATGTTATATTTCCCTAACACCCTTTTATGCATCATGTCATAACAAAGTAGAAAATAGAAAAGTATGTTGCTATTTAGTAGGAAAAATTATAATAACTTTTTTTTAATTAGAGCACAAAAATTAGACAAATGAAAGTACGTTGCTGTTTAGCAAAAAAAAACTTGCATTTTTTGTGTTAGGTCACAATAAATAATAAAGAAAAGCATGTAGTTATTTACACGAAAAAAGCTAAGTTGCATTTTATGCATCAGGTCACAAAAATATGTCTGTGGCTTTGTCCGTTATGTTATTTTGTTAGGATGTCGAGTTGACATTTAGGGAAAAATACCGTAAATAGTCAAAAAATGGGGGGTGTTTTCAAAAAATAGCCATAAAAATGGATTTTTCTGGATATAGTCATGCATTCCGCGGAGGACCCTCCGCGGACCTCCACGAAATGACGTCATCTCTGCGAAATGGATCTTGAGGGTTTTTTTTTTAATAATATTTTTTTCTTCACATCGATTCTTCGGGGTTTATATTAATTCCCCAACTAATTAATTTCAAGTAAAGATTATAATAGTATGATAATCTTTTCTTAAAAATAATTAGTTTGGGAAATGAATATAAACCCTGAAGAATCGATGTGAAAAAAAAAAAAAACACTAGAGATCCATTCCGCGGAGCTACCTCCGAGGAATGAAAAAAAAAAAAAACACTAGAGATCCATTCCTCGAAGCTACCTCCGCGGAATGGATCTTTAGTGTTTTTTTTTTAATACATTGATTTATTTACGATTTTGTCATTCCGGGGAGCTCCGCGGAGCTACCTCCGCGGAATACATGACTATATCCGGAAAAGTCCATTTTTATGTCTATTTTTTTAAAACACCCCTCATTTTTTGAGTATTTACAGTATTTTCACGACATTTAGTATATTAAAACACCCGACCAACATGTTATTTTCCAAACCCATGCGCTTCGACCAACAAATTAAATAACCGTAAGAATTAAAAGCAGAAACTGATTACATTAATAATTCTACGTATTGAAATACTTGGTCTATCAAGCAAATCTTAATCTTAAATATTACTAAAAGAGAAACCTTATGACATCATCTTAAATAATATGGACCATTGATTGTATTTTAATCTTATTTTTTCCACCTTTAGATCAAATTGCTGACATCATCTTCCTCATATGGAATGTATTTAATTCCAATAAATGCTTTCCAATCATCAATCAATAATTACATTCGTTGAAATGGAATGTATTTAATTCCAATAAAAGCTTTCCATATTTTACATATTGAATTTTCAGTTATGAAGATTTTAATATGGTCAATTTTAAAAAACATATTACTAACAAATCATTTCAATCAAGGCCTTAATATCAACCATTAATATAAATCTGTTTATATTAGTAAACCATTAATATAAAATCTTTTTTTATTAGGAAATCATTAATACCGAAAAATCATATTCAAATTATCACATATATATACGATTCATCATTAAATCCGCGACTCATATTTATTTTCAATCGTTTCTTTTCTTCAAACATTCTCCTACAACATCGTTAATATTGCTTATAACTTCCATCATCATTCTCTGCTATAAACATTTGCTCTTGTGCGCTAGAAGCTCAGTACCTTCTTTCGCTTTTTATATTTTTTTCGATTATTTTTTGTTCCTATATCAAATGTATGTATTCATATATTTCGATTTTCTTTGTCACAAATTACATGAAATCAGTTAATTACTTTCCTGAAACTTTTCAAATAAACATGAAAAGATATTAGGTACCTTTAACAAAACAAAAATTAACTATCTTGGGAACTGACATTAATTACAAAAATGTTACTTTTATATATTAGAGATGATTATGATTTTTTTTAATTTTTATGTCATAAGAATCCGATTAATTTTGTCATGATTTTAAAATATCATTGAAATTATTATGTTTTTGTATATCATATCAACTTATTTTTTTATCTTTGTATAGTAACAATAAAATTTATTAATTTACACAACAAATATAGATATTTCAAATTTTGTAATATTATTATACCTTACAAAATACAACTCCTTCCAAAATAAATTTTCGCCAGTAATTTCATCCATAATTTCAACAAATTTAAATTTGTATTTTCTTTATATAAATTTTTTTTAATGATCCTGATTTTTTTTTCTCCAAAAATATATCAAACATTTACGTCTTAGATAATGTTCCCCTATTATAATTATTATTTTCCAAAAGTATATCCGTTTAATGAGGAATTTGATATAATAAAGGAAGTGAATGTTAATTAAAATGAGATATATATTCCATAATTATTACATGAGTTTATTAAAAAAATTAATATCAAAGTGTAAACATTAAGCATTTTTAAAGTGAAGTTTCAGAATACATACAAACGATGATGTTGTACAATGAAATATAAAATTGAATAGACTGAAAAAAAACACTATTAAAGCAGTCAATCTTGAAAATAACATAGTTATGAAAAATTATAAAGTAAGATAAAAATTATAAGATATTAGGAGATTTGTAAAAAGTACATTTAGTAAAAGCGTTACGGTTATTAGAAAAAATAAGACCGTTAAGATTAGTGAAAATATAATATATAAACTAAATTATCACAATAATAATGAAATGTCATTATTTGATATTTCATATAATTGACAAATATATCAAATTACATTGATGATATACTAAAATTATTCAAAGTTGCGCCAAAATTAATGCAAAGTTCTTGCGAACACTAAATAAATAAGAACAAACATAAAAGCTAGCATTTATATTTATAATCAATTTAAAATAAACCAATCATGATTTAGAAAAGAATATCCATTGATGATATACTAAAATTAAATCTATATAACATTTAACATTTTATAAATTATATTACATAACTTTATTTGAATAAATGAAATAGTTGTCAATATTTAATGCAATAGAAAAAATGGTATATTGGTTGTCAATATATGTTTAAATTAGGTAACATTATTATGCAAGGAACGTCTAATTAAAATGATTATAAATATATAAATATCATAACTATATGAGACGAGGAAAATCGTTCAACTAATAAAACAAAAAATGATGTCTACAAAGAGATCTTTCAATGATTATATATATTTATCGTTTTCAATGTATTTTCTACACATTTCAATAATACCAATAACCATATATTTTTTTATAATCATTATACAATATCTATAAAGGATTTATGTTTTTTTATGTGTTTCCCGCGTTTAACGCGGGCTATAATCTAGTATAACATTAATATTACGATAGATATAGAAAATATAAGATGACATATCTTATATTTTAATATTTTTTATGAGGAGCCCTATAACTATATAAAACACAAACACACGTGATACACAAAAGGTCACCGATTAGACTCATAAGAGGGTTTTACTTTTTAGTCTCCGCAGATAGAGACTATTTGAGAGAAATCAACCCCGTGTAAACCGGCTATAGCCGGTAAACCACTACACCACTTTTCCCCAATCTACCTCCTTGGTCCATAGTTTCAAAATCTCAACTCTTTCTTTACAGATTCAACTCCATCTCTCTATGCGACTCCACAATTGGTTTATAATCTCGTATGGTTTACTTAGTATACGCTTTCTTTGAAGAGATTAATTTGTATACTTGGATCTTCGGCTCAGCTACGATCTCCAATCCGTAAGCTTTCAAGTCTAGCTCTTTTTCTAGATTCGTGTTTGTGAATTTGAGCATTCGTGCTAGCATTGCTCGAGGTTAGATGGCTCATGCGCTTAAGTTGGGGTTTTAGTCTGTCGTTTTACAGGCGTGCCTTTGATTGGACGCTTGCGAGGCGGCAACTTTTATCTATAAAAGATAAAATGGTAATAAGACTTCATTTAGGGTTATCAAGAGAAATATAGTGTCAGAATAGAATTTAAAAGAGATGATCATATAGCGGAAACTACTTGTGTCATTATAGTTGGTATGGAGTTACATAGAGTTCATAAAATTCGACCTTGGAGTAGGTCTTACATCATACCGAGGGAAAATTTTGACAGCAAAGAAGTTTTAGTTACAGTACTTCGAAAAGCTGCTACATAGAGCATAGGTATAAAGGTTATTCCTTAAACCAAAAGAGAGGACGAGCGAAGCATTTTCTACCGGCGACGGGTACCCCTCGGGTGAACCCTCAAGCTTGCCAACTGACGCTCCATGTCAAGTAGGTGTCGTTCGAATACTCTTTGGCGTACTCGGAGTTGTATGACTTCAGCCCGAGTTGTAGCAAGCTCTCGCTGCAGGGCCTCATTGTCTCTCATAGACCTCTCACAGGCATCTTCTAGACGGATGGTGCGGACTGTATTGGTGAATCCCTTGTACCACGATGACTTTGACAAACTCCACTTACTTCCTCATATGTTTCTCATCATTCAAACCCTTAAATGGTAACCAAATTTAGAGATTCAATCCAATATGAAGAAACCCAAATCAACCTAATTCAAATGAAAACGACCTAATTAAAAATGCTTGCCTTCGTTACTCAACTCTATCTATACTAATAAAAAGAGAAAAAAATAAATAAACCAAAGGAGTGTTAAATGACATATTTACACAATCACACATACTCGAGATTCATGTATCAATTGTGAACAAAGATTTCTTGGTGCTCCATCTTCGTCATTAAGGATCTACATGAACAAATCATAAACAACTACAAAATATAATTCAAAAATCTCCATTCAAATTTAACTAATGAAAACGAAAAAAAACTACCAATTAAAATGATTTCAAATCATATGTATGGGAAGATATCAATAAAAAGAACAACTACAAAATATAATTCAAAAATCTCCATTCAAATTTATCTAATGAAAACGAAAAAAACTACCAATTAAAATGATTTCAAATCATATGTATGGGAAGATATCAATAAAAAGAAAGGCTTGCGGTTTAAGTCTCTACTTGTTAAAGTTGGTTCCACCCTTTGTTCATCCTTAGGAAGAAAACAACTTATGTAAGAAAAGAACCTTGTTGTCATCAAGAACAACACAAAAAGTGAATAGAAGCAACATCAAATTAAAGTAAGTGATAACTCTTTCACAATATAAAAAAGTAAAAAGAATAAGACAGTGATTATGAAATTTGAAATAAAGAACCTTATCTTCGTCAATTTTCTTCATGGAAACATGGTCTCCATTAGCTTAAAGGGTAACGTCATCTACATAACCATAAATGACCATGAGCAAAAAAATTTCAAATCCAATACATCTTATCAAAATCCTTAAACAAGTGGACATGATAAACCCCACGGTAGCCTGGTTACAATAGCAACAACAAATGGAGGCGCAAAAACTTAACTCAAAACAAAAAATTCATACCTCATGTATTCCATAGTTGCATCCATTACCGCAAGAGACTGTGTTGGTGGTTTTAGTAGCAAAAACTAAAGAAACTATTCCTAATTTTAGTGAAGAAGATGATGGCACCCGATGATTGTTTTCAGATTTTTGGGAAGAGTAACAACAACAACTAAGAGCCAAAAACACTGAATAGATAGATAGTATACGATTGTCGGAGACATTGGTATCCGCTCAACACTAACTAATAAGGAACGCGATAATATGAGTGAGAGAAGGAACGGTGAATACCTTCTTTTTGGAGATTGAATTTGTAATCCAGTACGCTTTCAAATATATGAAGTCTAAGAAGGCCAATTATGGATTTGATTCAAATCATCATCATTATCATTATCATTATATACTTATAAAGCTAGTATTTTTCCTTGCACCACATTCATTTGAAACTCCTATTCTTTTTTTCCTTTCACCACATTCATTTGAAACTTTCATGACTTTTCAATTTCTTTCTAATAATGATTATAAGTTGGTTAATATGGTTAAATAAATATAAAAACTAAATTTCAATACTAAAAGAATATATTTTCTTATACTTATAAAGTTATGTTTTTAACTTTTAATATATTATACTTAATTTATTAGGTCTAATATGTTGTTGTATGTAAACCATTACCATTTTGAAGCTACAACTTTTGAACAATTTGTATAAAATACTTAAATTACTCATTTAACTATAACCTTACAGGATCAACTTAAGTATAAATTTTAGTTTAACTTAAACAACCTAAAGAATATTTTGTAAATAGTTAAAAGTGATAAATTGTAGTGTCTTACTAATGATGATTATAAGTTGGTTAATAAGGTTAAATGAGTATCAAACCTAAAGTGTAATCATAAATAAACTAAATTTAAATATTAAAATACTATTTTTTACTTCTACTTAGTCTTTAACTTTTACATATTATACATAATCTATTAGATTTAATATGTAGTTGTATGTAAACCATTATCAGTTTAAAGTTACAATTTTTGAACAGTATGGACAAAATACTTAAATTGTTAATTTAAATATAACATAATAGGGTCAACTTTAATATAAATTTCAGTTCTACTTAAAAAATCCAAAGAATATTTTGTAAATAGTTAAAAGTGATAAATTATAGTGTTAAATGCAAAAACTAAATTGTAATATCAATTTAACTAAAATATTTTCTAAAGATATTTTTATAATCGTTAAAAGCTTTCAAATAAATATATTAAAATAACTTACAATAAAAATAGTTGAAAATAACTCTATATAAATGATTATATTGTTACCTTTAAAATAAAAAAATGTTTGACGTTTTAAATAATTACAATGATAGAAATCAAAACGTTATACAAATAAATTTTAAAAAAATAATTAATAATAACAACAACTATAAATAACATTAAACTATTTATTATATTTAATTTTATTCATGAGTCACCCGCGGGTAAATGTCATTTAAAATATTGAGATTATGCAGTTTTAATAGATGTATATATATTAACATATAATTCAAAATAGTCAATACACTATATCAACTTAGTATACAAATTATTATATCAAATTTAACAACATTATTTTTATATTAAAAAAAACATATATTTGTAAAGATTTCAGCTATATAGATGCTTCTGCGCAACGCGCGGGCATTCGCCTAGTATACTTATAAAGCTAGCATTTTTTCTCGAATCTCATATATTTAAAACTCCCATTCATTTTTTCTTTAACCACATTCATTTGAAACTTCCATGACTTTTCAATTTCTTTTTAATAATGATTATAAGTTGGTTAATAAGCTTAAATAAATATAAAACCTAAAATGTAATCATATATAAACTAAATTTCAATATTAAAAGAATATTTTTTTTTCTACTTATAAAGTTATGTTTTTAACATTTAACATATTATACTTAATTTATTAGGTCTAATATGTTGGTGTATGTAAACTATTATCATTTTAAAACTACAACTTTTGAACAATTTGTATAAAATACTTAAATTGTTATTTTAAATATAACCTTACAAGATCAACTTAAATATAAATTTTAGTTCAATTTAAACAACCTAAAGAATATTTTGTAAATAGTTAAAAATGATAAATTGTAGTGTTTTTCTAATAATGATTATAAGTTGGTTAATAAGGTTAAATAAGTATCAAACCTAAAGTGTAATCATAATAAACTAAATTTCAATATTAAAATAATATTTTTACTTCTACTTAGAAAATTTTGTGTTTAACTTTTAACATATTATACTTAATTTATTAGTTTTAATATGTTGTTGTATATAAACCATTCTCAATTTAAAGCTACAATTTTTGAACAGTTTGAACAAAATACTTAAATTGTTAATTTAAATATAACATTACAAAGTCAACTTCAATATAAATTTCAGTCCCACTTAAAAACTCAAAGAATTTTTTGTGAATAGTTAAAAATGAAAAAAGTGTAGTGCTAAATGCAAAAACTAAATTGTAGTATCAATTTAACTAAAACATTTCCTAAAGATATTATTATAATCGTTAAAAGTTTTCAAATAAGTAGCTTAAAATAACTTACAATAACAATAGTTAAAAATAACTCTGTATAAATGATTATATTGTTACCTTTAAAATAAAATAAAAATTGTTTGATGTTTTAAATAATTACAATGATCGAAATTAAAACTTTAAGCAAATAAATTTAAAAAAAAACAATTAACAATAACAACAACTATAAATAACATTAAACCATATATTATATTTAATTTTATTCATGAATAACCCACGGGTAGAAGTCATTCAAAAGATTGAGATTATGCGGTTTCAATAGATGTATATATTATCATATAATTCAAATTAATCAATATATTCTATCAACTTAGTATATGAATTATTATATCAAATTCAATAACCACATTATTGTTATATTTAAAAAACATATATTGATAAATATTTCAGCTATATAGATGCTTTTGCGCAACGCGCAGGAATTCGCCTAATTTGAACATAATTTCTTCCCAATTTCTACTTGATTTGATATAAATTACTTCCGGTTTTATAGGATGATTCAAAATCAAAATTGAAATACAAAAGAATTCAAATTACGATGCTTGCCCAGCGGTATCACGGTATCAGGTGGTGTCCTTTCCTTTTTAAGTCGAGTGTTCAAGTCCCATCGTGGACATAGGTAGAATAGATGTTGTTAGTTTAGGAATAGATTAGATTTATCTGTTAAAAAAATAAATAAATATAGGGATTAAAATAGGATTAAATTTAAATATGAAATGTCATAACATTACACGATGTAATTTTTATAATGAATATAATTTTTATTTTTTTTGTAAATTATATGAACCTATTTGAGAAGATAATACGTATATATCATCTCTTATACAAATGTCATATGGATTGCCGAAAATTGTGTTTGAAAATTAAAAAGATTTATTTTAATTTAATACATTCCTTGATTGATTACCTGAGACTTTAAGGAGAGAGTCAACTTTCTTTAAAACACAATAACATTTTATTATATTTTTTGATTTGTAAAAAACCAATAAAACCACAATTTGTCAAATGGATTTAAATGAAATCCTCCCTAATAACTAAAAATATTTGTGCCACTTGTCATCTTCTCTTTAAGTTTAACACATGTCATTTTTCTAGAATTTTTAGAATTGTTATTTTTATCTGTCTATTTTTGGGGATTTGAATTTTCGTAAAATAAATTTCCAAAAAATTCTAATAGGTTATATATATATGTAAGGTTATCATTCTATTAATTTGATAATAAACTCTAATAAATGCTCCAAACGATTTGATTTCTTTCATAAATGCTCTAAAAGATTACATTTTGTTATGGAAAAACATTAATTTATAAAATATTTAATGTTTATATATATTCATATTAAATTTTTATTTTTAATAAACTCGTGTAATGTACGGATTTCACGTGTGTATATATATATATATATATATATATATATATATATATATAAAAGGCAGCAAACTTGATAGTGGGGAGGATATGAAAATTTGAATCTTACCATATCGCGATTTTTTCTTCCTCACTAAGGTTTGTTAAACAAAAAAAAAAAAAAAAAAAGCAGGACAAAAAGTAAGCAAAAAAAAACAAGAGAGAGAGAGAGAGGACTAAAAAGGTAAAAAGAAAAACCGGGAAGAAGTGTTTAAAAATTGCAAGGTAGACACTACAGAGAATCAACCCACTGCACCACCTTTCCACAATCTACCTCCTTGGTCCATAGTTTCAAAATCTCAACTCTTTCTTTACAGATTCAACTCCACAATTGGTTTATAATTTCGTATGGTTTACTTAGTATACGCTTTCTTTGAAGAGATTAATTTGCATACTTGGATCTTCGGCTCGGCTACGATCTCCAATCCGTAAGCTTTCAAGTCTAGCTCTTTTTCTAGATTTGTGTTTCTGAATTTGAACATTGTTGCTAGCATTGCTTGATATTTGAGGGTTCATACGCTCAAGATGGGGTTTTAGACTGTTGTTGAATTTTTTTTTGTTGATTTGGATGAAGTCACACATATCTGTCTCTGGGTGGGGTGTAGAGGGGCGAAATTTTAACTTTTTGGTATGATTATGATTTTGATTCAACCTCTTGTTCAGTATTTAACCTACCTTTTAGGGTTTATCTTCCCGACAGACCTAGGACAGGTGCTATATATCATATCTTAAAGTCTAATACTTATCAGTGTCTGCTAATTGATATGAAATTGTAACTCGTATTGCTTACACATGCAGGTTATAAATGTCTAATGTGGGGGATCTATGGGAGCGTTTGGTGCGTGCTGCACTAAGAAGGGAGAGAACAGGAATTGATGCTAATGGACGACCTGCTGGTGGCATTGCTGGAAATGTCCCATCATCACTTTCCAATAGCAGGGACATAGATCCTATCTTAACAGCAGCTGATGAAATTCAAGATGAAGACCCCAACATTTCTACGATTTGTATGTATTTCATCACAGTTTCTTTTACATATCTTATCTGCTAAACATTGCTAAAGATAGTGTTTCTGTAATTCTGTTACTTCATTGCAGTGGGTGAATATGCTTATGCACTGGCTCAAAATTTGGACCCCAACAGTGAAGGGACGGGTGTACTACAGTTCAAGACAGGTTTGATGTCTGTAATCAGGGTATGATTTTGAGTCAATGAGATTGTGACAAGTGTCTTGACTTTCTTCATAAACTAATTGTGCCAAATGTAAATATGTGTTATACCTCTGATATTAGGCAAATAAGTTAGTCAAGGGTAATATGGGAAATCATCTAATTAAAAAGTATCTTATTAGTGGGAGGGGCATTTTAGGCATTTTATAGTATTTCGCTGTTTTGTGAAATCTGGAATTTATTCCTTAGGAGATTGGCTATCTCGAATCAGCTAAACTATCATTGTTGTTGTAATCTTTTGGGTATATTTGAGGTTATCAATCAATATTTGAAGGTGTTGTTACTTTTTGTGTTATTGAATCTGTTGTTATAACTCAGTTCATAACAATATGGCAGCAAAAACTAGCAAAGAGGGAGGGTGGAAGCATTGATAGAAGTCGAGAGATAACATGCTTACAAGACTTTTATAAACTTTACAGAGAGAAGAATAATGTAGATAAGTTACGTGAGGAGGAAATGGAATTAAGGGAATCAGGGACTTTTAGTGGGAACTTTCAAGAGTATGAATCTTTTTGACATTTTTCTATCCACTGTGACATTTTCTATTATCTTTGAAAATTTCATGCTACAAAAACAGGTTAGAACGGAAAACAGTGAAGAGGAAAAGGGTTTTTGCAACTCTTAAAGTTATAGGAACTGTTTTAGAGCAACTTGCTAAAGAGGTTTCACCTGAGGAAGCACAAGGATTGATTTCTGAAGAGTTAAAACGGATGATGGAATCTGATGCAGCTATGACAGAAGACTTGATTGCTTATAATATTATTCCTCTTGATGCCCCTGTTGTAACAAATGTTATCACTTCTTTCCCTGAGGTGAATAGTAATACTGAATACCTTCTAAATCTTTGTTTTTTCAGCTCCAAAAGTTGCCTAAAACTTGGTTGCCCATTTGACCCAAGTTCATCTTTACTCATGAAACCAACACGAAAGTCAAACGTATTCATCTTATGATCTTTTCTTTTTTTTTTTTTTTTTTTTTTTTTTTTTTTTTTTTTAATAACAGAATATATTGAATGCAAGCATCACAAAACGTCGTGGGAAAACCTCTTTTGTTGAACACCGAACATTTTTCCATCTTTACCATAGCTTTGATCGCTTGTGGATCTTCCTTTTCATGATGTTTCAGGTTTGACTTTTTGACTTTTTCCTTAATTTCTTATGCTTTGTAGTACATTTTCCAATACTAAATGTTTCCCTCTCCACAGGGACTTACAATCATTGCATTCAATAATGGAAAGTTGAATGACAAGACGATACGTGAAGTTCTTAGTTTAGGCCCAACGTTTTTTGTTATGAAGCTTTTCCAAAGTAGGTGTTTGTTTTTCTTTTTCTTATTAATTTCATTTAATCATTAATAGTTTTTATATTTCTTTAAACTTTTTGTTTCTTTATTTAGGTGCATTGGATATTGTGGTCATGTATCGAGCCTATTCTACAACAAAGACTTTAGCTGTTTCACGGATTGTTGTTCGTTTCATTTGGTTTACATTTGCTACCATTTTCATATGCTTCCTTTACGTGTACGTAATTTAAAATTTTCATAATTTTGTTAAATTCCTAAAATATGTATATAATAGTTTTTTTATACATTATATGTATTCCAGGAAAGCTCTGCAGGAGAAGACTAGCTCAAATTCAGAGTTGATTATTTATAAAATATATATAATAGTTTTATGCATCTATGTTGGAAGTTATTTCTTTTGGAGCTCATTAGTAAGTTTCGTTTAATCAAGTGGATTCATCAGGATGCAAGTTTCGCAATCATGACATTACTAACACAACGAACTCTATAAAATAGTATATAATAGTTTGGAAGATGACGGAAGTGAGGCTGGAAGCCTATGTGTTATGTTGTTTTATTTTGTGTATTTGTACCTTGAGCACCTCTGTAATATTTATTACTTAATAAATAAAGGGTAAGTTTGTGTGACATCTTGATGTATATGTATAATTTTGTATCTATGATCCAACATTCTAACGTCGCACAGTCCGTCCGATGTTTTCGTCGTCTGCTGCCAGGGTGTGACATCAATCATGGAAGCAACTCGAAAGGGCTCATTAAACCCCCTGACTTGGTTGTTGGATTTCAAAAAAAAAACTATATCCCAAAATGATCCTCTCTCCCAACTTTACTATCATTCATTTTATAGAAATCGGACAACCATAAATTTCTTGGTACCAACATCTTTTGTTTTGTACTTTTGTCCAACGAGTCTCATAGTTCTTTGGTCGTTTTTGTTACATAATACGCATTATAAAGTGAATCAACATGAGTTCCTATACAAGAAATCAAAATGTTTCCAAACCTCACTAACACTCGATATCTTATTCTCTTCGGTTAAGAATCTTGTAAAATTCAATGTAATTAGGTAGAAGAACATCTTCTACTGCGACTATTTTAAAGTGCAGCATGGAAAACTTTTTTGGCTTCTTAATCAGCATGATCATCATTGGAGCTCCTTAGGAATTAGGAGTACTTGTAGGCTTTGATTGTGAGCTTTTAACAATCATGCTACAATGAGAAACCAACAATTATAGTTGAACCAATATAATAATCAGTTTACTTAAATATCAAATCAAAAAACTATTATCAAATTGTTTTTTCCGAAAAATGATTTCTGAAATATGTTAAGACAATTACATCTGAAATTTGTTTTAGAAAAGAATTTATAAGAAAATCAAATTAAAGATGTAGAAAACATAAAAACGTTTTAAAGCAAACCTTAAACTAGAAGCAGTAAACAGAAGTTGTTTTAGAAAATTGTTTATAAAATTAAAATCTGAAAGGTGCGTAAGAAAGGGGAGGAACAACTTCGTTTGCTAAAACATTGCACAAAGGCTCTCTCTTACGTGCACAGGGGGTGCAAATATGAATCATATTGCCTGAGGTTCACTGAACTTGTGTGCATGCGTGCGTCATGTTGGTACGAATGTACTACCAGTCGACTACAAAAGTTCAAAGACCTTTTTGCAATTATTTTATTTTTGGTTATTAGTTACAACCCATATTAAAGGCTATTAATCGTAGTTTTTGGTTTTGATTTCTTGATTAATAATGTTATTTAATTCTAACAATCATGTTTTTAGGGTTAAGACATTAGTTACAGTTTTGTTGTATGTATACAACACTTCAATGGTTCATTGAATTACACCTAATGAAACGATCATCTCTTCCTCTTATTCAATTCCGCTTATTCTTTCTACTCTTGATGCAACCAATGTATTTTTTGCCCCAGTGAGTCTTCATGTGATCTTGAAGAATTATTTATTGTTGTTGTATCTTGGGAAACAAACACCTATTATGTAGCAAATTTGCTTTAAAGCCATTGTGTTAAAAACAAGCATCCACAACAATTTATTGTATTATTCTTTCGTGCAATTCTCTTATTATATTTCCATGACACCCTTTTCTACATCACGCCATAAAAAAATAGAAAAAGAAAAGTATGTTGCTATTTAGTGGGAAAATGATTATGACTTCCCTTTTTTTAAATTAGCTCATAATAAAATAGAAAAATGAAAGTACATTGTTATTTCATGCAAAAAAACTTGTCATTTTTTGTCTTATCACAAAAAAATAGAAAAGAAAAGTATGTAGTTATTAAGCATGAAAAAAAAAACAAAGTTGCATTATATGCATTGGGTCACAAAAATATGCCTGCTGATTTGTACACTTGGAATGTTGGGTTGACATTTTAGTATATTGAAATACCCAACCAATATGTTATTTTCCAAACCTATGGTACATGCTTGAATTAACAAATTGAATAACTATAAGAAATTGAAAGAAAATAATTTTGTATATTGAAATACTCGGCCTATGAAACAAATATAGCACTAGTTTTATGATACTCGGCCTATCAAACAAATATAACACTAGTTTTAAAATAGATATTAAAAATATAGTTAATGATATATATTTCAGTATTTTTTGTAAGTAGTCGTATAACTAACTAGGTTAAAACTCGTGGACATCCACGGTTGATAATTTGAAAAATAATTATAATTTTCATTTTTGATTGTCTAATAAAAAAAACATATCAAAGTTTACAAAAAATGAAGAATAGTGATATTGTAATTAACATGAATAAATCAAATGCAATAAAGTATTATAAATTGATTAATTAATATGATGGATGAAATATGATTTATGAAAAGTAAATAAAATATGGTACAAAAACACTATTTATAAATTTTGGAAAACTTCCTTATAAACAACATTGGAAGTTTGATTTGTGAGGCTACCATCCATATCTAAAATTAACAATTTTAATCTCTCTCTGTTTTGAACTCTAGATAAGACAACATACAATTGGTCATGTGAAAACATGGGATGTTTGAGAAACAAACCAACATTGGATAACGACTGTCCCTGACTCTTATTAATGGTCATTGCAAAACATACAGCCAATGGAAACTGTCTTCTTCAGAATTTGAAGAGAATTTTCTTTTCAAATGGAGTTAAAAACATTCTTGGAATAAAAGTGCGGTTTCCAATATTAGTTCCAGATATGATACGTGCCTCAATAACACGTCTGCCCAATGATATCACCTGGAGTCTTATCCCATTACATAAGCCATTTTTCTGATCAATATTTATCATCAACATAATTGGAACACCGATTTAAAACTAACTTATGGTTTGGTAAACCTGATACCTTCAGACCATTTAAAACATCAGGTGAATATAAATTTGCATCAAACTCATCATGGACAAATTCAGATTGGCATATACTATCTGAACTTAAGTATTCAACCTCATCTCCTAGAAACGTTGATAGCAAACGATCGTTTATTTCCTGAACCACATCATTCTTTGGAGTAAGTATTGCTCTTTCTTGAAAATAGCTTGTATTGTTGTACTTTTCCAAAATTGAAGGATATACGAAGTCGATTAATGAACTTATAGGATCATGTGGATCATTAATGAGAATATCATCTAGAATATCAATAATCATTTCTCAATCATTAATACCACCAAGTTTGCCTTCTCCTATATCCAACAACCATTCTGCAAAATATCTGGTTTTTTTTCTATATTAGATTGATCCCTTCCAACAGTTAGCCTCATGTTTTTTGTTAATTTATGGATCTTGCATTGTTGCCATAAATATGAAGAACTTAAAAAAGCATTAATAATGTTTTGTCTACTTCCACCAAGAATAACAGGTAGAATCTGTCTGAAATCTCCTCCAAAAACAATAACTTTCCCTCCAAACAGAATATTTGAGTTGCTAGAATTTTCAGACCTGAATACATCTTTCAAACTTCGATCTAAAGCTTCAAATGCATTCTTATGGACCATAGGAGCTTCATCCCAAATTATCAATGAGATTTTTGTCAATAACCTAGTGAGGTCACCATCTCGATTTATTTTACAAACATAATCCTCTGTTAGTTCAAATGAAATTATAAATCGAGAGTGTGTTGTTCTACCTCCGGGCAATAATAGTGAAGCAATCCCACTTGAAGCAACATTTAAAACAATATGACCATCTTTTCTAATAGCTGCAGATATTGTCTTCCATAAAAAAGTTTTACCAGTTCCACCATAACCATAAACAAAGAAGACAACTCCTTTATTTTGTTTAACTGCAGTCATGATATCAAGGAAAATGTGACGTTGCTTATTTGTCAACGCAAGAAACATACGATCAAACTCAGTCTTCATAACAGGAATGTCATAATCTAGCTCCTCGATGATAAGTCGATTGTTTAAAGAAGAAATAGAATCAACATATGGGATAGACATGTTTTTATAATTTTTTAGACTGGAGTTGTTCTGAAGTAAAACTTGTTTCTATCTCGAACAAAGTTAAATTCTTTAGTTGATCTTCATTAAGTGATAAGTTTGGAGGATAAAGAGCAAATTAATTAGAAATATTATTAACAATATTTATTTATAATTAAAATATTATTTAATGTATGTTTAAAAATAAATAATTGACTTTTTAAATAAATAATAATAATAATAAACTTTAATACCTGGAGACTTGAATCTCTGTCGTTGGTTATAAAGAATTCCATCTGCCAAATATTCTCATGTGTTTTCCCAAACAACCTCCGGTTTAGACATACTGTTACACATCAATAATGTAGCAAATAAGAAATCGTAGGTAAAAACCAGATCCAAAATGACTTGCTTCTTTGATTGCATCGATGTATTCCTTGTCATCATCCAAGAGCCCAAGAGCATAACAAACATCTCTAAAAGTAGAATATTCTTCACCATTTACTGTGAGAATTTCTTCAAATGATTTCGGACCTTTCACCTTATTTAACAAAATCCTTAAGAAATAAGCTTCCCCTAGATTTTGTGAAACCGAATGAATTCTACCAATGCACTTTCCTACTTCCTGTGGCTTCCAAATCCTATCACCATGTTGCCAAACAAACTTTGTAGAAAATTCAACATACGTAAGTTTCCGTGCATCACCATTAACTTCATTACACTCCATCGAAGTTGTGAACATTGAAGAAGCAACATAAGGTTTGTCGAGAACATAGTTAATATCACCGTCTTCCCCATATACAATTTGTTGTTGACCAGGAAGATGAAAAGGCAGTCTAACCACAGAAGGATAATGTAATGAACATCATATTTAGATAAATATCTACAGTCGTAATACTCATTGATTTCATCGACCGTATCATTATTATCACAATCACTATTGCTTTGTTCAACGAAAATTGTAGCTCTATCAGGTCCCTTGTTTATGAATTTAAATAAGTGTTTTATAGAAGAGTCCTGATTGCACCATTCAACATTAATATGTGCATGATATCTTTTCAATAGATATTTGTTGTAGGGAACAACATTTCTATTATCCAACTACACACTCGATTATTCAACAAAATGACCATCATTTCTTCTCCTATATAAGGGAAAACCATTCTGATCAACAGACGTATGATTACCGAATTGCTCTGGAAAGTTTTTAGAGCACTTTTTGTCCACCATGCATGGGCAATTGATATTTTCAGCTCCACATGGACCATGAATCATGAACTCATTCACAAGTGAATACAATTCTGGATCTTTATCTCTGTTTGGTATCTTGGAAGAAATCATCGGATTGATCAGTTGGTAACTTGAATTTAGAATGCATAAATAGACATATATTACTATGCGGCAAACCTCTTTTTGAAATTCAATTGTATAAACAACTGCAAAATATTTTGAACAAAATAAAATATGATTAGACCGTAGGGAAATATAAAAAAAAACATAAACTTTTATGGATTATGAAAAAAAATAATCCAATTACCTGCTTGAACTATACCGAAAATGTGATTCTCGCTTAGGTCTTTAATAAACGCATCAAGCTTGATCTTGAACAACCTACATAGTATATCAGGTCTATCTTCTGGTTGAAGTGAAGTATCCTTAAGAAACCTTTTAACCTCAGGCCATTTGGGATTACACGTAAAGGTTATGAATAAATCAGGATATCCAAACCATTTACAAAGCGACATGGCATCCAAATAGTTTTGCAGCATATAGCGCGCACCACCAGTAAAAGATGAAGGTAATATGACACGTTGGCCAACGTTAGAGATATTTGTATTTCCTTGATCTTTTTGGTTACGTAAATCCTCATAAGACTCACATTTAAGAGCATGTTGTTGCCTACGTATGTAATACAATCTCTCACTTTCAATCATAGTATACGCATCTACCAAAAATTGTTGAAATAACCTTTTTGAATTAAGAATCAGTGAAAACGAATGATCTCTGTCTTGAATTCTAAAAGCGAAAAATTCTCTCATTATACATTTCGCTCGCTTGTTGTTGGTTGTAGATGTAACACCTCTATGAATAACCATCATCCCCATATGGAAATAGTAGAGAATATTGGAGAGGAATATTAGAAGGATGCAATTCACTGATACGTTGTAGAAATCCCGCTTTCGTTTGAAAAACAATATCTCTATTTTCAACTGAATCAGAAATGTCACCTATAATTAAAGCAACAGCCTCAGAATCAGTTGGTAGGTTATATTTCCTTCCATCTCGATCCATTCTTCCGATAATTCTTAACCTCACATCAACTTCATGATTTTTCTGAAAAATATCTCTTTCCATTCTATAAGAGCTAACCAAAACATTATTTGAATCTAACATCGACTTCAAATATTCAATAATATCATTATCAATCGATGTAGATTGATGCTTTTCCCCACTAAAAAAATTGAATATATACATAATATTAGTAAAAAAAATAGAAAAATATTAAAATTAAATATGAATAAGAAGTTTGAAAATATACCCAAAGCATCTTTGTCTATTTGATTTTTCGTTTTTGGTATCATAAATGTATAACTGAGAGAATTTTGGTTGTGATCCATTTGGTGGTAAAAGGCTTCCAATACTATGACAATTTTGGCCACCAAGTCTGAAAATGTATGGAACATTTCCTTTATTGATTGAAGAATCTATTTTATCATCCATCGACGTAAACGAAAACATTGAATTGTAACGTCGAATGTTTTTCATGACGTTTTTGCTTTTAGAATCTGTTGCTCGAAACATTCTATCATAAGTTGGTGGTGGTTTCTTTAAATTTGGTAGTTGAACCTTGCCATAACCACAACATAATGAATAATTTGTGTTCCCTTTTTGTTTTCTTCTAATAGATTCATTTTTCCATAACTTTGTATGACATGTTTTACATACAACAATTTGATTACCATGATCCAAATATTTTGTAAAAAATAAAACGGTATAAGTAAAATATTTAAATTTTTAAATATATACAATATGGTATTTGATTTGTAACAAAAAAAGGGTATTTATAGTGATTACCTTTGGAAATACCAACTATTAGGTTTTCAGTAACGACTTCATGTATATTTTCTACATCGGTTGTCAAGTCGATCAATGGATAAGGAGATAAATCTTTCAACTTCCTTTTTAATTTATGACATCCTGGATTTAATTTGATTGATGATGAAGAAGCAGTTATTGTAGATGCATTTCTGGATGTGATATTAACCGGAAAAAAATAGCGAGGATATATAAATTTATTAGAAAGTGGTTGAAAGTAAATATTGAAAAAAAAAAGTTATTACTATTTGAAATGTTAGATAACAAAGTTCTAACTTTATATATGAAGAAGATGATTCTAGAGATGTATTTTGGTTTCCACGTGATTTATAGGAATTGACATTTTAATTTTGATGAACAACGCCTTTTGATTGATTTGTCAAAAAAAACTTGTTATAAAAATCGAAGACATATGTTATAAAATATAATTAGAATGTAAATTTTTATATTATTACAGGGAATAATATATAAATGATGACAATATATGTATTTTTTATATAGGTAAATGAAGTGTAAAAATTGCAAAATAAAATAAGTAAATTACAGTTATCCGTGTTTTTCAAAACATTTGAAACAGATTATTAAGAACACTGGATTTTGTTTTCATTTTCTTTGATTTCTTATTATGCAGATATAATTTTCTCTGTCTTCTTTTCTCTCTTGCTTGCAAATAGTACATATTATGGTTTGTTTCTGCATAGGGAATAAAAGTATATGATATAAAATGTATAAGAGTGTAAATAATTGTGCTGATATAAAATTTATAATAATAAATAATTGAAAGTTGGTTAACATTAAATTTTTTCGTAATAATATATAATCAATAATGATAGTGAAGAAAGAAATGTATCTTTGTAACTGTTGTTAACAAATATTGCAGATGATGAATCTTCAGTGGTCGATGAAAAAAGGCAATGTATTTGCTTTTTCTTCTTATGTCAATATATCATCATATTTTTATGTTATTAAATGATTTATTTAGACCTTAAAGGGTTTGTAATAATTTTTTTTAAATGTTAAAGAAAAAACATACCATTGTTAGCTAAAGTAATAACATTTGTAGCGGTTGAAACTTGTTTGATTGATGTAGTAGACAAATTAATGTTACTTCTGTTATCTAAATAAAAACTATTTAATTTTCTAGTCTTTTTAAAATTAAACGACTTCATGATATGTCTGCAATATGAACAAACTAGGTTTAAACCTGTGGATCTCCACAGTTTAAAAATTGAAATATAATTACACTTTTGATAGTGTAAATAAAAATATATGAAATTTTAGAAATAATGAAGAATTATGATATTGAAATGTAATTAACATGAATAAATCAAATACAATAAAGTATTATAAATTAATTAATTAATATGATGGATGAAGTGTGATACACGAAAACAAAAACAAAAAAAAAATGGTAGAAAAAGGTTCTTATAAATTCCCAAAAACTTCCTTATAAACGACATTGGAAGTTTTATTTGTGAGACTACCATCCTAATATAAAATTAACAATTTTAATCTTTCCCTTCTTTGAACTCTAGATAAAGCAACATACAATTGGTCATGTGAAAAGACGGGATGTTTGAGAAACAAACCAACCTTCGATAACGATTGTCATTGACTCTTATTAGTGGTCATTGCAAAACATTCAGCCAATGGAAACTGTCTTCTTCGGAATTTGAAGGTAATTTTCTTTTTTGATGGAGTTAATGACATTTTTGGAATAAAAGTGCAGTTTCCAATATTAGTTCTAGATATGATACGTGCCTCAATAACACGTTTGCCCAATGATATCACATGGAGTCTTGTCCCATTACACAATCCATTTTTCTGATCAATATTTCTCAGCAACATAACGGGAACACCAATTTTTAAAACTAACTTATGGTTTGGTAAACCCGATATTTTCAGACCATTTAAAACATGAGGTGAATATAAATTTGCATCAAACTGATCATGGATAAATTCAGATTGGCATATACTATCTGAACTTAAATATTCAACCTCATCTCATGGAAACTTCGATAGCAAACGGTCGTTTATTTCCTGAACCACTTCATTTTTGGAGCAAGTATTGCTCTTTCTTGAAAATAGCTTGTATTGTTGTACTTTTCCAAAATTGAAGGATATACGAAGTTGATTAATGAACCTATGAGATCATGTGGATCATTAATGAGAATATCATCTGTAATATCAATAACCGTTTCTCCGTCGTTGATACCACCAAGTTTGCCTTCTCCTATATCCAATTGCCATTTTTCAAAATCTTTTGATTTTTTCTATATCAGATTGATCCCTTCCAACTGTTAGTCTCATGTTTTTTGTTAATTTATGGATCTTTATGTGTTGCCATAAATATGAGGAGCTTAAAGAAGCATTAACAATGTTTTGTCTACTTCCACCTAGAATAACAGGTAGAATTTGTCTAAAATCTCCTCCAAAAACAATAACTTTCCCTACAAACGGAATATCTGAGATGGTAGAATTTTCAAACCTAAATAAATCTTTCAAACTTCGATCTAAAGCTTCAAATGCATGCTTATGGACCATAGGAGCTTCATCCCAAATTATCAATGAGGTTTTTCTCAATAAGATAGCAAGGTCACTACCTCGATTTATTCTACAGACAAAATCTAGTGTTAGTTCAAATGGAATTACAAATCGGGAGTGTGTTGTTCTACCTCCGGGCAATAATAGTGAAGCAATCCCACTTGAAACAACATTTAAAACAATATAACCATCTTTTCTAATAGTTGCAGATATTATCTTCCATAAAAAAGTTTTACCAGTTCCACCATAACCATAAACAAATAAGACAACCCCTTTATTTTGTTTAACTGCAGTCATGATATCAAGGAAAATGTGACATTGCTCATTTGTCAATGCAAGAAACATACGATCAAGCTCAGTCTTCATAATGGGAATGTCATAATCTAGCTCCTCGATGATAAGTCGATTGTTTGAAGAAGAAACATAATCAACATCTAGGATAGGCATGTTTTTATAATTTTTTAGACTCAAGTTGTTCCGAAGTAAAACTTGTTGTATCTCGAACAAAGTTAAGTTCTTAAGTTGATCTTCATTGAGTGATAAGTCTGTAGGAGAAAGAGCAAATTAATTTGAAATATTATTATCAATATTTGTATTATAATTAAAATATTAATTAATGTATGTTTAAAAATAAATAATTGACAATTTAATAAATAATAATAATAAAGTTTAATACCTGGAGACTTGAATCTATGTCGTTGGTTAGAAAAGAATTCCATCTACCGAATATTCCCATATGTTTTCCCAAACAACCTCTGGTTTAGACATACTATTACACATCAACAATGTAGCAAATACGAATCGTAGGTAAAAACATGATCCAGAATGACTCGCTTCTTTGATTGCATCGATGTATGCCTTGTCATCATCCAAGAGACCAAGAGCATAACAAGCATCTCTAAAAGAAGAATATTCTTCACCAGTTACTGTGAGAATTTCTTCAAATGATTTGGGACCTTTCACCTTATTTAACAATATCCTTAAAAAATAAGCTTCACCTAGATTAGGTGAAACCGAATGAATTCTATCAATGCACTTTCCTATTTTTCGTGGCTTCCAAATCATATCACCACGTTGCCAAACAAAGTTTGTAGGAAATTCAGCATACGTAAGTTTCCGTGCATCAGCGTTAACTACATTACACTCCATCCAAGCTGTGAACATTGAAGAAGCAACAGAAGGTTTGTCCAGAACATCGTCTTTCCCATATACAATTTGTTGTTGACCAGGAAGATGAAAAGGCAGTCTAACCACAGAAGGATACTTGTAATGAACATCATATTTAAAAATTCGCCATGATGCTTCACATGCAGATAAATATCTACAATCGTAGTACTCATTTATTTCATCAACTGCATCGTTAGTATCAAACTCGTTATTGCTTCGTACAATGCCAATTGTAGCTCTATCAGGTCCCTTGTTTATGTATTTAAATAAATACTTTATAGAAGAGCCCTTATTGCACCATTCAACATTAATATGTGCTTGATATCTTTTCAATAGATATTTGTCGTAACGGACAACATTTCTATTATCCAACTTCACGACCGCTTTTTCAACAAAATGACCATTGTTTCTTATCCTATATAATGGAAAACCATTCTGATCAACAAACGTATGATTATAGAATTGTTTTGGAAAGTTTTTTCGAGCACTTTTTGTCGACCATACAAGGACAATTCATATTTTCATCGCCATATGGACCATGAATCATGAACTCATTCACAAGAGAACACAATTCTGGATCTTTATTCTATTTTGGTATCTCAGCGGAAAATATCGGATCGATAAATTCAACAGTGGGCAGCTTGTAGTCAGAATGCATAAATAGACATATATGACTATAGGGAAAACCTCTTTTTTGAAATTCAATTATATAAACAACTGCATAATATTTGCACAAAAATGAAATATGATTATACCGTAATGAAAAAATATAAAAAATATATAATAAATAGAATAAACTTTTATCAATTATGAAGAAAAAAAAATTCAAATACCTACTTGAACTATGCCAAAAATGTGATTCTCCCTTAAGTCTTTAATAAATGCATCAAGTTTGATCTTGAACAACCTACATAGTATATCAGGTATGTCTTCTGGTTGAGGTGAAGTATCTTTAAGAAACCTTTTAACCTCTGGCCATTTGGGATTACACATAAAGGTTATGAAGAAATCAGGATATCCAAACCATTTACATAATGACATGACATCCAAATAGTTCTGGAGCATATAGCGTGCACCACCAGTAAAAGAGGAAGGTAATATCACACGTTGGCCAACGTTGGAGATATATGTAGTTCCTTGAGCTTTTTGGTTACACAAATTCTCATATGACTCGCATCTAAGAACATGTTGTTGCCTACGTATGTAATACAATCTCTCACTTTCAATCATGGTATAAGCATCTACCAAAAATTTTTGAAACAACCTTTTTGAATTAAGAATAAGTGAGAACGAATGATCCTTGTCTTGAATTCTAAAAGCGAAAAATTCTCTCATTGTGCATTTTGCGCGCTTGTTGTTTGTTGTAGATGTAACACCTCTATGAAGAATATCAAAACTGTAACCATCATCTCCATATGGAAATAGTAGCGGATATTGGAGAGGAAGGTAAGAAGGATGCAATTCACTGATACGTTGTAGAAATCGCGACTTAGTTTCAACAACGATATCTCTATTTTCAACTGAATCAGAAATGTCACCTATAATTAAAGCGGCAACCTTAAAAGCAGTTGGTAGGTTATATGTCCTTCAATCTCGATCGCTTATGTCGATGATTTTTAACTTCATATCAACTTGAGGATATTTTTTAAAAGTATCTCTTACCATCCTATAAGAGCTAACCAAGACATTATTTGAATCTAACATCAACTTCAAATCTTCAATAATATCATTATCGATTGATGTAGATTGATGTTTTTCCCCATTATAAAAATTGAAAATATACATAATATTAGTACAAAAAAAGATCGAAATTAACTATGAATAAGAATGTTGAAAATATACACAAAACATCTCTGTCTATTTGAATTTTCGTTGTCCGTATCATAAATGTATAACTAAGAGAATTTTGGTTGCGATCGATCTGGTGGTAAAAGGCTTCCAATACTGTGATAATTTTGACCACCAAGTCTGAAAATGTATGTAGCATTTCCACTATTGATTGAAGAATCAATTTTACCACCCATCGACGTAAAAGAAAACATTGAATTGTAACGTCAAATGTTTTTCATAAAGTTTTTGCTTTTAGAATCCGTTCCTCGAAACATTCTTTCATAAGTTGGTGGTGCGTTCTTTAAATATGGAAGTTGAACCTTGTCATAACCACAACATAATGAATAATCTATGTTTCCTCTTTCTTTTCCTCTAATGGATTCTTTTTTCCACAAATTTGCATGACATGTTTGACATACCACAATTTGATCACCATGATCCAAATATTCTGTAATAAAATAAAGATGTATAAGTAAAATATTGAATTTCATAAACAATTATAATATAGTATTTGAGTTGTAAAAGAAAACGGAAATAGGTATATATATATATATATATATATATATATATATATATATATATGGATTACCTTTGGAAATACCAATTATTTGGTTTTCAGTAATGACTTCATGCATATTTTCTACATCTGTTGTCAAATCAATAAATGTAATATGAGATAAATTTTCCGACTTCCATTTTCAGATATCAATCTGTTCATTGATAACAAAAAAGGTATTACATTTATTATAGTATGAAATAAGTAAATATGATAATACAAAAGGAATTATAAATCAAAATACTTGTTTTTGTAGATTGTAATTTCTTCGATCATTGTTTACGAACAACCTACTAACATCAAAGTAATTGGATGTAAAAGGACGATGTAACATCCCAAATTTCAAGGCCAAAAATTTCATTTAAAATTAAGTATTTCACAACTCATTTTACCAAAACATTTCCCATGGCATCTCATTGTATAAAGAAACATAACAAAGTGTCTGAAAATCATATCGTCAAAAGTAAAATAAATCAGAGTACATTCCCAGAAAAACTCTATGCGGAAACCATGTGTGTATGTGATGCGTTGCTACACCGTCGGCTCCTTCCCCTTAGACGAAGAGGTACCTGAAACCAAAACTGAAACTGTAAGCATAAAGCTTAGTGAGTTCCCCCATCATACCACATACCATAAAATCACATAGCATACATACTGTCGGACAATTCTGGGGTGTCGACCTACCCGGTCCGACCATTATGGGGTGGCGACCTACCCGTGTCAAGCCATTCTGGGGTGATGACCTACCCATGTCAAACCATTCTGGGGTGCTGACCTACCCGTCGGACCTAACAACCGACCCTTGGGGACTATTCCACCCCAACTACTACTATCACATATACCATAACATAAACATACTATCAGACATATTTGGGGTGTCCGAACTACCCTTCGGTCCTAACAACCGAAATTGGGGACTATTCCCCTCCTAATACCACTATCACATGTAACATATCATGCTAGAATATAAAGATTGATGGGTTTTGGTCATAAGACATCCTATATGCTCATACAAACCCTAATGCTTGGATCTAGGTTTCTCTATTGTACATGCTTGTTATCCAAGACTATAAACCCTAATTCTAGCATCCAAGTAATCATATTAATCATAAGAATAAGTTTATAATGTTACCTTGATTGTTATGTAGCAATAACAATCCCAAATCTCCTTGTATTGACTTTGGAAGGCTTAGAGTCACAAGTGTCACTCCTCTAATGGCTTACAAACACCATAAGCAAGTGGAGAAGGTATAAAGAGAGAGGAGAGAGGTAGGAATTCATCCTTAGATGCTCTAGGGATCAAGTGCATGAAATCCTAAGGCCTTAGGGGTCTTTATATAGGGTTGGGATTAGGGTTTCAGTCCATCCTTATCTAGTTACTTGCCCATCAAGCAACCATAAGATAAGCCTTGAAAACCCCTATCTATTGGACCTTAGACGATTTTAAGGATATCCTTATCCTTGAATTCGTCCATCCTTTAACAAGGATAACCATTGCCCTATTTTGCAACTATCACATAATTACAATTCAGCCCCTCTAGTTTAATTAATTACATTTGATCACAAAATTAATTCTTAATTAATTATTGACCAATATTAATTAAACAAATATGATTTCTCCTTTAATATATTATTCTTATAACATATTAATAAACCATAATAACCTCTCTCTCTATTTATTTCTCCAATCAAGTTGCTTTGGTGAAGGCAACCCAAAAGGACCATGCACCATCGGGTCAAGTACATACCAAAATAGTTATGGACTTAGACACTAATCCAACAAACATATCATTACATATTGTCAGACATATATCTGGGGTGCATGACCTACCCTTCGGTCCTAACAATCGAACTCTACTACTATCACATATAACATATCATGCCGGCATTGTGGCCATAGACCCACCGCTACTGGAAGGTAACTCACCTCGATGTCGTGTAGTGTCTGAACTGTCCTCGGCGTGAAGGTCGGCTCTCCTCGACTCCTCAATCCCTACACGACAACCTCCAAGTTATCAACCAAACATACAACCCAACCAGGGTCAATACCAAAACCAAGCAAAGTCAACATTGGTTAAAGTCAACATCAAGTTGACCTGCCTCGCCGAGTTGGTCTACCAACTCGTCGAGTCCATGCTCCACTAACCCGATCCAACCCTGACACCACTCGTCAAGTCTAGCGAGTACTCGTCGAGTTTTCCTTCATTCAAACCATCAGGACCATCTTCATCCGACTCACCGAGTTCTTCCTTCAACTTGGCAAGTTCATCTCCCTCATAAGAACGTGTCCAATCTATGACTCGCCGAGTTGTATGAACAACTCGTCGAGCCCATCTTCAAAGGTCAGGAGGTTGCCTTCGACTCGCCGAGTCTGTTCATACACTCATCGAGTCCCATGATTCCCAGGTCCCTTTACGAGTCTAAACATTTATGGGACTTCCTTCCCGAACCACTGGTCCAACCACAGAAGGGAATTAGTGGTATTACACACCGACTCGCCGAGTTCCAAGAACAACTCGTCGAGTCCCTTCTTAACCCTTATTATACAGTCAATTTAAATGGGTCTTAACACGTCAAAACCATAGATCTGGCCTCCTAATGTCCATATTATACGTAAAGTTCGAAACTTGGTGTACATGCATGGGGTTTTTGGCTCAAAAATCCATAAAAGGTGCTCTACAATGTGCATGGGGCTCTCATGGCCATAGAATTGGCACCTTTATGCCATGAGGCCCCTCCAATGACTCGGATCTGAAAGTAGAACCCCATGAATCACTTCCCAAATCCGAAAATGGCTTAGAAAGCCCTAAATGCACCCAAAACCTAAGCCCTAAAGATGAAAAACTAAATGGAAGACCAAAACAGGGGACATTTACCTTGATTGAGCTAAATATGGAATAAGATCTCTGGATCTACAAGCCCCAAATCGAATTCCCAAGCTTCTTTCCTCCTTTCAAGCTTCACAAACCACCCAAAAGCACCAAAAATGGCCTTAGATCACTCAAAGCGGCTAGGGTTTTGATATGAGGTGTTCTGGGAGCATAAGGGACAATGGAGGCTGCAATAAGACGTTTAAATAGGGTGCAAACCCTCAAATTTAGGGTTTCACTCAAACAACACCTACTCACAGAGTCAGTTTCCGACTCGTCGAGTAGGTCACTTAAACTTCCTGCGGATCCTGTCTCTACTCGTTGAGTTGGGCCACCAACTCGTCGAGTCCCAGAGAAAAATACATAAGATTCTTGAATTAAAGACGTATTAGGAATCGGGTGTTACAAATCTCACCCACTTATCTTAGACTTCATCCTCGAAGTCTGCTGCTCGATCCTGAAAAAGCTCGGGGTAATGTTCCCTCATCTCATCCTCCGGCTCCCAGGTCCATTCCGAGCCATTTCGGTGCCGCCACTGCACCTTTACCAGCTCCACTCTCTTGTTCCTCAGATCCCTTGACTTCCTATCAAGGATTGCCATTGGCCGTTCGATGTAGTTCAGGCTGTCATCAACCTGAATGTCCTCCAAAGGCACCACCGTCGAATCGTCTACCAGGCATTTCCGCAACTGGGAGACATGAAATGTGCTATGAATATGACGGAGTTCGGCTGGCAGGTCCAACCTATATGCCACCTTGCCCACCCGGGATATAACCATGAAGTGTCCAATATACCTGGGGCCCAACTTGCCTCGCTTCCTGAAGCGAATGACGCCCTTCCAAGGCGACAACTTAGTTGTTTGTTGGATTAGTGTCTAAGTCCATAACTATTTTGGTATGTACTTGACCCGATGGTGCATGGTCCTTTTGGGTTGCCTTCACCAAAGCAACTTGATAGGATGAATTATGGAGAGAAAGGATTAATTATGTTTTATTAATATATTATGAGAATAATATATTAAAGTAGAAATCATATTGTTTAATTAATATTAGTCAAGAATTAATAAGAATTAAGTTTGTGGCTAAAAGACATTAATTAAACTTAAGGGACTAGAACTGTCAATTGTGTGATAGTTGAATATTGGAATAATTGACTCAATATTAGAGGGGTAGACGAATTATATGGGGGAACCCATTAGAAATCGTCCTAGGCATCTAAGGAAGGAATACATGGGTTGCTTAGGGCTTAAGCATCCAAATTAGGGTTTCCTTGTTAGATAACCCTAATAGCCTTACTATTTAAAGGACCCTTGAGACTCAAAAACGTGGTGAACTTGTTACTTAGGGTTTTCACACGTTTTAGGCAGCCTCCTCTCTCCTTGTTCTTCATCCTCTTGCTCTTGGTGTTTGTGAGCCATTAGAGGAGTGACATTTGTGACTCTAAGCTTTCTAAAGTCATTACAAGGAGGATTTGAGATTGTTATTGCTACATAGCAATCAAGGTAAGATCTAAATCCCATTCATAAGTTAATTTGATTAATTGTATGCTAGATCTAGGGTTTAAAGTGTTGGATGTATTGTATGTACAATAGAGAAACCTAGATCCAAGCATTAGGGTTTGCATGAGCACATAGGATGTTCTTATGGCTAAAACCCATCAACCTTGCCCACCCGGGCTATAACCTTGAAGTGTCCAATATACCTGGGGCCCCGCTTGCCCCGTTTCCTGAAGCGAATGACGCCCTTCCAAGGCGACAACTTCAGGAGCACCCTATCCCCAACCTGGAACTCCAGTTCTGATCGACGCTTGTCGGCATAACTTTTCTGCGGACTCTGAGCGGTCGGAAGCCTGCTCCGAACTTCCTGGATCCTCTCCGTAGTATTAAATACTACTTTGGTACTCCCCATGACTCTCTGTTCGACCTCTCCCCAGCATATCGGGGTCCTGCACTTCAACCATACAACATCTCGAAAAGAGGACGGTCGATGCTCGCATGATAACTGCTATTATAAGAGAACTCTGCCAAAGGAAGGTAAGTATCCCAACTATCTCCGAAGTCCAAAACACACGCCCGCAGCATATCCCCCAAATCCCCCAGAGTCTGGATGGTCCGCTCGCTCTGACCATCCGTCTGAGGGTGAAAGGCGGTACTAAAATGCAGACGAGTACCTAGCTCGTCGTGAAACTTCTTCCAAAACCTGGAAATGAACCGCACATCCCTATCTGAGATCACTGAAACTGGCACCCTGTGCTGCGCCACTACCTCCCTAATATAAATGTCGGTCAACTTTTCAGACAAAATACTCTCCTGAATCGGAATAAAATGGGCGCTCATGGTCAATCGATCAACAATGACCTAAATCGAATCCACTCCTCGCACGGTCCTGGGAAGCTTCATAATGAAGTCCATAGTAATATCCTCCCACTTCCACTAAGGGTGGTGCGGTTTGTAGTTTTCATAAACCGCACTATGCGGTGCAATTTGCGGTTTATAGTTACCAAACTACGGTTCAAACCGCACTGCAACATACCATATATATATATATATATATATATATATATATATATATATATATATATATACACACACACACACACAACACGCTAGATGTTTACCACTTTTAATACCCTTAATAATGTTTATGAGATTTCGATTGATAAACATGAGTCAAAATGGGAAACCAACTATATCAAAAATATGTGTTTACAGTACCATAAGTTCATACTATAATTTTAAAATATTGTAAAATATTTTGATGTTATGCATAAAGAATATGCTTATACAGGCAATTAATATTTTCTTCATAGAATATAAAGCACCACACACTTATTATGTTTAAAACTAAATTTAATATTTATGTTTATAAACCGCATAAACCGCACAAAAACCACAAAATCGCACTGCATAACGCGATTTATTACCTTTGCGGTGCGGTCTGCGGTTCCCGAAAATAACAAACCGCATATGCGTTTTGCGGTTTTGAGGATAAACCGCACCACGAACACCCCTAACTTCCACAACGGGATATCCAACGGCTGGACCTCGCCGGGAGGTCCCTAGTGCTCATCCTTGACCTTCCTACAGGTCAGGCACCTTTCCACAACCCAAGCTATGTCCCTCTTCATACAGGTGTAACAACGTAAATTTCAAAACAAAATTTTCATTTTTCATCAACCAAGTTCATATAAAAATATTCTCAAATATTTCCAACAGTAGTTTTTGAAACATAACATATCCCAAGATCATAAAAATCAAACTCTCTCTCTAGTGTGTACGAGTCACGTCGGCGCCTTTCCACGGTCCTCGCTAGTACCTGAAACACATAACACAACAACTGTAAGCATAAATGCTTAGTGAGTTCCCCAAAATACTGCATACAACACATACGCCACTCGAGGCTATAATACGACCCTCCGGTCGATGTGTCTCAACGGGACCCTCCAGTCCCATAGCTCTTTGGACCCTCTGGTCCGGTCATAGCTCGTTGGACCCTTCGGCCCGGTCTGTATCGTTGGACCCTTCGATCCGATTTATAACATCATACAACATACATATAACATATAGCACATAATCTCATATATAACACGTAGGACCCTCTGGTCAACATATGATACCACTCTAGGTACATATAGTGAGAAGACTCACCTCAGGTGTCTCGGTAAGTCTCTAACTCGGTAGAAATATGATCTAGCCTCCGCCTAATCACATAAAGTAAATACTCTCATAAATATAACTATACTCAAACCTTTCTTAACACCCTCAGAAGGGTAAAAGAACATTTTACCCCTCTCTTGGCTTAAAGGCCTCATTGTTGACCAAACCCTAAAAGCCTACAAAAGTCAACGGTCAAACTTTGACTCGACTCGTCGAGTGCACTTGGGCGACTCGGCGAGTCTACACGTGTCCGCTAATTCTTTAGTCCCATTTGGCACGTCGATTTCCTCCCCTTACTCGACGAGTTACCCCTGGCATGAATCGCGGGGCCACCCCGACTCAACTCGCCGAGTCTTAAGAACACCTCAGCGAGTTCCACCTTGAACTCCAGTCCTTTAATCCCCCTCTGACTCATTGAGTTATTTCCACAACTCAGCAAGTCTACACACTGAGTGATTTACGGGAAACCCTAACCCTACTCGCCGAGTCTGATCTTTGGACTCAGCGAGTTCATGCCATGCACAAACTCCATAGACCTCCTGAGGTCAGATCTGTTCCTTTAATCCATAGATCTAACCTTCCCAAGCATGATAATCACGTAAAGTTCAGACCTTGACACTCAAATAGCATCTAGATGGTCTTACTTGGTGATTTAATCCCAAAATAACATCCTAAGTTCATGAATCCCAGAATAACTCCAAAAAGGCCCAAGGGTTAAGGTCTCTGGACCTCTTTGAGTCCAGATCCAAAGCATGAACCGAGAAGGGACCAATTGCTCCACAAATCCATCCTCTAAAGGGGGTTAGAAAACCCTAACTCTAGGAATCAACACCACATCTGAAGAAGGTTCGAAAAATGCCTCAATATGAAGTCTATGAGCTCTGAAATCACAAGAATCACACCTCCTTTAGCCTCCTCTTGCCTTGGTTTCCTCCTTTTTGCAATCACACCAACAAAATGATCACAAATGACCTCTCCTTCCTCACAAACGCTCTAGATCTCTTAGGGTTTCTCTCTGGGGTTTGGTAGCCGCAAATGACGGCCCTAAGGGCCTTTAAATAGGTCCCAAACCCAGGAAATTAGGGTTTCATTAAACAGCATGGACTCGCCGAGTCCAGCTGTGAACTCGGATAAGAATCCACGACCATACTCGACGAGTTTAAACACCAACTCGCCGAGTCCCCTATCAACTTCCAAAAATAAAGGAATAAAATATTATACCTGGGAATCCAGATGTTACAACAGGGCCACTAATAATCGAGACGAAGATCCCTGTACATCTTCGTCCCCCCGGGATAGATAGAGAACCTGGACTTGTGCGCCTCTGCCATCACTACCTGGCGCACCCCCCCCCCCATGATAAGGGACCCACACCCTATGGTGAAAAGTCAACAATCCTCGGCTATCATAGTCGAAGGAAGAAACCTGGTCCACAATTTGCTCCCTCTTCCGATGTTCCTCCTTTATGGCCTCCTTCTGGGCCTCCCGAATCTGCTCCAACAGCGGAGTCACAACTGTCATCCTCAGAAAAATGTCCCTGGTTGGCGCTACCTTGCGGCTAAGCGCATCGGCCACGACATTGGCCTTCCCCGGGTGGTAGAGGATCTCACAATCATAATCCTTTACCACATCAAGCCACCGACGCTGCCTCATATCCAGATTTGGCTGGTCCATGAGATACCTCAGAATCTTATGGTTCGTGTAAATGGTACAACGAACCCCATAAAGGTAATGGCGCAAAATCTTGAGGGCGAAAACAACAGCCCCCATCTCCAAATCATGCGTCGTGTAATTCGCCTCGTGAGGCTTCAGCTGCCTTGAAGCATAAGCTATAACATGCCCTCTCTGCATCAATTCCGCGCCCAAACCCGAGATGGACGCATCACAATATACAAAAAAATCCTCCATGCCCTTCGGCAGGGCTAAGATTGGTGCCTTGCACAATCTGCGTCTCAAGATCTCAAACACAGCCTGCTGCTCAGGCCCCTAGTGAAAGACCACGGCCTTCCTCATCAGCCGGGTCAGGGGCACGACTATCTTGGAGAAGTCCTTAATGAATCTCCGATAGTAGCCTGCTAATCCCAGAAAGCTCCAAATCTTTGATGGAGATCTCGGAACCTCCCATCTCATCACGTCCTCCACCTTGGCCGGGTCAACCGAAATCATGTTTTGATTGACAAGGAGCCCCAAAAACTGCACCTCACGCAACCAGAACTCGCACTTGGAGAACTTTGCATACAAGTTCTCCCTCCTCAAGGTATCCAGAACCTCCCGTAAGTGCTCCTCATGCTACTCTTGATTCTTGGAATAAACCAAGATGTCGTCAATGAAAACTATCACAGATCGATCCAACATCGGTCTGCACACGCGGTTCATGAGATCCATGAATGTGGCAGGAGCATTGGTCAGCCCGAAAGGCATCACCACAAACTCATAGTGACCATAGCGCGTCCGAAACGCGGTCTTCTACACATCCTCCTCTCTGACCCTTATCTGATGATTTCCTGAATGCAAATCAATCTTGGAGAACCAAGATGCTCCCTGTAGCTGGTCAAAGAGGTCATCAATCCTCGGGAGTGGGTAACGGTTCTTCACCGTTACCTTATTCAACTCCCAATAACTTATACACATCTGATGCGACCCGTCCTTCTTCCTCACAAACAGGATCGGGGCTCCCTAGGGTGAACTGCTCGGCCTAATGAATCTTTTGTCTAACAGCTCCTGTAACTGTGTAGACAACTCCTGCATCTCAGGAGGAGCCAACCGATACGGTGCCTTGGCTATCAGAGCCGCACCAGGGACTAGGTCGATCCTGAACTCTACCTGCCTTTCCGGAGGCATCCCAGGCAATTCCTCAGGAAATACACTCGCAAACTCTCGTACCACGGGCACATCGCCCACCGTCGCCTTACCCGCTTCCCGGGTATCCATAACATAGGCGACAAATCCTGCGCAACCCCACTGAAGGTAGCGCCTAGCTCTCGTTGCTGAACATAAAGTTGGTCCTCGTTGTGGCCTCTCGCCCTGAATCACCGGCTCTCCCCCACTTGGGTTCCTAATCCGCACCAACTGTTGCGTGCAGTCAATCACTGCCCCATTGGAGCTTAGCCAATCCATACCAATAATAACTTTGTTCCCCCACAAAGGTATGGGAACCAAGTCTACCAGGTAACATTCCTCGAACAGCCTCAAAACACCATCTCGGTAGACCTCTGATGCTCGCACTGACCGGTCGTCCACAATCTCAACCTCTAAAGGGCAATCCAACATGCCCGAAGACTCAGGAAACTTCTTGCTAAGCGCAAGAGAGACAAACGATCGGGTAGCACCCGAACCAAGCAATACCTTATCCGGGATACCGTTCACATGGAACGATCCTAAACAGGGCACATACGCAGCATATCAAAATCACAGCGACATAACATAAAAGCATAAAAAGAAATCGTACCCGTCACCACATCGGGTGCAGCGCGTGCCTCCTCGGCTGTCAACTGAAATGCCCGGATCCGCACCACTGGAGCCTCTCCCTTGGCCTTCTGGACATCCGCAACCTGCGCTGTCACTGGGTCGGCGCCGCCGCTGGCGCTGCTGCTGTCGCTGTTGTCAATCTAGGGCAGTTGGCCTTCTTATGGCCCCTCTGATTGCAATGGAAGCAAATCAGGTCTGACATTTGCACTGTGGGGGCAGGGGCAGTACAATACCTGCCAAAGTGCCCCGTCTTGCCACACTTGTAGCAACCGGTCGATCCCGCTCTACAAGCTCCCTCATGCGGCCTGCCTCATTTCCTGCAGCGGCTCTGGCTTGGCTGACCCTTCGACCTAACGTCGGATCCCTTGGGTTTTTTCCCCGAAATCCCTGTCACCTGCTCAGTCTCTGCTTTCCTCTTCCTGACGTGCTCCAAATCGAGCTCCATCTCCCTGGCAATCATAGACTCCTGGGTCGGGAAAGCTGAATACCTGACATGCTCTCGAATATCAGCCCTCAACATATCATGGTAGCGGGTCTTCCGCATCTCCTTATCTCCCGCATACTGGGGTACCAACAATGCTCTCTCCCGGAACTTGGCGGTGATCTCCGCCTCAATCTCCATAGTCTGCCACATATCCAAAAACTCTCTGGCCAGCTGCTGAAGCTCCACAGCCGGCGCAAACTTAGCCCTGAATCTAGTCATGAAATCTGACCACATCATAGCCTCGACGAATGGAGCTCCCAATGACTCCCCAACCGACTCCCACCAGTCTCTAGCTCTGTCCCTCAAACATCCTGCAGCAAAGCGGACCTTCGACCCTTCCGGGCAGAAGCTAGTCGACTGCGTAGACTCAATGTCTGATACCCATCTCCTGGAAACAATGGGGTCCTTCACCTCATAAAAATCCGGCGCACCACTCCCTCTGAAGTCCTTAAAGGACAGTGTGCACGTACCCGCTTGGCCAGACACCAAGTAGCTCCTGAATGACCAAAGGCGATCCTCCATCAACTCAACAATTTGCTCCTCCTTGATCGACCCGAAAATAACCGGGGTCGACTCAAGGATACCTCTCATGATCTCAAACGCGATGAACTCGCATAGCTCGTCGTCAACCTGCTCGGACCCTGCACCCGAACCCGATCCTGACCCTGATCCAGAACCTCCTGCTCCATGTCGTGTAACCACCATACTTAAAATAAACACACAATCGTCAGGATCATACATACTCCCGAGAGGTCTTACACACTCTCCAAGTTTCCTGGTTCCATCTTGGCCCTCCATGACTCGAGTACGGATCCTCTACTTCCAGTAGTACGGGCCCATACTACCTTCCACATCTATCCGTACTTTCCTCAAGGATTGCCTCAACTTTTCCAAGTCCCTTGACCAATATCCCTTTCCAACTAATCCCATCCTAGGCTTTCCTAGGGCACTCTCCGACTTATTCTCCGCCATCAGCCGCACTAGGAGTCCCTACCACCCTTCCCTAACTAGCTTGCGGATACTTTTACATATCCGCTCACTAGTTAGTTAAAGTTAGTTAGGACCCCTATAGAACAAAGCAAGGAGCATTAGTGCATTGAGTAACCACATCAAGCATAACCTAACCAGGCTATCCTACTGCTGACTAGACTGTCCAAGCATATAGCTCATATAACATGCATTCAAGGCATCCTCCTAAATCCTTAGCCCTAGTATAGCATGCAATTCTCATAATAATATATCAGGCATACTAGGCATCCTCCTAGATCCTTAGCCCGAGTCTAGCATGCAATTCTCATAATCATATATCACATGTCATAACATAACAAGTATGGGTATCTTGGGGAAAACTTACTTGAGCTTGGTCGGTTGCACGCACCACACACCTTGTCCTTTCTCAAATTCCTTAACTTGAATTTTAGAATACCGTTTTATTTGTGAAAAATCTTTTAAATCCCTTGGTTTGAGTCCAAACACCCCTCAGGGTGTGTCCGAATCCCTCAAACCAGGGCTCTGATACCAACTTGTAACATCCCAAATTTCCAGGCCAAAATTTTCATTTAAAATTAAGTATTTCACAACTCAGTTTACCAAAACATTTCCCATGCCATGTCATTCTATAAAGAAACATAACAAAGTGTCTGAAAATCATATCGTCAAAATTAAAATAAATCAGAGTACATTCCCAGAAAAACTCTAGGTGGAAACCATGTGTGTGTGATGCGCTGCTACACCGCCGGCTTCTTCCTCTTGGACAAAGAGGTACCTGAAACCAAAACTGAAACTGTAAGCATAAAGCTTAGTGATTTCCCCCATCATACCACATACCATACAATCAAATAGCATACATACTGCCGGCCAATTTTGGGGTGCCCGACCTACCCGATACGACCATTCTGGGGTGCCGACCTACCCGGTACGGCCATTCTGGGGTGCCGACCTACCCGTGTCAAGCCATTATGGGGTGCTGACCTACCCATCGGTCCTAAGAATCGACCCTCGGGGACTATTCCACCCCCTACTACTACTATCACATATACCATAACATAAACATACTATCAGACATATTTGGGGTGTCCGAACTACCCTTCGTCCCTAACAACCGAACTTGGGGACTATTCCCTTCCTACTACCACTATCACATATAACATATCATGCCAGCAAATTAACATATCATCACATACTGTTAGACATATCTGGGGTGCCTGACCTACCCTTTGGTCCTAACAACCGAACTCTACTACTATTACATATAACATATCATGTCAGCATATAACATATCAGGTAGTAGCAAACCTAGATGATATCATAAAGACAATAATCTAACATACAACTCCTACTGGTGGGTCGGCATTGTGGTCGTAGACCCACCGCTACTGGAAGGTAACTCACCTCGATGTCGTGTAGTGTCTAAACTGTCCTCCGCGTGAAAGTCGGCTCTCCTCGACTCCTCAATCCATACACGACAACCTTCAAGTTATCAACCGAACATACAACCCAACCAGGGTCAATACCAAAACCAGGCAAAGTCAACATCCATTTGACCTAACTCGCCGAGTTGGTCTACCAACTCATCGAGTCCATGTTCCACTAACCCGATACAACCCCGACACCACTCGTCGAGTCTAGTGAGTACTCGTCGAGTTTTCCTTCATTCAAACCATCGGGATCATCTTCATCCGAATCGTCGAGTTCTTCCTTCAACTTGGCGAGTTCATCTCCCTCATAAGAACGTGTCCAGTCTATGACTCGCCGAGTTGTATGAACAACTCGTCGAGCCCATCTTCAAAGGCTGCGAGGTTGCCTACGACTCTCCGAGTCTGTTCATACACTCGTCGAGTCCCATGATTCCCAGGTCCCTTTACGAGTCTAAACATTTATGGGACTTCCTTCCCGAACCACTGGTCCAACCACAGAAGGGAATTAGTGGTTATTACACACCGACTCGCCGAGTTCCAAGAACAACTCGTCGAGTCCCTTCTTAACCCTTATTATACAGTCGATTTAAATGGGTCTTAACACTTCAAAACCATAGATCTGGCCTCCTAATGTCCATTTTATACGTAAAGTTCCAAACTTGGTGTACATGCATGGGGTTTTTGGCTTCAAAATCCATAAAAGGTGCTCTACAATGTGCATGGGGCTCTCATGGCCATAGAATTGGCACCTTTATGCCATGAGGCCCCTCCAATGACTCGGATCTGAAAGTAGAACCCCATAAATCACTTCCCAAATCCGAAAATGGCTTAGAAAGCCCTAAATGCACCCAAAATCTAAGCCCTAAAGATGAACAACCAAATGGAAGACCAAAAAAGGGGGGAATTTACCTTGATTGAGCTGAAGATGGAATAAGATCTCTGGATCTACAAGACCCAACTCAAATTCCCAAGCTTCTTCCCTCCTTTCAAGCTTCACAAACCACCCAAAAGCTCCAAAAATGGCCTTAGATCAATCAAAGTGGTTAGGGTTCCGATATGAGGTGTTCTGGGAGCATAAGGGACAATGGAGGTTACAATAAGACGTTTAAATAGGGTGCAAACCCTCAAATTTAGGGTTTCACTTAAACAACACCTACTCGCCGATTCAGTCTCCGACTCATCGAGTAGCTCATTTAAATTTCCCATGGATCCCGTCTCTACTCGACGAGTTGGGCCACCAACTCGTCGAGTCCCAGAGAAAAATACATAAGATTCTTGAATTAAAGACGTATAAGGAATCGGGTGTTACAGACGACCTGCAAAAATAAAATTGACTATTAAATTATAAATATAAAATTCTAAAAAATGGTTGTTAAATATAATTACAAACCATTAATAAACTTTACTTTGGCAAATTGAACAATAACAACAATTGGAGCAAGGCTGTTATTGTTAGCAAGAAAATCATGCATGTAGTATACATTATGACCCCACTAAGTTAACTTAAGCTTAATATCCTTGAAAAAATAAAGAAAAATGTAGATATTTTAAAAGAAAATATATTATTTGTTTATAATAATGGTGAATACTCTATATCTTGAAAATGCAAGAGCATTTTGTGTTTTGATTTATTTTGTTCCGAGGTGTCCCTACGCCCATATTCAAAAATGTGTCCAATAATATCTACAAAAGCAACAAAACATATGCTTAAGTTAATAAAAAAATATGAATTTATAATAAAAAGAAAGAAAGTAGGATGTTATATAAGAAAAATTAATATTAAAAAAACCCACCAATAGAGTTTGACTCTAGGATGTTGTTAGAAAGAATCGTATTGAAGTCAACAAAATCAAACCCATGTGCAAAACCAGAAAAGTTTTCACACTCTTTTAGAGTTGTATCAAGATTTAAAGTAAGTTTTCTGTCCGGATCAGCAAAGTTAAAGTTTGAAGTATTTGGTGCGACATTAGGTTTCCTAATGTATAATGAAGTATCCTCTTTTAAATAGCGTTGGAATTTAGGAAACCATCTCTTCAAACAAGATGCATGGATTTTTCTTCCCTAAAAAATAATTAATTTACAAATATCAATAAATATTTATAAAAATAATAATTGAATATATGCATGTTATACCTCCTCATCCATTAGAATCGTTTCAATCGAGTATGTGTCATTTGCATCAAATTTTGACTTTTGAGTCAAGACGTATGATGCGAACCTTAATTGTGAAATCGTCCTTGATTGAGTCAATCTCCTTTACTGGAGTAATATCTTCCATTGCACCTTGAAAATTAGATAAAAGTATATTTAACAAAAAAAGTTTTAAAATATAATCAAAAAATTCGTAAAGAAAACATATACTTAAAAAAAAGTACATTGCTATTTAACTGATTTTGATCGATAGAAATACACAATGTTATAATTTCTTTAAGTGAGTAATGTGTACATAAATGAGTTAAAATACATAAGGAAAATACATGATAAATTGTTTATAAAATACATTGCTATTCAACAATCCGTGATACAGGTACATGATCAAACAATTTATATAAAACAATTAAATACATTTAGGAAAAAATATGTGTTATTAATTACAGTTTATAAAAAATAAGGAAAACAGGTTATAAAAAATAAGGTTAACAGATTAAAAAAAACAGTAAACTGGCCTGGTTGATTATGCAGTCCAACACTAAAATGTCGATGAGTATATACCCTAGATATAGGAAAAACACACTGCAACCACAAAAGAAAAAATAGCTATAAATCCATGAGTATACCATCAATATATTAAAAACACAGAGTAAACAATGTAGCCTCCTTACCAGATGAATAAAGTCTGATCTATGTGTAGTGAAACAGGATGGTAAACACGCATGTAAACGTGTATATATATCCAATTGATATTCGATTGCTGATTTATTGAGATTGAATTTTGATTTGCTGATTTTTTGGGAGTGATAGAGTTTAACATTTATTTTCTATCATATTTGTTGCAGTATTATATGGTATAATTGAAAATTCAAATTTCAAATATCATGATTTCCTTATTTAAATATTTACCGATTTATATAAAGATTTTTCAAATTTTTTGATTTTTCAGTGATTAACAACTTGAAGGGCAATTCTGGAATTTCAGTTAGATCAAATGAGCGGGAAAAGCCAAGACGGATGGACTAAGGTGGTGTCACGTGTTATCTAATGTACTGTTTTATTAGAAGAGAAGATAATAACAATTACTTTATAAAATAAGATGATAGGCAGTAAATAATATGATTAAATTAGAGAAAATAACATTATCCTAATATTTGACATATAATTGCAATTTGTTTTATACAAGTTTGTAAGTCGGTCAACTATTGTAATATGATTATATTTACATATTTTTTTTATTATATTCACTAATATGAAAGTATATTTATCCTATTTTTATATACCATTGATAAATAAAATATGAACAAATAATATTTATATTAAACACAATATAATAAAAAAAAATAAGATATAAAGCAACACGATGATTTTGACATATATCTGTAATATTTTTTACATAAGTATATTTATCATATATTTTTTTTCAAAATGTTTTCATCAACCAATACACTGAAAATAATTTATTTATTATCATAGAAATGCATTTCCACTTTTGTATTAAAAGTGAACAGTAAATTGAGAATATATATTTTTATATTATAATTTTTTTTATAAATTTCAATTATAAAATTATATCTTTAGTATTTGTGGTTATAGACAAATTATACATTTTGGGAAACGTAATCGGCACCCACGGATCAAATCCCCTCCCCCAACCTAAGTTTAACTATCTAGCAATGACTATGTATAAGAAATGGGAAGAACGGTATTTAGGAATCCAATATTATTGCCCTAACAAAATCGTTATCATTCAGCGCTGATATTCAAATCGTTATCATCCCGATAAGCGTAAGTATCCTTCATCCATGTGTTTAATTTCTAAGATTTTGTTTTCCTCCATCGATTTCTTATACGTATGTCATCAACCGAAGTCGATTACTGATATGTGTGTTTTTATATATATTTATGTGAAACATATCTTAATATTTTAGCATTTATTATTATTATTTAGAACTAAAATATACTTAATATGCTTTGGAATATTTAATTACAGTAAAAATGGGAGTTGGAATGCAAAAGGAAGAGAATGAAGCTGAAAAGATGCAAAAAGGATATTGCTGGCAGATTGACCCCTCTTCTGTGTTTCGGGTATATCTGATGACTCACAAGTCCAATTGACGAGATTCAAAATGTTCTGGAAACTAGACAAAATTTCCTACGACTTATGTGAGAGGGACTTTTGGCTAATTCGACACTTATCTTGTCCAAAATCGGCCTTGAAGATGAAGCATAAAAGCTGGACGGAAATTCCCTCCAAGTTACTTATTCCCCAAGCACCACTTTCCTTATCTTTATTTTCTTAATCCTAAGCCACATTAGTTTCCTTATTCCAATCCAACTCTAATATTCCATATAATTCCATCTCCATCAACTATAAATACCCAATATCATTCCACCAGTTTCATAATCTATGATATTCCACGTCGACTTGTGCAACAAGAAAACTTCATAGTTGCCGTTTTGAGGGTCTAGGAGGCGGCCGGAAGGCCGTTAAGCTAATGGGAGCGGAGATCGGAAGGATTGGAGAGCGGATACATGTCGGTAATCATATGGGTTGTTAACGTGACCATGTTTAGCATTCCATTGTGTTACTATTCTATATTTAGTTTCTGATTTAGGTGTAAAAACCTTTTACTTTGCGTTTATGATTGAATGAAACTTTGATTATTAGACTAATTCCTATATTAAATTGTTTGTTTGTGTTTAATTTATCTTGCCAAGCTTGTTAAAAGATCCTTACGTATTAATGATAACTATTTGCTGTTAATTGTTAAGTAAATTAAGTTGTATGAACATGATAAGATTAAAACCAAACTTGAAGATCGATTAGATCTTAAACAGGTAATATAAAGAACAAACAGCAAGAACACGAAAGCGGTAAACAACTCAAGAATGAATCAAACGAGTCGAATGATTATAAAACAACCCTCAGAAGAGCTCGATAAAGAACATCAACTGTAGAGGGTTAGAAGGTTTACAGGAACGATAAAGAAAGAACTTTTTAATGCTATCTTCTTCTATCAATCGTACTCTAGATCATTAACCTAATTTGCATGCAAGCATATTATTATATAGTAAACCTAACAGGCTCACGGTTGGACAAGCCCAAACCGGAGTACAAAATAATTGGACTATTAACCGAGCCCAATGACGCAATTCTAAACGAATCTGCAACCCAACAATCTCCCCCTTTGCGTCAATTGGAGCGAGATCTTTACTTCTTGCTTGGGCCAGCAGCAGCAGGAACCTTCTTCTTTACAGTCTGAAACAGACGCGAGATAAGGGCAAGTATCGTCTGTCTGAATCGGATGTACCACTGTATCATATCGTCGAAGTATTTGATATCATCCGTTGTATTCTCTTTACACTGATGGATGATCCCTAGCACATGCTCAAGACAAGCAGTGGTATAAAGATGTTTATCCGCTAAGGCAAAGAGACATTTCTGTCCTTCAGCCTTAGTGAACATGACCGAGTTTCGCCTTGGGTCAATCTTTCCCATCTTCATCTGATTGAGATCACTGGCCGAGCCAACAGGAGAGATCTTCGGTTTCTTCTTGAAGACTGCGGCAATCTCCTGATCCATCAAGGCGACCTCCATGATATAACAAACTAACATCCTTTTGAGATGGTCTATAATCGGACCATATTCAGCTTCATTCGTCAAGAGGATGTTGTGCAGAACGATCCAATCATGGGGGTTGAGGTTCGGTAGATCTGCTAAGGATATGAGATGTTCGGTTCTTGCAGACCCTCTGATCACCCTGAACCGAACGTTGATGAATCTACCTTCGGTATATGGCTTCAAAACCCGAACATTAACGATCTTCTGAGCACTCCAAGTTTGGTACTGTGGTTGAGCGGCCTTCAGATAGAACTCGATTAACTCTCGATCAACCTCAGGATGAGGATGAGGGACTTCAAAAATGTTGGAGAAGGCGTGGAAGATAAACGCCTTTCGGGTTAAGGGCATGTCGAACTGCGAGTCGACAGAATTGTAGCAGTCGAAGGAGATCACCGGTTCGAGCCATAGGATGCTTGGAGTATCTATAGCCTCCTTTATCATTCTCTCTCGAGTCCAAGCAGGGAAAAGAGTCTTCCTGCTCTCGAGGAGATCGTGGGCTTCTTTCTTCTTGCGTTCGGCTTCTTCAGCTTCTCGCGCCACACGAATGTTGTCATCATCAACATTGCGACTATTTTTGCGTTTCAGCAAGTCAGCAATGGTTTCTTTATCATCTTCATCTTCTTCCTCAGCTATCTTCTTTCCTTTATCCTTCACACCCGAACCCGAAGCTTGACCTGTAGGAGGAGGTTTGGTTGTGTGAGCAGCTTTTGAGGAAGGAGGTGGTTGAGATCCGAACTCCTTTTCTCCCCCTTGTTTCGGAGTGTACACGAAACTAGGCAGCCCTTCGATTTTGCTGAGAAGATCCAGGGCAGGGGCGAGTTTTTCTGCAAGGGTTCGCCTCACAGTGTGATTCAGAATTGGATCGTGCGCTTCTAGGATGTTAGATATTGCGGAGTGTACATCTGAAACACACGTCCGTATCACTTCCCGTTCGGATCGAAGAGCGTCAAGTTGTTGTTGAGAACTTGAAAGTTGAGCACTCTTGACCTTGAGGGCAGTGGTCTTCCTTGCAAGAGCATCCATCAACGAGTTATCATAAGCAAGATCCTCCTGGAGTTTGGAGAGGCGCTCGTCGATAGATGTCCGAAGGGCAGAGTTGTCGTCACTGATTGATTGGCGAAGGGTAGCGAACGACTTCGACTCTGTTGAGACGAACGTGGCCAATTGTCGAACAATCGGTTCCAGCGTTGTCTTGGTTGCAGCGGCACTCTCCTGTAAGGATTTTAACAGGGAAGAGGCGTCGGAAAATAGTTTATCGACTTTTTCGGTCGCTGCCTCACAGGCTTTTGTCGAGGCATCAATTGCAGCAGTAGCAGAAGTGACGGAATCATGCTGAGCCCTGGAGAAGGCATCAATAATTTTCTGAAGAGCGGCCTCAGAGAGAGAGGATTGAGAGTTGGAGGATGAGGCAATAAGCAGGTCAACCTTCTCATGCAACTCCTTTAGGTGCTTCTTTGTAACTGGAGCTTCCTCATCGTCGTCGCTTTGGACCTGAAACGGACTAAAGTAGACCGAATCGAAGGTCATATTTTCCCCTCCAAGGAAAGGGTTATCTCCATCAGAGGCATGACCTGGAGATGTTGGGGGTGGAGAAGCTGGGGGTGTTGTAGTATGAGTGGGTTCAGGTTGAGTGTGAGTGGGGGTAGTTTCGGGTGGTGGTTGGGTTTCGGTTGTATGTTGGGGTTCGGTTTCAGGTGGTGGTTCGGTTGCATCGGTATGAACCCCCGTATCAGATACGTTGGTTGTAACCTTTGTAGTGGTTGTTGTTGTTGTATCGGTAAAAATGGGTGGTGGTATAGGGAAAGAGGTTTTAGGAATGGTGGTAGAGGGGTTTATGGTGGGAATGGAAGTAGGGATTGTTTGAGTGGGAGAGGGAATTGGTGAGATATGGATTTCCATGTCTGGTGTAGGTGATCGGGGTGGGGTGTTGCCTCTTGGAGGGGTTTCGCCTCTTTGAGAGCCGTCCGAATCCGAACTCTCACCTTCTGATTCACTCGAAGAGGAAGCGATTATTAGCTTTCGCTTCGGTTGAGTCTTTCGCCTCTTCGGCTGCGGGGACTGTGCAGCTTTGGTTGGTTTCCTCTTCCTGGGAGAAGGACCTTTAGCCCCTTTGGTCACTTGCTTCCCTTTATCGGCCTTTTTACCTCTATGAACAGGCTTATCAGCATCATGGATGGACTTGAGCATCTCGTGTGTGAGTTCCCTCGGTCCAGACTGCTTGAACTCCTTAATAGTCTGGATGATCCTGCTGTCAGATGGAACATCGCCGTACATGGTCTCCGGAATAGAGCCAATGAAAGAGAACTTCGATGCATCTGAGACGATAATCTTCGTGGTATGGAATGTACCAATCGAAGACATCGATGCACCATCAGGAGTTGGGACATCTTGCTTATCCATCGCCCATTTAGCAACGATGGTCCAGAACCTTGCATACGACACCTCAGAATGTCGTGAAGAAGAAGAGAGGCTTTGGATGAGTTGTTGCCAGAGAACCAACCCATAATCAAGGTTGACGCCATTGTAGACGCCGTACATGATCGACAAGAAGAGTCGACTGGAGCCGTCTAATCCTGAGCTCCGTTCAGATAAACCCTTGAAAAGGACAGTGAACATACCGTTCCACTGTGGCGGCAAGCATGATTTTTTAAACTTCGCGACGGAGGTGAGCGCCTCCGTGTACCCCATATTGTAAAACATATTGTAGAGGTGCCCAAGGGGAATCGTCTCCGGATTAACCCTAGAAGGGTCAGCAGCAAACCCTAGCAAGAAAGCAAATCGTTGCCTGGAAATCGAGGTTTTGTGATCAGCAACTTCGAAGAAGATTCTATCAACTGCTTTATCATAATGTTCAGTCGCATAGATCTGTGATAAAATCACCATGGGTACTGTTTCTACCCGTGAAAGTGCAGGAGCGATAGGGGGATATTTTAGGCACTCAATAATCGGGAACATGTAGGAATCGTACGCCTGAGGGGTTAGATCAATCACCATACATTGGTGAGGGCGAATGGGAAGGATGTGGGAAGTAGCATGAACAGACGATGATTCTGCCATTGTTGAAGTGAAGAAGAAGATGATGAACAGTTAGGTTTTCAGGGAGTTTTTGCTCTCTTGGGAATTTTGATGCGGTAAAGAGGTAAATGGGAGAGGAGACTGCCTTTTATAGTGGGTGTAAGGAGAGAGAAAAATCTGTTCAAATCTTCTATCGAAATACGAAAGGTTTTCCCGGATTGACAGATGTGTGACAGTTAAGGTATGCGATGATCACGCATGAGAGAGAGTGTCAGATTCCTTGGAACACGCCGCCCAACAAGCGCCATTTCTGAAGAAACCGTTTCAAATCCACACGCGCTTGTTTTGTGCCAGAGAGGAACCGCTTCATATTCGCACACGCGTCCACGACGTCAGTTATGGAATGGGCGTTTCAAATTCGCATGCGTCCCTTTTTACCGCCGTTTGAAATTCAATCCATTTATCTCCCGCCTGAGTCAGCAACCCTTCATCTTATCCCTGTAACGACATCTTTTGAAGGATACTCCCACGTGGATGAATTTTGACCACGTCTTAATAATTAACCACCGATGCAATAAAACAGCCTGTAATTATTAGTACCAGAATTTTGGAAAATCAAAGATTTTCGTGCTAAGAGTGTAAAAAGAAAAGAAATAAAGCAACTCTTTTTAGGAATAAATGTGATGTCAATAATGACACGAAACAAATGATCCCAGACACGAATCTCTTCCTTCAAAGTCAAGAGAGACCTTAAAGTGTTAATGTGGTTTCCCGTTGAATAACGATCAAACACTTATTAATAAATGTTGAAAGGCTTCTTTTAAGTAGGCTACTTAAGGGTGGTTTTCGCTTTGATTCAACAATTCTAATCTTGAAATAAGATAGAAAGTGAACAAAGTACTTGTGAGACCAGTGTAGTCTGTTGAACAAGTAGGTAGGAATTAATTTTAAAGTGGCTTGGAAAATATAAAATCTCAACAAAAAAGTAAAAACTGGATCCCAAGGGAAGAAATGTTATGGTGTTTAACAATTTCATAGGAATCACACAAAATAAAAACTTGAGATTTCATGAGGATACGTTCTTCAGTTCAGTAGTGAAAACTTGAGCAATGTAATTGTTCACCGTCAATTCAGATTTGGTGTTGAATTTTGGGTTTCACTCAGCTTGTAGTGGCACGAAACTAAGATCATAAACACAGTTGTTGTGTAACCATAAACCTTAGTGGTAATTTCTGAGAGTCTCAAGGGTTACGTTGATGAGACGAATGTAATGGAGATGGTGTAAGAAATTAAAGTACCTCTGCTGCGAAAAGAAGGACCAAGCAGAAAACTCTTATCTCATGTGAGAAGAGAGTGAGGTAGCTCACAATTAGAATAAATGTGATAGCCTAATTGGGAAGACAAGGTTTGTTTATACCAAGTCATTAAGGCTATTATTCAGAATCTTATGAGGCTTGGGACACATACAGCAGCATGCTTCTAGGGACACATAACTAATCCAACAATTATATCCCCATAAACGAACGAACACACAAATAAAATAAAAGTAAAAAAATATTTTTGGAGTTTTTGATATATATAAAAAAAATAAGATAAAAAAAATTAAAAAAATAAGCAAGAAAGAAAAAAAATAAGACTTAGAAAAAAAACTTTGGAAAAATTTTGTAACCGAACCCGAACGTTCGGTTGGTTTCGGTTGAGAAAGATTTCGAAAAACCGAACCCGAGCGTTCGGTTGGTTTCGGTTTTGAAAAATTTTGAAAAACCGAACCCGAACCTTCGGTTGGTTTCGGTTTTGGAAAATTTTGAAAAACCGAACCCGAACCTTCAGTAGGTTTCGGTTTTGAAAATTTTTTAGAGAACCAAGAAATTTAGGCTTGCAATAAGAAAATACTTTTGACAATAAGATAAACAACTTTGTACATGAAATTTACAACCAAGAAAACTACCTTTGAAGTGATGAGCGAGTCAGATGATTCAACCGAACCTGAACGTTCGGTCAATTTCGCTTCTTACGTTTGAGGTTGAGAGGTAGTTTGTGGTACTGACTCTGATTCCATCATACCTAGCCCTTGTAAAATTCTGTTGAATGACGCCTCAGGAAGATCTTTGGTAAAGATGTCGGCCAGTTGATCAGTGGTTCTAACAAAATGTACTTCGACGTTTCCATCTTCCACATGATCTTTGATGAAGTGATACCTCAGCGCTATGTGTTTGGTTTTGGAGTGTTGCACTGGGTTATGACAGATCCTAATTGCACTTTCAGAGTCACAATATAGAGGGATCTTCTTCATATTGAGTCCATAGTCTCGAAGTTAACTCTGGATCCAAATCACTTGAGAGGTGCAGGATGCAGCTGCTATGTATTCAGCTTCGGCAGTAGACAAAGACACGCATGTTTGTTTCTTTGATTGCCAGCTAACCAGCTTCCCGTCAAGGAATTGGCAGCCACCAGTGGTGCTTTTTCTGTTGAGTCCACATCCTCCAAGGTCTGCATCAGAATAGGCTTGAACGAAGAAGCCTGAGTTAGAGGGATACCATAGACCGAAGGAAGCGGTTCGCTTGAGATATCTTATAATATTCTTCACTGCAAGCATGTGAGGTTCGCGTGGATTTGCCTGAAATCTAGCACAGTAACACACAGAAAACATGATGTCAGGCCTGCTAGCAGTAAGATACATCAGAGAGCCTATCATTTGATGATAGAGCGTAATATCAACAACCGGTTTGTCCAGGGATGGGGTGAGCTTGGTGCCGAACGCCATTGGAACTTTGACTTTGGAATCCCCCATCATGCCAAATTTTGCTAGGAGAGTCTTCGTGTAAGCTTCCTGATTAATAAAGATGCCTTCGGGTCCCTGTCTAATATTTAAACCAAGGAAAAAATTAATAGGACCCATTGAGCTCATTTCAAATTTAGTCTCCATCAGCTTTCTGAATTCAGTTGTTAGGCTAGGATTCGTTGAGCCAAAGATGATATCATCGACATAAATTTGAACGATCATAAGGTGGTTACCTTCCTTTTTACGAAAGAAGGTTGGGTCAACCGAACCTTGTTTGAATTTGGACATATTTAAGAATTTAGTTAGCGTTTCATACCAGGCTCTCGGAGCTTGTTTAAGTCCATACATAGCTTTATCCAGAATGTAGCAATGATTAGGATACTTTTCGTTCACGAATCCAGGAGGTTGCTCCACATACACAGTTTCTTCAAGTTCTCCATTGAGAAATGCACACTTGACGTCCATTTGGAAAACCTCAAAGTTTTTGTGGGCAACATAAGCTTGAAATATTCTTACAGATTCCAGCCTAGCTACAGGAGCGAAAGTTTCTTCATAATCAATCCCTTCCTCCTGACAATATCCTTTCACTACCAGACGAGCTTTGTTCCTTATAACGTTCCCTTCCTTGTCCATTTTATTCCTAAAGACCCATTTGAGACCAACAACCGAGGCATCTGGAGGAGTTGGAATGAGGCGCCAGACTTTGTTCCTCTCGAATTCGTTCAGTTCATCTTGCATGGCTTGAACCCAATCGGAGTGATCAAGAGCAGTATTAACTGTCTTCGGTTCAACTTTTGATACGAATGAGTTAAACATGCAGAATTCAACTTTGGAAAATAAGGATGTTTGTTTTGCCTTGAGTTGTGATCGGGTCAGAACCTTTTCAGATACATCACCAACAACTTGAGAGACAGGATGATCTCTGGTCCATTTGGTGAGAGGAGGGTAGTTTGGATCAAAGGTTGGATCCAGTTCAGCATTTATCATTTCTTCTGGTTCGGACTGGCTTTCATAGTCGTAAGACATATCAGCATGCTCCCCCTCGATAGATGAGCTTTCAGGAATACTTTGCGAGACTTGAGCTTCAGAGGTTTCTTGTGGTGCTGAGCTTTCGGGCGTTGATGCACCTTCGGATGGTGAAGTACTTTCGGTTGGTGAAGTGCTATCGGGAGCAGTTGGAGACCTTGGCTCCCCCTCGACATGTGAGGTCGGCTGAGTTGATGACGGTTGATCCTCCCCCTCGACTGAAGCATTGTTTGATGGAGGTTCATCAGAACTTGATCCTCCTTCATTCATTCTCCTTGCAGCATCTTCAACAATTTGTTTCATCTGATCTACCTTATTGTCTGCTGCACCTGCTTCTGAGAGAGTGGCTTTCTCTGGTTCGTCAAATAGTTCCATAAACTTCTCGAATAGATTAGCGATCGAGACCGTGACTTGGCCAGTTTGTGGAAAGATTTCCCCAGCGGTGTCTTCATTGGCCTTTAGCTTTTTGACATAGCTATCATCAAAAGTCACGTAGTAAGTCTCTTCGATTTTCCTCGAACGCTTGTTTAACACTCTATACGCTTTAGAAGTGAGAGAGTAGCCCAGAAAGATTCCCTCGTCGGCTTTGACATCGAACTTGTTGCGGTGTTCTTTAGAGTTAAAGATGAAACACCGTGAGCCGAACACATGGAAAAATTTCACATTGGGCTTCCTGTTGTTGAGAATCTCATAAGGTGTGAGCGTGAATCGCTTGTTGAGATAAGAACTGTTCTGTGTAAAACAAGCAGCAGAAATAACATCAGCCCAAAAGTAAAGAGGTAAGGAAGCGAAACTTAGCATGGTTCGGGCAGCTTCACACAAAGATCGGTTTCGTCTTTCGACAATTCCGTTCTGTTGAGGTGTGTAGGGAGCTGAGAAGTTGTGACTTATTCCCTTTTCTGCCAGGAATTCTTCGAATTCTCTATTTTTGAATTCCAGACCATTGTCGCTCCTGATGTTGCGAACGACCTTCTTCAGTTGTACTTCAATCTGCTTGATGAACACTTTCAGCTTATGAGTCGCTTCAGATTTAAGCTTTAGAAAGAACACCCATGTAAACCGCGAAAAGTCATCAACAATAACAAGAATATACTTGCTACCACCAATGATTTCGATAGATGATGGACCACATAAATCAATATGAAGTAATTCAAGTGGTTCAACAACTTTAGTGTTTATTATAGATGGATGACTTTGACGACTCTGCTTCCCCATTTCGCATGCAGCACACAAATGATCTCTGTCGAACTTGAGCAGTGGAAGACCTCGAACGTGACCTCCAGTGACAAGTTTGTTGATGTCTTTAAAGTTGAGATGAGAGAGCCTTCGGTGCCACAACCAGCTTTCGTCAGATTGTGCTTTTGATAACAGGCATATAGCTGGGTTTCCTTTGATGGGTTTGAGGTTTAGAGGAAACATTTCACCCTTACGCTCTGATTTGAGAATAACTTTCTTCGTCTTCTTCTCAATAATTTCAGAACCCTCATCGTCGAATGAGACTTTTAGACCGGTACCTCCAACAAGCTGAGATACACTGATGAGGTTGTGTTGTAGTCCTTCCACGTATGCAACCTTTCTTATCGTGAAATCACCGTTACTAATCATTCCGTATCCCTTTATGGTGCCGAAGGAGTTGTTTCCAAACTTGACGTTTCCACCATTTGAAAGAGACCTGTATTCCCTTAGCTCTTCTTTCCTCCCTGTCATGTGACGCGAGCAGCCACTATCGATGTACCATTCTTCGTCAAACTGCTCGTCACTGATAACCTGCAAAATTTAAGCAAATTTAGGAACCCAGAGTTTCTTGGGTCCACGTGAGCCTTTCACAGGTACAGTAATAGTAAGAGAGATGTCAACAAGATATGTTCGTTTTATTAGTGTTGTTTCATCTTTCTTTTTGATGGTAAAAACTTTGATTTTATTAGGATTAGGTGCGTTCGGTTTAGACTCTGGTTTGGATGCTGAAACCTTCTGTTTACCTTTTTGTTCAGCTGATAATTGAGATTTTTGAGAAGGAACATAATGGAATTTAGAGCGAGGTGGAGATGAATTGGAAGAATTAGAAGAATTAGATGAGTGAGAATGCGAGAGTTTAGATTGAGATGACTTCTTGGTTGGAGACTCTAGGTGACCCTTTTGCTTTTGATCATTGGTGGGACTGACCTTAGAGTTTTGATCTCTTTTGATTTCAGAACCGAACCTTTGTTTTCGGTTGGAGTCATTCTCAGAACCGAACGTTTGCTTTCGGTTGATATTCTTTTCTGAACCGAACCTCTGCTTTCGGTTGTTGTGGTTCTCATGCGTTTCGACAAGATTTTTCTCATACTTTAGGTCCTTGTCTTGATGTGAGAAATAAGCATTCTGGGATTGCCATAATTGTTTTCTTTCAGAGAGATTCTTCCTGTATCTCTGATTCCTTTGACGTTTCTGATTTCTCATCTGCTTCGGTTGATGATGGATGTTGGCTTTTGGTTTCGGTTTTTCTTTGGCTGGTTCACTTTGAACTGAGGAAGTTTCACTAGAGGGAGTGTCTTCTTTTTCCGAACCTCCATTTTCTTGAGGAATGTCTTTCGTACCACTAGTACTTGGCACATCAAAATTATCTGGCTTGTTCAAGGGTTCTGGCACGTATCTACCTTTACTTTTCCATGAGGTCCTTTCAGATAAGCCTACCGTTTCATCAGCATTATCGATTGGAGCTGACCAGAAGAACTCATCGCAGCCATCAGCATTGTCTTCGTTTACAATTGCTGTGAGTTCAGCAGTCTGATGTTCGGTTACTCCTGTGACCTTGTACACTTGATTTGGAGTGGTGCTAACCTTTTGATATACAACAGCCTTCTCTGCAAGGATCGGGGACTTTTGTTGGGACAACCGAGCGAACTCCACTGAATTTTCTGAAATTAGATTCTTGTGGTTTTCAGGTTCGCTTTTCACAAATTCTGAGCAGTCAACCGTGTCCTCTACATAAATTTCACTCATATTGTCATCCTCATTGAGCTCAGATGCATTTTCAACATCAATTTTGTTTTCTGAGCTTAAGTTGGCGTTTAAAGAGTCAAATTTTTGTATGGTTTCGGTTCTCAATTTCAGTCTATCATTTTCATCCAAAAGGTTTTTGAGCATGTCCTTATGGTCCTTGGATTTAATGAAAGATTCTATTTTGTCCAGTCCATACATATAGGTCGGATTAACGTCCTCAGATGATATCACACTTTCACAATTATATGCTTCGGCATCAATTTCATCCTCCTTAAACTCAAGGAAGGTCAAAATCATGCGATGAATTTGTTGTCCTATTTCACAATCCAAATGAAGCTGAGTAATATTAGTGTAAAGACGTTTAGCAATCAAACAAAAAACATTTCGTTGTTTTAAAAGCTTTAAATTGTCTCTTTGTAAATAAATGTTTTCATCTTTTATTTTGATTAATTCCGACTCCTTCAATTCGATCCACATGCGCCGTTCCTCACTCTTCGAAGACACCCTGCTTAATTGATCAGTTAGGTTAGAATTGGTGACTCGAGTTTGAGTTAAACTACTATCTAGATGAGAGATTCGTGAATTAACACTTTTTAGTTCTTTTTCATATGAGCAATGTGGAACTTTAAATGAGACAAAAACTGTTTGTACCTTCTTGATCAGTTCATCCAGCTCGTTGAACTGTACGCTGAGCGGTTTGGCTGTAAAGCACATATCCTGTTGCTCCTTCGGTTCATTGCTCCCACCATCAGTGTTGTATCCCCTCAGCTGAGATACGTCAGACACCATCAAGCACCTTCCTCCACTGCTTTCCTTTTTTTCCACACAAGCCTTTCCATGAGAAGGCTTCCTCACTTCATCATCTTCAGAGTTGGTTGACCAAACCTCCACGCCACCGAACTCGTCATCAGCAACCGAACCCTGCACAATTAGAGCATTCATAGAAGGGTTAGCGGTAGATTTCTTCTTCCTGATCTCATCAAGCTTTTTCTGCAACAAAGCTTCTTCATCCTTATCCTCATCCTTTTCAGCCATCCTTTTGAGAACACAATCCTTTGCATAGTGGTTTTTCCCTCCACAGTAGTAACAGCTTACTCCAGAATCACCTTCTGCCTTCGGTTCCTTCTTAGACTCTTCAACCTTCAGTTCATCTTTAACCTTTTCTGAACTATAACTCCCCTGCCAGTTTCGGTTTTTGTTGTTGGGGAATCTCTTCTTGATGAACCTCTTGGGGTTAGACACCATCATAGCATAATCCTCAGACGTGAGGTCATACTCCTCCAAGTTGAGGTCTTCGTCCTCCATCACAGCTTTACTTTTTGACAAGAGGGCCAATGAACCTAAGCTTGAGACCACATTCTTCTCCTGCAACACAATCTTCTCCGGAGATTTGAGAATGCCCACCAGTTTCGCCAAGGAATATGATTTAAATTGCTCGTGGGCTTTTACTGTGGACACAACTGCTCTCCACTCTGATCTGAGACCATTTAAGAATGTAACCTTCTGCTCAATAAGCTTCCTTTCAATGTCATGTTTGATCATCTTGCTAAGAAGATGATTGAAGCGGTCGAACGTTTGGGTCACAGTTTCTTTGGCTCCCTGCCTGAATTCTCCAAACTCAGACAAGAGCAAGGTTTGGATGGAGTGTTCAAGATCCTCGTCTGTAGAGTACAATTCACGTAGCCTGTCCCAAACCTCTTTTTCCGTCGTGCATGAACTCACCAGCCTAAAAGTGTCGGACTGAAGGGCGAATCTGATCAATTTTAACGCCTTGATATTGCATTGAAATTTATCTTTTTCATCTTGCGCAATATCTTTAACATCCTTCAGGAGATTATTATACTCCTTTTGAGTTTTAATAATCCTTGAAGTTGCAGAGTGATAAAACGGTCCATTAACAATTGCTTCCCATATGAGGTATCCATTATCCTCAGATCCTATAACATAATCTTCAAAGTGATGCGCCCAGACTTCATAATCATGGGTGTACAGGATGGGAATCTTCATGGTAGATCCAATGCTGTTAGAGATATTGATGGGATTCGATTGCGACTCATCCATAATGATCGAATAACCTGTTTAATGATCAGACTTGTAATAAATCAGATTAGGTCAAAGTAATAAATATCAAGATACGTCAATAATGAGATGACGGCTCAATAAATATCAACAATTGCGGAAAACCCTAATTGAAACCTTTTTCACAGAAAAGAAGTGTATCGATTACACAGCCTCCTGCTTTGATACCAATTGATAAGATTAAAACCAAACTTGAAGATCGATTAGATCTTAAACAGGTAATATAAAGAACAAACAGCAAGAACACGAAAGCGGTAAACAACTCAAGAATGAATCAAACGAGTCGAATGATTATAAAACAACTCTCAGAAGAGCTCGATAAAGAACATCAACTGTAGAGGGTTAGAAGGTTTACAGGAACGATAAAGAAAGAACTTTGTAATGCTATCTTCTTCTATCAATCGTACTCTAGATCGTTAACCTAATTTGCATGCAAGCATATTATTATATAGTAAACCTAACAGGCTCACGGTTGGACAAGCCCAAACCGGAGTACAAAATAATTGGACTATTAACTGAGCCCAATGACGCAATTCTAAACGAATCTGCAACCCAACAGAACATCTGCTTGATTGCTTGTCTCTTATGATTTTGATGACCATCGAGATTATAAGTCTAGGAATAACGAATGTGAAACTAGGATTAACTTGGGAATAAGTAAGTTAATGTGTGAGCCTTGTTTGATGACCATCAACAAGAGGTTAATTGAATGACTAATTTGATTAACTATATTTACAAGTCTTGCTTGATACGAACTGAACACTAGGAAGCATGTTAGTTTAATCAACTGATCACTGTTTGAATTGACTTGTTTGCTAAAGGATTAGTTATAGTGAACGCGAATCTAATCATTTTAGGAATCAGTGAACATGAATAAATGAATTTGTGTATGCAATTATCTATGTTTTTAAAGTGTAATTTATCTAAACCAAAGTACCTGAAGAGATTTGCTTTCCTGTTAGTTTATCGAGAGTTGTTAATTAATTGTTAGTTTGAGATTTATTAAACTATTTCTTTATTCTTTCCGTGTGACCTGTAACCTATAATCAAATATATTAAATTAATTCACCACCGTTCCCTGTGATCGACACCCGACTTACCTAAGCTATACTGTAATCTGACTAGGTACACTGCCTATAAGTGCATAGTTAGTCTAAGTTTGTTAGGTTATAAATATTAAAATTAGTGGGTACTTTTGTGCACGCTCAGCATACTCATGTGCGTGTTTTTGACGTGGACACCACCTAGTACGCTGGGCATACTAGGCCCAAAGTTAAAACCCTAATTTAGTGTGTGTCCATATTTAAAGGACATGATGGCCTCATTTCTGGCCACCATTCCCAGACATTAACCCTCTCAAACCCTAATCTCTTGTCCCTTGAGCTTGTGTGTCCATTTGTGAGCTATTAAGTGTTCTTGTGGTTTCTTTGGAGTGAAGAATGAGCTTTGAAGAGGAAGAACTGGGAGTCCAGGCTTTGGATTTGAGCTTATCTGTGGTTGGAGCTTCAGATAGAGGTATAAAGCTCAAAGATTTCTCACCCTTTTTATTTGTGCATCATTTTAGTTCATTTTAGGGTTTTGGTCCCAAATTTGGATGCTTTATGAGATATTGAGCTCTAGAGTTTATTGTCAGCTCCTTTGAGTGTTTTTAGTGGTGTAGAGTCATAAAAATCAAGACTTGGACGTTTAAATCAACCCATGCATGAGATATGAGCATTCTTGAGAATAGAGAGTGAGACTTTTGGTGTTTGTGACTTTATCAGCCATGCAAAGGCTTAAGGTCATAGACTTTATGGAGTATGAGCCTTTAGGGAGTCCAAATCTGAGATTTATGCTAAGGTCTTAACGGAATAATACCAAATGAGTAGGAAGAGCAAAACTGGGACGTACGTTGAGCATAATCCTAGTACGCGCAGCATAGGGTCGAGAATCCCCGATGCATGCATGGCGATGGAGTACGCCCAGCGTAGAGGGCCGGTACGCGCGGCGTACACGCTGTCATTGACTTTTAGTTGACTTTTAGGGTTTGGTAAATTTGTATGCTATTAAGGCCATGGAAGAGTAAAATGGTCTTTTATCCTTCTGTGAGTTTGTAGAAGGGTTAGTCTAGCTTCTTTTGAAATCCGTTATTAATTAGAAATAATTATCGTATGTGCTAGGCGAAGGCTAGACCAGTGATTTGAGTTCGAGGTTATCCGATTTCTTACGAGGTGAGTTTTCTCACTATACTTACCTTAAGTGGTAATTTCTTATGACCGGAGGGTCTAGTGTGCTTATATTGAGTACTGTTGTATCATGCATTACATCCTTGTGATTTATATTGTTTATTATTCTAAGCTTGCTTAGTTAGGACCAGAGGGTCCACCTTAGTTGTAGGATCGGAGGGTTCCACTCAGAAACAGTGGCCAGAGGGTCTTATTAAGCATAGTCATGAGAGGCTAATGTGATGTGCATGGTATTTTGGGGAACTCATTAAGCTTCGTGCTTACCGTGTTATGTGTTATGTGTTTCGGGTACTTCTTAGGATCACGGGAAGCCACCGGCTTGATTGTACACACGCGAGTTGGATATATGTTTTTGGAGGATCCTGGATTGTGTTTTAAACAATTAATGAACATGTGCTTTTGATGTGAATTTTAAATGAAAATTTTATTTCGAAATTTACGGTGTTACAAGTTGGTATCAGAGCCTTGGTTTGAGAGATTCGGATATACCTTCGGGTGTGTCTGGACTCAAGCTAAGGATTTGAGAAAAAAATTCAAAAGAAATGATTTTTCTAAAACGAGTAAGAGTTTTAAAAGAAAAACGAGTTGGAGCAGTGTAGCCAGAGCCCGAACGGTGATTTCCCAAAATACCCTTACTTATTTGTGTTTTGAGATATTTATGAGATATTAGGGATTCATGCTAGAGGATAGGCTAGGTATTTCATATTTTGGGCTAGAGTTACCTGATTTGTGATGCCTTAGCCTAGGAATTGTTGATATTTGTTGTTGCCTTGAGTATGTGCTGAGTAGGAGTATCTAGCAGGAATCACTTAAAAAGTGTTCTAAGTCGAGGGTTAATCTAGGAGAGATATCTAGATGAGTATATAAGGAGTCTACTGAGAGTAGCCTAATATCCGTGTGAGATAGAGTACTTGTGAATTAGAATCCTAGGAGGAGGACCTGAGATGACTATAGGTTGGTGTGGAAGGTAGTATTGGGCCCGTACTACTAAAAGCACCGGATCTGTTTGCAACCCAAGTAAGAATCCTTAGGGTACTAAGGAGAATGTAGGGGCGGGAATCAAGTGTGAGTATGCTCGAGCGAGTCTCTGATGATTTTTGTGTTGTGTTTCAGAGACATTATGGTGGGTACGCACCACAACCCTGAGGGCAGTGGGACTAGTGACGAGGAGATTCGCAGGATCATCCATGAGGAGGTGGCCGCAACTATTCGAGAGGTGATACCAGAGACGTTTGGGTCTATTAAGACCACCCTGATCGAGACTTTTGATGAGCGGTATGTCGATGTTACTGAGGTCGTTGTTGCTGCAGCTATCGCCGCTGCCAGGCCATAGGGAGGTGACTCATTGTTGTTTCGGGAGTTCAGCAACACGAAGCCACCATAGTTTGATGGGACATGGGATCCGATTGCTGATATGAGATGGATCTCTAATATTAAGGGATACTTTTACATGTGATCGTGCCCAGAGCATTTGAGAGTTCGGTTCGCGCTGAACCACCTTCGCTTTGGAGCGAAGGAGTGGTGGAAGTTTGTGACAACCAGTTTTACTCCTGCAGAGCATACTACAGTGACATGGGAGAGGTTTACGCTGTTGTTCCGAGATGAGTATGTTCCCCCAGTAGAGAGGGAACGGTTGGCCCATGAGTTTCTATCTCTCAAGCAGAAGACATAGTCAACGACAAAGATTACGAGGATGTTACACGAGAGGGCATTGTTCTGCCATGAGCACGTGTCTACTGAGCAGGCATGCATGAGCCAGTATTCGAGCATTCTAAGGAGGGATATTCGAGAGTTCGTGGCGAACCCATCTTATCGGACATTTGCCGAGCTTCAGGAAAATACCAGGAGGATGGAGATTGAGTTGGAGACTCAGGCCAGGGAGGAGGCAGAGTCTCAAGGGAGAGACCAGAGACCGGCGCAGTCGCAGTCGGCAACGAAGCGGGCTAAGCCCGCTGATTCGAGATCAGGAGGCCAGAAGGGCCGCACTTATGCAAGTGCGGCAAGAGTCATGAGGGATCTTGATGGGCGGGGATTTGCTACAAATGTGGCAAAGAAGGGCACGTGGCGAAGGATTGCCCCAAGAGGTTTGCAGTTTGCTTTCACTGCAACCAGAACGGCCATCGGAAGGCCGAGTGCCCTCAGCTTGTTCAGGGATCAGCCCATGGTTCCACTCCTGCCGCTTTGCGTGCTACTGATAGTCAGTCGGTAAAGGCCGAGGCTCCAAGGGCTCATGGGAGAGCTTTTCAGCTGACAACGGAGGAGGTCCGCGTAGCACCTGATGTTGTAGATGGCACGTATTTCTTATTTATTTTGTTTTGAGATTTATTGTGCTTATTCTATGTTGTATTTAGGTACATTTCTTCTGAGTTTTATACCTACTTTGGTGTTATTTGACTCGGGTGCGACTCGATCCTTCATGTCTTTAGCTTTTAGTCGTCACATCAGTATCCGACATAAGGCGTTGAGTCGACCTCGAGGGTTTCCATAACCGACGGGCATGCGGTTTTTGCTACTGATGTATTCTGATGATGTGTGTTGGAGATTTTTGGTGTCAAGTTCCCGATAGATCTGGTGCCGATAGTGATGTGTGATGTCTGTTTCATCGTGGGCATAGATTGGTTGAGTTGTTTTGGAGCTGTGATCGACTGCGAGCGTCAGTTGGTAACTATACGAGACCCTAGTGGGGGAGTGCTTATAGTGTATGACGAGGGTACCAAATCTAGATCAGCTTTCTGCTCTGCTGCCAGGGCGAGGCAGAGTTTACAGCAGGGTTGTATGGGCTTCTTGGCGTACGTGATGGATACGCGGGTCATTCCAGAGAGGTCGGGTTCTATCTCTGAGGTTCCGATAGTGTGCGAGTTCCAGGACGTTTTTCCCGACGAGTTGCCAGGTGTGCCTCTCGAGAGGCAGGTGGAGTTCTGGGTTGATTTAGTTCTGGGCGCGGTGCCTATTGCCAAGACACCTTGTCGCCTTGCGCCACCAGAGATGCAGGAGTTATCCTCACAGCTCCAGGAGCTACTAGGGAAGGGTTTCATCAGACTGAGTAGCTCGTCGTAGGGAACACCTATCCTTTTTGTTAAGAAGAAGGATGGTTCACACTAGATGTGTATCGATTAGCGGGAGTTGAACAAGCTGACGGTCGAGAACCGTTATCCGCTACCGAGGATCGATGATTTGTTCGATCAGTTGCAGGAGGCATCTTGGTTTTCCAAGATTCATTTGAGGTCTGGATATCATCATATGAGAGTTTTTGAGGAGGATATCCAGAAGACGGCCTTCAGAACTCGTTATGGGCATTACGAGTTTATGGTGATGCATTTCAGACTCACCTACACACCAGCATTGTTCATGGATCTCATGAACCGGGTGTACAGGCCCATGTTGAATCGGTCGGTGATCGTGTTCATCGACGACATTTTTGTATACTCGAGGTCTAGGGAGTAGCACGAGGAGCATCTTTGACAAATTCTTGGAGTACTGAGTGCGCAGAGGCTTTATGCCAAATTCTCCAAATGTGATTTATGGTTACGAGAGGTCCAGTTCTTAGGGTACCTCGTTAATCAGAATGGGATATCGATCGACTCGGCCAAGATTGAGGAGGTTATGAGATCCCCGTCTAAGAGCATGAGTTTTCTAGGTTTGGCTGGCTACTATCGTAGATTCATCAGAAATTTCTCTAAGATTGTTGTTCCTCTTACGAGATTGACCCAGAAGGGTGTTACTTTTACCTGGGGGGGGGGGGCGAGCAGCAGGCCTCATTTGAGACTCTTCACCAGAGATTATGCGAACCCCCAGTGTTAGCCCTTCCAGAGGGAGTGGAGGACTTTATAGTCTATTGTGATGCATCTATATCAGGATTAGGTGTGGTGTTGATGCAGAGGGGGCAAGTGATAGCTTATGCATCAAGGCAGTTGAAGCCTTATGAGACGAGGTATCCCACCTATGATTTGGAGTTGGGGCCGGTGGTGTTAGCCCCCAAGATCTGGTGCCACTATCTGTATGGAGTCCGGTGTACCATATACACGGACCACAAGAGTCTGAAGTACCCCATGGATCAACCCAACCTGAATATGAGATAGAGGAGGTTGTTGGATGTAGTGAAAGACTATGACTGCGAGATCTTATATCACCCCGACAAGGCTAATATGGTAACCGATAACTTGATCTGCAGAGTAGAGAGTGATCCGATTCGAGACGTGTGTATGAGGATGACGGTGATGACTCCAGTCCTAGATACCATCTGAGAGGCTCAGGTGGAGGCTGTGAGGCCCAAAAACCTCAAAAGGGAGTGTCACACCCCGAAAACCGAAGGCGGAATCATTTCCGGGGTTGACTCCATGTTGAGTATAAATCCAATGCACATAGTAAGTAAAGTAGGACAACCATTACATTACGTATTGAAAAGTTTTACATTTGTTTCAAAAGTAAAGTTATACAGTTGTGATATATAATAACAAAACGAACTGGTCTTCTGCGCACTTCAACCTGGAACAAAATGATCTTCGGGTACCTGTTCTAACGCTGACCTGAGAACACAAGCGGTTTGAAAATCAACATAACGCTGGTGAGTTCATAAACGGTTTTGTTTTGTGAAAATGTTCGAGTTTCCTTTCTGTTTCTGAAAATGTTACTCACCCAAAGAAAATCCCATATTTTCTTAAAAAGATTGGTTATTGTTTCTCAACATGAAAAGTAAAGTAGTACACTGAAAACACGTATATTCTTGTGGAAATGTATAGTTAGGTTATGTGACATCCCCAAAATCACGGCCAGAAAAGACCGGTTTGTTTATGCTTTGTTTAAAAATCAGAGTTACATTTTAAATGAAAGTGTTGCGGAATTTGTCCCAAAACAAAAATATGATAAAGATTTATCAAAAGCATTTCCATAGAAATGTATTTCATTAAAAGACTCGGGATGTCATGTTCGTACAAATCAAAAGCATAAACAGTACAATATAAGCCTTACTATATTATTTCATATCTACAGGCCTATATCCGTAATCCCTCGTCCAAAACATCACACCTATGCTCATGCGCCACTACCTGTAATACATAAAACTGAGTGGGTCAGGCTTAGGAGCCTGGTGAGCACATAGGGTTTTCAACCCACAATAAATAAGTTTATTAATTTCATCGATCAACAATAACTCGATTACCCGTTCCCGTTATCCTCACTTTACGTCCCTAAACACCTACCATAAGAGACCTAGCCTAAGGATCATCATCGGGACGGACACTACTGATAAGGGGATTCCTCAGCAATAAATGTCCTAAAGGCAACCATGTGGGGGATGGATTACACCGGTGAACATATCATTCACAAACACCTACAGGTTGCGAGCCTGCTAGTGTTCCACTGGACTGTCTAGAAGAGTCCGTGGTCGTCATCCATACTCCGCTAGATGACAGAATCAACAACATCAACATCGAGGCCTCTCATCATTTTATCACACATCACCTATTGCATCTACCCATGTTTTACCCCAACATTTTCGTAGACATAAAATACATATACAATTTAAATCATTGAAAACATGTATAACAACGTTCATCTAGCATAGATAGCAAGTATTCAGATAATATGCACACGTAGCACTTAATTTATATAAAATACTTCATATCTATGTGTAAGTTGAAAGTAACTATGCACTCACTTGTTAAGGTGATGATTCCAAAATCGGGCAGCGCTTGCTTCTAACGATTCTATTTTCCTTCGACAAAACCTAGCATTATTATCGCTAAATTTTAGTCTAATATTTACCGTGACCAACTATTAGTCTTAGTATTATTATTATCATATAAGCGTTAAACAATATTTTCCAACCACTATGTACAGACAGGGGCCAGACATAAAACACCGGAGGGCAGGACCATTTTGGCATATAGCACTTCTGAAATCCAACAACCCTATGCGGCCCTTTAAACCAGATTCCCCGTACCGCGAGTAGTTAAAAAAAATATTATAACGACACTTATATAAGTTATAATAATAGCTCAAATATTTATTATAAGTTCATAATAACAATACTAATTTTAAATATAAGCTATATTAAAATAAGGTAAGCATAACTTACTTAAAAAGGGGTTTTAGCTAGGAGTCGGGCTCTGCAGGGGCAGAACTTCGTCGCTGAATCTTTCTAAGAAAGATTCGTGCAGCGCTTCAGCGCTCACCTTACTATACTAAGCTACAGAAAGAGAAGTCGAATCACGAGGGACCGAAATGCTCGGGGGATAAGGAGAGAAAGACTCTTGAATCAAGAGAATGGTGCAAGAAATATGAGAGCCCAAGGCTCTTATTTATACTAATTGAATTTTCAAAAACTACCCTCCATAATTACTTAATAACCTTTTAGTTATATAAACAACTAAACACCCCTCTATAATACTATTATAAATGGATTTAATGATATTTGTACTAAACTAATGTCGAAAGAACTCAACATTAGTCTTATAATGACCGCATCGTCGATACATTTCTAATGATATATACATATGTATATATATGTGTACGTATACATAATTTATACTTTATTTTAATACGTAAATATGCTATTATAATTTGTAACTCGTTCATACGAACTCCATTTTTGACGTTCTTTATATCCACGCGTAAGTGAAGACGTACTCTACAACTTTCGTTTAGACTCCGTCGGCTAATTTTGACTTTATTTTTAAAGTTATATTTTTAACAAGCCGGGACAGGATTGGTCTGTTTAAAATCTCATAACTTCTTCATACGAAGTCAGATTTGGGCGTTCTTTTTATCGATGTTCTTAGTTTAACATATTCTACGACTTTCATTTAGATCACTAAGGCTAAATCTCGCTCTATCGTAAATTCACTATTTACGCTTCCCGGTGCCGTGCCGGTTTTGCCGTAAAACTTCGACGGGCCATAACTTCTTCGTTATAACTCGGATTTCGGCGTTCTTTATATATACGGAAACCTTGAGACATATTCTACAACTTTATGTAGAGATATCGGGATTATCTCACACTTTAATTTTGACGCTCATTTTTATTCTTTATTAATTATACATTTATAATTAAATAATAAACACATATAATTCACATAATACTCAAATATTTCATCTTTATTACTTCAAAAAGAGTTACAAGAGTTGACCTAGACTATTACATTGACAAAAATGCTTAGCCCTGAAACCAGGGCATTACAGGTTATCTGTTTTAGTTAGGTATAATGTATTCCCAGGAAAATCCCATACTTTCCCGAATTGTTGGTTATCAAATGTAAAAGATGTATTCTGAAAAACATGTTTACCCTTCTGAGATGTAAAGTTACCCGGTTTGTTACTCTTTTCTAGTTATGCACTATGTTCCCTAGGAAAGTCCCATACTTTCCTGACTGTTGGTTACCAATGTAAAGAAAATGTATACTGAAACCTGATTATCTTGTGAAATGTGTTAAGTTATTCATTTTTACTACTAAGTAAATCTCTGTTGTCCTAATTGCGAATTCCATAACCATACAATAGACTAAATGTGGCAATAAGTAGTCCACATCACCTTATGACTTTCGTCACCCTTGAACCATTTCAGTTCGGCTGTAGCTAGCAGCCAGGTGTGGGGTAGTCAGCCCCGTATAGATCTATACACTCAAGTCACGCTCTCTAAACCCAGAGATTCTGGTTACGAGTGTAGTTCTCCACTCGCGTATCTCTGTGGAGTGTTCACCGAGGACGTGTCTCCAATCATATAGGACTAACAAATTTACTAGTAATAATATGCTAATCCTCCACTCGCGTATCTCTGTGGAGTGTTACCGAGGACAAAACAGTGTACAAGTTCTATGCTCAAAGGTTCAATGTCATGCTTTTAACTGATAAAATGTGGAAAATCATTTGTGAAATATATGTAAAACATAACAGTTTAAATTCCATTTCACAAATATATGTTTACGTGATCTGCATATTCAAACGGTTATCGGTTGTAACGATCAGTGTTAAAAGCATATAAAATGTGAAACACACACATGAAAACAAGTTTTAAGTACAAGAAACCCCTTGTACTTTGCTTGTGTTCCCCCCTGAAAACAGTTAAAATAACAGTGAAAAAGGGTAGGGGTATGAACTCACCGCTTAATGTAGAGTTCGAGTGTCACCGGATGCCTTGAACTCCTATGGCCCCTATTTTTCATGTGACGACATATAAATGAGTTAGAACTAAGGTGTTTCATGACTAAACATGATGGGAAAACATCCTTAGGGCTTGGAATTACTAAAAATAAGTGTCCTATGATCCAAACTTAATGATTTAAGCAAGTTTAGGACCAAATATGGGTATTAGAGTGGGTGTATGGTCTTGAAAATGAGTGTGCGGCTGGGGAGTGCAGCCAGGAGTGTGTGTGAGGCAGCACACAAGAGAGTGCGGCCATACAGAGGGTGTGTGCGGCCGTACACTCCTCATTTGAGTCCATATGTTGATTTTTGAAGTGTATGCTCTTCATTCTTGGGAGTTTTGAATGTATGCTGCCCCCATATGAAGGTGCGCGGCCGTACACCTTCATGGGATGATGAATATGATGAACATAATGAGTGTTAAGCTTGGGATTCAAGTGTTTACCACTATACTTAGCTTGAAGATGAAATAGATCACGATTATGAAGCCTTCTTAATGTTCTTGGTTGATGATTTAGAGAGAGAAAGTAGAGAGGGGGAAGAGAACATCTAAATGAATGAATGAGGGGGTATCCATCCATAAATTGAATTGAGTGTGAGGTTGAGGGTGTTTGCGGTTGGTATGTGGCCGTACACATAAGTGTGTGGCCGCACACACAAGTGTGTGGCCGCACACACCTTATTTGGTGAGATTTGGACCTATTTTGTGATACTAAACACTTTCCAACCCTCCTTAAGACTCATATCTAAATTATATTAAGTCTAAAGCACCCATATGGAATCACAAGATTTAATAAAAGACAAGGAACTCAAGCTTTAGTGCTGAAACACAGATCAGTTACGAGGGTTAGAAGTTTCAGGTTGTCACATTATCCCCCTGTTAGAGGGAATTTCGTCCCGAAATTCAAAATTAAGATACAAGTCAAGATACAAATCATGGATCTGGAAAGAGATGCGGATACTTCTGTTTTATCGAGTCTTCACGCTCCCAAGTGAACTCCGGTCCCCGCTTGGCATTCCAGCGGACCTTCACTAACGGGATGCGGCTTTGCTTTGTACGTTTGACTTCTCGATCCATGATTTCAATCGGTTCCTCCATGAAGTTGAGGTTTTCATTGATCTCGATTTCGTCTAAAGGAATCACTAGGGTTTCATCGGATAGGCACTTCTTGAGATTTGAAACATGGAAGACGGGATGGATGTTACTGAGCTCATGAGGTAAACGAAGTTTATAGGCTACCGGACCGATCTTGGCGAGGATCTCAAAGGGTCCAATGTACCTAGGGTTAAGTTTCCCACGCTTTCCAAAGCGTACCGTACCTTTCCAGGGCGAGACCTTCAACAGGACACGGTCTCCAACTTGGAACTCCAGAGGTTTCCGACGATTATCTGCGTAACTCTTTTGGCCATCTCGTGAAGCTTTCAATCGTTCTCGGATTTGTATGATCTTCTCAGAGGTTTTGCGGATGATTTCGGGACCAGTGAGAGCACTATCGGGAATTCGACTCTTGGCTAGCTGCGTGTCTCCTACCTCGGCCCGGCACAGAGGGGATCTGCACTTCTAACCGTAGAGGGCCTCAAATGGAGCAGCCTTGATGCTGGTGTGGTAACTGTTGTTGTATGAGAATTCGACCAAGGGTAAGTATGTGTCCCACGAATTTCCAATATCAATGACACATGCTCTAAGCATGTCCTCCAGGGTTTGGATTGTTCTCTCAATTTGTCCATCGGTCTGAGGATGATATGTTGTGCTCATGTCTAATTTGGTTCCAAGAGCCTTCTGGAGTGACTGCCAAAATCTAGAGGTAAACCTACTATCTCGATCAGAGATAATGGACGTAGGTACACCGTGCAGTCGGACTACCTCTTGGATGTAAATTCTCGCGAGTCTTTCCATCTTGAATGATTCTTTGATCGAAATGAAGTGAGCGGACTTTGTCAGACGATCGACAATTACCCAAATGGTATCGTACCCACTCGGACACTTGGGTAACTTGGTGAGAAATTCCATGGTAATCATCTCCCATTTCCATCTGGGTATCTCAGGCTGTTGGAGCAGACCCGAGGGTTTTTGATATTCGACTTTCACCTTGGCGCAAGTCAAGCACTTGCCCACGAATGTAGCTATCTCAGCTTTCATGTTTGGCCACCAGTATTGTTTCTTGAGATCTAGGTACATCTTGTCCGAACCCGGGTGAACAGAGTATCTGGTCTTGTGCGCTTCCTCCATGACAATCTCCCTGAATCCTCCGAACTTTGGAATCCAGATTCGATCCATGAAGCAATAGACTCTGTCACCTCTGATCTCAAGGTTCTTTTGCATTCCTCTTAAGGCTTCGATCGACACATTCTTGGGTTTGAGGGCTTCTAACTGGGTTTCTCGGATTTGCATGGATAAGTTGGAATGGATGGTCATCGTCAGGGTCTTCACCTTTCGGCTTGAACTCTCTTTTCGGCTAAGAGCATCTGCTACCACATTGGCCTTGCCGGGATGGTAATGGATTTCACACTCATAATCGTTGAGTAACTCTACCCATCGCCGTTGTCTCATGTTCAAGTATTTCTGATCAAAGATGTGTTGCAGACTCTTATGATTAGTGAAGATTGTACACTTGGTTCCATAGAGGTAATGTCTCCAAATCTTCAATGCAAATATTACGGCTCCTAATTCCAAGTCATGTGTGGTATAGTTGACCTCGTGTGCTTTCAACTCTCTAGAGGCATAAGCAATTACTCTTCCTCTTTTCATAAGCACACAGCCTAAGCCTTGATTAGACGCATCGCAGTAGACAACGAAGTCCTCTGTCCCTTCGGGTAAGGATAGAATAGGCGCGCTGCACAAGGCTTTCTTCAACGTTTGGAATGCGGTTTCTTGATTATCATTCCAACAGAAGGGTACACCTTTCTGTGTTAGAGTAGTTAAGGGTTTGGTGATTTTGGAAAAGTCTGGATAAATCTCCTATAATAGCCGGCAAGACCCAAGAATTACCGGATTTCTGTGGGTGTCTTCGGTGCCGACCAATTCTCTATCGCTTTAATCTTGGAAGGATTTACATGAATACCCTCCTCGCTTACCACGTGACCGACGAAAGTTACTTTCCGAATCCAGAACTCACACTTGGAAAATTTTGCGTACAACTTCTCAGATCTAAGGGTTTCCAGCACTAACCTCAAGTGTTGTTTGTGGTCTTCTTCGCTTCTGGAGTAGACAAGTATGTCATCAATGAATACAATGAAAAACTTATCTAGATAAGGACGACACACCCGGTTCATCAGGTCCAAGAACACTGTCGTTGCGTTGGTTAGACCGAAGGGCATCACTACGAACTCGTAGTGTCCATATCGAGTCCTGAAAGTTGTTTTGGACACATCACTTTCATGAACTCGTAACTGATGGTACCCTGACCGAAGGTCTATCTTGGAGAAGTAACTGGCTCCCTAGAGTTGATCGAAAAGGTCATCTATTCGCGGAAGAGGATATCAGTTTTTGACGGTCAACTTGTTCAGCTCACGATAATCGATACACATCCGAAAAGATCCATCTTTCTTCTTGACAAACAATACCGGAGCTCCCCAGGGTGAGGAACTCGGTCTAATGAATCCTTTACTGAGCAACTCATTGAGTTGACTGGATAACTCCTGCATTTCTGCTGGAGCTAAGCGATACGGAGACTTCGCTATGGGAGTAGCTCCAGGAATTAAGTCAATATGGAACTCGACCTGACGCTCGGGAGGAATTCCTGGAAGCTCTTCGGGAAATACATCAGGAAAGTTACAGACTTCGGGGATGCTCGCGAGGTCTTTAACTTCCTGTTTCTCTTTGATTACATGGGCTAAGAATGCAACGCACTCCTTTCGCAGGAGCTTTCGAGCTTTGATGCAGGAAATGATACGAAGATTGGAACTGAGTTTATCGCCATAGATTACTAGAGTTTGACCCAAAGGAAGGTTGAGACGGATGGCTTTTTCGTAGCAAAGAATATCAACATGATTGGGACTCAACCAATCCATGCCAATGATAACATCAAAGTTCTTAATGGAGACTGGCATAAGGTCGATGGGAAATGAATGATCGTTCAGGGTAAGGGTACAACCTATGAATATGTCGTTAGCATTTTCTTTCTCACCGTTATCCATCTCGACGGTAAACGTTTCAGTTAAAGGTTGGGGATTATGTTTTAGGTTATGTTTGAACAAATGACTAACAAAGCTTCTTTCAGCACCCGAATCGAAAAGAATACTAGCATATGAGTTGTCGAGAAGGAACGTACTCGAAACAATGGTGGGATCGGCGACTGCCTCCTCCCGTCCCATGACTAGGACTCTTCCAGTGTTATCGGCTGTAGTCTTTTTGGGGCAGTTCCTCTTGAAATGCCCAGCCTCTCCACAATTATAGCAGGCTTGACCAATACCTGATCCAGAAGATTGATTGGCTGACTGGACTGGAGCTTTGCATAATCGGACTGTGTGCCCCTTCTTACCACAATTTGTACATGACAGTTCACGGCAGGGGCCCGGGTTGTGGTGATATTTGCATTTGTCACACAGGGGAAGGTTACCAGCATATTTGCTAATAGATGTTTGAGCGGTAGATCCCACAACAGAAGCAGCAGCAACGGGGACAGTAGCAGCATGGATTGCTACAGTCTGCTGTTTCTTTGAGAATCCTTGAGAAGATTGGCCTTTCTTCTTCTTCCAAAACTTCCTTTTCTCACCACTATTCTTGGTTGGTTCAGGAGCGGTGGTGGCTTCTTCGACGTCATCACTATGATCAATTAGGGTTTGGGCTAAGCTCTTGGCACTATCATAGGTATCCGGACGTGCAACTAAGACGTTTCCCTTAGTTGGCTGGGTCAGCCCCCATATGAACTTTTCTATCTTCTTACTTTCCGGGGTAACCAATCCCGGACAGAGTAGTGCCAGGTCATCAAATCTTGAAGTGTATGCGGCAATATCGGAACCCTTCATCTTCAGGTTCCAGAGCTCATGCTCTAACTTCTGCATTTCGCCCCTAGGGCAGTACTCAGCTAACAGGAGTTCTTTCATGGCTTCCCAACCCATGGCATTGGCTACAGGTAGAGTCAAGGATTTGACTCGGCCATTCCACCAAGTCAGAGCTTTATCAATGAAGGTACAGGCTGCGAATTTTACTTTATCAGATTCCGAACAAGCACAGATTTCGAAGATGGATTTGATTTTCTCGAACCATCGGGAAAGGGAAATGACACCTCCAGTACCATCGAAAGATATGGGTTTTGTGTTCATGAAATCTTTATAGGAACCCTCTTTTCGGTGTCCTTGGCTATTTTCTTGGTTTTGGGGTTGGGGACCACCTCCTGAACCACCGGGGTTCATTTGAGACATGGCGGCTGCTACTGCGGCAGTAACAGCTGCCTGGAACATCACAGGGTCAAATTCAGGAGGAGGTGGTGGCGGAGGAGGATTGTTGGTCTTGGAGCTGGGTCTCTTTCTTGGAGGCATCTTGATCTAATAAAATCAAGAAAGAGAGAGAGGATGGTAAGTCCTCTGAATCGAATCGAGAGATATGACAGATATATATATCGAATAAGCGATAAAGCAGGAATGAGTCATCAAAGTAGGTAAACTATCGTTAACGGAATGATCGTGGATCTATACGTAAATGAGGATTTCTACAAAGGATTGGTTCTAGAAATACTCCCATAGTATTTCATGATTCGCGACGACACTGGTTCGATGTTTGTGATATTAGGGTAAGTTTTAGGCATGCCGCATACCACAGTCACTCCCAAGCACATGTTGGCCGTGTCTCGAATGAATATAGTTGGCCAGAATATATTGATCCTAGACACGACTACATAACTGCCCAATTTTAACCGTAGTACACAACACCCATTTACTTATGTTTTGTTCTATTTGTAGTTACGGATCTCGACGGTTCGGTATACTTGTATACTTTTGAAAATACTTATAGTTTGTTGATACTTCTAATTCAGAGCACTTAGGCCCTTTAATGTTTATACTTTTATACCATGTAAGGTTTGGTATACTTTATTCACTATAAACAAGGGCTCTGATACCAATCTGTCACACCCCAAAAACCGAAGGCGAAATCATTTCCGGGGTTGACTCCACGTTGAGTATCAAATCCAATGCACATAGTAAGTAAAGTAGGACAACCATTACATTACGTATTGAAAAGTTTTACATTTGTTTCAAAAGTAAAGTTATACAGTTGTGATATATAATAACAAAACGAACTGGTATTCTACGCACTTCAACCTGGAACAAAATGATCTTCGGGTACCTGTTCTAACGTTGACCTGAGAACACAAGCGGTTTGAAAATCAGCATAACGCTGGTGAGTTCATAAGCGGTTTTGTTTTGTGAAAATGTTCGAGTTTCCTTTTTGTTTCTGAAAATGTTACTCACCCAAAGAAAATCCCATATTTTATTAAAAAGATTGGTTATTGTTTCTCAACATGAAAAGTAAAGTAGTACACTGAAAACACGTATATTCTTGTGGAAATGTATAGTTAGGTTATCTGTTTTAGTTAGGTATAATGTATTCCCAGGAAAATCCCAAACTTTCCTGAATTGTTGGTTATCAGATGTAAAAGATGTATTCTGAAAAACATGTTTACCCTTCTGAGATGTAAAGTTACCCGATTTGTTACTCTTTTCTAGTTATGTACTATGTTCCCCAGGAAAGTCCCATACTTTCCTGACTGTTGGTTACAAATGTAAAGAAAATGTATACTGAAACCTGATTATCTTGTGAAATGTGTTAAGTTATTCATTTTTACTACTAAGTAAATCTCTGTTGTCCTAATTGCGAATTCCATAACCATACAATAGACTAAATGTGGCAATAAGTAGTCCACATCACCTTATGACTTTCGTCACCCTTGAACCATTTCAGTTCGGCTGTAGCTAGCAGCCAGGTGTGGGGTAGTCAGCCCCGTATAGATCTATACACTCAAGTCACGCTCTCTAAACCCAAAGATTCTGGTTGCGGGTGTAGTCCTCCACTCGCGTATCTCTGTGGAGTGCTCACCGAGGACGTGTCTCCAATCATATAGGACTAACAAATTTACTAGTAATAATATGCTAATCCTCCACTCGCGTATCTCTGTGGAGTGTTACCGAGGACAAAACAGTGTACAAGTTCTATGCTCAAAGGTTCAATGTCATGCTTTTAACTGATAAAATGTGGAAAATCATTTGTGAAATATATGTAAAACATAACAGTTTAAATTCCATTTCACAAATATATGTTTACGTGATCTGCATATTCAAACGGTTATCGGTTGTAACGATCAGTGTTAAAAGCATATAAAATGTGAAACACACACATGAAAACAAGTTTTAAGTACAAGAAACCCCTTGTACTTTGCTTGTGTTCCCCCCTGAAAACAGTTAAAATAACAGTGAAAAAGGGTAGGGGTATGAACTCACCGCTTAATGTAGAGTTCGAGTGTCACCGGATGCCTTGAACTCCTATGGCCCCTATTTTTCATGTGACGACATATAAATGAGTTAGAACTAAGGTGTTTCATGACTAAACATGATGGGAAAACATCCTTAGGGCTTGGAATTACTAAAAATAAGTGTCCTATGATCCAAACTTAATGATTTAAGCAAGTTTAGGACCAAATATGGGTATTAGAGTGGGTGTATGGTCTTGAAAATGAGTGTGCGGCTGGGGAGTGCAGCCAGGAGTGTGTGTGAGGCAGCACACAAGAGAGTGCGGCCATACAGAGGGTGTGTGCGGCCGTACACTCCTCATTTGAGTCCATATGTTGATTTTTGAAGTGTATGCTCTTCATTCTTGGGAGTTTTGAATGTATGCTGCCCCCATATGAAGGTGCGCGGCCGTACACCTTCATGGGATGATGAATATGATGAACATAATGAGTGTTAAGCTTGGGATTCAAGTGTTTACCACTATACTTAGCTTGAAGATGAAATAGATCACGATTATGAAGCCTTCTTAATGTTCTTGGTTGATGATTTAGAGAGAGAAAGTAGAGAGGGGGAAGAGAACATCTAAATGAATGAATGAGGGGGTATCCATCCATAAATTGAATTGAGTGTGAGGTTGAGGGTGTTTGCGGTTGGTATGTGGCCGTACACACAAGTGTGTGGCCGCACACACAAGTGTGTGGCCGCACACACCTTATTTGGTGAGATTTGGACCTATTTTGTGATACTAAACACTTTCCAACCCTCCTTAAGACTCATATCTAAATTATATTAAGTCTAAAGCACCCATATGGAATCACAAGATTTAATAAAAGACAACGAACTCAAGTTTTAGTGCTGAAACACAAATCAGTTACGAGGGTTAGAAGTTTCGGGTTGTCACAGGGAGCGAGTGATCGGACAGGTTTCTGAGTTTGAGACAGATAGTCGGGGGATTATGACTTTCCGTGGGCGGATTTAGGTACCCTATACAGGTGGAGTTCGGTGTATACTGATGGAGGAGGCATATAGGCCGATATTCTTCCCGAAGCCACTAAGATGTATTTGGATATGAAGAGAGATTACTGGTGGCCTTGTATGAAGAGGGATGTGGCATGGGTAGCTGAGAGGTGCCTGACTTGTCGTCGGGTTAAGGCAGAGCACCAACGTCCACATGGCATGTTACAGCCTCTAGAGATTCCCCATTGGAAGTGGGAGCATATTTCCATGGATTTTATCACTAAATTACTGAGGATCGCGCGGGGTGTCGACACGATATGGGTGATTGTGGACCAGTTGACGAAGAGTGCTCACTTTCTTGCTATCAGTGAGAGCTCTTCGGCAGAGAGATTGGCCGAGATTTATGTGAGAGAGGTGGTGGCACTGCATGGGGTGCCAAATTCGATAGTGTCAGATCTGGATGTGCGTTTTACTTCCAGGTCTGGAAGAGGTTTCATGAGGAGTTGGGTACCCGATTGCACTTCAGTACCGCATACCACCCACAGACTGACAGGCAGAGTGAGCGGATCATTCAGACACTGGAGAACATGTTGCGAGCATGTTTTATGGACTTTGGAGGAAGTTGGGATGCCTATTTGCCAATAGCTGAGTTTTCATATAACAACAACCACCATTCCAGTATTGGTATGTCTCCCTTTTGAGCTCTTATATGAGAGAAGGTGTCAGACTCCCATCTGCTGGGGAGAGGTTGGGCAGAGAGTGATGGTGGCACATAGATAACGCTTAAAACGACTGAGCAGATTTAACAGGTCAGACAGAGGTTACTGACATCTCAGAGTTGCCAGAAGAGTTACGTAGACCGGCGACGATCCGAGCTTGAGTTCCAGGTGGGAGATTTTGTCCTCCTAAAGGTATCCCCGTGGAAAGGGGTGATCCAATTCAAGAAGCGGAAAAAAATTGGGTCCCAGATATATTGGTACTTTTAGAGTGACTGCCAGAGTGGGGAAGGTAGCTTATCGGTTAAAGCTACCTGCAGAGTTGAGCCAAATACATAACACCTTCCACGTGTCTCAATTGAGGAAGTGTGTAGCCGACGAGACAACAGTGGTACCCTTAGAGAACATTTAGATTGATGCAAGTCTGAATTACATCGAGAGGTCGATAGCGATCTTAGATAGGAAGGTGAAGGTCTTGAGGAATAAAGAGGTTCCCTTGGTTAGGGTCTAGTGGCAACATCGGAGGGGGTCCAAGTGGACTTGGGAGCTGGAGTCCGAGATGCGCGAGCAGTACCCAGAGTTATTTCCAGAATAAGACTTTAAGGGTGAAGTCTGATTATAGTGGGGGAGACTGTAAAATCCCAAGACCAGGTATACCTTATAAACCCTTGTTCTTTTGGTAATTGTCAAGTTTGTCCCTTATTTGAGAAAAGGTGGTAAATGGGTACGCGGGGCGTACGCGTGTGTACGCTCAGCATACTCATGTGCGTGTTTTTGATGTGGACACCACCTAGTACGCTGGGCATACTAGGCCCAAAGTGAAAACCCTAATTTAGTGTGTGTCCATATTTAAAGGACATGATGGCCTCATTTCTGGCCACCATTCCCAGACATTAACCCTCTCAAACGATAATTTCTCGTCCCTTGAGCTTGTGTGTCCATTTGTGAGCTATTAAGTGTTCTTGTGGTTTCTTTGGAGTGAAGAATGAGCTTTGAAGAGGAAGAACTGGGAGTCCAGGCTTTGGATCTGAGCTTATCTGTGGTTGGAGCTTCAGATAGAGGTATAAAGCTCAAAGATTTCTCACCCTTTTTATTTGTGCATCATTTTAGTTCATTTTAGGGTTTTGGTCCCAAATTTGGATGCTTTATGAGATATTGAGCTCTAGAGTTTATTGTCAGCTCCTTTGAGTGTTTTTAGTGGTGTAGAGTCATAAAAATCAAGACTTGGACGTTTAAATCAACCCATGCATGAGATATGAGCATTCTTGAGAATAGAGAGTGAGACTTTTGGTGTTTGTGACTTTATCAGCCATGCAAATGCTTAAGGTCATAGACTTTATGGAGTATGAGCCTTTAGGGAGTCCAAATCTGAGATTTAAGCTAAGGTCTTAATGGAATAAGACCAAATGAGTAGGAAGACAAAACTGGGATGTACGTTGAGCGTAATCCTAGTACGCGCATCGTAGGGTCGAGAATCCCCGATGCATGCATGGCGATGGAGTACGCCCAGCGTAGAGGGCCGGTATGCGCGGCGTACGCACTGTCATTGACTTTTAGTTGACTTTTAGGGTTTGGTCAATTTGTAGACTATTAAGGCCGTGGAAGAGTAAAATGGTCTTTTATCCTTCTGTGAGTTTGTAGAAGGGTTAGTCTAGCTTCTTTTGAAATCCGTTATTAATTAGAAATAATTATCGTATGTGCTAGGCGAAGGCTAGACCGGTGATTTGAGTTCGAGGTTATCCGATTTCTTACGAGGTGAGTCTTCTCACTATACTTACCTTAAGTGGTAATTTTATGTGACCAAAAGGTCTAGTGTGCTTATATTGAGTATTGTTGTATCCTGCATTATGTCCTTGTGATTTATATTGTGTACTATTCTGAGCTTGCTGAGTTAGGACTAGAGGGTCCACTCGAGTTGTGGGACCGGAGGGTTCCACTGAGACACATTGGCCCGAGGGTCTTATTGAGCATAGTCATGAGAGGCTAGTGTGATGTGTATGGTATTTTGGGGAACTCGCTAAGCTTCGTGCTTACCGTGTTATGTGTTATGTGTTTCAGGTACTTCTTAGGATCACGGGAAGGCACCGGCGTGATTGTACACACACGAGTTGGATATATGTTTTTGGAGGATCTTGGATTGTGTTTTAAACAATTAATGAACATGTGCTTTTGATAACTTGATATTGGGTGATTGTTTTGGTTGTGATGATGAGATTAATGTGAATTTTAAATGAAAATTTTGTTTGGAAATTTACAGTGTTACAGTTATATAAGATATATATATATATATATATATATATATATATATATATATATATATATATATATATATAATTGAAAGTACAATAATATAATGATTAAAAAACAAAGAATCGAAAACTAGATCATAGAATATATAAGTTTACACTTTTATCTATTACTTGCATGCTACTTCCAAACACATCCGTGCATACAACAAACTGCTGCACTTTGTCCCATTTGATTGGCAAAAAGACCATTTTACCCTTTGTGGTTTGTAGTTTTACTTAATATCAGTAAATGGTCAATACGAGCCTTACTCAAAATACTAACATCATATTTGTATGAACAAAAACATATTTAATATTTGGAGACTCCGAGCAAAAAAAAACATTTAGCATTAAAACAAATCGAGTGAAATTAATAATAACAATATGGGTGACCCCGCGTTGTCGGGTCCAGATTTGTGAACATTTTTTTGTCCCAACCAAATTAACAGTATGTAAGGATAGTTTTGTCTAGAACTGTTAAAATTAAAAAAAAAAAAAAAAAAAAAAAGATTAACTATAAAAACAGTATGTAAGTGCAGTTTCACCCAAAATTGTTAATTTCAATTTTTTTATGTATAAAAACATTACGAGGGGCATTTCAGTCCAAAACTGTTAAAATAAAAAAAAATAGCTAAAAATAGTATGCAGGGGCTGTTTGATCCAAAATTGTTAAAATGATTTTTTTAAGTTTAAAAACAGTATGTAGGGGCTGTTTGGTCCAAAAAACATAAAATCAAATTTTTTTTAATTATAGAAAAAGTATGCAGGGCAGTTTGGTTCAAAAATGTTAGAATAAAAATTTTCTAACTATAAAAACAGTATGTAGGGGCAGTTTGCAGAACTGTTTACCAAAAAAGTTTGCATTTGATTCTAACCAAAAAAAACTTTGCAATTAGGACCTGTTTATAGAACCCAATGTCACAGATTACTACACCATAAATTATATATAAAGAAATAAGGAAAGAAATAAAAACTCGAAATATAATGAATTCATATTAAGTTCTATGTAATTTACTATTTGCAAGAAGGGATCTTCTGAGTTTCTTTACACGTAACAAACCTATCTTTCTCGATTATGTTGTTGCATCAACTACTGGAAACCATTTTTTCAACTCTTGGGGTTAGATTGAAGGTTTTGAACCGACCTTCTGGTTGATGAGCTATTTGGTCTTTTTCTTTCGTTTTGTTCACCTTGTGTTTGCAAAAGGAGACATTCATGACTGAAATCAACAAAATAAAAATTAAGTTAGTGAATATTTTTGTCTAAAATATAATCTAAAATTTGTCCATTTAGTAATGAAAATGTACGTTGCATCGCACAACGAATTTAATGGAATATGAAAATTTTTATATTTTTTAATTTTGTCATCCAAACATAATTTTTATTGAAAACTTTATTACAATTCAATCAAACTCATTAGAAATCCATAAACCAACCATGCTTATTTTCCTAAAACGTTTAAAGAATATCTTCTGTTGTAAGATGTTGCAAGTCGTTTACAATAAGAATTTGTCAACCTTTTTACTCATTATCCCAAAAATAATTCAAGATTTTTAGTTTTTGGTTGAAAGTTGAATTGAAGAGCGATTATTATTAATTTAACATGAAAATTAAATAAAAATCAATCACTTTCAACTGAAATAAAAAGGAATCTACTAGGCACCTGTATAAACTTTTGGTCAGAGTATTTTAATCCCATTGTGTTCATAGTTTATATATCCTTTATGGGTTGATACACTCGATTCACTATAAACGATGCTCTGATACAAATCTGTCATATCCCAAAAACCGGAACGACGGAAACGTTCTGGGGCGGAGGACGTCATGTATAGTATCATAACACATAATAATAGTAAACAACCAAACAACATCATCCATTGCATTAATAATGTATTTTAATACAAGTGTGTTCTGTATAGTTTATAGGACACCAAAATATGAATCAAAATAAAAGATGAGTCTTGAATGTGCTCCATCTTCTCAAAAGTTAGCCTCGGTACATGCCTACTGATGACCTGAGAATACAAGTTATTTTGAAAGAGTTTATCAGCTTTAAAGCTGGTGAGTTCATAAGCATTTTAGTGTCATTGTTTGTATCAAAATGTTTGTAACAGTGATTGAAGTATGAGTTTGAGACCGTTTGTAGTAAAAGTATGTGAATGTTTGTAACTCCTAGAAAACCCTATATTTTCTACTAAAAGTAGTCTTCTAACAAGGCCCGACTGTTTTGTATGTTCGTTTCTTGTAAAAGTGTATAATTTTCCTAAGTGTAACCATCATTAACAAATAAAGATTTTACATTACCGTATACGTGAAATGATCACAAAGTAAATGTAATGAGGAAAATATTTAAGTATTGTAGTATTGTGTTATAATAACTACTGTTGTACTGATTGCCTTAAATTGGTTATTAAGGTATAATGTGATGGCTAAATCCCATACTATACTCTCTCCCCGTCAAAAGATTCTGGGAACCAAACACGACTCGGCAAACCGGTGGTTGCATCGTGTACATCCACATTAAAGTTATATGGTCATGTATACCCAATTTAACTATCACCTTTCGTTTATAACAATGAGTTAGTGATTCATTGGTATAATTAGATCCTATAGTTGTTCCATGCTATAGCATCTTAGTATGTATTGTATGTATTAGTGTGGTGAATGTATTGTTTCTCGTTATAGTATTCTTTATCTGTTTCTCATCATAGTATAGTTGTATAGTATCTCATAATAGTAAGTTCTCTTAGTTTGTCATCATAGTATAGTTGTATAGTTTCTCATAATAGTAAGTTCTCTTAGTTTCTCATCATAGTATAGTTGTATAGTTTCTCATAATAGTACGTATTGACTCGTGAATGAAGTGACTCTTTGTATGCTTCATTGAACTAGAAGTTATGAATAGTATTATCCTAAACTATACCTATTATAGTTTACTAGTATAATTGTTTGTATGACTGAATGTATTAAACTGAGATAAAAGCCTTTATATCTATACATATATACATAATATATAACTAATGATCAAACGACATTCGGACAAATAACAGGGGACTCTAAGTCCATAACCAAACAAGGAACAGGAACTAAAGTGAGTTATCAGTCCTAAGTCCTGCAAACCTCATTTATATAACTATATATGTATTATACATGGTTTTAACAATATATAAGTTTGAAAACTATAATAGAAAGGTTTGATACATAAAAGTGAATTTGATAAAGAGTTTAACATGTAAAAGGATTTGATAAGCAGTTTGAAGTCATTTGTTTGATAAAACAGTTAAAAGCATAGTAATTCCATTGTTTGATAGTTATTAATCACATGTGATTGATATAATAACTATAAGTTTCAACTTGTATCCCCCCCCCCTCAAAAAAAAAAGCACTTAAAATCATTTAAAAGGTTGATTAAGGGGGTATGAACTCACGTGTAGTGAGCGATGCGACTGTAAGATCGGTTTAGGAAGTTGAGTGTCAATTGCGGACTTGAGCACAAACGAACCCTATTAACCATATAATGACACACACACACATACACACACACACACATATATATATATATAATTGGTGCTTGTGACAACTAATTATTGAATTGGGGCCACCTTAGGGACTAGTAAACACTTATATTGAAGTGTTACAACCATATATGTTTGCATATAAGGGGTATATGGCTATACAAGGGAGTGTATGGTCAAAATACACCATTTGTGTGTGTGTGTGTGTGCGGCCAGGGTGTGTGGCCATGGTGTGTGTGCGGCCGCACACTCCCCATGAAGTGTGTTAAAACATATTTTAAGGCCTTAGGACTCATCTAGGAAGGTTTCTTACTTCATGCTCTAGCCTTATATGGAGTTCATTGCCATTTTAGGATCTAAAAAGGGTGTGTATGGTTGCACATGGTGTGTGCGGCCGTACACACCTGAAGATCATGATAATTTGTGTTTTTCATGCATATCTTCAAGTGTTCTTGGCTAACTATGGATGTTTTCATGTATCAAAGTAAGGGGAAGGCTAGTTGAGGTCGTGTATTAATGAATAAAGGAAGCAATACTTACTTGACTTGAAGTTTTGAAGAGAAATGTGGATGATACTTGAGAGAAAACGAGTTCCAGCTTTGAAGGAGTGGTAAAAGTGTTCATAAATGAGTAAGGGTCATATATATAGGTGGGAGTGTGTGGCTAGAATGGGTGTGCGGCTGCACACACTTGTGTGTGGCCGTACACTCAAGTGTGCGGCCGCACACTCCATGTGTTGGAGTGTTTGGTCCGAGTGTGCTTGATATGCATCGTGTTATCCCATTTTTATCCTACCTTGACTGTACTAGGTTTAGAACACTCAAATATACCGTAAAGAGTGTTAAAAGATAGCAAAACGGGTCTAACTTTGATTGAATTGATCTATTGCACATGATAGAAATTTCGGGTTGTCACGTCATCCCCCCGTTAGAGGGAATTTCGTACCGAAATTAGAGTTTAAGCAATTAAGTAGTTACAAACAACTAAGCGAAAAAATGAGGATATTTCAATTTCATTTGATCCTCGCACTCCCAAGTGAATTCTGGTCCTCGCTTGGCGTTCCAGCGAACCTTCACTATTGGGATGCGACTTTTCTTCGTCTGCTTGACCTCTCGGTCCATGATCTCTACAGGTTATTTCACGATGTTAAGACTCTCGTTGATCTCGATCTCGTCGAGCGGGATTACAAGAGTCTCGTCGGATATACACTTTTTCAAGTTCGAGATCTGGAAAGTAGAATGTACGTTACTGAGTTCGCGAGGTAGGTTGAGTTTGTAAGCTACATGGCCGATTCTAGCAAGAATCTCGAAAGGCCCTATGTGTTTTGAATTTAGCTTTCCACACTTACCAAAGCGTATCAAGCCCTTCCAGAGTGAGACTTTCAAAAGAACACGGTCTCCCACCTGGAATTCCAAAGGTTTCCTTCTCTTGTCATCTTAGCTTTTCTGTCGGTCTCTAGAGGCTTTTAATCGTTCACGAATCTGAACGATCTTCTCTGTTGTTTCCCGAATGATCCCCAGACCTTCGGAGCACATACCACTGCTGCTAACTCCAGATTGTGTGTTGTATTGCTGGCTCCGTGTGTATTAAGCTGTCGGGAGGCATAGGCAATGACCTTACCTCGTTGTATCAGAATACAACCAAGCCCTTGATTGGATGCATCGCAATATACCACGAAGTCCCCTATTCCTACTGGGAGGGATAGTATCGGTGTGGTGCATAAGGCTCGCTTCAGTGTTTGGAACGCCTTCTCTTGCTTTTCTTCCCAATCAAAGGCCACACCCTTCTGGGTCAAAGTCGTAAGGGGTTTCTCAATTCGAGAGAGGTTCTGAATGATCCTACTATAGTCGCCAGCGAAACCTAGAAATTGGCGAATTTTTGTAGGCGTCTTCAGTGCTGACCAGCTCTCAATGGCTTTGATTTTGGAAGGGTCCACATGAATTCCCTCTTCACTAACAACATGACCCTGGAATTCTAATCTTCGAATCTAAAACTCGCATTTAGAGAACTTCGCGCAGAGCTTCTCTGATCGTAACGTTTCCATGATCTGACGTAGATGCTTAGTATGCTCTTCCTTACTACGAGAGTAGATAAGTATGTCATCTATGAAGACAGCGACGAACTGATCCAAGTAGGGACAGCTTACCCTATTTATTAAGTCCATGAATACTGCGGCCGCATTGGTCAATCCGAACGGTATCACTACCAACTCGTAGTGTCCATAACGAGTTCGGAAGGCTGTCTTTGGAACATCCTCCTCTAGCACTCGTAACTGGTGATACTCGAATCTCAGATTTATCTTCGAAAAGTAATTCGCCCCTTGAAGTTAGTCGAACAATTCATCTATGCGAGGCAGGGGGTAACGATTCCTAACGGTAAGCTTGTTGAGTTCTCTATAGTCGATGCACATACGAAACGATCCATCTTTCTTATTGGCGAACAAGACCGGAGCTCCCCAGGTTGAGAAGCTTGGTCTAATAAAGCCCTTACTGAGCAGTTCGTTAAGTTGACCGGACATTTCTTGCATCTCAGCAGGTGCTAGAGGATGGGGCGATTTGGCTATTAGGGTAGCCCCTGCAACTAAGTCGATTCTGAACTCGACTTTGACGTTGTGGAGGTAATCCTGGGAGTTCTTCTGGAAGGATGTTGGGGAATTCTAAAAGAAAGTACGATTACTCATGAATTAAAGAAAGGAGAAGTACTTCTGTTCTATCTATATCTCTTGTCCCGATCGGCGGGAAGGGCATTTGTTTGGTTCCTAAGTTTATTCGCATGGCAGCACGATCACTCGTAGTCTTGAGCAGTCTCCATCCTGAAGTTCATATTAGAAGTCATATTTGGTTCATCCATCACAGCTTCACGTATACGAGTCGTATATAATTAAGATTGAAAAGGCAGTCGAATAAATGATTCTTCCCTAAGCTCATATCCAAACAAGGAAAAGAAGTTAAAGCGGAATCATCAATTCTAAGCCTGTAGAACCTTGATTATGTACCACCCTTACGTATACATTCCTCAGTGATAGATTAACCATATGGGTCTTCGGATTAAACTTGACGTACTATACGAGCGGTATACCGGGGAGGTTTGCTGAGGTTTCTTCGGGAAGAACACAAAACATAAGATACTCTATGCATGAGTACCTCATAGTTCTGGAATGACGGCTTCGCTAGAAAGGCGATTACGGGGAAAAGAAATTTACGCACAAAACTGGTATTGTGAGGATCGAATTGACTCAAGTTATATGATAATATCGGACTACTCGAAAATAAAGGCGTTAGACTAGATCATAAAGGTGTTACAAACAAAACACAACGGTGCAACTTTTAACAGAGTTTCCGTACTTTAGTTTATCTATAAGACTTACTGTTGCGAACAAGGTATACTACTAAAAGCAAGTATACACAGCATGAGAGTCCCATGACTGACGGGATCTCGCAAAATATAAGACTCGAGTTGCACTAGTTTTTAACAGTTTATAAGTCTAATATATCGAAATGCCCTAGTATTTCAACACGGGTCCGAAGTAGTCTCTCCTATAGCAGTGATCCTTAGTATCTTCCCGTCTGTGCCAGAGTTCTTTGTTATTGGACAGTCCTTCTTGAGATGTCCTATCTCACCGCATAAATTACATATCTGGCTTGTACCAGTGTCGGTGGTGGAAGTGATATGTTGGGTCAGAGTTATGTGGGCACGAGTGCTTTCGTTGTTTCCCCCTTTTGGACAATTCCATTTATAGTGTCCGGTTTCCCCACAACCATAGCAAGTCGGGCTGACTCCGATGCTAGTGGCTTGGGAGATGGTTTGTGTCGGGGCTCTACAAGTAGTGTGTCACGTTCGATTGCAATTTCTGCATTGCAAATCACGGCAACCGCCGTGAAGATGAAAATTACACTTGTCACACTTCGGGGGTGTTCCCTCATATGGTTTGATCGGTGCTGCAGTGGCAGGGGTCGCCACTTGCTGCTGTTGCATGGCAAGTCTTTGCGATCGCTTGCGCTCCTTTTGGGCTCGACGTTTTCATTTCTTATAGTCAAATTTGTGACGTTGGGTATCTATGACTGTTATCATTTGTTGGTTTCCCGGATCGATACAACAATCTGAACTGTCAACCCCTTTGTCAGCCTTGTTTGTGTTGCCAGAGCTGAGGTGTGCAAGGACAGCTGCCACGGCAGCTGTTACCGCGGCTTGGAATGTAGCGGCGTCTATATGAAGGATCGGGGTTTCGTTGTTCGGCTGACTATTTTTGGATGACGACATGATTCTGTTAAACGAAAGAAAAGGAGTTCGTGAGTGATTATGGTTGGTACTAGATGTATTTTACTCTTTTACGTAAATGTGACTTTTTCGTTTTGTTAAACTGTTCTCGGTGGTTTGACCTACATCCCTATGATGCAATACTGGAAAAGAGTTGAAGTAAGTTCATAGAATGGTCACTAGATGATTGATATTTCGAACTAGACTTTCATTGGTTAGTGGATAACATGATCCAACCTCCGACAAGAATTGGAAGTGATCATTGAGCTAAATTACCACAGCTCAATAATTTGGCGAAAATAAGTTTTAGATAGAATTCTATTTATAGTAGAATGAAAGAGCTTAGACAAGGATTGTCACAGGGATTAGCCGACTATTAATATCATTGATGTTTAGGATGTAATAAGTTCGGGAAAAATTGACCTTGGAGTAGGTCTTACATCATATCAGAAGTGGAAAAGTTTTGACAGCATAAAGGCCTAACTAAAAAGTACTTATAGTACAAGGATAGTTTCATAGAAAAGTGCTACATGGGGTTAGATAGGAAAAACGATTCCTTATACCAAAGGAAAAAAGGTAGAGTATTTCCTACTGGTGACGGTTATCCCCCGGGTGAACCTTTAGTTCAGCCAACTGACGCTCCATATCAAGCAGGTGTCTTTCGTACACCCTCTGGCGTACTCGGAGCTCTATGACTTCGGCTTGAGTTTCAGCCAGTGCTTGTAGCAGGGCCTCGTGGTCTCTCCTAGACCTCTCACGAGCACCTTTAAGATAAATGGTGTGGATGGTATGCATTCTTGCATTGGCATTGACCTCCGTGATACGATGGAGAACTGTCCTGCCCTGGATTTTGTTTCGGGAAACTCTGCGGACCAGGATTGGCAAAACCCTGTCTGCTGAGCCTCCTTCGCTCAAGTTATAGAAGCTTCGGTCTCCATTAAATGGCATGGTCTGGTTCTGCTCTTCACTCCATGTCTCCAAGCATTCTACCCATGCAAGCGTCGGGCCTTGAAAAGCCGGACGAGGGTTAGGGTTTGGAGCGGGAGTCACAGGAGGTAGGTTGTTGACTTCAGGCTCGGAGTCAGAGCCATCCGAAAAGCCTTCTGCGAGGTGATCATCCAAAGGGATTGGATGCTCATCTTTGGGCTCGTCTTCAAGCCATCCAACATTGCCTTGGTTTGGGAAGTACAGGTCGCCGTGGGGATGGAATCCAGCCATGTTATCTACGCGAGAATAGGGATAAAGAAATAATTACTAGACGTACAAACTAGATAATTATTAAAATGATCTTTATCAGTTACTTCAATACTTGTATAGTGTATACCAGTTATGTGTAAGTCAAAACAGGATAGACCTTTAAATAAGTGACCCTAACTCCAAAATCACAAGGAACAAGGAGTAAAGTAAAAATTCAAAGATTCTAAGTCTATGACATCCTAGTTACATATAACCTTAGCACATCCGCTTAGCAACTATTGACCTACTAATGAAGACCCTTAGTTCTCAGATAAGCAATTTTGGTAACACAAAATACTCCTATAGTATTTTAGGTTTTTTTTATGTTCTAATGTTTTCATTGTAGCAGTATTGGAAAGTTTTTAGACTTGTTGTCACATCACAACCATTCTTGGGCATATGCTAATCACTTCTCAGATCAACATAGTTGATCAGGCTATGCCGTTCCCAGAACTGACCATACATCCCCGAGTCTGCTTGTGATGTTCGACAATCGTAATACTTTTGTTTTGTCCTAGTGACACTGGTTTTAGTATGAATGTAGGTATGTATACTTAGTTAAATATTTTAATATATAAAGTATAAACTCTTGGTCAGAGTATTTTATTCCCGTTGTGTTCATAGTTTGTATATCCTTTATGGGTTGATACACTCGATTCACTATAAATGATGCTCTGATACCAATCTGTCACACCCCAAAAACCGAAATGACGGAAACGTTCTGGGGCGGAGGACGTCATGTATAGTATCATAACACATAATAATAGTAAACAACCAAACAACATCATCCATTGCATTAATAATGTATTTTAATACAAGTGTGTTCTGTATAGTTTATAGGACACCAAAATATGAATCAAAATAAAAGATGAGTCTTGAATGTGCTCCATCTTCTCAAAAGTTGGCCTCGGTACCTGCCTACTGATGACCTGAGAATACAAGTTATTTTGAAAGAGTTTATCAGCTTTAAAGCTGGTGAGTTCATAAGCATTTTAATGTCATTGTTTGTATCAAAATGTTTGTAACAGTGATTGAAGTATGAGTTTGAGACCGTTTGTAGTAAAAGTATGTGAATGTTTGTAACTCCTAGAAAACCCTATATTTTCTACTAAAAGTAGCCTTCTACCAAGGCCCGACTGTTTTGTATGTTCGTTTCTTGTAAAAGTGTATAATTTTCCTAAGTGTAACCATCATTAACAAATAAAGATTTTACATTACCGTATACGTGAAATGATCACAAAGTAGATGTAATGAGGAAAATATTTAAGTACTGTAGTATTGTGTTATAATAACTATTGTTGTACTGATTGCCTTAAATTGGTTATTAAGGTATAATGTGATGGCTAAATCCCATACTATACGCTCTCCCCGTCAAAAGATTCTGGGAACCAAACATGACTCGGCAAACCGGTGGTTGCATCGTGTACATCCACATTAAAGTTATATGGTCATGTATACCCAATTTAACTATCACCTTTTGTTTACAACAATGAGTTAGTGATTCATTGGTATAATTAGATCCTATATTTGTTCCATGCTATAGCATCTTAGTATGTATTGTATGTATTAGTGTGGTGAATGTATTGTTTCTCGTTATAGTATTCTTTATCTGTTTCTCATCATAGTATAGTTGTATAGTATCTCATAATAGTAAGTTCTCTTAGTTTGTCATCATAGTATAGTTGTATAGTTTCTCATAATAGTAAGTTCTCTTAGTTTCTCATCATAGTATAGTTGTATAGTTTCTCATAATAGTACGTATTGACTCGTGAATGAAGTGACTCTTTGTATGCTTCATTGAACTAGAAGTTATGAATAGTATTATCCTAAACTATACTTATTATAGTTTACTAGTAGAATTGTTTGTATGACTGAATGTATTGAACTGAGATAAAAGCCTTTATATCTATACATATATACATAATATATAACTAATGATCAAACGACATTCGGACAAATAACAGGGGACTCTAAGTCCATAACTGTAACGACCCGTTCCCGGTATGTTAATTCATTGGTAATTGTTGTAAGTTTTGCAAGAGGGACACGGCGAGTTCATAGCCTGACTCGCCGAGTAGGGTCGCGGCTGCGAGCACGCGTGAGCCGGGGACTCGGCGAGTCCATATCCTGGACTCGGCGAGTCCATCCGTCTGGGTGAAACCCTAAATCCCCGGGTTGCCCACTATTTAAACCACCTTATAACCCCATTCTCGCCTCCCTCACCCTGAGAACACAGTGAGAAAACCCTGATTCCCCTTTGAGAGCTTATAAGTGTTTTTGGTGCCATTTTGTGAAGGTGTGAAGAAGGAGAAGAAGAAAGAAGCAAGGAGAAGAGTTGTAGTGCAAAGATCCAAGGGCAAATCTGAGTTATTTGAGGTATTTTCGGAGTTCCCTCTTGTTATATGCTTTAAACTTCCATTAGGGCTCTCCTAAGAGCTAGTTAATGCTTGTTCCAAGCCTTACGTTTGCATGAATGCCTTAATAAGTCGAGATATCTTTAGATCTGAATGATGGGGTGTTGTAGAGCCCAGATCTACTATCTTTTTGGAGTTACTTTGCCTATTAATCATAGATCTACCCATTTTATGCATCTTTTAGACTTATTTCCCTTGTTCATGAGGTTGTGCACGTAAAGTTGGAAACTTTACGTGGTAAATCAGCTTAATGGACTCAGATCTATCAATTGTATGTGTTGGATTCAAACAAAATCGAGTAAAAATCAGTTGCATGGCGGCAACTCGGCGAGTCGGGAAGAACGACTCGGCGAGTTGGGTCGCGAGTTCCCGAGTCCTTCATTTTGGTCAGTGTCGAGTGAATCCAGTGAGTTAGAGAGTGGACTCAGCGAGTTGAGGGTAGACTCAGTGATAGAGGGATTCGGCGAGTTGTTCATACAACTCGGCGAGTCCAAGGCAATCTTCTTAGGATCATGAACAACTCGTCGAGTTTGTTCATACGGCTCGGCGAGTCGGATGAAGATTGTCTGAGTTCGTGGATCAAGAGGGTACTCGTCGAGTCGATGCCTCACTCGACGAGTAGCAGCGTGTAGAACTGAGAAGTGAGAGTAGGACTCAGCGAGTTGGGTGGCCCAACTCGGCGAGTCAGCCCAAAGAGAGTTGTCTTTGACTAAGGGTAAAAGAGTCATTTTACCCCAAGTGCAGTGTTTAGTATTTGATTGAGTGTGCTTATTGACTTGTAGCCGAGGAGATTCAGGAGCAGCAGCCGTTAGCTTCCCGAGCCACACACTCAGCAGCCAGCTTACGAGGTGAGTTTCCTTCAAGTAGGGACGGGTCTAAGGCCACAATGCCGGCCCGTCCAGTTAGCAGTAGTTTCCGGACTTCGGTTTGATGTAGCAGCTAGTATGTTTGATGCCTGCGTGGCTCAGACAGGATTTATGTGCTATGTTTTATGTGTTACGTGTTATGTGTTCTGGGCTACGGCTCGATGTAGTATGCAGTATATGTGTTCATGCTAGTTGATATGCTATGATATGTTCAGTCAGTTAGTTCCGGACTCCGGTCCGATGCAGGGGACAAGGTCCCAGTTAGTTCCGGACTTCGGTCCGATGCAGTTAGTTCCGGACTTTGGTCCGATGCAGTTAGTCCCGGACTTCGGTCCGATGCAGTTAGTTCCGGACTTCGGTCCGATGCAGGGGACAAGGTCCCAGTTAGTTCCGGACTTTGGTCCGATGCAGGGGACAAGGTCCCAGTCAGTTCCGGACTTCGGTCCGATGCAGTTTCCGGGCTTCGGCCCGATGCAATGGGCAAGGCCCAATACGTGTTATATGTTATTGTATGGTATGAGGTATTTTGGGGGAGCTCACTAAGCTTCGTGCTTACGGTTTCAGTTTTGGTTTCAGGTACTTCTGCAAGCAAAGGGAAGAGCTCGGGGTGACAGCATCGCACACACCACAGCTTAGCTTTTATCCTGGGGATGGTTTTAGATGTTTTGGATTTGATGTAGTATGATACAGTTTTCCGCACAGTATTTTATTATGATTGGGATACATCGCGTATGTTTTTATGTTATGATGCTCATATTATGGTTTTGATTATATTGAAAAATGAAAATTTTTGGGTCGTATTTTTGGGTCGTATTTTTGGGTCGTATTTTTGGGTCGTTTCAAGTTGGTATCAGAGCCCTGGTTTGAGGGATTCGGATACACTTTCGGGTGTATCTGAACTCAAACTAAGGGGAAATAAAAAGAATTTTTTTTAAAAAAGAAAATGTTTTCTAAAAGAATTTTGAAAGCACTTAGGAAGAAAGGAATTTTTTTTTAAACAAGATAAGGGTGTGGTGCATGCGATCAGCCGAGCTCAAGTAAGTACTCCCAAATTACCCATACAAGTTACTTGTTCAGTTTCAGTTTCAGTAGAACAGCATGCTAGTATAAGACTAAGGATCTAGGAGGATGCCTTATGTGCCTGCTTTATGTGTTACATCTTTATGAGTATTGCATGCTAGTATTGAGTAGACAGTAGTAGGATAGCCTGTTTAGGTTATGCCTGATAGTATGAGCTTAGCACTGTATGCTAGATCAGTTCCTCGTTTTGAGAATAGTTTTGCCTGAGTATGTTTCCTTATTCCGAATGCTGCTTGCTTCGTGCTTTGTGGGAGTTCTGAGTGATGGAAGTTAGCCATTAGGTGAACACGTTACACCACATGTGATCAGGGTTGAATAATCCCAGAGTGCTGGAACTGGCCCTATTGCGCAGCTCTTGTTTGAGTCCAACCGTTATAGGGACGGGTCTTTTACTTGAAGGATTATCTGATCTTCGTCACATGTGATGGTGTTCAGGTGATGGTTAATTAGCATTATAAGGAGACCTGCAGCAGCTGAGGACTAGTTGATTTGAGTCTGAGGTTTCCCTGGGGCAAGCCTAGGATGAGGGTAGCAGAGATCAGTAGTAGTAGAAGTGACCTGGGGAGTCAGGGCAGTTCTTGAAGAAAGTACGGATAGATGTGGAAGGTAGTATGGGCCCGTACTACTGGAAGCAGAGGATCCGTACTCGAATCAAGAAAGGCCGAGACAAGACCAGGAAGCTAGTTGTAGTATCAATGATCCCTCAAGATATTTCTGTTTTCTGATGTAGTTGTGATGTGTTTCAGAATGGTGGTTCTGTGTTCGAGACCAGCAGCCGGCAGCGGAGGTGCCGGGGAGGGATCAGGTTCAGGTTCGGGGGATGAGCGCATGGATGAGCAGACCCGAGAGTTTCTTTCTTCGGAGATTACGCGCATCATTATAGAGCAGACTCCTGTGATCTTCGGTTCGATCAAGGAGGGGATTCTAGAGCTGATGGATGAGAGATTGGGCACCTTCCGTGCCGAGGTGGCGGCCATGATGGGGTCGCGCACCCTTACTTTCAGGGAGTTTAGGGCATGTGGAGCTCCGGACTATCATGGGGCGCGAGACCCCATAGCGAGCAGCAGATGGTTGGCGGATGTGGCCAACGCTTTCCGCACTAGCAGATGTCCCGAGGGGGACAAGGTCAGATTGGCGTCCTGTCTTCTGAAGGACAGGGCACGAGATTGGTGGGAGGAGGTCGGACATGCCATTGGGGATGATGCAGCATTGGACGCCATGACCTGGGCTGATTTCTCTACCAGGTTCAGGGCGGAGTTTGCACCGGTCATTGAGGTGCAACAGCTAGCTAGGGAATTTCAGGACCTCACCCAGACTACAAAGACAGTGGCGGAGATCACCGCCAAGTTCAGGGAGAGGGCTCTTCTCGTTCCTCAGTATGTAGCTGATGAGGAAATGAAGAAGGCCCGTTATCATGAGATGTTGCAGAGCGATATCCGCCAGTTTGTGAGCCGGTCCAGCTGTAAAACGCTGGAAGATATGATTGCTAGGGCTCGGGAGAGGGAGATTGATCTCGAGATGGAGAAGAAGAGGAAACCAGAGGCGGTTTCGGGTTCAGGCGGTTCGGGCAAAAAGCCCAAGGTTTCAGACCATAGATCTAGGAGTCAGCAGAGCCACGGTCGATGTGGCAAGTGTGGGAGATTGCACGAGGGAGCGTGCAGGGCAGGGAGTTCTGGCTGCTACAAGTGCGGTCGGATTGGGCATTTGAGTAGGGATTGCACCGCCCCTGCTACTGCCGTCGCAGCAGCAGATCTGATTTGCTTTCAGTGCAATCAGAGGGGACATAAAAAGTCCCAGTGTCCGAGCGTAGCCGCAGCAGGGAAGGTGGTTGCACCTGCCCCTGCTACCTTGAGGATTACAGATGGCCGGCAGGGCCGAGCTGATGCGCCAGTGGCAAAGAGTAGGGCGTTTCAGATGACAGCAGAGGAGGCGCGAGCGACTCCTGATGTGGTGACGGGTATGTATCTTCCCTTTATCTCTTTATTATTATCGATTAAATGTTGCTTATGATTATATGTTTTATTCAGGGTCGTTCTCTGTGAACGGCATTTCTGCTTTGGTATTATTCGATTCGGGGGCTACCCGATCATTCGTATCACTTGCGCTTAGCAAGAGATTCAGTAGAGCTCCAGGGGAGCTGGATTGTCCATTAGAGGTTGAGATAGCAGATGATAGGACCGTGAGGGTCGGCAGAGTGCACAGAGGGTGTTCTCTTCAGTTATTTGATGAGCAGTTTTCAGTGGATCTGGTACCTATTCCCCTACGAGGGAATAAGGTTATTGTGGGTATGGATTGGCTAAGCCCCAATGGGGCGGTGATTGATTGTGAGCTTCAGCTAGTGAGGGTTCGCACTCCCAGTGGGGGAGAGTTGGTGATTCAGGGCGAGAGGCCACAGCGAGGACCGACCTTTTGTTCCGCCGCAGGGGCGAGGCGCTATGTTCAGCAGGGTTGCGCCGGTTTTGTAGCTTACGTTTTGGATGCCCGGGAGAAGGGCAAGTTGACAGTTGATGAGGTTCCTATTGTTCGAGACTACCCGGACGTGTTTCCCGAGGATTTGCCGGGGATACCTCCTGAGAGACAGGTTGAGTTCAGGATCGACCTCATTCCTGGTGCGGCTCCGATAGCCAAGGCACCGTATCGACTAGCTCCCCCTGAGATGCAGGAGTTGTCTACACAGCTGCAGGAGTTGTTAGACAAGGGTTTCATTCGGCCGAGCAGTTCGCCTTGGGGAGCGCCGATCCTGTTTGTGAGGAAGAAGGATGGGTCGCATCGTATGTGTATAGATTACCGGGAGTTGAATAAGGTAACGGTGAAGAACCGTTACCCACTCCCGAGGATAGATGATTTGTTTGATCAGCTTCAGGGAGCGTCTTGGTTCTCCAAGATCGATCTACGCTCCGGATATCATCAGATGCGGGTTAGAGATGAGGATGTACAGAAGACTGCTTTCAGGACCAGGTATGGTCATTACGAGTTTGTGGTGATGCCATTTGGGCTCACCAATGCTCCAGCCGCGTTCATGGATCTCATGAACCGCGTGTGTAGGCCGATGCTGGATCGGTCAGTGATAGTATTCATAGATGACATCTTGGTATATTCCAAGACGCAGGAGCAGCACGAGGAGCACCTGCGGGAGGTGCTGGAGGTTTTGAGGAGGGAGAGACTTTTCGCAAAGTTCTCCAAATGTGAGTTCTGGTGTGCGAGGTGCAGTTCCTTGGTCACCTCGTCAACCAGAAGGGTATTCTGGTAGATCCGGCCAAGATAGAGGCCGTGATGCAGTGGGAGGTCCCGAAGTCTCCATCTGAGATTCGGAGCTTCCTAGGGTTGGCAGGGTATTATCGGAGATTTATTCAGGATTTCTCCAAGATAGCAGTGCCGCTCACCCGACTGACCAAGAAGTCAGTGGTATTTCGTTGGGGTCCGGAGCAGCAGACAGCATTCGAGACCCTCAGGCAGAGATTGTGCGAGGCTCCAATCCTGACCTTGCCAGAGGAAGTAGAGGACTTTGTAGTCTATTGTGATGCCTCGATCATAGGTTTGGGAGCAGTTCTGATGCAGCGAGGCCATGTGATAGCTTATGCCTCGAGACAGTTGAAGCCTCACGAGGCTAATTATCCTACCCATGACTTGGAGCTGGGGGCAGTTGTATTTGCCCTCAAGATTTGGAGACATTACCTTTATGGGGTCCGCTGTACTATATACACAGATCACAAGAGTTTGCGATATCTTATGGATCAGCCGAGTTTGAACATGAGGCAGAGGAGGTGGTTGGACGTGCTGAAGGACTATGACTGTGAGATCCTTTATCATCCAGGGAAGGCCAACGTGGTGGCCGACGCCCTAAGCCGCAAGGTGTCGGCGGCCCCTATCAGGGGTCTGTGTATGAGGATGACAGTGATCACTCCACTGTTGGAGCGGATCAAGGAGGCTCAGATGGAGGGCCTCAAGGAGGAGAGGCAGAAGTGTGAGAGGATAGTGGACCGAGTAGCTTCATTTGATTACGACAGTCGGGGTTTGTTGACGCTTCATGGTAGGGTATGGGTACCGTACTGGGGTGGGGTACGGCAAGTACTGATGGACGAGGCTCACAAGTCTCGATTTTCTATCCACCCAGGAGCGACGAAGATGTATCGAGATCTTCGACCTGATTATTGGTGGCCCTGCATGAAGCGAGACGTCGCTTGGTATGTTGAGAGATGTTTGACCTGCCGGAAGGTCAAAGCGGAGCACCAAAGACCTCACGGCAAGATGTAGCCGTTAGACATTCCCGTGTGGAAATGGGAGGATATCACCATGGATTTTGTCACCAAACTTTCCAGGACCGCACGTGGAGTGGACTCGGTATGGGTAGTAGTGGATCGGTTGACGAAGAGTGCCCATTTTATCCCGATCCAGGAGAGTATATCAGCGGAGAAGTTGGCCGATATCTATGTGCGAGAGATTGTGGCATGTCATGGAGTGCCGGTATCTGTGGTGTCTGACCGAGATGTCCGTTTCACATCCAGGTTCTGGAAGCGGTTCCACGACGAGATGGGTACTCGTCTCCATTTCAGCACCGCTTTCCACCCTCAGACAGACGGGCAGAGCGAGAGGACGATTCAGACTCTCGAGGATATGCTTAGGGCATGTGTCCTAGATTTCGGTGGCAGTTGGGATACGTATCTTCCGTTAGCGGAATTCTCGTATAACAACAGTTACCATGCGAGCATTGGCCGACCTCCCATTGAGATGCTGTATGGGAGGAAGTGTAGGACCCCGATTTGTTGGGGCGAGGTCGGTCAGCGGGTCATCGGGAGCACGGAGGTGGTGCTCAAGACGACTGAGTTGATCCAACAGGTCCGTAGTAGACTGCAGACTGCTCAGATTCGGCAGAAGAGCTACGCCGATAGGAGGCGTTCGGACTTGGAGTTCTAGGTGGGGGATATGGTCCTTCTGAAAGTCTCACCTTGGAAGGGTGTCATCAGGTTCCGGAAGAGGGGCAAGTTGGGCCCCAGATTTATTGGTCCTTTAAGGGTTTTGGCCCGGGTGGGTCGGGTTGCTTATCGGTTAGATCTTCCTGAAGAGCTTAGTCAGATCCACAACACTTTCCATGTGTCTCAGTTGAGGAAGTGTTTGGTGGATGAATCAGCAGTCGTTCCCCTAGAGGATATTCAGGTTGATAGTAGCCTGAATTATATTGAGAGACCGGTCGCGATTCTGGACCGGAAGACCAAGACCTTGAGGAACAAGGTGATTCTGTTAGTGAAGGTGCAGTGGCAGCACCGGAAGGGGTCTGAGTGGACGTGGGAGGCTGAGGAGGAGATGAGAGAGCACTACCCAGAGTTATTTGCAGATCCAGCCGTAGCAGACTTCGAGGACGAAGTCTGAAACAAGTGGGGGAGAATTGTAACGACCCGTTCCCGGTATGTTAATTCATTGGTAATTGTTGTAAGTTTTGCAAGAGGGACTCGGCGAGTTCATAGCCTGACTCGCCGAGTAGGGTCGCGGCTGCGAGCACGCGTGAGCCGGGGACTCGGCGAGTCCATATCCTGGACTCGGCGAGTCCATCCGTCTGGGTGAAACCCTAAATCCCCGGGTTGCCCACTATTTAAACCACCTTATAACCCCATTCTCGCCTCCCTCACCCTGAGAACACAGTGAGAAAACCCTGATTCCCCTTTGAGAGCTTATAAGTGTTTTTGGTGCCATTTTGTGAAGGTGTGAAGAAGGAGAAGAAGAAAGAAGCAAGGAGAAGAGTTGTAGTGCAAAGATCCAAGGGCAAATCTGAGTTATTTGAGGTATTTTCGGAGTTCCCTCTTGTTATATGCTTTAAACTTCCATTAGGGCTCTCCTAAGAGCTAGTTAATGCTTGTTCCAAGCCTTACGTTTGCATGAATGCCTTAATAAGTCGAGATATCTTTAGATCTGAATGATGGGGTGTTGTAAAGCCCAGATCTACTATCTTTTTGGAGTTACTTTGCCTATTAATCATAGATCTACCCATTTTATGCATCTTTTAGACTTATTTCCCTTGTTCATGAGGTTGTGCACGTAAAGTTGGAAACTTTACGTGGTAAATCAGCTTAATGGACTCAGATCTATCAATTGTATGTGTTGGATTCAAACAAAATCGAGTAAAAATCAGTTGCATGGCGGCAACTCGGCGAGTCGGGAAGAACGACTCGGCGAGTTGGGTCGCGAGTTCCCGAGTCCTTCATTTTGGTCAGTGTCGAGTGAATCTAGTGAGTTAGAGAGTGGACTCAGCGAGTTGAGGGTAGACTCAGTGATAGAGGGATTCGGCGAGTTGTTCATACAACTCGGCGAGTCCAAGGCAATCTTCTTAGGATCATGAACAACTCGTCGAGTTTGTTCATACGGCTCGGCGAGTCGGATGAAGATTGTCTGAGTTCGTGGATCAAGAGGGTACTCGTCGAGTCGATGCCTCACTCGACGAGTAGCAGCGTGTAGAACTGAGAAGTGAGAGTAGGACTCAGCGAGTTGGGTGGCCCAACTCGGCGAGTCAGCCCAAAGAGAGTTGTCTTTGACTAAGGGTAAAAGAGTCATTTTACCCCAAGTGCAGTGTTTAGTATTTGATTGAGTGTGCTTATTGACTTGTAGCCGAGGAGATTCAGGAGCAGCAGCCGTTAGCTTCCCGAGCCACACACTCAGCAGCCAGCTTACGAGGTGAGTTTCCTTCAAGTAGGGACGGGTCTAAGGCCACAATGCCGGCCCGTCCAGTTAGCAGTAGTTTCCGGACTTCGGTTTGATGTAGCAGCTAGTATGTTTGATGCCTGCGTGGCTCAGACAGGATTTATGTGCTATGTTTTATGTGTTACGTGTTATGTGTTCCGGGCTACGGCTCGATGTAGTATGCAGTATATGTGTTCATGCTAGTTGATATGCTATGATATGTTCAGTCAGTTAGTTCCGGACTCCGGTCCGATGCAGGGGACAAGGTCCCAGTTAGTTCCGGACTTCGGTCCGATGCAGTTAGTTCCGATGCAGGGAACAGGAACTAAAGTGAGTTATCAGTCCTAAGTACTGCAAAACTCATTTATATAACTATATATATATATATATATATATATATATATATATATATATTATACATGGTTTTAACAATATATAAGTTTGAAAACTGTAATAGAAAGGTTTGATACATAAAAGTGAATTTGATAAAGAGTTTAACATGTAAAAGGATTTGATAAGCAGTTTGAATTCATTTGTTTGATAAAATAGTTAAAAGCATAGTAATTCCATTGCTTGATGGTTATTAATCACATGTGATTGATATAATAACTATAAGTTTCAACTTGTATTCCCCCCACCCCCCATAAAAGCATTTAAAATCATTTAAAAGGTTGATTAAGGGGGTATTAACTCACGTGTAGTGAGTGATGCGACTGTCATATCGGTTTAGGAAGTTGAGTGTCAATTGCGGACTTGAGCACAAACGAATCCTATTAACCATATTTTGATATATATATATATATATATATAGTTAGTGCTTGTAACAACTTATTATTGAATTGGGGCCACCTTAGGGACTAGTAAACACTTATATTGAAGTGTTACAACCATATATGATTTCATATAAGGGGTATATGGCTAGACAAGGGAGTGTATGGTCAAAATACACCATTTGTGTGTGTGTGTGTGCGGCCGCACACTCCCCATGAAGTGTGTTAAAACATATTTTAAGGCCTTAGGACTCATCTAGGAAGGTTTATTACTTCATGCTCTAGCCTTATATGGAGTTCATTGCCATTTTAGGACCTAAAAAGGGTGTGTATGGTTGCACATGGTGTGTGCGGCCGTACACACCAGAAGATCATGATAATTTGCGTTTTTCATGCATATCTTCAAGTGTTCTTGACTAACAATGGATGTTTTCATGTATCAAAGTAAGGGGAAGGCTAGTTGAGGTCGTGTATTAATAAATCAAGGAAGCAATACTTACTTGATTTGAAGATTTGAAGATAAATGTGGATGATACTTGAGAGAAAACGAGTTCCAGCTTTGAAGGAGTGGTAGAAGTGTTCATAAATGACTAAGGCTCATATGTCACACCCCTAAAACCGAAGGCGGAAACATTTCCGTGGCAGACTCCACATTGAGTATCAAATCCAATGTACATAGTAACACAGTAAACACAAAGCATTACATTACATAGAATTGTTTACATCTATTTGAAAGAAAAGTTATACAAGTGTTATATACATATATCATATGAATAAAAGCAAAGACGAGTCTTCTAACGCTCCGTTATCTCCAAAAGATGGCGGTGTACCTGTCTAATGCTGACCTGAGAATACAAGCAGTTTGAAAATCAGCATAAAGCTGGTGAGTTCATAAGCGGTTTAGTTTTGAAAAGAATGAGTTTCCTTTGGTTTTTCTGAAAAAGTTGTATCCAAGAAAATCCCATATTTTCTTATGAAAACAGTTTAGTTATCTTTTGTTACCAATTAGATTACGGGTTGTTACGTTATTTCAGAAAAACCCCATATTTTCCTAATAGTTTAGTTATCCATTCGTTTCTTAATTCGTTTACGGGTTGTTACGTTATACCAGGAAAATCCCATATTTTCCTATGTGTTGTGGTTAGTTCTTAGTTTAGATTTCGATGTACTAGTAACTACCATACTTATAGTATTAGTTAAGTATTCTGATATCTTAGTTATCCTATATTCGAATGTCAATTATCTGCTATACTTAGTTAGTTGTATTTTCGAATATTTGGATTCACTCAGAAACGTACATTAACAGTATTTTCGATGTTCCGATGTCCAGAGGCGTACTTTCGAATTATTTTCGAAACTCTGGTGACACTCAAGGCGTACACAAACTATATTTCCGAAGTCTTAGCGTCATCCAAAGGCGTTATTTCGTATTCGTATTCGTATTCGTTCTATCCTAATGGTTATCTTTGTATTCGTATTCGTATTCGTTCTATCCTAATGGTTATCTTCGTATTCGTATTCGTTATATTCTAATGGTTATCTTCGTATTCGTATTCGTTCTATCCTAATGGTTATCTTCGTATTCGTATTCGTTCTATCCTAATGGTTATCTTTGTATTCGTATTCGTATTCGTTCTATCCTAATGGTTATCTTTGTATTCGTATTCGTATTCGTTCTGTTGTTACCTTATTATTATTATTCTTAGTTTATGGTTAGTACGATTTCTTTTACAAAACATAATATGTGACATAGATTATATCACTTTTTAAAGGAATCTACATTTAGTCTGATAGTTTACTCTGCAATTCGAAACAATTGTTAGTACGATTTTTGATCTAAAAAGTATACATAATGTAAAACACTTGAACTGAAAATAATAAATTTAAGTACAAGATTTCATTGTACATTTGCTTGTATTCACCCCTAAAAACATTTGAAAAACACAGAAAAAGGGTAGGGGTATGAACTCACCGGTTGAGGAACGCGTCCGTTTGGATCCTAAATGTTGGTTCTGGGTTTGCAAACGCACAAGATTCCTATGTATTATGAAAAGATACACATTTGTATCTAATTAGGACTTGAATTAATTATTAGTTAAGGACAAACGCTTCTAGTCGCGAAAACACTCCATTACAAGTGTTTGGAGGGACCCGGGTGGCTTTTAAGGACACATAAGGCTTGGATATGGAGTTACTCTTCAAGAGTAAACTCACACTAGAGTTTTCAGCCCTAATGTCTCATTCCCCATGAGTTTACGGCCGTAAAATCATGGTGGGGTGTTCTATGGTGCAAAATGGCTTTGAATCAATTGAAGGGAAATTCTAGGGTTAGTTTCAAGGCATGGGAAAGTGGTTTGAGCAATTTAGGGACCATTTGAGGAGTTTACGGCAGTAAACTATATGTTTACGGTCGTGAACTCTTGTATACATAACCACGATGTGATTTGGTGGTCCTTAATTAATCACATGTGATTTCAAGCCATTTTACAAGCCTTGGATGGAATTTAAGGTATCATTTGGCCAAGTTTTAGGAGTTTACGGCCCAGGAACCCATCTTGGGAGGGTTTACGGCCGTGAACTCCTTAGGAAGTTGTTTTCATCAAGTTTTAGGCTTCTAATTCGTTTGTGGTTGCTTCTAGATTTTAGTTCAAGGCTTAGGAGGTGTGTAAGTGGCAATTTAACACCTTAGAAGGAGTTTACTCCCCATGAAGAGGATTTTACGGCCCAAGCATGTTCTTGGGCAGTAAACTCATGTTTACTCCTCAAAAATAATGTTCAAGGTGTTCTAAGTCCAATCCCATAAGTCTATAAGCCATATATAAGCTTTAATGGTGTTTTGGAAGGGTTTTAAGGCACAAAAACCCATTTTATGTGTGTTTACGGCCCAAGCATGTTCCAGGGACGTAAACACATGAACATGGTCCTAATTCATAGATAAATCACGAATTTGAAGGCTAAGGATGATATACTAGGAGTTAGGGTGGTTACCTTGTTGATTTGAAGCCTTAATTTGGTGATTTTGGACCCTTAGATTTGATTTGAGGAGAGAGGTTATAGAGAGAGAGAGAGTAGTGAGAGAGAGAAAAAGCTTCAAATGGAAGCTTAATCCCCTTTAAATAGGTTCCAATATTGGGACACGGTGGAATTCTACCCGATACCGACGTTAAACGGGGCTTTTTGTCGCACCCGATTAACTTGTCGTAACCCGACGGGATTGAATTTATAAATTTTCAAACTAATAATTTGGGCCAATTTCATGAGTTTCTAAGGGATTTGAACACTCGTGAGATTAAAATAAACTTATGAATTTAAATAATCTTAGCCCAAAATGAAATCGGAACGAATCGTTAAAGACGGGTTCTACGGACGAAATGGGTTTCGGCGATGGACAACTTCGGGTTGTCACATCATATATATAGGTGGGAGTGTGTGGCTGGAATGGGTGTGCGGCCGCACACTCCATGTGTTGGAGTGTTTGGCCCGAGTGTCCTTGATATGCATTGTGTTATCCCATTTTTATCCTACCTTGATCGTACTAGGTTTAGAACACTCAATTAGACCCTAAACAGTGTTAAAAGATAGCAAAACGGGTCTAACTTTGATTGAATTTATCTATTGCACATGCTAGAAATTTCGGGTTGTCACATTAAATCCGACAACTGGTGTATCCATGGTTCTTCTTTCCTAAATGAGAATGCATTTCGAGCATTTCACTCGTAAAAATGGGGAAAATACATATAAATTGAAAGTATGTTGCTATTTAGGTCATTTTACTCGTAAAAATGGAAAATGCACCTGATAGCAATGTATTTTGGTTTTTGAAAAAAAAAACAAAAAAAAAATTAAAAAAAACGAATAAAATGTGTAAATTCAAAGTTCGTTGCTTTTTATTGCATTTAGCACCTAAAGATGGAAAAGCCAAAAATGACTACGTGCTTTGTTTTTTGGTAAATGAATAAAAACAAAACCCAGAAATTAAATCAAGAATAGTCATTTATTTAGTTATATAAACAAAACCCATAAATTAAATTTAGTTCTTGATGCTTGATTTGATGTAACAAACCTTTTTACAGGAGCCAAGCCTTTCAAACTCCACATTCTCAAGATTCATGCAAAGTTCTTCTGTTATAAGTTGTAGAACAGATGAAAAGCCTGTTGTTAAAGATATATCAATTTTGTCTTATCTACCAAAAATGGGTCAATTTGGGTTACATTATAAAGCAAAGAATCAAATGGGTACAATTTAAAAACTTGGCTAAAGATAAGAACTGTTTGAACATGTTCCAAATTGTATTGAAATGTTTCCATGCTGCTAAACTGCTTTATTAGCAACGCACTTCAATTTTTTTATTAAAGAATCCTACTTTTATTACTTCTATTACAACATTGTACTTTCATTTTTTTTTGTTATTAAGGTGTACTTTTAAAAATCTACCAAATTATAACATTGTAGTTTCAATTATTTTCTTATCAAGCATTGTACTTTGAGAGATACATCCAATTATAGCAGTGAGTATTGCTTACTATTTGTATGACATTGCTATGAAAGTACATTTTTGACCCTCAATAAAAAGTTACTCCTGCCCATTTTTCCACATTTATGAAAATTATCATGCTACAATTAGGAAAAATGAAGAACACACCTTGCCTCCAGTGAGAGTGGCAAGATCTTGCAGGTTTGCCTTTCTGTTCTCACCAAATCCAGGAGCTTTAATGGCACAAACCTACTTTTAAAAAAATAAAAAATAGTTAGTTGCATAAACAAATAAGAAAACTTGTTTTAAAAACAATAAAAACCTTAATGCCAACACGAAGCTTGATGAGAATCAAGGTAGTAAATGCTTCACTCTCCACATCTTTAGCAACAATAAGTAATGGTCTTTGTTTCTGGATTAGAATTAAAACACATCAATATATAATCGCATATTTCAAAATCAAATTATCATTTTCAACACATTTGGGACTCTTTACCTTAAGTGGCAACTCTAACACTTTGATTATAGAACTAATACTTGATATCTTCTTCTCATGGATTATAACAATGGGGTCGTCTAGTTCTTGTCATTATCAACAATTTACCAATTTTCAATCTGATTCATGAGCATCTTTCGAGTTTTCTTTCAAAAATGTTCAATTCTTCTCGAAATTGAATGTATATCAAATATCATAAACACTTGCACATTTCTAATTCTTTGTGTTTATGATGAAATGTGGAGATATGTATCCCCTGTCCAACGTCATTCCCTCCATAACTTCAAGTTCATTATACAATGTCTTTCCATCCTATTCATTTTATACAATAAATATTGCATAATAATTAGTAAAGAAACATTTGATCATAATCATCCCACGTTAGTTATAAACTAAATTGTTGCTTACTTGAATTGTAATGACACCTTCTTTCCCAACTCTCTACATAGCCTTGGCTATCAGTTCACCTATCTCACGTTCTCCATTTGCAGAAATTGTACCCACCTGTTAGTTTTATCATATTTAGTCTCCCACCAAAACACTAACATGATAAAGCATAAAAGAAAATGATTGTAGATCTAAACCAAAAACCAACCCGTGTGATATTATTAGAAGTACTTATCATACGAGCCCTACTCTTCAAATTTGTGACCACAAAATCAACAACCATGGAAATACGACGTCGAAGGTCTATTGGATTCATACCAGCTGCAACTGACTTGCACCATTCTGAAAAGATTGCTCGAGTAAGAACTGTCGCACATGTAGTACCTGAGACATTAACGACCCCATCGGAACAATCGTTATAAGATACTCATGAGAAATGTGAAAAAAGGAAGAAAAAAGATGAAAATCCATCATCGAGTGGATATTTACCATCACCAGCTACATCGTTTGTAGCATTAGCAACCTGTTTGACAAGACTTGCACCAACGTTCTTGATTTTGTTCGATCACCACGTTACGCCCCTATATAGTCATTATCAAATAGTATATTTATCAGACTGTTGATTACACCATATTCAAAGATTAATGTGAAAGTACCCTTGGACCCATGGTTACTCTAACAACATCAACAAGCTCTTCAACGCCTCGGTGCATTAAAGCCCTAGCATATACTCCAAATTCGATGTGTTTGGCTGCGTAGTTTCTGCTCCAATTTAACCTACGTTCAATATGTTTTCGTATGCAGGTAAAGATGAACATATATAGATGTGAAAATAATACACACACAGTTTCCTTCTCTTTGGCCCCATCGGAAACCTTTTCTTCCCACTGATTGAACCCCATTCACGTACCGTTGAACCACTGTCGAAGAAAACCCACCGAACACCCCCTCCTTCTTCATTGTTTGCGACACCTAATTGGAGACCAATGGTAGACCCCCTCCACCGGCACCCGTCGCTGCTATTGTGCCTCTTCGTTTACCTCATCAACACTATAACCAATCATCCCTCTTACTACCGACCGGTTACAAATCCAAGCCATCCTTTACCAAATCCTTTTTCTATTTCGTTTGGGTTGCGTCATCATGATCAGATGGAGAGAGTATGAGGCGGTGGATTGAATGGCGGTGGTGATGAATGTTATCCGAGGAAAGAGGAAAAAGAACAAAAGGTTTGTATAAGGAATGATGGAAGGAAGAAGCAGAAGGATCGATTACCTACGGGTGTGGGGATAAAATGACCGGCAAACCGACACTATTCATAAATGTGGCCATCTTTAATATATATATATATATATATATATATATATATATATATATATATATATATATTATAAGAATGTTGAATAAACCATTTTTGAGGTTTCATTAAATATGTATGGAGCTTTCTTTAAATATGTTGATTTTGATTTATACTTTTGTTTCTATGTTCTTCCTGCTAGTCTGAAAACATATTATAAACAGTTAATAGCATTGTACTATTTTTAATAACAGAAAAGTACATTGTTGTTTTTGGCAAAATTAACGGGATTTTTATGGTATATATGCATCAAAACGCCAAAATGGTATGTAGAATCATCAAATTCTTAATTTCCCATCTATAGCGCTACAAATGAAGGATTTAAAACAATAAGCAAAAAAAAAAGTAATGTATTGGAATTTTTTTTTTCAGAGAGCATGAGTTAATGAAGGTGGAGCATATATTAGATGCATTGCCAAATCTAGAACAATATGTTATCAACATAGGCCCTGTACATTCACACAAGAATAATCCAATGATCATATTTTTTGTTTGTATTTTTTATGTTATTAAAACTATATCACATGTACATTTATTGCTCTTCAGCCGGTGTTTACCTTAAATATGATATTTTACCACATTGTGAGACCAGTTTATCAACATTGTTCTATAATTCAATCTAAAACAAACTTGTTCTTTATAATTATATATTAAAATTTTATTTTTTTGGTCATAGACGGATGTTATCGATCCTAAAAGTTGACACAAGGGCAATCCCAATTCGTGACTCTCGTTTGCAAATAACACAACTTGGTCATGTTAAGGTTAGTAGCATATAACAATCTTCAATGTTTCCTTTTTACTGCTAGTAAAAAAACACATATTAAATGAAACCAATGAACATCTTTCATGTTTTCTTTAAACCAAGGACATGCTCGATAACAGCACGAGAATAATTTAGCATAAAATTGTAGTCAAAGATTGATTGTTTTTTGTTTAACTTATAACCAACTATGAAAGAAAGTTGTATGTCAAAGAAAGTGATATGTAAAATTAGACATGTAACTAATTGCCAAAACACGCATGTGTAATTTTTCAAAAGATTGTGAGAAAAAAGCAACGTACTTTAAAATAAGTTATTCCAAAAGCAAAATAACATAGTAAATAACATTAGAGGACTGAAAAAAATAACCCAATGTACTTTCAAGAAACAATTATGAAAAACATCAAATCCTCAAAAAAACACATTAAAAAAAACAAAGTTAAAAATGTAAACGGCTTAGGAGTCTATGACGCGGAAACAAAATTAACCATGAACTAATATTGTTTGTAGAAGTAAAGTGCATTTACTTTTCTTTCTTGGGTACCAAAAGAGGCGTTGGTTGTTCATCTGGCGGTGACAACCGAGCCATTTTAAAAGTAGACAAATTCTCCATTTCATCTAGATTTGTGGATGTAGCAAGGTTTCTTTTCAATTAAGTTGGTGTAGAAACCAACTTTGTAGGACTTGTTGCAGTTGAATTGTCCATAACACACGATGCTAAAATTTCACCTGTCTGTGAAAAAGAATCTTAGAATAAATTTTAGTTAGTTGTTATACATTAAAACGAAATATTTGAAAATTATAATTTAAAAAGTACAACCTTGAGAACCTTGGTCTCTTGGTAACCAATATATGAAGAACCAATCATGAATGATTCAGAATTAGCAGGTTGCATCATAAGATCAAAAGAAAAGGTTATTTGAGTCATATATTATAGTTGGGCCAATGTGGTAAAAAAGTATATATAATTTTTGCAAAAACCTATGAATTCAGATTCTTTTTTTTCCAGTCCATCAATTATGTCTACATTCACAGTCAATCTTTTTATCCCATAAATATTACTTTTATTATTCACATTGTAACTTGTGATATCAATTTTAATTCCCAACTTTTTGTCCACCATAATTTTCAACTCCATTGGATACAAATCCAAACTGATGCCAAGCTAAAATATAAATAAATATTATTAGATATTTTTTATGTAAAATATATAATGTATAGCATAAAGAAGTAATTAAAAACTATAAAATAATACATTCTTATTTTTATCATACAATTCTTTAGCCGTGTATTTGAACAACTTCTTTGCTTCTTGATCAAATAAGGTCAAAGTTAAGGTTCCTATGTTGTCTTGAACCCGAAGTGAGATTTTAAATCTAAATAGAGTATAAAATTATATTACATTACACAAATATGATAAACATATATTGTTATTATGTAAAATAAATATGTAATACCTTGGTATGACCGAAATTTAGATATTTTTGCATATAGGATTAACACATTCATAAGTAACGATTTCTGCCACTTCATGAGAACCATCAACCTTATCAGTAGAAGACTCCTTTTCTTTTGCTGATTTTTTTGCAGTTGCTACAAGCAAGGTAATACCAACGTATGTTTTGACGTATTCCCTTAACAGTACCAACAATAATGACCATTTTTCCATGGAAATTTAAATAATGTTCAATATTAATAAATGTTAGTTTGCAAAAGTGTATGTGACCTTCGTTATAACAATATACTTTGTTTGTTTCTTACACTTTTAAAAGTTAAAAAAAAATGTGCATTAAAGTAACAAAGTTAAAAACAATGTAAAGTACCTCCAAAGGTTCAAACAAATCATCAATGTTAGAAAACAAATGATTTTTCAGAAAATCATCTTCTTCCGTGTCTTGTTTAGATGTAATCATCTTGATTCCACTTGATGAAAGTTGTTGTCTATTTTCAGAAACCAATCTGTTAATTTATAACAAAAAAACAATTAAATTTAATACATTATGAAAAAGATAAATCTGAAAATACAAAGGAAATTATAAATGAAAATACTTGGTTTTGTAGCTTGTAATTTCATCGATATCATTGTTTATGAACAACCTACTAACATCAAAGTAAGTGGATGAAAAAGGATGACCTGCAAAAATAAATTTGATTAATTAATTATACATAAAATTTTAGAAAATGGTTGTTAAAAATAATTACAAACCATTAATAAACTTCACTCTGGCAAACTGAACAATAACAACAACTGGAGCAAGGCTGTTATTATTAGCAAGAAAATCTGACATGTAGTATGCATTATGACCCCACAAAGTTACCTTAAGCTTAGTATCCTTAAAACAATAAAAAATATTGTAGATAATATAAAAGAAACTATATTATTTGTTTGTAATAATGGTCAATACTCTATATCTTGAAGATGCAAAAGCATTTTGTGTTTTGATTTATCTTGTTCAGATGTATACATACTCCCATATTCAAATATGTGTCCAATAATATCTACAAAAGCAACAAAATATAGGCTTAAGTTAAAAAAATGATCAATTTGTAATACAAAGAAAGAAAGTAGGATGTCATATAACAAAAGTTAATATTAAATGAACTAACCAAAAGAGTTTGACTCCAGGATGTTGTTCAAAACGATCGCATTAAAGTCAACAAAATCAAAGTCGTGTGCATATCTAGAAAAGTTTTCACACTCTTTTACAATTGTATCGTGGTAAAATTTAAGTTTTATTTATGGATCAGCAAACTTAACTTTTGAAGTATTTGGTGCGACGTTAGGTTTCTTTACACATATTGAACTATATTCTTTAAGACAACGTTTGAATTTTGAAAACCATTTTTTCACAAGATGTATGAATTTTTCTTCCCTAAAAAAGCAACAAATAACAAATATTTATATATAATGACTTATGAATATGAATAAATTTTTACAAAAATAATAATTGAATATATAAATCGTATACCTCCTCATCCATTAGAATCATTTCTATCGAGTATGTGTCGTTTGCATCAAATTTTGACTTTTGAGTCCAAAGACATATGATCTGAACTTTAATTGTGAAATCATCCTTAATTGAGTCAATTTTCTTTATAGGAGTAATATGTTCCATTGTACCTTGCAATTAAAAAAAAAACTTGTATATTTAACAAAAGTGCTCAAATATAAACAGAAAAATCGAAAAGCATTGGTTAATTTATATATTTATTTATTTTAATTAATTGTTAACTGTCATGTATCAAATACTTGTCAAATTAGGGGCAATATGGTCTTTTATTGAGTAAATGAAGTGGAAAATGGTAAAATGACAGTTTTCAAACTTGTATAACATATGTATTAAATACTTTCCAAATTAAGGACATTATGGTCTTTTATGCAATGAATGAAGTGCATAAGGGTAACATTGTCTTTTTAAAACTTGTATAACAGTTGTGAATTGTAGAAGTTTTATTATTTAGAATACAAAAAAAAAAAAAAAAATCAGTCAAAATGAAAATACAATGTCTAGTGACTATAAGTATGAGAGTTATAAATAAACAAATAGTCTCCTGCATTTAATTTCTTGTTTTTGATAGTATAATTATACAAATTTGTTATTTCACAATATAATAACATATGTATCTAATACTTGTCAAATTAGGGGCAATATGGTATTTTATCGACAAGTATTTGATATTTGATTGACTTATTTTTTGGGATTTCACAATAATAACATATGTATCAAATACTTTGCTCATTAGGAAGACTTTGCCTGATTTTTTGGGATTGATATTTGATTGACTTATTTTTTGGGATTGAGATAGAGTTTAACACATATTTTCTTCCAAATGTGTTGCAGATTTATATGGTATAATTGAAATTTTAAATTTCAAATTTGTTGATTTCCTGATATACATTTTCCCTGAATTAAATTGTATTTTTTTTTCGAATTCGCAATATTTTTCGAATGTAAGAGCAAAGTGGGAAATTCAGTTAAGGCTATTGAGCGGGAAAATGCAAGGACGAGGATGTAGGGGAATGACACGTGACGGAAATGATACTGTTTTATTAGGAGAGAAGAAAAAGATATTTAAAACACAAAGACATATGATAAACAATTTGTTTATACAAACCACTTCTCAAAGCAAACAATAAAGTATAAAAATAAAATAAAATACAATGAAAGTGAATAGTAAAATATCATTATACACAATCTTATGATTCATAAATCCTTAAAATAATTTTAAAAAAATGGAATTAATAGTCAATTTGCTAAGCTGTCGACTTTTAAACACGCTATTATAATATGAAAATTTGAATCTTACCATATTGTCATTTTTTCTTCCTCACGAAGGTTCCAAATTTGGTCAACAAAAAAAAGAAAAAAAGTAGGACCAAAAAGAAAGCAAAAAAGAAAGAGAGGACTAAAAAGGTAAAAACCCGGAAGAAGTGTTTAAAAATTGCAAGCTTTTGCTATTAACCGGCACAAAAGGTCACCGATTAGACTCATAAAGAGGGTTTTACTTCTTAGTCTTCGCAGATAGAGACTATTTGAGAGAAATCAACCCCGTGTAAACCGGCTATAGCCGGTAAACCACTACACCACCTTTCCCCAATCTACCTCCTTGGTCCATAGTTTCAAAATCTGAACTCTTTCTTTACAGATTCAACTCCATCTCTCTATGCGACTCCACAATTGGTTTATAATTTCGTATGGTTTACTTAGTATACGCTTTCTTTGAAGAGATTAATTTGTATACTTGGATCTTCGGCTCGGCTACGATCTCCAATCCGTAAGCTGTCAAGTCTAGCTCTTTTTCTAGATTCGTGTTTGTGAATTTGAATATTCTTGCTAGCATTGCTCGAGGTTAGATGGTTCATGTTCTCAAGTTGGGGTTTTAGTCTGTTGTTGAGCTTTTTTTGTTCAATTAGATAAGTAATCAGTGGCTTAATGCAATTCTTAGGGCTTGCTTTAAATCACACATATATGTCTCTGGGTGGGGTGTTGAGGGACGAAAATTTAAGTTTTTGATTCGTACTTCTGTTAAATAGTTAACCTTTTAGGGTTTATCTTTCCGGCAGACCTAGGACAAGTGCTAATACTTTTGAGGAGATACATCATATCTGAAAGGCTAATACTTATCACTGTCTGCTAATTGCTATGAAATTGTAACTTCTAAGATCTTATTGCTTACACATACAGGGTCATAAATGTCTAATGTGGGGAATCTCTGGGAGCGTTTGGTACGTGCTGCGCTAAGAAGGGAGAGAACAGGGATTGATGCTTATGGGCGACCTGCTGGTGGCATTGCTGGAAATGTTCCATCTTCACTTTCCAACAGTAGGGACATAGACCCTATCTTAAGAGCAGCTGATGAAATTCAAGATGAAGACCCCAACATTTCTAGGATTTGTATGTATTTCATCCCAGTTTCTTTTCCATATCTGCTAAACATTGCTAAAGATAGTGTTTCTGTAATTCTATTACTTCATTGCAGTGTGTGAATATGCTTATACACTGGCTCAAAATTTGGACCCCAACAGTGAAGGGAGGGGTGTACTACAGTTCAAGACAGGTTTGATGTCTGTAATCAAGGTATGATTTTGAGTCAATGAGATTGTGACAAGTGTCTTGACTTTCTTCATAAACTAATTGTGCCAAATGTTCATATGGCAGCAAAAACTAGCAAAGAGGGAGGGTGGAAGTATTGATAGAAGTCGAGACATAGCTCGTTTACAAGAGTTTTATAAACTTTACAGAGAGAAGAATGATGTAGATAAGTTACGTGAGGAGGAAATGGAATTGAGGGAATCAGGGACTTTTAGTGGAAACTTTCAAGAGTAAGAATCTTTTTGCCATTTTTCTATCCACTGTGACATTTTCTATTATCTTTCATATATGAATGAAATTTTCATATTACAAAAACAGGTTAGAACGCAAAACAGTGAAGAGGAAAAGGGTTTTTGCAACTCTTAAAGTTATAGGAACTGTTTTAGAGCAACTTGCTAAAGAAGTTTCACCTGAGGAAGCACAAGGATTGATTTCTGAAGAGTTAAAACGAATGATGGAATCTGATGCAGCTATGACAGAAGACTTGATTGCATATAATATTATTCCTCTCGATGCCCCTGTTGTAACAAATGTTATCACTTCATTCCCTGAGGTGAATAGTAATACTGAATACCATTTCATTTTCTTTATCCTATCTGTCCAATTACTTTTATATTATTTATATATTCTTATTCAAGATTCCATGATTCTTTACATAGGTACGTGCTGCAGTATCATCATTGAAGTACTTTAGAGGTCTCCCAAAGCTGCCTGCAAATTTTCCAATACCTGCTACAAGGAGTGCTGATATGCTCGATTTTCTGCACTATGTTTTTGGATTTCAGGTTTGTAATTTACTAGTTTTAGATAATATGGAAACATAAAGGGTAGATTGGGACTTAAAAAAATGCATTTTTTTAATCTTTGGTGATTGCAGAAAGGTAATGTTGCAAATCAAAGGGAGAATATAGTAAATCTACTTTCAAATGAGCAAAGTCGACTTGGTACTCCTGATGAACATGAACCGGTATGTTTATAACTTTATATTCATGATCAAGTTACCCCTGTTCAATAAAGGGTATTTTTGTAATAAAGTTGAATATAATTTGTTTTAGAAACTGGATGAGACTGCTGTGGAGAGAGTATTCTCGAAGTCTCTTGATAACTACATCAAGTGGTGCACTTACCTAAACATCCCTCTAATGTGGAGCAAGTATGACATTTCTACCCCTATGTTTTTTTTAGAGTTAGCTAGAGCGCAAAAGCACAAATCCCTTAGTTTTTTTTTTCTTTTGCTTTTGCAGTTCAGATATTAATAAAGAAAAGAAGATACTTTTTCTCTCTTTGTACTTTTTGATATGGGGTGAAGCTGCTAATGTTCGATTCCTTCCGGAATGTTTATGCTACATATTTCATCGTGTAAGATATTTTCTTTGATATTTACAAACAATTTTATATGTATAAAAAGACAATTCATATGTTCTAGAAGGTTTAACTCAAAGTTTAATAAACAGATGGGAGACGAATTGTGTGGATTATTGAGTGAGCAGATTGCAAAGCCAGCCACTAGTTGTGTTGCAGAAAATGGTGTTTCATTTCTTGAACAAGTCATAACGCCTCTCTATGACGTTATAGCTGCTGTATGTTTTGTGTATTTACAACTTTGCCACTTTCCCATTTCAAGAATTTGTTTTTTTTTTTTTATGAAAAGTCTTGATTTTTTCAGGAAGCTGATAACAATGAAAACGGGAAAGCTCCTCATTCTTCATGGAGAAACTATGATGACTTCAATGAGTACTTCTGGTAAGCTTTGTTGTAGGAAATAGCAACATTCTTCCTCTTTCATTTGTTTATTACCAATTTGCCCTTCTAAATACCTTTTTTATTTCTTCAGGTCCCAAAGTTGCCTTAAACTCGGTTGGCCATTTGACAAAAATTCATCTTTCCTCTTGAAACCATCACGAAAGTCAAACGTATTCATCTTATGATCTATTTTTGGGTAGTCATTAGTCAACACATTGACATTTCTATCTTTGACCGCCTTTGACTTTTTTTGTAACAGAATATATTGAACGCAAGCATCACTAAACGTCGTGGGAAAACCTCTTTTGTTGAACACAGAACATTTTTCCATCTTTACCATAGCTTTGATCGCTTGTGGATCTTCCTTTTCATGATGTTTCAGGTTTGACTTTTTGACTTTTCGACTCTTTCCCTTAACTTCTTATACTCTGTACATTTTCCAATACTAAATATTTTCCTCTCCATAGGGACTTACAATCATTGCATTCAATAATGGAAAGCTGAATGACAAGACAATACGTGAAGTACTTAGTTTAGGCCCAACTTTTTTTGTTATGAAGCTTTTCCAAAGTAGGTGTCTTTTTTTCATTTCATTTAATAATAATTAATAGTTTTTATATATATTTTTAAACTTATTGTTTCTTTATTCAGGTGCATTGGATATTGTGGTGATGTATGGAGCCTATTCTACAACAAAGACTTTAGCTGTTTCACGGATTTTTGTTCGTTTCATTTGGTTTACATTTGCTACCATTTTCATATGCTTCCTTTACGTGTATGTAATTTAAATTTAACTTTTTACAATTTAATTAAATTCTTACATGGCAACTTTTTTAAAATGATACGATTGTATGTATTCCAGGAAAGCTCTGCAGGAGAAGACTAGTTCAAATTCAGAGTCGATTATTTATAAAATATATATAATAGTTTTATGCATCTATGCTGGAAGTCATTTGTTTTGGAGCTCATTAGCAAGGCTGCCAGCCTGTCATCGCCTTTTCAATCGGTGTGATAACTCACCAGTTGTTCGTTTAATCAAGTGGATTCATCAGGTTTTTTTTATAGTTTCATATTTTTCTTTTTATAATCCTTTACTTTATTACAATAATAACAAGATTTTCTTATTCTTTTTATGAAGGAACATTATTATGTTGGACGTGGCATGTATGAAGCAACGACTGATTATATACTGTAATGACTTTTCTACCCTTTACTTTTTCTTATATAATTCTTGTTCTTTTTTATTATACTGAGGGTATATTGGTAAAACAGGTATATGCTTTTCTGGCTTGTTGTATTGGGGGGAAAGTTCTCGTTTGCCTATTTTCTCCAGGTAAATAACACATGTTTTAGGTTGGATGGATATTATGAAATTTGTTTTCTGGAATGTAAGGGTAAAATTGTCATTTACTCTCATTCAAACGGTTTTTTTCAGTCTAGAAAAACTGAAAAAGAAATAGACAACAGTTTTTACTCTACATGACATGATGGGAAAAAAAGAAACATGTGTTTCAACTTTCAAACTTCAATATTACTAATCTTTTTGATTTTCTTATTTATACAGATAAGGCCATTGGTGAAACCAACAAGGCAAGTAATTAAAATAGAAGATGTGCGATATTCTTGGCATGATTTTGTATCAAAAAGTAAGCTGTAAATTTGATGATATTGAAAATAAAAATATATTTGCTTGATATTTATTTTAATAATTTTATATGCAGACAATCATAATGCCTTGACTGTTGCTAGCTTGTGGGCCCCTGTGGTTTGTGTAAGTTAACATTTTGTTTTTGTTTTTCTGTTTACTTTCATCTTCATACTAATATATATATATATATATATATATATATATATATATATATATATATATATATATATATATCTTTGAATTGCAGATCTATCTTTTAGACATTCACATATTTTACACTATTATATCTGCTGTTGTGGGTTTCTTGCTTGGAGCTAGAGATCGTCTTGGTGAGGTAAATTTACCTTTTCGCCCTTGTCTACTGACATAATGTGTAAACCTCACTAGAAAGACATACATACTTATTAAAAAACTAATTCATATTTTCTTGATGCTTTCAGATTAGGTCTTTGAGTTCTGTCCACAAAAACTTTGAGAGGTTCCCTGCAGAATTCATGGATAATCTCCACATTTCTCTTTCAAACAGGTGTTCTTCATTTCTTTCTGTAACATAATTTCTTGAATTCCATTTTCTGTCATATATTAATGTTTAATTATATATTTTCAGGAATTCCCTTAAGGTAACTGGTCAGATTCTTGTAAAAGATAAGTTTGATGCTGCAAGATTTTCACCTTTCTGGAATGAGATTGTCAAGAATCTAAGAGAAGAAGATTACATTACTAATCTGTGAGTTTTCAACTTCTATTAACATGACTTATTTAGGTAAAATATTACATTTTTGCCCTCAGGTTTTGATATGTGATGTGTCTTTCTTTTCAGGGAAATGGAATTGCTTCAAATGCCTAAAAATACTGGAACTGTTCCCATGGTGCAATGGCCTCTTTTTCTACTAGCCAGCAAGGTTACTAAAAATCCTTCAATTTTGAATTTTTACATTTTCTTTATAAATATTTATTTATTTTTTATTTTTTATATTTAGTTATTCCTTGCAAAAGATATAGCTGGAGAGAGTGACACACAAGACGAACTATGGGATAGAATTTCAAGAGATGATTATATGCAATATGCAGTTGAGGAATGTTTTTACACCATCAAGCTAATTTTGACTTCAATTTTCGACAAAGAAGGGAACGAATGGTATGTGTTTAATCAGGGTCAATTATGTCATTTCACTATTTTTTTTTTTTTTAACATATTCATCTCCCACAGGGTTGAAAGAATATACGGTGACATTAAAGCAAGTATAGTGCAAAGAACAATCCACTTTGACTTTCAACTGAAAAAACTCTCACTTGTTATGCAAAAAGTCACTGCCCTTACTGGAATTCTGGTCTGTATTTGTTTTTTTTAATCAATTTATTTTCTTTTTAATGTAATAATGTGGTTTTAAATTTTAATTGTATATTTACAGAAAGAAGGTGGAAGCCCTGAATTGGAGATTGGAGCTGTTAATGCTGCTCTAGATCTTTATGATGTTGTCCAGCTTGATTTTTTTAGTGGCAATATGAGGTGTGTGTGTACAACAACAATAGTTTAAAATTTTTAATTTTTTTTTTGTATAACATATATTTTTGTATCTTTTTTCAGACAAAATTATACCACATGGAATAATGTTATAAAAGCAAGAAAAGAAGGTCGTCTGTTTTCAAAGCTGAAGTGGCCAAAAGATCCTGAATTGGTATGTACTAGACTAACAGTTAAACTCATGTTATTTGAATTTTCCTTCATCTATTTTTCTCATTGGTTTTTAATTTTTATAATTATTATTATTATTTTTTTTTTTACTTTTAAAGAGGTCACAAATTAAGAGGCTACACTCGCTTTTAACAATCAAGGATTCAGCAGTAAATGTTCCTAGAAATCTAGAGGCTAGACGAAGATTAGAGTTTTTCACAAATTCACTTTTCATGTCAATGCCCATCACCAGGCCTGTTCGCGAAATGTTATCTTTCAGGTAATTACTAATTTGCCCCTGATTTGAACGTTTTTAACCAATTAAACCACTTGGGTACTGATAAAGTTTTGAAATTTTTTGAATTTTTCAGTGTTTTCACTCCGTATTATTCAGAGACTGTTATTTATAGCATGCGTGAGCTTCTAAAGAAAAATGAAGATGGAATTTCTATTCTGTTTTACCTTCAGAAGATTTATCCAGGTATTATGTCTTTCAAATTTCAATTTTCAAACTCCAATACGTCTGGAATAGTAGGGGCATTTTTGTCATTTCCTTTTTGGGTTTTGCAGATGAATGGAAAAACTTCCTTGCACGTCTTGGACATGACGAAAATACCCCTGAATCGGTTCTTATTGAGAATGAAGAAGATAATCTTGAACTCCGATTTTGGGCATCTTATCGAGGACAAACATTATCAAGAACCGGTATTTTTTTAATTTTTTTTTTCTTAAATTCAAACTTTGTTAATTTTTGTATGTTGTATTGTTTACATTTTGTTTAAACCATATACAGTGAGAGGAATGATGTATTACAGAAAAGCCTTAATGCTTCAAGCCTATCTGGAGAGGATGACAGTTGGAGGTTTGTGTTTTAAATATATATATATATATATATATATATATATATATATATATATATATATTTATTTTCTAATATACTTATATTACACTAGATGTGGAAGCTGCTGTTCCAGCTAATGAAGCAACAGAAACAAAAGGCTTTGAGTTTTCTCCTGAAGCAAGAGCACAAGCTGACCTTAAATTCACATACGTTGTCACATGTCAAATTTATGGAAAGCAAAAAGAAGAACAAAAACCAGAGGCTGCTGATATTGCATTGTTATTACAAAAGTCAGATATATAAATTTTACTCTTATGCTTGATTCTATATTCTTTTTCTAATAATACCAACTCTTTTTTATTTTTCTAGAAATGAAGCACTTCGAGTTGCTTTCATTGATGAGGTGGAGACTTTGACTGGTGGGAAAGTTCAGAAAGAGTTTTACTCTAAACTTGTGAAGGGTGACATAAATGGGAAAGACAAGGTTCATATCTTTCTATGATTATTAAATATTTATTTATTATATTACTTATTTACTTAATTTAAACTAAATATTTATATAATGCAGGAAGTTTATTCTATAAAACTACCTGGGAATCCAAAACTTGGAGAAGGAAAACCTGAAAATCAAAATCATGCAATTGTTTTTACACGTGGAAATGCTCTTCAAACAATTGACATGAATCAAGATAATTATTTTGAAGAAGCTTTAAAGATGAGGAATCTTCTAGAAGAATTCCATGAATATCATGGTATACGCCCTGCTACCATTCTTGGTGTCAGGGAACATGTTTTTACAGGAAGGTATAAAATTATAAATAAAAAATAATAATGTATTTAGTTATTTAACACACACATTCAGAAAGTTTTAATTTTGTTGAATCATTTATGCAGTGTTTCTTCTTTAGCATCCTTCATGTCCAATCAAGAAACAAGTTTTGTAACTCTTGGGCAACGTGTTCTTGCAAGTCCTCTAAAGTAAGTTTGACTTTTCTATTCAAGCGATATGTGCTCTTGTTCCCAGGGGTATTTTTGTCATCTTGGTGATTTTAAATTATTTTTCAGGGTTCGTATGCATTATGGTCATCCAGATGTGTTTGATAGAGTCTTCCATATAACACGGGGTGGTATTAGCAAAGCCTCTCGTGTCATCAACATTAGTGAAGATATTTATGCAGGTTTATATATAATTCTAATAATAATAATATCTTTTTCTCGCTTTATTTCTTGTTTTTTTAATATATCTAATATCATCTTGTGAAATTCAGGATTTAATTCAACTTTGCGTCAAGGAAATATCACGCATCATGAATACATCCAGGTATTTGTTATTTTTTTAAAAATATTTCTTCCCTTCTAAAAGTAAAAAAAAAATTGTTTTTATTTTGTTTTTTAAAATGTTGTGAAGGTTGGAAAGGGGAGAGATGTGGGGCTGAATCAGATTGCTCTGTTTGAAGGAAAAGTAGCTGGAGGAAATGGGGAGCAGGTTCTTAGTAGAGATATATACAGACTTGGTCAACTCTTTGACTTTTTTCGGATGCTTTCATTCTACTTTACAACTGTTGGATTTTACTTCTGCACCATGGTACACTACACACTTTTTTTTTTATTAATTTTTATAAACAAAACGGTCAACAACTTTTTATGTTTTGATATGCAGTTGACAGTGATCACAGTGTACATATTTCTCTATGGAAAAACATATCTGGTAAGTTTTAATTTTATTTTATATAAAACTTCTCGTTACTGTTTTATATAATTTTCATGTATATATTGTTAGGCATTATCTGGAGTTGGTGAAGATATTCAATCAAGATCTGAAGTGCTGGAAAACACTGCTCTAAATGCAGCCTTGAACACACAGTTCTTATTCCAGATTGGTGTATTTACAGCTATACCCATGGTTTTGGGTTTCATCTTAGAACAAGGATTCTTAAGGGTACGTTGGTCTTTTTTCCATTGTTTACATATATATATATATATATATATATATATATATATATATATATATATATATATATATCTTTGTTGTTGCAACTTGCAATGCAATGCAGGCTGTTGTCAGTTTTATCACAATGCAATTTCAGCTTTGCACTGTGTTCTTTACATTTTCTTTGGGCACAAGAACACATTACTTTGGTAGAACAATTCTTCATGGTGGTGCAAAGGTTTGTTTTTCTTTTTTTATCATTTTATTATTTTTTATAATCTAATTAAATTTTATTCCAAAAAAACAGTATCATGCAACTGGACGAGGCTTCGTTGTACGACATATAAAGTTTTCAGAAAACTACAGACTTTATTCACGTAGTCATTTTGTCAAAGGGTACTCTTTTTTTTTTTCTCTCTCTCTCTCTCTCTCATGGTTTTAATATTTATTTTATTATTGAAACAGAATGGAAGTGGTTTTATTGTTAGTGGTGTACATTGCATATGGGTACAATTCAAGTGGTTTAGTAGGCTACATTCTTTTAAGTGTTAGCAGTTGGTTTATGGCCATTTCATGGCTTTTTGCTCCTTATTTGTTCAATCCATCCGGTTTCGAGTGGCAAAAGTGAGTTTTCTTTCTTTTTTCTTTATTTTTTTATTACATCATTTTTATATTTTATATATATATATATATTATTTGTTTTCCAATTTTAGGACAGTAGAGGACTTCAGAGACTGGACAAACTGGCTCTTCTATAGAGGTGGAATTGGTGTCAAAGGAGAAGAAAGCTGGGAAGCTTGGTGGGATGAAGAATTGGTACACTACAGTTTTACAAAAATACCCTTCTTTTTTCTGTTACCATTTATTTACATACAATTCTTAATTCTTAATTATAATAAAATGTGTTTTTTTTTTTTTTGTTTGTAGTCTCATATTCGAACATTTGGGGGGAGGGTTATGGAGACAATTCTGAGCCTAAGGTTTTTCATATTCCAGTATGGTGTTGTTTACAAATTGGATGTGCAAGATACAAATACATCATTATCTGTAAGAATTTCAATTCCATAATCTACACAAACTTTAATTCTCAAGAATCAAAATGGTATATTCTAATATTCCTTCATTCCTACAGATATACGGTTTTTCATGGCTTGTGCTTGTAGCCCTCACAATCCTTTTCAAGGTACACAATAAAAAGCTCAAAAAAAAACTCGACTCTTGTTATTTTAATATCACTCTCCAAATTCTTACCTTTTTTTTTAAATTTTTTTTAAATTACAGATATTCACATTCTCCCAGAAAATCTCAGTGAACTTTCAACTAATCTTACGGTTTGTACAAGGCGTTGCTTTCATGCTAGCAGTCGCTGGAATATCCGTGGCCATCGCCCTTTCTCCCCTCACTGTCACTGATGTCTTTGCCTCCATCTTAGCCTTTGTTCCCACCGGCTGGGGGTTACTTTCGGTATTTTCTTTTTTTCTCTTCTTTTTAACTTTCGAATGCAAGGGTAAAATGGTCATTTATGTTTGTTGTTGTTTGTAGATATGTGTGGCGTGGAAGCCGGTGTTGAAAAAGATCGGGTTATGGAAATCAGTGAGGTCGCTTGCTCGATTGTATGATGCGGGAATGGGAATGCTGATATTTGTCCCGATTGCTTTGTGTTCATGGTTCCCTTTCATCTCAACCTTTCAAACAAGGTTAATGTTCAACCAAGCCTTCAGTAGAGGGCTTGAAATCTCACTCATTTTGGCGGGAAACAACCCTAATTCTGGGATATAGTTGTGTTTTGTACATGTAGAGAGAGAAAAAGAGATAATGGTTTGACTTTGGATGTGGTGGTGTGTGTTGGTGTTTAAGATGACTTTGATACCAAGATTTAGTAAAAGTACAAGTGTTTGTAAATTATGAGGGTGTAAATTTTGTAGGATTTTGGGAATCTTGAATATGGAAAGTGGAAAGTTTTTGTGGTATCTTCTAATTTATAATCCATCATCATAACATCTTGCAAACTTGTCATAATACAAAAATCGTAATTGGATCAAATCTTTGGGTTTTGTGTTATTGTTTTTTTTTTTTTTTTTTTGAGGTTTGTTGAAAGCCGTTTATAAAGAAATTCCAAACACCCTATTAGGGTTGTGTCACATTTAGGTTCGCCATTGTGAATTTGTTTGAAAGCAAATGAGGTTAAGTTTTAGATCATTTTCACAACTAAACAAACATGGCATAATCAAGGACGAATGAAGCCAAATAGGTGGTGGTTTCAAATTGACGAGGATGTGTAAATAAGGGATAGATTTTGCGTTTTGATTGTGGTTGTAATTTTAATTCAATTTCAAATAAGAAAATAACAAGAAGAGTATAGTGTCATTTTAAAAGGTTTAACTTCTGAAAAAGACTTAACTTCAACTTTAAACTCAAACCCTAAATTGTGCAACTTTTTTAAGGCCCACGACCAGTTACATAAGTTCATGCAAAGTTAAAGTATTCAAGGATTGGGCTCACGGCCTTGTGCACTTGTTGTTTGAAATTTGAATTAAATATGCTTGAAATAAATATAAATAAGGATTATAGAATTAGTAAATTTATTGACATACGAATGCCTTATTCATTCCAATCTTTTATTTTGCATAAATATAAGATATGTCGGTAAAGTATGTTAAACGTGATTTTAATGTTTAAACATTATCATATCTTTAAACTATTTTAATCTATTTTAAGATGAAACTTTTACAAAGAGTTTGAAAATTATTCAAATCATTTGCGGATACGTCTTATTTTACGACTTCATATTATAAACAACTTTCATAAGCTTAATATCAATCATGAATTCAATTTTTTGTTCTTTCTCAATTTGTTTTATTTTCGGATTATATAAACAATCCTAGATTTTGAGCAAATTACGTTTGATTGTCCATGTTGTCTGGGTTAATTGGGTTCAGTTAACAATGTTAGGTCAAATAAAATATCATAATTAAAAAACCAAACTAACATAAAAATGTGTGAGTAATAACAAGTAAGCTTGGAAATCCAAAGACCAAATAATACAGGGGTTGGTAACGATTTTAGACATGCATGCACCGAATCATAGCAAACAACTTATTATTTATTTATTTATTTTTCTTTTTAAATCATGTTTTTTATGGAAAAAAAAAACAAAATATAACAAAATTCACGGTTTTTCATTATTTTTTTCAGAGAGATACATGTTAATATATAAAAAAGAATACCACTTTGTTGTTTTAGTAGTTAGATGTTAATTTATATAAAAATAAATAAATAAATATATAAAACTTCATAATATTTTGTACTCTTGAAATATACATTAATATCGATATATATAAAACAACCTTTTTTTTTCAAAATTTTGTCAAATTTACGTGTATTATTTTTTTATAAAGAAATAGCACGTGAATGCTTATTTACCCGGCTTTCCAATAATTATTGATCACTTACATGTGAATTTTAATAAATTAATCTATGATTATCAGTAAATTTATTAGTGTATGATCAAAAACTTGAAATCCTTAAAAAATAAAGTGAATTTATGTAGATTCATAATAATATAGTTAAAATTCACATGTGAAGATGAACTTTTGTTTGAATTCACATATAAATTTGATATATCTAAATTAACGATCGTTCACATAAATATTATTAATTCATATTCGTCTTCCAAATGTGAATATGGACTATGAATCTATCGATTCTAACAATTGTTATATACTATGACCATTCATATATAATTTAAAAATTAATATATAATTTAAAATTAATATTCTTTGTATTGTATTCATTATTGATTTGGAGAAGACATATGTTAATGTATGCTAAAGGTGATTTGGAGGACCTTGGAATAAAGAAATGTCCCGATGAAATATGTCATGGATATACACTATATGTGTTGTTGTTCTTCGACATATGTGCAGACCCTATTTGGTAACACATCATCCTTTCTGGTTGATATTATGCTCCACGAGGGTTCAAATCTTAATAGGTAGATAACTTCACCTTAATCTTTTACTAGATGTATCACGTGAGATCCGAGGGGGAGTGCCTTCATGTATAGTTTTGACAATGACATTGTGTTGATGGCTATGTATATGACTGAAATAAAATGATCAGTTGGATACGTGGAGAATGATGTTAGAAGAAAAAGGACTACATATCAACATTGTTAAACGAAATATCTTTGGTATAATATTAAAGGGGGAAACGAATGCAGAAAGCGTATACGTAATTATAGGGAATCAAACTCTTATCCTCAAGTAACGCTTAAAATATTTGGTGTCTATGATCCACAACGGAGGATGTGTGGATGGATATGTCACCCCATCGCTTAAATGTGGGGTTGCTTAAATTGGAGGGCGACCTTAAGAGTATAATTTTCTAGTAAGGTCCCGTTGAAATTGAAAATGAGGTTTTATAAAGTAGCTATTAGGCTTGACATGTTATATGAATCCAAATATTACACAAGAAAAAAGGATTATGAAAAGAAAAATTAAGAAACAAAATTAAGGATGTTGAAGTAGATGTGTTGTAGAACTTTGTTAGATATGATATTTAATGCATTTATATGAAATATATTAAGAGTAGTGAGCATTACCAACAAATTTAGGGAATGATGGCTTAACTGTCATGTATAAGTCCAAATGAGTCTATCATTAACAACATTGAATATATTATATGCATTAATGCTTGAGTTAAGAGGTGGAGATATCGTCGTGTCAGGAAGTTAAGGATAATGTGAAGTGTAACATCCCAAAATTCAGAGCAAAAAATTTCATTTTTAAATAGGTAATTATAAAACCAGTAGTCTGAAACATCAATAAGGTCAATTGTTATCATAGTCAAAACCAATATGTCAAATAACTAAAACATGTCATAGAAAAGTAATATCAAAGTACAACTCCCAAAGATCTCATAATGCGGAAAATCATAGTGTGATGCGCTGCGATCATGCCGACTCCTTTCCTTTTGAAGAAGAAGTACCTGAAACCAAAACTGAAAACAATATGCATAAAGCTTAGTGAGTTCCCCCATCATACCACATAGTTACATACTGTCAAGCATATCTGGGTGCCCAGCCTACCCTGTTGAGCATACCATACCTGAGTGCTCAACCTACCCATGCCAGACATACTGGGTGCCTGACCTACCCCTTTCAGGCATATCTGGGTGTCCGACCTACCCTGCCAGACATATATGGGTGCCCGACCTACCCTCTGGTTTATCTCAACTGCTTATGGGGTCTATTTCAACCCTATCACTACCACATAATAACATATCATAACCATACTGTCAGACATATTTGGGTGCCTGACCTACCCTCCAGTTTATCTCAACCGGTTACAAGATCTAATCTACCCCTCCTACCACTATCACATAATATCATAGCATACTAGCACATAAAGCATGACAGATAGTGACATACCAGACAATTATCACAAAGACAATCATCTCTACTATAATCAACTACTAGTGGGCTGACATTGGTGCCTTCGACCCACTTCTACAAGAACGTAACTCACCTCACACTGCTGAAGTCCATTGTAGGAAATCCTTAGTTACTGTCTTGGTAACTCCTTAAGCTATCAATACCAAAATATCACCCAATTAGCAATAGGGTTCCAAACCATGACCCATAATCCTTACTTAGGGTGAAATGACCGTTTCACCCCCGACCCATCAAGGCCCAAATTATAAAATCAATGAAAGTCCATCAATGGCCTAATTTTCCAACTTGGGCCTAAACCCTTACACGAAACCACCCTTTAGAACCCATTTTATACTTCATAACCCTACAGGGGTCAACCTTGGTCAAAGTCAATTCAAGGTCAAAGTCAACATCCAAGTCAAAGTCAATGCTCCGAGTTGACTCAACTCGTCGAGTTGCCGTTCAACTCGGCGAGTTCCCAGAATCATGATTTCGTGATCCAACTCGTTGAGTTCTTCTATGAGCTCATCGAGTCCATCCTTGAACTCGTCGAGTCCCTCAGTCTGTCAGACCCTTCTTAACTCATTAAGTCCTTATTCTTCATATCAAGGCTATATCTTCTGGATCCAAGTTGGAAATATGTCTAGAAGGGTAAAGTTTCCAACTTTACCCATTAAGGACCTCTCCTAGCGCATAAAGCTCAAACCTTAACCCCAAAATGACTTAGATCCAACTCCAAAGGCCATCAATACTTCAAGATAGACCATGAGGTCATAGATTTGGACTTAAAGGACAATTTGGTCACATAAAGCTCCCATCTTTACTTGCATGTATGACATAACATAGCTTAAAAGACCAAAATGATGGTCTAAAGGTTGCATGGGACTTCCATGGCGATAAAGTTGGCACCTTTATGCCATGAAGTTCCTTCAAGGCCCAAGATCTGAAGGGTTTGCCCAAATGGGACGTCCAAATCCCAACCATCAACTTACTTGAACAAAACATGAAGCAAAACATCCTAAGACCATATCTAAGCTTGCCATGGACAAGGTTGAAGCGTTATACCTCAGATGAATCATAAATGAAACCCAACTTCTGGATCTACTCTCCTTCCACACGTTCTTGCTCCTCCTTCAAGTTTATTCTTCTTCAAACCCACCAAGAATGCACAAGATTAACTCACAATCACCAAAAATAACTTAGGGTTTGGAACTTGGAGGCTGGAAATGAGGCCAAACCCTAGAGCTTAAGTTGTTTAAATAAGGTGCAAAGTCCCGATTTTAGGGTTTCCCAAACCCAGCCCAACTCGTCGAGTTGGTCCCTATGGACTCAAAGAGTTGGCTTTCTAATTGAATGTTTTTCTTTTCTTAATCGACCTTCTAGATTCCGGGTGTTACATGAAGCTTGGCATAAAAGTGTTTTACTTTTCCGATGACATGACGTTATATATGAGGGTGAATACGATAAATATCATAGTAGATGAGTACCCAACCTATTATATTATGAGTAGTGTCAGGGTTTGAACACAGGTGAACGTGTTACTCATCATATATTCTATATGTCTTACCAAATCACCACAAACCCAAATTGTTACTTCTTTCTTGATTCGTCTTATTTGCATGTTCTAAGATTCATATGCTTGTTTTTATGGAATTCTCATATATTTACCTGGCAACACTCTTCGACTTACTTTCACCTTATTTGCACCATTTGCATGTTCTCGATTATGCCTATGCAAGAGGTCATCTATATGACAGTCACTCTTAAAGTTATAAATGTCGACATTTATCTTCCCTACCATATTCTAATGAAATTTACAAGGTATGTTGTAAAATGACAAATTCTAAAATATGTTGATTAAAATTTATATTTTATCTTAAACGAACAGTAGTCTTAGATATTTAAAAGTTCAATTAATAGAGATTTTGAACAACTCGTACCATCAATTTCTCAAACAAGACTTAGGTGCTGTTTGTTTTTCCGAAGCCAAAATGTCTGCAGTCTGAGGACCACATCTGCAAGCCTCTGCAGCAGAAGAGGTGGACCAAACGTCTGCAGTCTGCAATAAGAAGACTGTTTGTTTTTTAACGTCTGCAGGCTGCTGAAATAAACTGAATTTTAAATAAAATTATTTTACAAACTTAAAATGATTTTTCAACACCAAAATTTTAATAATAATAGTCTTATAACATTGAAAATAAAATTCATGCAACTAAATTAGTCATACAATAAAAAAATGTTTTACAATAACAATTTCATTTAAAACAATTCAATCTATATTGTGCATCAACTGATCAACAATTTCATCACGTAACTGAGTCATATATTCACGGTCTGCTGCAGTACCATGTGTTGGAATCCCGTCTTCATCATCATCAATGGCCACATTGTTATTTCGAAACGGGACATTGGGTTCATCGTATCGTGCGAAATACTCATCACTCAATCCTTCTTTCCTTATATAATTATGAAGCGCGAAGCATGCCATGACAATGTTTCTTTGTGTCACAAACGGGAATGGTGTCATCCTCTTCAATATAGGGAAGCGTGCTTTCAAAACACCAAAAGCACGCTCAATGACATTCCGAAGTTTTGCATGTCCATGGTTAAATTTTTCTTTATTGGTCAATGCACGTCTTTGACGAAAATCTCCAAGCCAATACCTCACATTACGATAAGGGGCCATAAATCCTCGAGTGTGTGCATACACGGCATCACAAAGATAATATTTGTCTGAAAAAAATGCAAAACACTAATCAATTTTCAAATTAAAATGAAAATATTAAAAAAAAACAAAAAATTACTTGGTGGTGGAAACGGGAATGATGCTTGTGGATCGGCTACTGCTTCTGATAATATTCTAGAATCATGCGCTACCCCTTCCCACCCGGTCACAACAAATGTAAAAATCATATTAAAGTCACATATTGCCAATACGTTTTGGTAGCAATCTCCCTTTCCCCTACTTCTATATAAGTCTTGTTTCTTAGCAGGGACAACAACATGTATCAAAGTGCCATCAAGTGCACCAACTGCTCCTTTGAAAACCCTTCGTAGCCTCCTATTATGTCCTGGAATGTTTGGATTCGGATTAAAAGATGTTGGTACTATAACATCTTGTGCGAAAAGCATCATTTTTTCCAACACTTCATAAAAAATTTATGAATTGTTTGCTTCGAGTGTTGAAATCTCCGCTTGATAATCACGTAACGTTGATTATGTCCGATCATCATCAAAAACATAGCCATCTTTTCCTCAACTGATACATGTTTGCTGTCCTTTAATGAGTAATTTGCTCTAAAATGAGCACATAGTCGTACAAAAGATTCACGGGACATGCGTAATACTTCAACACATTGTAAACGATTACGGTGTAATAACTCCAATGTGTATTCGTGTCCCGTCATTTCCGAATCATTATCCCGCAATCGTTTCACACCTCTCTTCCAAAAATAACGGATGTATAGGTACATTAGAATTACGAGAAGTAACTTTTGATCGTGATCCATATGAACCTAAAATCAACAAGGTAGAACTTTAAAAAACATTACATAAACCATATTTCAAGTATCAAATAAACATTCCATTTATCATATTTCAAGCCAAAATAACATTACATAAACCATATTTCAAGTATCAAATAAACATTCCATTAATCATATTTCAAGTACCAACAAGGGCAAAAAGACCTAACAAAATAGTTCCAACAAAGGCAAAAACATTTAACAAAGTAGTTCCAACAAGGGCAAAAAGTCCTAACAAAATAGTTCCAACAAAGGCAAAAACATTTAACAAAGTAGTTCCAACAAGGGCAAAAAGACATAACAAATACTTTCAACACTAGAAAATCATCGAACAATCTTCCCATCCTTCAAAACTCCTAAACTGGTACCCGTCATCTCAAGCCACCCTCGTAATATCTCGGGAACATCGGGCAAATGCATCCACATCTCTCTCATGTTCATGGTTCCTCCAAAAATATGATATGCGACAAAGCGTAAAGGATCTGTAGGGCCTAACTGAAGGACCTCTAACTTCTCTAAACACTGAGGAATTGTATACCCTTTAGTCAAACTTTGTAGAGCTTTCTTCATTTCAAATGCTAAATCGTCAGCAGTAACAGAAGTTCCATCAGGTGAAGAAGCAGACGGTGAGGCACTAGGAGCTACAAGAGTTGAGGGTTTAGCCCTTTTGTTGGGGTTACCGGATGGTGTAGCAGTATATGGTGAACCAGCAGAAGGTGAACCAGCAGAAGGTGAAGCTGCAGAAGGTGAAGCAGCAGAAGGTGGTGGCTCATGATGAGAAGTGTCAACACCATCATCATCCATTGCATCAAAAGGGGTGGCGGTGATCTGAAGTGGTGGAACACGACAGGAGGATGCGCCAGCTACTGATGATGATTGGGTTGAGTAACTCCTAAAATTACCAGTAGCACTATTTCCATCAAAAAGACGTGCACAAAGATCTGGAAAAGGCAGTGGAATTGTTCTCAAAGAAGCAGCTTTCGGATGCCCCTAAACCCAAATGTAACAAGAAATAGTATAAGAATATTTGGCAACTTCAAACGTAAATGTTATATATATATATTATTGTATATTAATGTATATGTACCTTCTTAAAATCATCCCACTCCTCGGCTGTTAAATTAAAAGTGTTTGTTTGAGAATTGTATATATTACCGGTTTTGTTTTTTAAATATACCCATCCAGTGTATTTGGCTTTCAGATTGTCATATGCGTTTTTCATTTGTTTTTGAGTCAACTCAACCCTAAATTTCCCCTTAAGAACTCTTCCAAGCCTTATCCATGAATCTTTTTGCAAACTCAATCCTTTTCTACCAACACTCTCTACTTCTTCAATACAAGTATCCAATAAGCATTTTAAGTGCTCATTGGTCCATTGTTGTTTTTCTCCCATCTCTAATAACCAAATAACAATAAACAGTGAACAAGTAACATCATTATTTCAAGAAAAAGTTTTTATTTTCACGACAAATTTGTAATTTTGTTTTATTTTCAATCACAATAATGTGAAATTTTTTATTCAATTATAAATAACCTCAATTAGAGTGTTTTAATTCAAAGTTTTCTAAAAAACTTTATAAATCAAATAAACTTCACTTTAACGACAAAAACTTTACTTTTATAAAATAAACAAAACTTATGTCTCTTTTTGATGCTTTCTATCATATACATACAAAATCAACAATCATATACATATACACTATCATATAAATATACACAATCAATAATCATATATATATATATATATATATATATATATATATATATATATATATATATATATATATACAACCAAAACTCATATACACATAAACAATCACAATCAACAATCATATACATATACACTATCATATACATCTACACAATCAAAAATCATATACACATAAACAATCACAATCAACAAGAGAAAATGAAATCTTTTGATTCACAGTTATGTATATTGGCTTCCAATCAAAGAAAAATATAAATCCAATTTGTTTACAGGTAAGATTTTCTATTTGCTGTCAATTTGGCTGTCAATTTTCTGTGAAACAAAGATGTGAATCAAAAAAGAAATTGAACAAGGATGTGAATCAAACAAGAAATTGAACAAATATGTGATTCAAACAAGATGAATTGAAATTGAAATCGACAGAGAGAGAGAGAGGAAGGCAGCGATGGTTTTGATCGGTCAAACAAGATGATCGGTCAAACAAGATGTGAATCAATCAAGATGAATTGAAATTGAAATTGAACAAAGATGTGAATTAATCAAAGAAAGAGGTGAAGACAAACCAGATTGGTCGCTAGTTGAAGTTGTCGTTGTGACCTTGTTGTTCGCCGGCTGCTGCAATCGACCGTGATGGTCGTAAAATCGGAGGACGCCGGATCGGAGAGGAAGGCGGCGATCGATGGTTTTGATCGGAGAGGAGGGTTGCGACGGTGGTGGTCGCTGCAAGGTGGAGTACGATCGATCGATCGAGGGTTTTTTCTGGGAGGGTTGGACGAGGACCGGAGGCGGAAGCAAAAAAAAAAAAAAAAGACGCGTTTTTTTTAGGTTAAAGGGTTTGCAGACTTTAGAAGATGCTATCCCATATCTGTGTGGTGAAGACCTCGCGCAGACGTTTTTATGTCTGCGCACTTCAGAAAAACAAACAGACTGCAAACCATTGTGTCTGCGCGTTGTCTGCACCTCGCAAACAGAAGAGGTCACGCAGACCTGCAGAGAAAAAACAAACACCCTCTTAATCACTAAATCTTTGTGCGAATAACATATTTTTCAACTTTTAATAGTAAGTCAAACAGAGCTTATAAATTTAGATGTTTATTTTAACAATTTAATTATTATTTTACTTATATAATTTAGAATAAATTTTTATGTATTCATTTTTGTTACAATAAAAAGACATACAAAAAAGATCATATGCCTCGTTACATTTTCGCCTTTTACGGTTTTACTCTATAATTATATCAGTTTAATAGTATAAGTTTAAGAGTACTTTATAAAATTTCAATTTGGCTTTAAGAAAAAGTAAATAATATTAACAAAAACGGTTTTTATAATATAATATTCATTACTTTTCCTAAGTGCAGATATAACCTTAACCGACTCAGATTTGTGAACCGATTATAGCCGTCCGATCTAACAAATAAATCAAAACCGTCCATATCATCATCTATCTGCCTATATAAATCAACCACGGGCATTCTTCGCCTCCACATAAACGCTACCTTTTGCGATTCCCAAAACGAGAACTAAACATCGCAACACAAAATTCTTGATATTCATAAAATCAAATCGTCTATTCTGTGGCTGAAAACCATTAATCTTAACCCTGTTTGTGTTAGATCGGACAGATAATCGTGAATATCGAGAATCAATCTTGTTTTCTGATAGGTTTAGGGTTTGTTGATTTTCAATTTGGTCTGGTATGTGATGTTTGATCAGTAATTTAGCTACAATTGTGTTTGAATCGCGATTATTTTTCATTTACTTATTTTATTGTTTAGCGATCTCGAAATTAGGAGCCTTAGGGTTTTGAATTTGTTGTAGTTTTCTTTTCGATCTGTTTGGAATCATAGTTTGAATTTGAAAGAGGTTACCGATTTGTTGATACCGACTTTTTATCGGAGGCTTATAGACTGATTTCAGTTAGCAGTCCTGATGAACGATCAGTCTCAGATGATGAATCAATCGAAAATGGCGAATCAGTCGCAGATGATGAGTATCGGACAGCCGTTGCCGCCTGTGATGAGTCAGCCACAGCAGGTAATGAATAACCAGAACCCTCAGATGTTTGTGAACCAATTGATGAATCCTTCGCAAATGATGGTGAATCAATCGTTGAACCACCGTGGTGGTGGCTATGGCATGTGGCCTCCGCCACAAGTGGATCAACTCAAGTTCCAAAACCTTAACATGAAGCCTTCTGGACTTCCTTCTTCTTCATTGAAGTCTATGGGACCAAGAAACAACAAGAATTGGAAAGGGAAGAAAGGAAATGACAAATGGATGAATAACAACAACAACCGGAAGGAATTACCGGTGATGGGCGGAGGTGGTAGTCTTATCAACAACACCGGCGGCGGTGGGGCTGGATATAACCCCCCTACGCTTAACGAACTACAACAACAGAATCGTTTGAAAGCTAGAAGATACTTCCCGAAGAAGAAGTTCAATCATAACGGCAGATCCGCTCCTTTTGCTCCAAGAAACACCACCTCGTTTCTAATCCGCGCCAAAAAAGCCGGCGGCATTACATCTCTAGTATCACCATGTCCGGTAACACCTGCTGTTCTACCTACTCCGATTTTCTCTCCATCCAGAGAAGTTTTAGTAGACATGGCGAAAGAAGAGTGGGGTGTTGATGGGTATGGATCAATGAAAGGGTTAATCAGACTTAGATCAAATGAAGCCGAAGCACCTGAAGAAGATGAAGAAGATGAAGGTGGGTCAAGTGAGAGTGACGTTGAAGAACATGTTGAGGTTGAAAGGAGACTGGATCATGACTTGAGCAGGTTCGAAATGATTTACCCAAACTACAATGGCGCTGATCATAGTAGTTATCTTTTGGAAAACAGAGTTGATGATCAAGATACACATATAGCTCAACTGGAAGAAGAGAACCTGATACTGAAGGAAAGATTGTTCTTGATGGAAAGGGAGTTTGATGATTTGAGGATGAGATTGCAGTGTTTGGAAAGACAAGGAAGGGGAGCTGAAAGACTTATTGAAGAGGTTGTGGAGAATGATTCTGAAAATGAAAGTGAAAGCAGAGGGTATGGAAGATCAATGGAGGATAACAATGAAAGAAGTCAATGTTCAGAGGATAATAACAATGGAGATAATAATAATAATAATACTGAATTAAAGCAATCTGATAGCATTGAAAAGGGTGTTCAAACAATTGAAGATGTAAAGGAAAACGATGACAAGAAGAATGAAGTGTTGGAAGAAAATGGTAAAGATGAAGTTGTAAAGGAGGAAGAAAGAGTTGCAGATATGGTATTATGAGGTAAGAAATCATAGAAATATAAATTCCTGTGTTAATATGGAATCTGTTCTTCTGTCAAGTTTCTTCATCAATCCAAGTTATTATCCATATTTGCAAAACATGACAGAAGCTTGAAGTCTTTTTTTTTTTTTTTTTTTTTTTTTTTGGAGTTTTAGGTGAAAATAGGGTACTTATGTTGTTGAAGCAGTTGATGTAAACATTTGGCCTGATGTTTTTAAATAATATTGTCGTTCATGATTTCTTTTATAAAAGGAAGGTAATGTTTTTTTTAGTGATGTCTTATACTCTTTAGTTTTTGATTTGGTTAGTTTTGGGAAAAATGGCGTCTCGATAAAATGGTATGTAACGCAAATTTTTGAGACCTCAAAATTCTTGTTTCCAATTCTGAAAGTGATAAAATATTTGAATTTTGAAATGTTGTGTGGAAATATATTCCGAATAACATTTTGATAGTGAAATGTGATAAAACTAAGGATTCACGCAGATGGATGGAAACCTCAGGATATTTTGGATATTATGTTTAATGGGAAGTAATATATATATATATTTTATTATTTTATTAAATTATTGTGTATTCGAATGTTTGTAGAACTCGGAAAGTAGTTTATATTTTATAATGATATAAAAGAAGATAATTTACAGCTATGCAAAGAGACAATGTTTGATATAATGTTAGTTAAAAACTAACGTATATTATTATAATTAGTCTTAAAATTAAAACATATTTATATAATTATATTATTACGTAGATAAAATTAAAACCGATGTCAAAAATATTTCTAGATTTATAAAATCATTATGTAATTAAGTATAGAAAACGAGATTAAAATGCTGAATTATTTTTGAGATATATTTTTTATCTAAAAAAAATGAATATATTAAAAATTTATAACTTTTTATCCTTTTACATATACATCTATATCCATATATAAAAACAATTTTTTTTCTTTGGAAAATTCATTTCATTTTGTTGTTTTTTTAATGTCTAAACTTATTTCTTATTGAAAAAAATAAAATAAATATATCAAAATTTATATTTTTTGATACTCTTGAAATAAACATGGATATTGATATAGAAAAAAATTAGTTTTTTTTTTGACAGATTTATAATGTGAATATAGGTCATTTTGTTTTTATTATTCATAATGCGAATCTGACTTATTATTTTAATATTTTGATTATTCACAAATTAATTTAATGAAATTAAATATGAATCAAAGTATATTTCTTTGTAATTTTATAATATTTAACATTTTAATTAATCATAAATTAGTTTTATAAAATTAACAAATAAATTTATTCACACTGTGAATCTTAACTACGTACAAATTTAAAGTTTAATATGTCCATAAAGTCATTGTTACAAAAAACACAATTAAAAATATATTTTCAAATGAAGTTCCTATAAAAAGTTATGAAAGTTTGAAGTTGGTAAAAAGTAGAGATTTTTGCAAACCACCACTCACAAAAATCGCAAAACCACATACGAAAATCATGGTTATTTTGATATTTTTAAAATTTTGGGTATTTTGAGGAAATACCTAAGAAAATTTGGATATTATAATAAAATTCTCTAAAAATTATGATAGAAAATAGACTAAACTGCTTAAAGTTGTTGTAAAGGTAAAAAAAAGAGAAAAAGGTACTCTATAACGATTTAAAGAAAAACAAAATTTTCCACCTAAAATATTTTTATATCTAATATAATATAAGATTAAGACAAATTTATACTTATATAGATAAAATTAAAACGTCTACATTATATATCTAAATTTATATCAAGTATTGCATAAAAAATAAAAGCATTGATATAAAATTTGAGCAAACAGTTTAAATTAATTAGTATAATAAAAAATTAATACCAAGAAAATGAAAATATATTAACTGTTCATCCTCGCCAAATTGTTTAATACAACAGACTGAGTAAATTTTTTTTTTTTAACATTATGTAAATAAAATAAAACAGTCTCAAAAATATGTTGAATTTATACCGAATTGGTAAGATTTTGGGAGGAGACTAAGGCTGGAGGGAGTGGTGCCACAGGAACCGCACTCCTTCTTTTGACACATAGGAGCCACATCATTTTTACCACATCCAGAGAGTGGAAACCATGGTAGAGAAAGAGAGAGGTGAGAGAAAAGAGAAGAGAGAAAGACACATAAATAAAGAGAGAGAAGAAAGAGGGTGCGGCCATTTGTAGCCGCACTGCGGCCAAAACCGTAGGAAATCGCTTCAGGGGGCGGTGTTTGCGGTCCAGGTGACAAGGATGCGGTTTGGAACCGCAATCCACTCCTGCAAGCCTAACATTTGCAATGATAATTAGGAGCCCTTTTAGAATTGTCACTTACTCTTTTTTTTTTTTTATCATCTTTTAATTGAAATCTTTCAGATGGGATGTCCATGCTTTTTGCAGATGAGGCACCTATAATAGGGTTAATGACCTAGGAAGATAATAAAGTTTTAAATTTGTCAATATTAGGTCCTTAAGGTATTTTTTGTACATATTACACCAAATGATTGTTACAACCGTTTAAATGTCGTCCATTTAAACGTTAAACAGACGACATTTAAACAATTGTAACAGCCATGTTGGTGTAATATGTACAAAAAATACCTTAAGGACCTAATGTTGACAAATTTGAAACCTTATTACCCTCCTAGTCATTACCCTTCTAAAAGAGATTAGAGATACAAGATTTGTCGGGATACCCCTTTACTTGCCAGGGATACTTATTGACTTTGCTCTGGGCTCCGACATTAGTTGTTATCTGAAATTTATATAATGACATAAAAGGACATCCAAAAAATATGTTTTCTATAATTAATTAAGGGGTATATTTGAATCTTTTTTAAGTTGTCATGTTTGACAAGCCAAAAAGTTAGTTGTGACGCGCCAAACATAGCCTTAATCATTACGACTTTGATTATTATTATTATTGTTATTATTATTATTATCATTATTTTGTGAAAATGACAAAAAAATGTTATGTAAAATTTCAATTGAAACCGTTGGCTATCGTGAATGAACGACTAAAATAAAAAAACGAAATGATGAAGCCATCTAACTACATACTAATATAAATTATAAAAGAGTAAGATGAAATGATAAAAATATTGAAAATAGAGACCTAATATGGACAAAATTAAAACCTTATTACCATCTTTAAGCGGTTATAACAACCATTTTGGTGTAATATGTACAAAAAAGACCTTAAAGACCTAATGTGGACAAAATTAAAACTTTATTACCCTCTTTAAACGGTTATAACAACCATGTTAGTGTAATATGTACAAAAAAGATCTTAGGGACCTAATGTGGACAAAATTAAAATCTTATTACCCTCCTAAGTCATTAACCCCCTATTATATAATAAAAATTACGATTGAAAATCCGAATAAATGACTTAAATTAAGAGGAAAATGACAATAATATACATTTTTCTAAAGTTTTTCTACAAAATAGCGAATAATGATCATAAAACCACAATTTTTGCATGTCACTGTCTGCAAAAATCTAATTGGCCTACGACTTTTTTTGTTTATATTTTTGTAGGTCTCCATTTGCGAAAATCTAGGTGACCTGTGATTTTTTCCAAATTAGAAAATAAATAAATAACTTTTTCAATCCAACACCTGCAAAAATCTAGATGTCATGCAGTTTTATTTTTTGAGATTTTTGCAGGAGACCCTTATAATTGGGAGAACGAAGATAATTTGATGATTGTTATGTAGTTCGTATGTGAAAATCTCAAGATTACCTAAGAAAATCACTACTATTTTGATCATTTTTGGATATTTTGTGGAAAAAAACCTTATAATTTTTTATGGTTATGATTATTTTCTTTTAAATTAATTATAATAGAAAAATTCATATTAAAAAGATAATATTTTTATTATATTTTTGTCAAATTGTTATTCGAACGTTGAATTTTGTACCTCGATATTTCAAATCACATTTTGTTAAAATTAACTTATAGCATAGTACTATCTAATGTTATGTGACATGATGTTTCACAAAATTCATCATACACAACAACAAAAAATGGGGCCAAGTTGGGAACCCTTACAACACTTCCAAGTCGAATTTGGTTGATAACATTCTTTAGAATATGATCTTCGGTAATAACCCACTTAGGATCCATTTTTGATCGAAGGAAATAAGTGTCTTAAGGTACATGTTTAGAGAAACTGTACATATGATTCAGAGAGTTGTGCTTTATGTACATCAATAATGGAAGCATGCTATGACAAAAGGGGATTGTATTAATATAGTATTTTCATAGGGCATAACGTAAACTACGAGGTAGATGAGATAACATATGCAATTAATGCAACCAAATAAAAACTGCAAGGTAGATGAGATAACATATGTAATAACAAATGAAATAATAATAAGTTATCTGTAAATGTATGAGATAACATATGTAATAACAAATGAAATAATAATAAGTTATCTGTAAATGTATCGTAGCACAAAATAATCCCAATATAAAATCTCCATCATATGAATGTAGAGTATACACGTTTCAAGCTGTAAATGTTATCCTCAATTCCTCATTGGGCACATAAACATTAACATCCATCAATTGGCATCTATATATAATGCATATATCCTTACATGCATATTGCATACTTTGCAGTTTTGTAATTTTTTTCCTAATATTATTTTGCATCAATTAACTTACCTTAGGAATGATATTATTTTGCATCAATAGAGTAGTTGTTGCTCCCATCAATGTAAGATACATGTAGAGTTTTTGTTTATTCTCCAAAAGAGTATTAAATACTTCAAGATATATAAAACTATATAGCATTAATGTAGGATATACTAATAATTTGTAGCTGTGGATCTACTACTGATTAGTAGTTGTTGATCAATTAGTTAGCTAATGATATAATCTATCTTCAATTTTAGTAAATAGATACAAAATCAGTATCTACTATAAAGGGAGATTGACTGCAAAATTCTTTACTTGCTATTTCTCTATAATTATTTTATTTGTTAGCTCCCTCCTAGTTTAATAAAATTAAGCTGTTTAAAGAAAAAAGGACATTGTCCCTTCACTATTCGGTTTGTCGTATACTCGTATGTAGTATCAAACTAGTCCCAACACAACTTTGGAGGTTTTTTTTTAATAAGGTTTGAAAAGTAGGTGAAGTTAAGGTATGTTCTTCAACCAATTACAAAACTTGATGTAAACATTTAGCCTGATATTTTTAAATAATGTCTTTCATGATTTCTTTTATTTTAGGAAAACTTATTTTTTCAAAGTAAATTAAACGGCTGGTTCTTATGGTTAAGGGTTATTTACGAATTTGGTGTTTGGTTCTTAACCTCTTTTTTATTTATTTATTTTTTTAAAAATTATTATTATTATTTTTAATAATTTGGACAGTTTCTATGATAAGGTTTTGTTGCTTCTATGGTCATTCCCAAACATAAAATGACAATTTTATCCTTAATTATTTTTGTTTTATTATTAAATAAATTAAATTATTAATATATTGTTGGAAAAATGACCCACCTCACCCCAATTCTCTTACAGTTTCTGTCACCATCTCTGGTCACCATCTTCGGTAACAAATCCAATTCCCAGCACCTGCTCCGCTCATCATCTCCAATTATAGATCCAATACCACTTAAAATCAATCAAAACTCAAGACAAAGCTACCTAATATTCAACAAAGTCATAAATTAAATCCAAAACCAAAATAAAACCTGAAAATCAAATCTAAAATAAAAATGGAATCTACGACGCAAATCCAAAAATCCAAAATCAAAAGATGCAATTGAAACTAAAATCCAGTCGACTCCCAAATCCCTAAAGCGTCCCCCTTTCGTAGGTAGCAGGCGAACAACCCTCTGATGGCGAGTGGTTGAATGGTTTCCGACGTCGATGTGCCACACATGACTAAAGGAACTCTCTAATCTCGTGGAAATCGAAACCTTGACCCCTCTGTTGGTTTATCAGTTTGTCATTAGAAAACTCACAAATAACCAAACCCTAGCCTATCATTCCTCTCTTTTTCTCACCGAAAACATCTCTAGAAAACTCATCGGTTTCCTCTCATCTTATCCCTCTCTTTTCTTGCCGGAACCCTAGCCGACGCCTTGTTTGAGTTGTGGTTCGATTTCTCAAAATCAATTTGCACTCTAAAGCTTATATACAAGATCAATTTTTTGAAAATCGATTTTCACAGGTGGGTGAAATGATTTTCGAACAGTTCGTCGAAATCATATGTGACATCCCAAAAATCACGGCCAGAAAAGATCGATTTCATTTATGCTTTTTAAAAATAATTTTAGAGTACATCCTTTTGATTTAAAAGAGTTGCGAATTTGTTCCCAAAACAAAATATGATAAAATAATATTTATCAAAGCATTTCATCAAGAGATGCATTTTCATTATATAATCAAAACTCGGGATGTCATGTTCCGATACAAACCATAAAATAATATTTATCAAAGCATTTCATCAAGAGATGCATTTTCATTATATAATCAAAACTCGGGATGTCATGTTCCGATACAAACTATAAAGCATAAACGATAACATTACAAGTCATTCAACAAATATATACATATACAGTCTTGTAAACAAAACAACTCGATGATTCATCAATCTTACGCCCTTGCGCCACTTCCTGTAATACAAATAAAACTGAGTGGGTCAGGCTTGGGAGCCTGGTGAGCATATAGGGTTTTCAACCCAAAATAAATAAATTATATTTAATTTCACCAACCAATCACTATCCCGATTACCCATTCCCGTTATCCTCACTTTACGTCCCTAAAACAACATCTATAAATAAATAAATTATATTTATACGAAGTCAGATTTGGGCGTTCTATATATATTCGGAAACCTCGTTTCAACTACTACCACATTATCCAAAGATAACGAGTTTATTTTACACTTAAATTTTGACGCTCATTTTATTCTTAATTAATCCAATCCCATAATTAAGCAATTAAGCACGAAACACATAATACACTTCTATTATTTCAAAACGGGTTACAAAGGTTAACTTAGACTATTACATTGCTAAAAATGGCAAGCCCAGAAACACAGACGTTACATCATAAGAAGACACCATATTCATGGGATTTTTAAAACAATGTCGGTCGTGGTTGTGGTGAAGAAACATTGTCGGTGGTGCATTACCAGAAGTAGTCGCCAATGATAACACTTTGTGGATCGATGACGACAAGATTAGGGAAGTGGGGGGATGAAGGCAACAAATGAAACACAAGTTTCTTGATGTTTTTATAAGTGTATTTGAATTTTGATTTGATTTTTTATATTGTTTAATTTATTTAAAAATAATTGGAATAATAAAAATGAATTAACAAAATAAAAATAGTCTTGAAAGCAAAATAGTTATTTTATGTCTAAGAACGACCATAGACACAACGAAAACATGCTATCAGTACTATCTAAGTTTAAAAAAATCATGAACCAAATAATACAAATTATTTGAAATTATAGAGACTACCGATGTAATTTTTTTTTTCATGTAGTTGGTTTTGTTCTTCATATATCAACAAAGTTGGATTTTTATTTATCTATTTATTTATACATATAATATACAATTGCCTTTCATATTAAAGAAAAATTTTGATATTAAAGTTTTAAGTTTGTCAAAATATGTGTGTTTTATTCATGTGAAGATTTTTTGTTCATTAATTAATGCTTAAAGTTTATAATTTTTTTTTTATTTTTCTATATTTTTTTTGCCTTTGATATTTTTATTTTCAGGGACAAAACCGATAAAACTTGACAAACTTAAAGATTTTCATGTCAAATTTGGAAATATATTTAGGTTAAAAACATAAAAGATTATAATAAGAAATTTGAAAAAGATTTTTTTTTTAATAAATTTGAAAAACTTAGACGATCCACATCGCAGCCTTTCAATTGGTTTTGCAATGCAGCTGTTTCATATTTCATGCCACATACCTTTACTTCTTGCTATATTTGCAAGCCTTGCAAACACATAATACTCCATATTTAATAATATTTAATTACATTATCTATTTTAATGACTCCATATTTAATAATATTTAATTACATTATCTATTTTAATGAATTTAATATTAAATGGCACACTTGTTTTGTTTGCAACACTTTGAAGATGATGCTTAATTGGCATTGCAACAATGGATTGCAAGAGCACCGATGTGGGTGCTCTTACTTAAGGTAAAAACATAAAAAATTTATAATAAAAAAAAATAATTTTTTTTTGAAAAACTTTGAACATTAGCAATCAGAGAATCATATCATAAAAACAAAAACAATATAATTTCAACCAATAAAAATATTTCAAAATTTAATTATGATATTTATATAATAAAATGAAATGTCTTTTTAGCCAACTCCTTAAAAAACTGTCTTTAATATTGAAAGTCCTATTAAAAAGGACACACTACTCATATCCATTCGTGAACATCAAATTTATAATTTTCTTCAATTATCTTTAGACATATACATCTAATCATTTATATTTATGATTTATATATTGTAGCTATTGTTTACTGATAACAAAATAAAGTTGAAAAGGTAACAATGATAATTGTCTTAAGGGTTATGTTTTTCAACAAGAAACTCAAATTAAAAAATAGAGTAAATTATACGAATGGTTCCTATGGTTTGGGGTAATTTGAACATTTAGTCTCTAACTTATTTTTTTAACTCGGAAGATCCATGTAGTTTGTTTTTGTTGCGTGCTTGGTCCCTGTCTTACCTAAAAAGACTATTTTGTCATTGATTTCTTAATTTATTTAAATAAGATGGGGTAGGTAAGTAAGGTAATGTGAGATGGAAATGGGATTGGAGGTGTGTTTATTTTAATAAATTAAAAAATCAGGGCAAAATAGTTTTTTTATGTAAGACAGGGACCAAGTCCACAACAAAAACAAACAGTAAGGACCTTTTAAGTTAAAAAAATAAGTTAGGGACCAAACGTGCAAATTACCCCAAACCATAGGGACTATTCATGTAATTTACTCTAAAAAATATTTCGTTTGACGGTAAAAATTTTAAAATTTTATTTTAGAATAAAAAGTTTCTAACATGAATTCTGTTTCAAATAGTGTTTTGTGTCTATTATAACAAATTATTTGATTGTTTTTGTAAAATTACATATCTTTTAGTAAGTGGCTTTTTATATAACTTTGTATATTTCAAATGTAATTTTACATATTTAAAAAAGTTATAGTTATTTTATCCAAACATTCTACTCAAATAAAACTCACACCCTCCAACCCAAAATAAAATTATAGATTCTAGCTATTTTTGCTAAAAATATCCATTAATTTTTAGAATTTTCAAAAATGAATAATAATATTTACAAGTAACATATGTAATCAATCAATAATATTTTTCTTTAGAAAAATGAATATATTATAACTTACATTAGAAACATCAGATCGAGCGGTAAACTTTTTTTAACTTTCAAATCAACCAATTAATTTGGGAATATTTAATCCAATTAAACTAGTCAAATTGTATATGTCGACTTATTTAACCCTAACCATCATCCACATGGTTCAATATTGGCCTATTTGTCTGTTTTGTGGGCTTTTACATGATCACATGATGGTTGTACTGATTATTTTATATTTAGTAAACAATGTTTATTTTTGGTATAAAACATGCATTATGCAATGTCTTTAGTGACAGGCAAAACATGTCTCTCTTCAAATATGCAATTTGCTGTTACATACATTACCATTTATTATTAAAAAAATAAAAGTACAATTTGGTAAATGATCAAATCATTGTTGGTCAATTCATACTTTAAGAAAATTAAAAAAAAAAATAATTGAACTTTTGAATGATTACTTTAAAGTGCATGTTCCAAATAACATTATGTTAATATCACATCGTATATGCTTTTGGGGTCACTTTTGCTACATACATTTCTTGTTGTGTAGCTGGTAATTAACGTGTCAAAAATTCAAACTTCAATGTATATGTTTCTAATAAGATACATGACATTGTGTTGTTTGATTTGATATGATTTCTTTGCACTATCATTTTGACGTTATATCTAGCTAGTAATGAGAATTGTCTTGTGGAATGAGATTAGATTTGGATTATTTGCTAAGATTAAACATTCATTGCTTGAATATTTTGTTTAAAATGTCTCAAAACGAGTCATATTACCTTAGTAATTAAGAACAAGACAAAAAAAATTGAATTTTAAGACAAAGATATCTAAATAGTAATTGGGGAGGGTTTTAGGTGAAGTTGTGATATTAATTGGGGGTCAGTTTTGCACTTAATGCTCTCAAACAAGCTATGCACACTTGATGTAAACATTTGACCTAATGTTTTTAAATAAAGTTGGCTTTAATAATTCTTATTCTCTCGTTCTGAAAACAAAGATTTGGTTATTTTATATGTTTGAATAATTTGATTTGGTTGGTTTTGGTCTAATATAACAACAAAGCAGTCAAATTAATGCCCTTGGTTGGTTAGCCTCAGATTTTGATTTTGTATATTTAAATTTACAAATAAAATATGTTTTTTGATTGGCCAAAGAAAATATATATCTAACTAGATATGTTCAAAAAGTGACTATTCCTATCCATTCATGACCATATATTACTAATTTTCCGGTTAGCATATACAAATGCTTCCAATTATTAAAGTTCAAAAGTTCAAAGATAGACGTCTAACCACTTATACTTATTAATCCCATTATCATCTAATCACGTCCAAAGAGCTTCTACCCCAACAATAGCAATATCAGATGTTGTTTTCCCTCGATCTCATTCAAATCTTATCATGAATATAGATAAAATTAGGTGTTAGTTTAAGAGTAGATTAGATAATTTATCAGTTCATAAATAATATAAACAAAAGAAGAAAAAGTTGCCAAGGGCAAGGGTTTTTAAGACTTAGAGAACTCTTATCCTTGACCCTGCATGGGAAAGTGTGTTAATTTGACATTATAAATAGATCTTTTTATATGAATGTAATTCTATACAGAAAATGCATGCCGATGGTTATTAATAAAATCTCTCTCTAGAACGCCCGTGGATGCAACTCTATTCATCTGATCGAGTAATTTCCTTGTGTTCTTTATTTTTCGACGTATCTTTAATTTACCGTGTTTATTTATTTATCTATCTTTAATCCTAACAAAGCAACCCCCTTGACAATATATTTCATTGTGTTCGAGATTCAACTCGTCTTATTAAAGTGTGCACTCTGCACCATTGATTTTGCATTAGATCACACTTTGATCTCATTTGGCACTCATGTAGATTCCAATTACACCAAAATGATATGTGCCATTAAAATCATGAGCAAGATAAATGAAATAAGTTAATTCTCACAAGATACAATGGGGAAGGCAATAAACGATATAGGTAACATTGAGTCAAAGAAGGAAAGCAATGACAACATTGAAGTATTAGGAGGACATGGTATGAGGTAAGAAATCTTAAAAATCCAAATTCTTGTGTTTATATACGGACCAAACTTTCAGATTTCATGATGAAGCCAAGTTATTATCTAAATATGAGAATCGCTTATACATGTCTCCCGACAGAAGTACAAACCTTGTAGGACTTATTTTGCTTTAAATTTCCTTTGTTTTTAGGTTTGAAAAGTGGGTGGAGGGAGCATGAAGTGGGTTTTAGCTTTTTAGGTGAAGTTACTTATGGTACTGGTTGGAGATCTATATTGCACTTAATGTTCTTGAACCAACTTTGTAAACATATATTAGGCCTAATGTTTTTAAATAGTATTGTATTTAATGTTTTCTTTTATCTCGTTTTTGAGGAGAACAAAGTTTTGGTTATCTTATACGTTATATATAGAAGGACATGAGGAGGATGTTAGGGTCGGATTTTGATTTTGATTTTTTTTTTAAGAATCTGAACTTTTGTTTAGACTATACATTTAATTATCTATAAATAAAAAGCACACACAATTCCTGTTCAATTATGGCCAAATGATGTGTGTGTGTTTTTTTTAAGTTATCATATACAGATATATCGAATGATTTTTCTTCATACACAACAATTAATGTTGTGTGGAGTTATACAATATAATACTTTAATGCATAAATTATTATATATAAAAAAATTTGATGAATACGAATCAATTCCCGTAAAACTACCATGATTATAAATTATATCACAGTTACGTTACGTAATCGTTAATATTAGTGATCAAGAAAAAAAAAGTAATCACTAATACTTATTAAAAAGAATAATATATTATTAAGGTAATTAGTTTAATTTAGGGATAATAGTTATTTTTGTTGAGTGATTTAGGACTACACACTAGGGATTGTCATTAGAACAATTGGAATTGGAACCGGTCCGAAACCACATTTAATAAAACGATTCGGTTAGCGGTTCTCTACTTATAGCAAAATTGGTCCTAGTTTCAAAACCGGTCCCGTTCCACGAAAATCCGGTTAAAAAACCGTCATCGGTTTTTAAAATTCCGTAACTCACTCATATGAAGTCGAAATTACTTGATTTTTTCCCTATAATGTAATTTAGTGTTTTTACTTTATTTTAGACTATAAAAAACACATTTTGGTTAAATATTGAATCATATACAACCCTTGGAAGACAATATATCAATGTTGCGTTTTTTTTATGTTTCAACATGTTTTTTTTTTTATTTTGCTACAGTTTTTAAAATACTGTAACTCGCTAATATGAAGTTACAATTACTTGATTTTTTTCCCAACATTTAATTTAGTGTTTGTACATCATTTTAGTATGTAACAAATCATATTTTGGTTAAATATTGAATCACATACAAACCCCGTAAGACAGCATATCAATGCGACATTTTTTCTGTTTCAGCACGTTTTTTATTCTGTCTTGGTTTTTAAAATACCGTAACTCACTCATATGAAGTCGGAATTACTTGATTTTTTTTCAACATGTAATTTAGTGTTTGTACTTTATTTTAGACTGTAAAAAAACATATTTTGGTTAAATATTGAATCATACACAAGCCCCAAAAGACAACATATCAATGTTGCTTTTTATTTTTTGTTTCAACATGTTTTTTTGTCCTGGTTTTTAAAATATTGTAATTCACTCATATGAAGTCGGAATTACTTTGAAACGTCTCAAAAATACAACCCAACAATTTTGTTTTTAAATCATTATTAAAACCATAATATCATCGCCATAGTATAAAATCATAAACCATGTGTCTCAAAATATCATAATATCTGTCAACATATCGAAATCTCATATCAAATATCAGAGTAAATCTCCCAGGCTAAAAATTGTGGTGTGTGTCATGCGATCATCCCGAGCCCTTCCCTTTGCTAGTGGAAGTACCTGAAACCAAAACTGAAAACCGTAAGCACAAAGCTTAGTGAGCTCCCCCAAACTACCACATACCATATAAATAACATACAACTAGGAGATACGAGCCCCACCCACTCTCATGGAGATTCGGGCCCCGCCCACACTCCGCTACTAACATGTATACAAGTATCACACAGACAAGAAGTATATCTATCAAGCAATCACATAACTATACTCAAATAATACTATGAGATTCGGGCCCCATTCACACTCGTCTGCTAGGAGATTCGGGCCCCGCCCACACTTAGCTATTAACATATCACATATACGGGCCGACCTTAGTGCCTTTAACCCGTTCCTACTGAAAGGGAACTCACCTCGCAAGACTGACTGCTAAAAACTCGAATGAGGAATCCCTGTCTGCTGTTCCGGTGACTCTCCGGCCATCAATTCCATAACAACACTTAATCAAAATCTGATAATCCTTCTTAGGGTAAAATGACCATTTTACCCCTGGTCAAAGTCAACATCCTGGTCAAAGTTAACTCCCAGTCAACCCCAACTCGTCGAGTCATCTCCTAACTTGGCGAGTTCATGAACAACTCAAACACGTGGTCAACTAAGTCAACTCGTTGAGTCCCTTAACAGACTCGTCGAGTTCTTCCTATTATAAAGATCGGGACAACCCGCTTCAACTCATCGAGTCCTTTCCTGGACTCGCCGAGTTCCCCTTTCTCTTTGAGCCATCTTAATATATTAAGCCCCTATCTTTTGGATCCAAGGTCCTTGGTTCGTTTTCTCATTGGAATGGCCTTTCTAAGAGTAAAGTTTCCAACTTTACCCGTTCATAACTCTTCTTAAAGGTTTTAGACAAAACCCTAATTCCTTTAGGACATGGATCTTGTCCAAAAAGCCTTAGAATCTCAAATCCACGCATGCGAACCTAGATATAGGGTCTAGCTATCAGATGATCACTAAAAGTCTCAATCTTGCTTCCTGCATGGCCTTTTTGGGCTCAAAAGGCCATAAATACTTCTTTAGCACTTGCATGAGGACTCTAAGGGCATAAAGTTTGCACCTTTATGTCATCACAGCCTCTCAAGGCACTAGAATTGGAAGAGAAACTCATGGGTCAATCCTTACCCACAAGTTAGCAAATCTTCGACCAAAAACCCTCAAAAGAGGTCATAAATAGATCTAAGAAGAGAATGATCAAGTTTGAGGCTTTATTACCAGAAAATGCAGCTAAAGGAATGAAACTTCTAGATCTACAATCTTTTTCTTAAGTCCTCCAACTTCTTATTTCACAAGCTTCAAAAGGCACAAATAACACTCAAAAGTGGATGACACACTTAAAAAGCACTCTAGGGTTTCGTAGCTGAGGGTTTGGGATAAGGAGGCTGCAAATGAGGCTAAGGGGTGGGGATTAAGGTGTTTAAATATGGTGTAAAATCCTGAAATTAGGGTTTTACCCTGACTGAGCTACTCGCCGAGTCAAGGACTTGACTCGCCGAGTAGACAACTTAAACTCCAAGCATAGTCTGCCTTCTACTCGACGAGTTAGGGCTACCAACTCGTTAAGTCCTTCTATCAAAATAAATAAATAATTAAATTAAATTCGTACCAAGGAACGGGCGTTACATATTTGATATTTTTTCAACATGTAATTTAGTGTTATATACTTCATTTTAGAATGTAAAAAGTTATAGTTTAGTTAAATATTGAATCTGATACCAGTCCGGAAAGACAACATATTAATGCATCGATTTTTCATTTTTTAATATGAATGTTTAATTGCCTTTATTTTTTGGAAGCCAACTAAAATACATGTATGTATTATGAATTGCATCATCATTAGTTTCACCTTATTTATAACCAGTTTTTGTTTGAAAAACTAACCGGAAAACCAGAACCGAAACCAGCACCGACACCGGCATCGAAACCAACGGTTTGTTCCTGGTTCTTATGATTTCGCAATACCGGTTCCGGTTCCGAACCGTTCCGGTTCCAAAGTTCATCCCTACTACACACCCATATTTTGTAATACTCACTTTTCATCACGCTATCAACTCGTAGATGTTTTCATCAAATGATTTCCATAGTAGTCAATAAATATGTTGTATATTGTTATTTTGTTGAGTGTTAGTCTGTTAGCTTAATTGCAATTACTTTGTATATAATTTACATTTTGAGTGGAATGAAATAGTCATCCAGAATTATAAATTTGCCACAAGTTGGAATATGGCATAAAGGCAAAAAAAAGCCACTTTTTAACGTGGTTGAATCTGACTAATGGTTGAGGAGATAACGTGGCTGTTGTCTAGTCTAGCTTGACAATGTTTCTAAGGGAGGAGGGAGTCGTTCCCACCGAACCCACTGAACCCACTGTCATATCAGATTTTCTCTTTGATTTTTCTTCATCTTTCCCAACCCACAACATACAGAAATCCTATCTTTCTCAACCCACTCAACCCACTCAATTAAAAAAAAATACTAAACAACTAAGGTACAAGTCTTAAAACACATGGTACAAGAGAAAATGAGAGAGAGAAAGTAGATAGAGATGATGAAGTGAGTTCGTGAAACCAATTAAACAACCCGACGAAGAGGGAGTGGTACCGACGGTAACTCTATTGCTAATTAAGATTTTACCTTGATTATTTGTATATTTTTTTAATTGAGTGGCTTGACAAAGATATGATTTCCATGTGTTGTGGGTTCGGAAAGATAAAGAAAAATCAAAGAGAAAAGCTGATGTGGCAGTGGGTTCAATGGGTTCGGTGGGTTCAATGTGAACGACTCCCTCCTCCCTAACGGGAAAAGATGAAAGCTTAGATTATATTCTAAACATATTTGGGGTGATCGGAAGTTGTCTTTCAATTTGGTCCTTAGAACAATGTAATATATCAAGCCAACTTAGATGACTCTTCTTCATTGTCACATGTTATATTCTCCGAGCATCTTGTATATAAAATAGATTATGATATGCATTTTTCCAACAAGAATTGAATACATTAGTCTTTCTCATTGTTTCAAGCAAATTAAACGTTTTCTTCCGATCCTAATGCTAAAAACCATTAAAAAAATTACTATAAACAACAACAAAAAACATGAGAATTATAAATAAAAAAATTGGTTCAAATGAAAATAATAATTTAGTCTCATAAGAATATAACGACATCATTATTGATCAAATCATATCTAGATTTCATTTTTTTATATGTGAGTTTTTTCTAAAAAAGAAAAAGTTAAGAGTTTGTCGAAAAAAATGTCTAAAACTGGAAGATTACTTGTAACTTTTGCTAAAAGGAGCCAAGTTGAAAAAAAAAAGAAGGAAAATGCAATGTTTTTTTTGTGGAAAGAAGTTTGAGTTTGATCTGGAAAAAAGACTCAATATTGGGTCTTCTTGATATTTTTTGATATTCCTTCATGTGAAAGATTAGTCTCTTATACACTTTCACTTTACACTTTCACTTGAAAGATTGTTAAAAAGTAGATAGTAAAATATTAATGATTTTCTAGCATGGATCCTATCTAGAGCTCTCAGGATCCTACTTTTACTAGAGCCTTTGATAGGATGATATATTGCCAAAAGCCAGTTCCAACTCCTAGATTGACAAAGAATTTCGACAATAAGATCTACCAATACCTCTAACTCTCATCGTAAGTGGTGGTCCATGAGCATAAATGTTTCATGTCATATACAAAAATATTTGATTAGTTTGCTTTATTTATCTTGTTTTGATAATGTGCCGAGTATATATAATCTGGAATTCTTTTTTTTTTTTTTTTTTTTTTTTTTTCAAAAGACAAAATCCTTAAGTTAGAAATAGTATTTCAAAAATAGTTGTCTAGATTTTCAAACTAGTTCTTGTTTTTCTCGAAAATATTAACTTCATGTGTTTCAAAAATGTTCACTTATTTCGAAGATAAAATGTACATTTGTTTGTGAAAAACAATTACAAAAATGTAATCGCTTCACATGTTTTCGAATATATGTTTTCTGTCTTTCGACCAAATTATGAAGAAAACAAAATATAATGATTTTCGAAGTTGAAATTTCAAACTAATGAGAAATTGTGAAAAAGACAACACCTTATATAGAAGATATCACTTTGAAAGGAATATAGATATACAAAAATCTTTACATTTTCAAAGTTTATGATTTTCGAAAATCTTAGGTAGCTATATGATGTTTCATTTCCATAATAGGTGGTTAAAATGTGAGATTTTTTGTTTGTGTGTAATTAGATAAATACCTTAATGATAAATGTGGATAATTAATAAGTACAAGAGAAAAGACTACTTTGATCAAATATGGAAAAAAACAGATGGAGATGGAGAAAAGAAAGTGAAAATTAGGAGTGACAATCGTGTTGGTGTTGTGGATGGGAGATCAGAAATTCCAATCCGGACACGACTTATATAAATATTTGTGTCTTTCTGAACCCTAATCCGAATAAGCCAAACTCAGACATGACCTACGTAACACGATTAATTATATGGGTCGTAGGTTGGATTCAAGCTTGTGAGTCAGAATTGGGTTCGCGAGTCACATTTGTTTAATTAGGAAAATTTCCAAAAAATAAACTGCTAAGTACATTCAAATTCCAAAAAATTAATTGATAAAGTGATAAACACATCCAAATGAAAAGTTAAAAACATTGATGCAACCACAGCAAATGAAATCATCAAAATCCAAGTAGTGATACAAATAATTAAAAACGTTAATACAAAAGATACATGGCCACAATTCCAAATTCTACGATAACGTAAACACTTAATACAAGATTTAGACCTAGGGTAAAACCGGCCAAGGGAAAAGATATTTGAATCACATATTTAGTTATTAATTTTTTAATTTAATAAAATAAACAAGTTCACATGTCAAGTGAAATTATTTGCAAAACTAAACATGACTGGTATAATAAACATGTTGTCAGGTCAGAAAAAATCAACTCAAACGTGTATATCTTCGTGGTGTGTCATTGATCGTGTCAAGAATTACACCCTTGAGTTCTAGTCTCCTATTGTGAAAGTGTTATAAAATAGGTGGGATGTTGAATGTTTGTACTTTGTATGTAAATATTCCAAATAATGTTATGATAGTAAAATATGATAAAATAGGTGAACGATTAAAGGTTTGTACATAAATATTCCAAAAAAAGTTATCTTACTATTATATCCTATATGCTTTCGACTTTTGAGGTCATTTTTGTTGCATACCCTTTTTACAGCTAGTAAATGTTTCACGTGAAATGAAGTTATAATTGGATTATTTCGATGACTAAACATTTGTTGTTTGAATATTTTGTCCAAAATGTCACAAAAACAATCACATTTCGTAGCAATCCAGGACAAAATTTTCAAAATTTAGACAAAGATATGTATTGAGCTGTGGTTAAAGCATATACACCATTAATTACAATTCAACTCATTATCTACACCACATCAAAAAAGAATTAACATTTTCTTAATCACAATGTAAAAATCTTCAAAGTTCTCAAACAAGCAATATGGTATCTTGATCTTTTTTTTTTAAACTTCCTTTTTATAAAAATACAAATTCCGTATTTCATCAGCTTCCAACACGAATGTGGACAAAGAGAATCTTGCTATATCCCCGGCTTATCCTGATTTTGTCATCCGAATACCTACAAAAAATAAAAAAAATATAAAAAATCACCATGCAAATATAAAAGAGAATAAAAAAAATAGTAAATTTAGATTTGAGTCCTTACAAGACTTCCAATTTAAATTTGGTTACTAGCTCAACTGGAAGCCCATATGGTCCAATTACTATTGCACCATCATCCATCATCACATCATATATATTTGTGTCACATTTTCTACATCAAAAAAAAAAAAAGTTACACTTAAATATTTAAATACCAGTTTTAGGGTTTAAGGGTTAGGGTTTTTAAGATACTAATTGTGAAATTACTTGGGATAAAAACCTACTCAAATGTTCCATTCATGGAGAATTTGACCCCAAACAATATATCAACAAGAAACTTGAGTCTCCCATTTTCTTTAACAATCTAAATATTACAATAAACAATTTGGATTAATACAATATAGAAAAAATGAAAAGTTATTCAGCATCATAAGATTTGTAACAAAAAAATAAAAATAAATGTTTGTGTTAAAATTTTGAAAAGCTAGATTTGAACTTTGTACCTGTGAGCCCATAAGACCATTAGCTGCATTCTCTATCCAACTATCCGTTTCCATCTGCAAAAATATAGTAATTTTTTTAAGGAAATTGTTTAATTTTAGTGAAATAACTTAAATACCTTTTTTTTTTTTTTGATATTTGATATATAATAAAATTAAAACCTGTGAACTCCAAATCATTTGCCATTCGCCTTCAATGAGTTGTTGTTCATCTTTCGTTTGATTTAACGACATAAACTCCTCAATCGCCTTGCACAAAGACAAAAATTTTAGAAAAAAAAAAATCTAGAAAACAAACTTCCAAGATTCGTCGAGAAGATCTGAAATGGTTACCTGAATCACTGAACGACCGGTGGAAATTGCAGAAATCAGTCTTTGCCGGGGTTCCGTTTGCTTCTGAAGAACAAACGTCGTCCCCTGCACTACACCAACGTAGATCCTGATCCTTCATGAACATGGAGTTTAAGCATTAAAAGAAACATGAACTAGGATTACCTTATTTCCTCTTGAGATACGAAGGTTTCCGGATTCCGACAAGTATGTTGTGTCTAACCAACCTTTTGCTTCGTCTCCGAGGAGTTTAAAAGGCACCGGATATGGAACTTTGAAGGGAAGAAACTTGAATGAGAATGCTGCATTATCGAAACGAAAAAGAATCCTTTTTCCATCGTTGATTGCAGCGGCAGCCTGAGTGTAAACCAATTAGATCGTGTCAACTGTCAAAACGCAACAATCGAACCTATGTGAAGAGCGAGGAATTGGTCGACAATGGCGTACCTCGACTTTAAGTTCACCTATTGAATCGGAGAATTTGACGATATTGGAGACTCGTGGATCGTTTGTTTGAAGGTAAATTTCTTGGAATACACTGAACAAGTCGACTCCGACGAATGTTCTCTACAAGAATCATGAAGGTTTGGTTAATTTTGGAGGTAAATGTTTGCATTGGATCTTCATCGGAGATGCGGTAACATGTAACCTGGATCGGGGAAGCTGTTCCAGGTCTTGTTGTGAAAATCAATTGCCATCGGCCCTCGATTAGACTCGAACTGGTCTGCAGAATTGAGCTCACACTTGAATCGGATGAATAAAACTCAAAAAAGTTTAGGGTTTTTACACTACTTACAGGATCAGGGACACCTTTAGTAGCTTCTAGAACTGTCACGGCTTGTTCGACTTCCTACACAATTCAGAAATATAATGTTATGCGATTATAAGCGATGGCAAATTTGATGATTGGAGAAGACACGCAGTGTCATAATCATAGAATTTGGTAAGTTAAACAGACAAGAGGAAGAGGGTGTTACTTTGAGTTGCTGAGGAGAAGCAGAGCGACCACGTCCTTGGATGCCAATGAGACTACTGATGAGTGAGTTCTCAGCATCACTAAACGCTTGCTGAATCTGTTGTTCGTCGACTGTAGAACACGAGATACGTCGGAGAAGACGATGCTTCAGACAATCGGATGTGGGAAATGCGATTACAGAGCGAGGTCGAATCCTTCTTTGATTGATAAAAGTAGTATCGATATGAGGCAAAGGATTGAATCGAATCCCTAGATTTGCTACGTCGAGTGAGCAAACCATTTTGAATTAAACAAAAAACTGGATTTGGAAGGGAGAAATATCGGAGATAATCGCCACAGCATCCTGAACGATAATTCTTGTTTAGTTTGCACGGTTGTGATAAAATCAGACCCCACCTATATCTAGCTTTATCATTATCATTGGCTAACAATTACTCGACTTCATGAAAAAGGTGTGTGAATGGTGATCGCTAGCTCCAAAAATATCTTTGCTCGTTTGTAATTTCTGGAGCTGGATATTGAGCTTCAGTGTCTGTTTTACTTACCATTTGGAGTCGAGTTGTCAGCTCTAGTGATGCTTTTGTTACCAACAATTCTCCACACGACCCGCAATACGACACGAAATAAATGAGTTTGAGTTGAGTTTTTCAAACCGCCGACCCACCAACCCATTTATTAAACGGGTCATATATGCGTTTCTCAAAAAATAAATAGGTTGACCCGCCAATCCATTTATATTTTTAATAAAAAATATATATATTTTATATTTTTAAATATATTTATATATCAAGGATCAATATTTAATAAGTATTATATAATAAGTATTATCTATATTTGTATTAATGTTTAGTTTTACATGATTCTATGAATGTTTTTAATTTTAATTTTGATGTTTAACACTTAGTCTAAAATTCAGATATGTTTGCATCAACCATCAAAAATTTATTCATGTTTAATTGTCAATTTTATTTATGGAATCTGACCCACAAACCCAAATCTGACCCACAAACTCACCAACCTGTGAACCCGTATAAATAAATGGGTTGGCGGGTCATATATGAGTTTACGTTCCAAACCCGCCAACCTGTGACTCGCCAACCCGTGACATGCATATTTAAATGGGTCGTGTTTGGGTTGACATATTTTAACCCGCCAACCCGCGACACGTTAACCCGAACATGACACGATTGTCAGGCCTAGTTTTCAATTTGTTGCAGTTTTGACAAGTTGTTGGCTGGTTGCCCAGAAGCGAAAAAAGTGATGCAAAAGACACTATATTTTCAAAATTTTGCGCTTTTAACATTAAGTTTTTAATCTTTTTCAATTTGCAATATAAATGAAATAAACATATGCAAAGACATAAACAACAAGAAAATGATGGTTCATAAAAAGTATTTCATTCCTATTTCATTTTCAAACAACGACGTTTACCACAAAAACAATATAAGTATTGAAAACATGATCACTTAAATCCCAAAGTACAACTTATTCATGATCTTGTCCCCGTGACACGTTCGATTGAAATCATAAGTTGGTTTTCATTGAGCCTCATTGGTTGTTAAAGAGAAATTGAAAGTATGTTTCCATAACTAGGAACTCTTGGTAAGTTACATAGTTATTTTTTGCAATAAACCATTTTGAAGTGGAACCAAAACTTTGACTGCATACAAAAAGCTAATGAAATAAACATCCTAGCCTCTAAGTTAAAAGGATGAAAAAAATTCATTCAAATCGAGTGTGTCTTGGTAAGTTAAAAATATCTAACCTAGCGATCTTATGTTGTATTATGATTTCCATAACTAGGAACTCTTGGTAAGTTACATGGTTATTTTTTTGCAATAAACCATTTTGAAGTGGAACCAAAACTTTGACTGCATACAAAACGCTAATGAAATAAACATCCTAACCTCTAAATTAAAAGGATGAAAAAAAATCATTCAAATCAAGTGTGTCTTGATAAGTTAAAAATATCTAACCTAGCGATCTTATGTTGTATTATGATTTCATATATGAAAAACCAGCTTAGAAGCTCCATCGAGATCAGTGCTCTTTATGTTATTACAGGATTTTATATATGTTACTACATCAATCTTATAGGTTAGGATGTCTATTTCTTTTGCTTTCTGTGCATGGTCTAAGTTTTGGTTCCACTTCAAATGGTTTAATTATGAAAAATAGATGTGTGACTTATCAAGAGTTCCTGGTTATGAAAACCTACTTTCAATTTCCAATTTCTCTGTAACAACTAAAGAGGCTCAATGAAAACAACCTTATGATTTCAGTCGAACGTGTCACAAGAACAAGATCATGACTAAGTTGTACTTTGGGATTTATATGTTCATGTTTTCAATATCTACACTGCTTTAATTGTAACACCCAGAATCTTGAGGAACAATTGTTGGAAATAAATCCCCTTTTGAGGATTGGACACGGCGTGTTGGAGGAACCAACATGGCATGTCTAGATAAGAAGAAGCGTGACTTTCATTAAGGTCAACACGGTGTGTTGCCTCTTAGAACACGACGTGTTGACGGCTGGAATGAAAACCCTAATCTTCTGGGTTTTTCCCCCTTCTTTAAAGGAATAAGGAGGCTAGGGTTTGTCCATCATCAGCCCCTCAAGCCCTGAAAGAAACCCTAATCATCTTCATCCATTTTTAGAACAAGTTTGGTGCTTTTTGAAGCTAAGAAGGAAGGAGGAGAAAGAAAGCAAAGATCAAGCAAGCAAGTCCATATTCTCCACCTTGGCACTCTTCTGCACCTTTGTAAGTGTACAAAACTCGATTTTTATCATTTATAGTTGTTAGATCTTGAGTTTTGTTCCTTTATCTTATTATTCTTGAAAGATGGAATGGTTAGACCTCATAAAGTTAGTAGCTTTATGAATCTCTAGGTCAAGAGGAGTTAGTAGTGTTTGGAATATGGATTATAATCAAGTTTTGATGTCATGCATAAAGATTAGGTCATGAATCCTCATTTTGACCAAATACGAGTTCAAGACATGCATTGGACATATATGTCTATAAAGCACCAACCTTGGGGATGGTTTTGGTGTTTGAATCACTTCTGGAAATGATGGACTTCGAACTTGGAGGATTAAGTGCTTGTTGATTAAGCTCTTATTAAACTTTATGGATTTAGTTTTGAACTTTTTTGGGTAGTCCCAATGGATAAAGTTGGAAAATTTATCCTTCTGGACCACATTATGGACAAGATCTGAGCTTTGGAGCTCTTGGAATCGGAGAAAACAACTTAATGTATTAAGCAGTTGAAACTCGGGCGAACATGGCATGGTGGCAAGTCAACACGACGTATGGCCAAGATTTTTCCTGACTGATTAGATGCTGGAGGAACACGGCGTGGCTAAGGGGCAACACGGCATGTTTAGTCAACATGGATTATTGAATTTGACTTTGACCAGAAGTTTGATCAGGGTTAACTATGGGATATTTTGGGGCATGTTTGGGCCTTTTGGATTGTAGGTTTAGGCCTTAGTCTTGGGCCAAGCTAGATAAGGGGTAAAATGGTCTTTTTACCCTAAGTACGGATTGAAAGATATAAATTTGACTCCAATTATTAATTGGGTGTTATTTGATATTGATAGTTCGGGGGATTGTTGTAACATACACGCTCTGTTATCGTGTTATTAAATGTGAATAATATTGAGTGTTGAGTTGTAACAGATAGTTTTACTAGAAATGAAGTAAAACTATGTTTAAAATCACTCGGAAAATATTGGAAATCTTATGAGATTCCAATTAAAAGCCAAATAGTTAAATTTTAGCGAAAATATGAAATTTGAAATAAGTACAATTTTATTATTTAATGTTGTAAAGAATCTCGTTAGAAAAGTTTAGGCGAAAACCTCGTCGAAATCCGAGTTATAACGAAGAAGTTATGACCAATCGAAGATCCACGATAAAATCAGCAAACACTATGTCGTATAAAAAGTGAGTTTCCGATAAACTACTTTTTAGCGTTAGTGATCTAAATGAAAGTTGTAGAACTCGTTAAAATAATAAACTTTCATATAAAGAACTTTTAAATCTGACTTCGTATGAGGAGTTATGATTTTTCTAAGTTTCTGAATAGCGGTAGACAGCTAAAAACTCGAAATAAAGATCGCGATGTGTAGCCGAGACTTCGACGTGTGTACAATGACTCCTCGCTTCCGAAGTCGTGGCGCATCCGAGGTGCGGCGCGTGTCGCCGTCCGAGCCGAGCCAACAGGCGTCCGACCCTCGCATCTGAGCCTCGCTTGCCTTCGCTGCTTCTGCCGCGTGTTCTTCCTTCGGCCGAAGATCCGAGCCACATGCCTCTCCCTCGTAGCTATATATAGTGGCTGCGAGATCTCCCGGGTAAACTTTGGAAATTGCCATTTTTCACCCCTTTTTCAATAGTTTTATTATTTCCACTTCCCCCGAAGCCCCAATATCATTTTTAAAGCCCGGAACACACCCCGAAGTGCCCGAAGACCCCGAGAAATTTATCTTTTCGGTTTAAAGCTCTACCTTCGCAGAGCTGGGTTTTCGAGAAAGCTCCTGGTTTTATAGAAGTGTGACAACCCAAAGTTATTCCGTTACATTACTCCGTTACCGTTAACGGAATATTCCAATGTATAAAAATTCCGTTAATTTGAGGTCGTCAAATAAATAAATGTTTCATTTATTTATATCTTTATGCCATTAAGTCGTGATAAGAGAAATAAAAACTCGTAATTCACATTCCCATTTAATTGGAAAAAGTTAGTTTTTATTATTACGACCACTAAATCGGGTGCGACCAAAAGCCCCGTTAAACGACAGTATCGGGTAGAATATCACTGAGCTCCAACTCCCACCCATATATAAGGGGGAGTAAACTCCATTGGAGCCTTTTCCACCCTCTCTCTCTATACTCTCTCACTAGACCCGTTTTCGAGCCAAATCCGCAACCAAACGCTTCCAAATCATAAGTCCGCTTACCCTAGCTTGTTCTAAACATTATGACTCATGATTATAGCTTAAAATTTGACCATTTAAGCTGTTGAAAAGGAGTTCACGGCCTAAGATCCTCCTTAGGCCGTAAACACCTTATTTGAGGCCAAAAAGACCCAAACGTGTCCCTAAAAGCTTGGAAATAAATAGAGGAATTAGCCTAGGAGTGTTTGCTCATTTATAACAATCAATTTAGGGCATAAAAGAGAGTTTACGGCCCAAGCACATGCTTAGGCCGTAAACCCCTCTAAATCATGCCAAAATGCCCCAAAAACACTCCCAAACCACCCTTAGGCTTAAGACATAATTAAGGGACTTGCTATTTCGGGTTTAGATCATTTAAACACAAGGAAATATGGGGTAACATGGAGTTTACGGCCCAAGCAAGTGCCTAGGCCGTAAACACCCCTAAACATGCTAAAATGATAGTAAATGTCTCCTAAATGGCCTTATACTTTCACTAGAAAATGCTAGGATTGAAACAAGGGCTTAAAATCAAAGAGTTGTGGGTGTATGAGAGTTCACGGCCAAGCCATAGAGCTTACGGCCGTAAACTCCCAAAGGATGGTCATTTGGACCATAAACTCTAAAGGAGTGCACACTTGGAACCCCAAACACCCCTATAGCCTTGAATAATTACTAAGAGGGTATTAGGGGCTTGAAACTTCATTAAACTCAAAGAATAAGAGTTCACGGCCGTGAACTCCCTTAGGGATGGTTCATGGGCCGTAAACTCCATAATGGTGCCCTTAAAGACCCTAAACTCACTCAGGCCTGTTGGATTTGGACCTAGCAAAATTCCACTAACAAGATAGAGCCTTAAAACACACTAGAGCCCCTCACCATGAGTTTACGGCCGTAAACTCATGGGGAGTTGTCCATGGGCCGTAAACTGAGTGTAGAGAGTTTACTCTCGGAGAGCAAACTCCATTCCTAAGCCATTTGAGCCCTTAGTTGTTACCCGGGACACCCCAAACACTTAACCAAGGTGTTTTCCGCTCTTTAGGGTGCGTATACTTGTTTAATTAGTATTATATGTACTAATTGTATGTAAACATATGTTATCATATGTTGAATAGGTCACTAAGTGTGTCCAAGTCTTTACTTGACACCGAGCACCCAACCGGCGCTTTTGTCGGATCCACTTACGCCAGGTGAGTTCATACCCCTGAATGAACCTTTTAAATGTTTTTACATGTTTTATAGGGGGGAATACAAGTTAAACATGCCAGTTATCATATCAATCACATGTGATTGATCACCCACATGCACAAGATTTTACCACACTGTATATTGTTTTACCGAGTAGGATACTATGATGGTTTCAAAAGGGTTTTCATTTGTTTCAAAACTCTTACTTATATTGTTTTATCTAAATTCATTTTAAACTGGTTTATAAAGGTTCCAAGGATTTATAAAGTTTTTCAAACTTATTTTACCAAAGAATACCAAATGTGATTTTCCCTGAGTATAAAGGTTTTTTTTTCAAGGCTTTCATCGAAGTTCCCTTTTCACGACGTATACTTTTACTTATTATTTACTGCTGCTTCGCTTTTACTTATTTTATACTCCTACTTGGTAACGCTTTCACTTCTTGAAGCGCTTATACCTGTTATTGCCTCTATTTCACTTATACTAGTAGTCACTTATACCGATAGACACTCCTACTTCACCAGTTGTCGCTTCTACTTCACTTATACTTGATAACGTTTCCACTTCGTGATACACTTATACCTGCTGGACGCTTATACTTGTTCACACTCTTACTTAGTGATAGGCTTCTACTTCACTTATACTTGATATCGCTTCTACTTCACTTAAACTCGATATGCTCCTACTTCACTTGTTGTCGTCTCTACTTCGTGATACACTTACTTTTGGCACGCTTATACTTCACGATTCGGTTATTCCACACTGTACACTTATACTTCATGATATGAATCCACTTGTTACACACTCAAGCGTAGTTAGATGTATGTCTATGCTTGTCTAGATGCATATAAGTAATGATTGAAGGACTTAGGAAGGCTTGTACGCCCTATTTCCTTTTCTTCGTTGAGATGTGGTCTGGTGGGATCGGATGTCCATCCGAAGGTCGTTTGATTTATTAGTTATATATTATGTACACAAGCATAAACATATGGGTTTACTTCAGTCAGTTCAGTTGTGAGTCTCTACCTCTAGTTCAGCACTTACGTTAGAAACCCACTATTTGGAAGTCTCTACCCACTAATTGGGATGCATCTTCAGGACACGGCCTTTTCCGTCGTCTAGTTGGTAACCAGAGTCTCCTGTAGGGAGAGAGGACATTGTGTGTATAGATCTATACGGGATTGACACCCCCGCACCCTGACTGCTAGCTACAGTCCACGGCCTACCAAGCCAAGGGGTGACAAATGTCATATTCTTAAGACGCTCGTAGGGCGTCTGGTACTCTAGTGTCGGTTAGTATGGTTACGAGTATCCCGGGTTACCTTATAATTCATGGTCTTAAGGTAACGGTATTTCACCAACAATTTACACTGTTTGCTGGGAAACTCATTTTCAGAGTCACACTGTTATAGACCTAGCAAGTTGTATCTTTCATTTGATACTGTCTGCGGTCTGTATTCTCTGTTTTAGACCTTGCAAGTTGTATCTTTCATTTGATACTGTCTGCGGTCTGTATTCTCTGTTTTAGACCTTGCAAGTTGTATCTTTCATTTGATACTGTCTGCGGTCTGTATTCACTGTTTGACCTTGCAAGATGTATCTTTCATTTGATACTATCTGCGGTCTGTATTCACTGTTTTAGACCTTACCAGCTGTACCTTTCATTTGGTACCTTCTGGGGTCTGTGTCTCCATTTGTTAGACGGAACCAGGCGTGTCATTCGTTCGATACTCTCCTGGAGTCTATGATTCCTTTGCCGTAGTCAGCAGTCCTCACTGCTGAGGCATATGTTATTCCCTGATTTCTCTTGCTTTCTTTAATAATCAAATTCGGTATTTTGATAATGATAGCGGTTAAGGGAAAACTACTTTTTACCACATAACTCCGTCCAGCCTTGGTAGAAGGATGCTGTTATTAAAGAAAATATAGGATTTTCTGGAAAGAACTCTAATACACTGTAAACTCTTAAACTGCTACTTTTATTAAAGTTATTTGAATAAAAACGCCACTAAATGCTTATGAACTCACCAACATTTGTAAAAATGCTGATACTCGCTTTTCAAATAACTTGTATTCTCAGGTTAGCATTAGACAGGTACATCCCCGGAGCTGTTGATGAAGATAGCTTAGTGCCATGTCATACTTATATTTACTTGTATTACTTTGATGTATTGTAATGTAACCATGTAAAACTATTACTATTAATGCAATGTTTTGTTGTACTTTGATTACTATAATGCATGTGTTGTGATACTTAACATGACGTCATCCACCCCAGAACGTTTCCGCCGTTCCGGTTTTGGGTGTGTGACAAGAAGAAAGCTATTTCTAGTAACGAAGTGCTACACAAATTACTATTTTAACCCCCGGTTATTTCAGTGTGAGTTCAATATATAGGAACAACTGTATGTTATGCGTTATATGTGCTATATGCTTTCCGTGATATTTTTATTCGCTATTTTGATAGCAAAGCTATACCTCTAACCCTGTGATCAGTGAAAGGACTTAGATTCACAGTGGTATTGATATGTTATTATTCCGAGTTATTTTCCCGTGTTATTGTTTTCTGCTATTTTCATACCAAAAGTAATACCTTTGACCATGTGATCAATGAAAGGACTTAGATTCACATTGGTAATTGTATGAAGCCTCTAGCCATGTAGAACATGTCCCCCGTAAGTGAATGACTTCTATTTAATGACATTGGCAGAAGATTAAACAGGGCGTGAAAACCTGAAATCTACCGAGATATTAAACAGGGCGTGAAAACCTGAAATCTACCGAGATATTAAACAGGGTGTGAAAACCTGAAATCTACCGAAATGCTAAACAGGGCGTAAAAACCTGAAATCTATCAGAATGATTAATCCGAAATTTGTATGTCTTCTGTGTCATTTGGGCCGAAGTTTTATTGATGTATATCAAGTATTGAAATTGTTAAGTCTCATTGATGGTAAATCTTTGAATTTGATCATGAGTCGATATTGAAAGTCTGACATATGACACGCATATGCTATTGTTGTTCTTGTTCCTATTTGCTTCTATCATATTGGTATATATATGGCATAAGATTATATTGTATTTATTTATTGAATTCACTAAGCATTATCGCTTATCCCTCTCAATGTTTAACAATTACAGGTGATGAATATCTAGTATAGTTTTATACTGCTGAAAGATTTAGAATAGTTAATACTATTTCTCTGTATTTAATGTTCATGTATGAATATGAATAACAGATTCTTGGGTAGATATGTAATATAATAAAACTTAGTCGGTTTGTATCCAATTTTTTGTAATCACTTTATCAATATAAAATATTTTTTGTTATAAATATGCATGTAGCATGTTTTGAGGAAGTAACTTAAGAGTAATGTTGGAATAGTATGAAAGTTTGGATCTTTCAGAAATACGAAAGTGAGGGTCTTTCAATTATCGGACCAGCTGTCAGGGATTATCAGTGTGATTCAGCAGTGCGAGGTGAGTCTCCTCACTATACCATGGTTTGAAGGCACCAATGTCGACCCTATCTGTTTACGTATTATAGGAAGACCAGGGGCGACCCTTGGTATTTGTATGAAAGACCAGTAGGTGGCACTTGGCAAATCTGTATGCAAGACCAGAGTTTGGACTTTAGCAATTTAGTAGATAAGTAGTTATAGATTGTATGCTAGTTATCTTGGTGATGCTGCATGGAAGACAAGGGTTTTGGTCCCCGACCTAACAAGGAAGACCATGAAACGGCTCGTGGAATAATGGCAAGACTATAGTTGGCACATAGCACCTCCTACTGAATGTTGGATATTTATGATATGTATGACTCGTAGGTATGTACGGTATGTGGTATTTGAGGAACTTACTAAGATTTGTGCTTACAGTTGTCAGATACTTCTGGTTCGAAAGGGAATGCTCCAACTTGATCGCAGCGCATACACCCATATTTTCCACAACCTTGAGATTTTGGGATTGTACTATGATAATTGTTTTTAATATGAAATACCTTTAATTTTTTAGTAATGATAAATAGTGTTTTTGTTGTTTTAAAAATGAAAAAAAAAAATTTACCCTCATATTTTTGAATGTTCCATTAATAGTAAACTTCGTTGTTTGAAAAGGAATTATGAATGATATTTTTTTATGAACTATTGTTTCTTTTTGTATATGTCTTTGCATATGTTTATTTTAATTATGTTGCAAATTAGAGAAAATTGAAAACTTAGTGCCAATATTAGAAAATATTGCAATCTTAATGTCAAAATCGCAAAAGATTAAAAACATAGTGTCTTTTGCATCACTTTTTTTTTTTTTTTGCTTCTGACACATTAGCAGTGGAATCGACTGACTTGAAGCCAACCGATCAATTGATAGAATTGCAACAAATTGAAAGCATAGTGACTTATTTGTAACAAAAAAACAAGGTGTCAATATATATATATATATATATATATATATATATATATATATATATATATATATATATATATATGAAGTGAAAACTTAGTGATTTTTATGTTATTTACCCTATATTGGTTATGTAGGATGCTATCGGGATCTTATATATATATATATATATATATATATATATATATATATATGAAGTGAAAAGTTAGTGATTTTTATGTTATTTACCCTATATTGGTTATGTAGGATGCTATCGGGATCTTTTGTGTCTTTAAAACTATTGGCTTTGGCTTTAATGTGTACTTATGGACCTAGATATATATGCAAATGTGGCTGATAAAAAACTTAAGGGCTAAATCCAATTAATAACAATTTAATTTCATTCATTTGTATGTTATAACATTATACTTTTGATTTTTTTTATCATATTTCAAAATTTATCTAATTTTGTCATTGTACTTCCACTTTCATTTGTAATTTTAAGGGCTAAATCCGCTAAATAACAATGTAATTTCATTCATTTGTATATTATACCATTATGGTTTTGATTTTTTATCATATTTTAAAATACATCTAATTGTGACATTTGTAGTATTTTACTTCCACTTTTCTTACTAGGACATTAAAAGTCTATATAATTGTATTTGTAAAAATTGATATGATCAAAGTTTGGTTCCTATGTGTATGAAAAAAGGAAAAGAGTGAAATCTTATAAAGTAAAAAGAAATAGATTTTGGAGTGAGATTCAATTGTAATAGTAAAAACTGAAGTATACAAATGTGGTTGATCAAAACATAACTTTTTATAAAATGTCTTCAAGTTTTCATTTGTGGGATTTTGGAGTTGAGTGTAAAGCTCATTGTCAAACATCTTTTGTAATTATCTACTAAGATTTAGGGCGTGTTTAAGATTACTTTTAAAATGACTTTTGACTTTTATTTTTTCTAAAAAGTTAAAAAATAACAAAAGATGTTTGGGAAATATAAAAATTCTTTTCAAATTAACTTTTTGTACAGAATAAAAAGATGAGTTTTCAAAGTTAGAAAAACATGACTTTTTGTGACTTTTAGTTTTTAAAAGCTAATTTACACTCAAAAGTCAAGAAATGTAACCCAAACACTGTTTAAAAAAAAGAACTTTTAACTATATATGAGATGGTAAAATTTTGAAGACTTAGGTTATGTTTGTTTTTGAAAATGTAAATGCAAGTAGTCTATTTCTATTTCAAAAAGCTACTAGAAAAAAATGTGGAACAAATGTCTACAATCTACAAAAACACATTGTTTTTCTCCCATTTAGACAACAAATTCAAAACACATTTAAAAATTTTAAAAATCACAACATGAATCAATAAATAACTAGTTTGAAAAGAAACAACTATATGCAAAAGGGCATCATTCTTTTAACATATTACTTCCAATCAACTTCCTCTTACAAAACAATTACAACACTCATCTAACTATAATTGCTACAATTACACAATAACCCACTATCTAATCACACTAAGCATAAGTACCTTGTTCTTGTTTCACGCAATGAATGTACTCTATTTATGTCTGTAGTCTTCTAAAAAACAAACAGTAATGTCTGCCTGCCAGGAGACATAAGAGGAGAAAAATACCATTTTCTTAAAAAACAATCAACACCTTAGACATGCATCTTAATTGGACAATCTATTGTTAACATACAACTAAATTGTGTAGATAAGTGAGACCACAAGTAAGCACCACATAACTTCATGTTAATTCGCCAAAACAAGAAGAGAAATAGAAAAACATAACTACATCTTCGTTATCCCCATTTAAAATAACAAAAGTGGTAGCCATGTAAAATAACCATGATGCAACAACACAAAGCTTACTACCGACTAATTAACCTCATTGGCTCAACCACAGTTATCCAACATTTCAGTCAATATTAAATTCCCTAAACCATTAAGTTTATGCCAATCCTATGCTTAGTGCACCTTACATAATCTGTTATATTAATATTGTTTTACACTCCTAATAGCATATAAAACCATAACTTCTTAAGGGTTAAGCCATAATCACTAAATTTTACCTTCAATATAGAAGTAAAAAACAGATTCTTGAGAGTTAAAACAATGAAGAACTTAAACTGGAGTAGTGGTTTTGTATGGCTTATGACCATGTCAATCTTGTTTCTAATTGCAAGATCTCAGTTAACTGAAGATTTCTACTCAACTTCATGCCCTAATCTTCGCAACATTGTACGTAAACAAGTGCTAAATGCAATCAAACTGAAACAAGAATGGCTGCTTCTTTGCTTCGGCTTCATTTCCATGATTGCTTTGTAAATGTGAGTTCTTTTAATATAAAAATAAACTTCTGAGTTGTTTCATATTATTCTTTTCACTAGCTATAATGAAAGCCAAGCATTTAAAAACCTATCTTATAAAGAACTCTACTTTCAGGGTTGTGATGCATCAATTTTATTGGATGGAAATGATGGGGAGAAGTTTGCCTTCCCTAACATCAATTCCGCTAGGGGATTTGAGGTGGTTGATGCCATTAAAACAGCTGTAGAAAGCTCATGCAGTGGAGTGGTTTCATGTGCCGACATTCTAGCCATAGCAGCACAAGATTCAGTTCTCTTGGTAAGTAAGTCCATGATTATCAATGGTGATTAACCCTAACCCTATGTAAAATGAATTTTTCAAACAAAATAGCTGTGAAATACGAATTGCAGAGTGGAGGGCCATCGTGGAAAGTCTTACTAGGAAGAAGAGATGGACTTGTGGCGAATCAGTCCGGAGCTAATACTAACCTCCCTGGCCCCACTGAGTCCGTTGCTAATATCGCCACCAAGTTTCTCGCCGTTGGCCTCAACCTTACAGATGTTGTATCCCTATCAGGTGCGATTTTTCATCACAGACAAGATCCAAAAAGGTTTACTTCATAAATCTACTTAGGAATTGATGAATTCACTTACTTGGATTTAAACTCTGCAAGGTGCGCATACGATTGGATCGGCGAGGTGTGCTGTGTTCAGCAATAGGTTATTCAACTTCTCTGGAACAAACGGTCCTGATGAGACGCTATTAAATCAGGCTATGGTATCAGACCTTCAAGCTCAATGTCCGGCGAACGGAGACGGGAACAAGACGACGGCTCTCGATCGGAATTCCGTTGACTTGTTCGACAACCATTACTTTCAAAACTTGGTGAACGGAAAGGGACTTCTTGAATCTGATCAATTTCTGTACTCGAGCGATGAAGCTGTGTCGACTACACGAACCCTAGTTGAAATCTACAGTAATGACTCGCGGATTTTCGTTAATGATTTTGTTAGATCGATGATTAAGATGGGGAATACGAACCCCCTCACGGGGGAGAGCGGAGAAATTCGAAAAAATTGCAGGGTTGTGAATTCGTAGGCGGGAAATATTGTGGATTTGGTGCGAATATTATTTACATAAATAAGCAGAATGTAATAAAAGATTAGTCGAAGGGTTTTGCAACAAATCCAGAAACATTCAGGGGCTGTTTTTGCCATTATTTGTTTCTTTTTCAGTTAATTAGGCATTTAACTAACACATACACAAATTTCAAGAAAGCCCTTTTACTTTTCCATTAGTAACATCGAGATCAATGTCATAAAAGCAAGGTCGAGTAGGAAGCCCAGGCATCGTGCTCATACTCCCCACCAAAGGATAAATAAATCCAGCCCCAATACTCGCCCTCACATCCCTAATTGGCAACACAAATCCACTTGGTGCGCCTTTCGCTGCTGGATTATCGGAAAATGAGTATTGAGTTTTCGCCATGCAGATTGGAAGTCCCGCGAACCCTTGTTTGCTATACATTTTGATCTTTTTCTCGGCCTACAAGAAAAAACACAAGTGAATTTACACATTTGCCCCTCGAGGTCAAACACAAATGAAATGTGTCGAATTAATTACCTGCTCGGAGTATTCGACGCCACTGGCACCGTATGATCTTGCTATCGCTTCTATCTTGTCTTTGATGCTTGCATCCAAAGGGTACAAGAATTTGAAAGCCTCGGTTGCATTTTCACAGGCCTTTTGAACCACAACACCAAGGTCAATCTGGTAAAATCGCATGAGGAAATTATGATGATGCATATTTGTGTTCGTTACATCGGATTGGACAATCTTTTTAGGGTTATTTTCGACGATGATGATGAGAAGGGCATTAATGTCTTTTGCACAAATGAGATATCGAGAACGAGTGTCCACCCCACCTTGTTTCACCTTTTCGGTAGAACAAAAAATTACAATTTTGTCCCATTGACAGCAGTCACAGTCTCAACCCGATGCACACCAAACACAGTACAGTGTCGTCATATCTTGTTACACAGGACATGACATAATGGGTTGTATTATGTTTGGCATGCATTGGGCGACTCAAATGTCAATGGGACAAAATTGTAATTTTTTGTTTCGCCCAAAAAGATGGAACTAGGTGTGGAAGAGACCCGTTCTTGATATTTCGTCAATGCAAAAGACGCGAATACTCTTCTCATTTTTATCATCGAAAATAGCCTTAGAAAGTTTGTCTAATCAGTAGATCTACAATGGAGTTACAAGTTAGGAGTCAAACGAACCGCTCCTTTTCCACCATGTGCAAAATGAGAACAAACAACCGCCTCATAAGCACCAGCCGCCAATGCTGCCACCCTCACCGCCGCTATTTCCGCATCCGTATCACTCGAAAACCTATTCACCGCCACGACGACATTCACCCCATAACTTTTCACAATCTCCACATGTCTCGCCAGGTTGGCACAACCGGCTTCCACAAGACCAACATTCTCACTAACATAAGCCCGATCAAGTGGTTTCCCGGCGGCAACCGCCGGTCCACCACCATGCATCTTAAGAGCCCGAACAGTTGCCACAATAACAACACATTGAGGTCTCAAACCACTATACCTACACTTTATATTCATAAACTTTTCAACCCCTATATCACATCCAAACCCTGCTTCCGTAACCACGAACCCACCCGGCCCCACCAACTTCAACGCGATCTTATCCGCCACAATCGACGAGTTCCCATGAGCTATGTTAGCAAACGGGCCCGCGTGAACAAAAACCGGGGTCCCTTCAAGAGTTTGCATTAACGTCGGATTTATTGCATCTTTCATTAATACCGATAACGCCCCTCCAAGGCCAAGATCATCCGCACTCACGGGCTCACCGGATTTACTATTCCCTATCACCATTTTCCCGAGGCGGGCCCGCATGTCGGATAGAGAATCGGTTAGGGCTAAAACCGCCATTATCTCACTAGCAACCGAAATATCAAACCCCGTTTCTCTCACCATCCCTCTCTCATCCACCCCTTGTCCAACTGTAATTTTCCTTAAAAACCGGTCATTTACGTCCATAACCCTACGCCATGTAATCGTGTCTGGGTCAACATCGAGTCTCACAAACCGTTTGACTTCTTCGGGTGTAAGATCTTCCGGAAACTTCTTGTGTATGCCGAGTTTTTTTAAGCGCTTATACATGACATCATTGAAGATTCGGTTACCCTGTTTGTTTGGTGGACATAAGCGGTTGAAAAGGGCGGAATCGGATTGTGTTGACTCGTGGAACATTCGGGTGTCAATGGCGGCGGCTAAGAGGTTGTTTGCAGCGGTGATGGCGTGGATGTCGCCGGTTAAATGGAGGTTAAATTCGTCCATTGGGATGACCTGGCTGTAACCACCGCCAGCTGCACCGCCTTTGATGCCAAATGTTGGCCCTTGTGATGGTTGTCTTAGGGTGGTCACCACCTACACCTCCGGTGACAATCAAGAATGATAAGTGTTTTTTCTAAAATACATTTCAATAACAATAAGATCAAGGGAAAATAGCAGGAAATAACTAAAAGTTAAAAAGTGATACCTTTTTATCAAGAAACGCCCCCAAAGCTTGACAGAGGCCAACAGTAGTGGTGGATTTGCCTTCTCCAAGAGGAGTTGGTGTTATTCCTCCGACAACGACATAGAACCCATCTTTTTGTCCTTTGAGTTCGTCAATCACAGGCAACAAAACCTAACATTTTCATAAAAGGAAATCGTAGCATCATTAACGCTTCGGTTCTGGCCAATTTCAGATGCAAATTTGATACTATTATCAAGCAAATGAAGGAATTTGTAATTTGAATCTATCGGTGAAATTGAAGGTTGCAGTGGTTGTGGTTGATTAACTTAAAACCCATGACCAATGTCCAATTGATTCCGTGATTAAATAAAAATCCACATCAGATTTGAAGCAGACTAAACCCTAGCTATCGCAATTGAATGGGGTAAACCATGAATCAATTCACTTCGATATCCAAATATTGAGTTAGAGTGCATTACTATAGAGATTGGGGCACCTTGAAATCAAACACAAACATGAAAACAGATACCTTGGCCTTGTATTTTCCATAGAGATCGTAATGATTTGGATTGAGGTTGAGCTTTCTGGCAATGGCGGATATGTGTTGAGGTTGAATCGAATTTGCGATGTCTATGTCTGTTGGAACAGGGGATACAACTTGCAATGTCATTGCATTCATCTCTGCTTTTTGGGGGGAATTTTACCCACAACTATCTTGAAAGGTTTCGAGGGTTAATCCTTAATTTGGATTTCAGAATTTGAACATGAACGAAGGGTTGCGTACAGAGCATGCAGCTGCGGCACTTTTCTAAACCGATAACTCACAGCGGTGACGGTGTGACACTTGTAATCCTGCATAGCAAAGTGCAACATGTGGTAGAAAAAGAATGGATTTTAAAAATAACCTTGAACTATATCTTTTTATAATTTTTGGTCCTTCAACTATTACTTAATCTGCAGCTTTAATCTATTATTTTTATTTTTACTTTGATAGTCCAAATTTAAGGGATGTTAACAAAAATACAACATGATTATTGAGTATTTAAGTAAATGGCCTAATTTTTGGGATTCACATAGATAACCACCGTGTCAAGAATGGGTCCATTTTGGATTTTGAATGTATATAATTTCCAAGTTTATCTCATATGCGTCAACTCTACTCCTTACATCCAGAAATGTATATTATTATTGGGTATTCAAATAAATAACACTTTTTTGTGCCATTGTATTAAAATCTACTTCGACTTTGTTAAGTTTCTTTAAAAAATTGTTAGATTCCAGTTGTTGCCTAGTATTTCTGAGCCTAAAATGTAATATTTCCAAAATGTATGTGGGGAATATGAAATGTAAGGTATGAAATATCATATCCCAAAACTCTTTATGACATATCTTACATGTCTAAATGACATTCTCAAACAAAATTATTATGTTATACAATATTTCGGACATTGTAGTCATTTTGATAACTACCAAAAAAATTATATTACCATATTAAATGATCAATAATCATGTATTCTTTTGTGAATATCCTTAAATAAATCTTTTATGATTGTATTCTATACAAACGAAATTAATGACATTATGTTGAATCTCATCACATATAGAGCCATTTTGTCTTCATTCAACCAAAGTTTATTAAAGTACGAACCTTAAAAAAATATATAGTACACAATGGATGGTATCCACCACTATCAATCATCTATACATACAAATACCTAAAGTAAACTCCTCAAATCCTAATATAAAACAATGTAATTTTACATTATTCGCAATATAACAAAATTTCAACTATTTCATCGTGCACACCTACTACATAATAGTTACTACAAATGATTGATTAGAACTTAAAGAAACCGGTAATTGAATCCTTTTTGAAGGAGAACAACAATTATGTATGTAACTCTTGGGTAATGCATGCCACTTATCAACATATGCCATGGAGTCAGAATCTAAGTTAGGAACTTGACGCTTTTTAAGGATCTTAAGTATCTTTTTGGACTTACCAAGAACCCGTGTTGTAGTCCGGATATTCTCTTCCCTTTTCTCTATTGCATCATCATGACACTTCATAGCTATGACACGTGGTAAGTTGGTAAAGCAAGCGGATAACATATCTGCAATCATAGTTGATATAAACTCAAAAATTCCCTCATCATTTGGCCAATTTTCTTGCTCATTGCAGTGGAGCAGTATTGTTTGGCTGATTCTATACATGGAATTTGCAGCAATGAACTTGCGAAGTGAATGATCCAAAATTCCATTTTTTCTTCTCATGAACTCTATCACAATTTTTATGGCTTCATCACCCAACAACTGAAGAATATCCTTTGATGTTCTTCCTTCACGAGCTTTCTTTTGAAGATCAATTTGTAGCCACCTGTAGTACACCTCAACATCTGTCCACATACGTCTAGCTGCTTTTCTTGCTTTTACCAAGTCAATATTCACATTGAGGCTTTCTTCTACATGCATTACAAATTGTAGCCCTTCTCTCATACTGGAAAGTAACTCTTTCACATGGATGTTTGCAATGTTAGGAAGGGAAATGGCAATAGCTGTTAATGTTACTACAACTAGGCTCCAACAATTATTGGTTTCTTCTTGATGTAAAGATGGAACTTGATCACTATCGAATTCTAAAACTCCTTGGAATCCTGTAGATTTCTTGAGAAGTTTGATTAGATTACTTGGCTCTTTCTCTTCAGACTCATGAAGAAGTCGAGTCATGGAGTTGAGGGCATTCCTTAATATTCTCTTTGAAAGCTTCGTTTCCACTTCAACTTGTAGGACATAACGCGTATATTCTTGATCCAAATCTGATATCACATTGCCATTAGATACATTTGGTTCTTGTTTAAACCTTTTCAACAATGACTTGCAGAAGATAAGAAAAGATCTGGGAATGAGACATATTGTGTTGCATATAATCACAACCGTTATCTGAATCCCGATGCAAAAGTTCAAAATCATGTTTTTGATGCTATGGAAAGCTTTTTTGCAATGGCGCCCTGGAATATGTGAACGAACATGGCAGCGTTTCCAATGTTGAAGCCTTTGGATCCAATCCTTCTCCACCCTAAACACGTTTAGATGATTCTTGATCCATTTCTTGGAGAGATTGAAATCAATGGTGGAAGACAAACATCTAAAAATCGGTGCTATACTACCTACTATTGTCCCGATTGATTGTATGGTGACAATTACATTGATTGACCACTTATAATCTGATCTTCCATACTGCAAATTTGACGTATCACCAAACAGGGTTATCAAAAAGTAAAATGAAATGCAAACAAGAACTGAGCATATAACTCCTAAAGCAGAAGAAACAGATGAACACGCAACTACAAATTGAGGGTTACCAGTTTCTGCCATCATCCAATGTTTTTTAACATAACATATGAGTCTCTTATAAGAAAAGTTCATGTTCATGTTCATGTTCGTGTTCATCTCTTGATGATTTGAAGCCAACCTATGCAACTCCTTGTACTTATGTTGTAAAATTCTTCTAGATGCTGAAACTGTCAAAGCTACTGAAAATGGCCATGGAAGTGAAAATATCATTATAATAATCAGTATTGGGATTGTCAAAGGCGTTGTAGTACTAATTTGGATCCAAACATTTACAGTAATGGTGATGATGAGGATACCCAAGGCTACGATGTTCATCAGAAGTTCTTTGTCGTTCATAAGCCCTAAAGAAGGGAGAAAGTTGGCTAACATGGCGACTAAGAAAACGATGCTGAGAAACTTTGCTGTCGTATCAAGACCTTGAGACACGTCGGTGGTTAGATCCACTGGTAGCTTCATTGCGATTGCTATGAGTGTGATGGAAACAGCGTTGATGGTGAAAAATCTGCATGGAAACCAGAGCTTCCATTGTCGAAAGCCTTGGAAAAGATCAGCTGCCATTGCAAGAGTGCACATCAGAGATGCTAGGCTGACATACAATCCCACCCATGGCATGGCATCTGAAGGAGATTCCCAATCCATACCAGTAATTAATAAGATGAAGCTTGATCTAGTAGAGCGAATTGATGATTGATATTATGAATAGGGATTTAAAAGGATAGTTGTTTACGAGTTTTGGGAATCTGTTTCCATTTTAAGACTTATCCCTCTACCTATGATTCTCAAGGGCTAATTATTGATGCAGAATAGTAAACGTATACTGTAGCTAAAGTTTGACCAAAAGTAAGCGCATGAGGCATGATTGAAATTTCTTGTTAAAAAAGCTTAATGTTGACATTAGGTTTGTGTCCTAAGTGGCGGCTTTTTGCTGACATATGCTATATTGATTAAATTGCTTGTGATTTTTTATGGGGTGTGCTAAAAAAAAGCCCTATATTTAATAACACTCTAATTAATTTTTTAAATATTTTTAGTGTCTGAAATTGCATTATTTTTCGGAAAAATTGATTATAAATAGTTTATTATTGATTGATTTTTAATAAAAATTGTCAATAGGTGTCTAATAGTAATAGGTGTCTTATTAACAAGACCCTCTTTTATACAACATTAACAACATTATTCCGGTAGAACTTTAACGATTGGGGTCTGTTTTTATATAAAAAAAAACTTTGATCTCAAAATAATAATAATAATAAATAAATAAATTTTTATCGTGGCCACACTAAAGATCCTTGCATACGGTCTCTCTTTACAAAAATGTTTGTATGCAAAGAAAGGTAAAATGACGTAAATGGTGTGTTTGAATAAAAATCATGTTAGACAAAAAAAATATATATAAAAAAAAGACAAAGGTCAACGAGTAAAATATGAATAATGTAGACAACTAGACATAGTAAAAGTATGAGAAATCTCCAGAAAAGTCTTAAAATTTTACTCTAATTTATGAAAAAGTTTCAAACTAAATTTTATTTACGAAAAAACATGAATTACCAGTAAAAATAATGATTTGACCCTTTTTTCCTGTTTACCGGTTTTTTTCTTACCTATTTCACTAAAGTGTCAATATTTTACCCTAATTTGCGAATAAGTGCTGATTTGATTCCGGGTTTTGACTTGTTGACTCTATTTGTGGAAGTTTGGTGGGTGGCTTTTGGCACCTTTTTTAATCCGGAAATCAGCTCCCTTTTGCTGGAGATTGGAGGCATTATTGGGGATTATCACTTGAAGAACACACACCATTCTCTCTCAAGAAAACTTTGGAAGATTTGAAGAATTTTTGGAAGAATAGTGTAATTTCTTTCCATCTTGCATCTAAGACAATGTTTGGTACCACTAAACTATATTGCTTTTCTTTTACTTTGGTCATGCTTGGCTAAACTTTCATTTGGTTGATTAGGGTTTAACCCATGGATGATTAGTTGCTTTGAAGACTTATTATTATCTTGTGTTTGAAGTTTATGGAAATGTTTCCTAGTTAAACATCTTGTTATGTTTATTTATCTTTGATCATGAGCTTGGATGAATGAATGCTTGTTTTTGTTGACTAATTTCTTGGTTAAGTAATGGACCTTCAAATTAGTAAGCAACAAATGGTTTATATGTTTGTTTTCATTTCATTTAGACCATGGAAATTTTTCCTCCATAATGATAATGTAATCATTTTATTATCTTTTGGACTTGGTAACTCTTATAACTTAAAGCTAATTAATTTTCATAAGATTTTATGCTTTATTGATTTTGTGACTTCAATTAAGGAAATGTGTTAAGAGCTCATCTAGCCATTTTAATTTCTAAGAAGAGTTGAGGCAATTTGTGCTTATAAATTGCTATATCCAATTTAAACCAATTCACAAGTGTTATTCCATTAAGTCTAATGATAAGCCAATCATGTCATCCATGAGGTGTACCCAAAAATCAACCAATTTTACTTCATTGAATTTAATCAAATCTTTTACTTGTTTACTTGTCATATTTCCATGCTAGCTAGTTTTAGTTTTGTCAAACAATCAAAAAGAATTAACCCCTCATATTTTACTTTTAATTTTGTTTCACAAGTATTTTACAAAGAGGTTTACATAGAGATTTAAATTGAACCAATCTACGTGGATACGATCCCTTTACTACTATACACTATTTTAGTGTGTAATATTTAGGGCATTTATTTTGTTGGCCTCGACAACCAACAAATTTTGGCGCCGTTGTCGGGGATTGGTTTATTTTTAATCAATTTGTTTCTCTATGCTCAGATCTCAGCGTACAAGTGACTTGATTTATAACCCGGAAATTGAAAAAGAAGCAAGGTGTTTGGCGAAAGAAAAAAAGAATAGAACGTGGTCAAACTTCCAATCCTCACGGGGATCCAGAGGTTGAACCCACTTCATCAAGTGACACGGAACCCAATTCTAGTCCCGACCCCTGCCAAGAAATTCCTGAAACACCATCACAAAACTCCCCCATTATTGAACCAATTGCAATGGCGAATGGAGGAGAGGCTCTCGAAAGAACTTTGAGGCAAATGATGGAGATCGATGTTACACAAACTCCAACTGGTATCAATTACCCGGTTTTGGAAGGAGGTTCGGAATTGAAGTCAAGTTTAGTCCATCACTTCCCAACTTTTCATGGATTGGAGAACGAAGACTTGCATAAGCACTTGAAGATGTTCCACATTATTTGCACTAGCATGAAGCCACAAGGGTCAACCGATGACTAAATCAAGCTAAGGGTATTCCCCTTTTCATTGGCCAATAGAGCAAAGGATTGGTTATTCTATCTCCCCCCGGGATCGATCAACTCATGGAACGACATGGCAAGAGCTTTTCTTGATAAGTTCTATCCCGCGTCAAGAGTCTCAAGTCTTAGAAATGAGATTTGTAGAATCCGCCAAGGTCAAAATGAGACTTTTCATGATTATTGAAAGAGGTTCAACAATTTGTGTTATAGTTGCCCACAACACCAAATTCCGGAACAACTCCTCATTCAACACTTTTATGAGGGATTGTTGCCAATGGAGAGAAGATTAGTTGATGCCTCAAGTGGTGGTGATGTCTTTAGTAAAACTCCACAACAAACAAGACAACTTTTCAACACCATAGCCGTGAATTCTCAACATTTTGGCCCGCGCCAAGACATGAAAAGAGATTCACAACACAAAGTCAACGAAGTGTGAACATCAAATCTTGAGTCTCGAATCAAAGATCTAACCTCCGTTGTCCAAAAGCTAGCCATGAGACAAACTCCACAAGTGATGGTTTGTGGAATATGTGCAACAATGGGACATCCTACGGATATGTGTCCCATCCTTCAAGAAGATGAGGAGCATGTAAATGCCACGGGGGAGTTCCAAAACTACCACAATAAGCCATCCGGTTACCAAAATGCATATAATTCAAGTTGGAAGTCCAATCCCAACATGAGCTACAACCCGGGACTATTGCCTCAAAATGCATTGGTTAGACCTTCCTACCCACCACCACAACCTCACTACCAACACCCGCAACCACATTATCAACCCAAACCACACCCTCCACATCACCAACAACCTCCTCAATCCCAACCAAGTAGCCCCGAAATGTCTCTCGAAGACATTGTCAAATCCCTAGCCACTAGCACCCAACAATTCCAAAAAGAGACAAGAGCTAGTATCTCTAACCTTGAACCGCAAATAAGAGATATAGTTACATTGAATGTCGAAGAGGGGCATTTTTGGAAAGCTAAAAGTTTTTGTCTTTTTCTAATTCTGAATAAGTGTCATAGATGGTCCATTTTTGCATTTAACATCTCTTCTTCTTCCTTTTTGCGGTAAAAGAATGTTGGATTTGAAGACCCGGTGTTCGTATTGGTCAAAGAGCTAAAATTGAGAAAAATGGTAAAAGATTTCATGCAGTCTGCGTGTACTCCAAGGGCCGTCCGCGTAATAAACAAATGGCCCGCATGTGGTCTCTATAGGTGTTCGCGTCCAGCATCAGCAAACAGAACAGTTTCAGCGCAATTTGTCACAACTATAAATTTTGATGCTTTGTAACAACAACAATGATAACATTTGTGAACCAAAAATGTGAAAGCATGTATGATGCTTATTCAATAACAACAAAATTTCCATCAAACACTCTATACAAGCACTTCAAATAGTCAACAAAGAATTGGAAGCCCTAAAAATCCTGGTTTAAGTCCATTATGGACTAGGATTTCCTTATTAGGCCTAATGGACCAATAAGCTTCCAATTTGACTATTTTGGGCTTAAGACCCTTAAATGGACACTAATTAGACCCACTTTCATTTATTTTAATATTTTGGGCCATAATGGGCCTAGAAAGAAATATAATACCCTAATGGGCCATAACAAAACTAAATAGCCCTAATGGGCCATAAAACTCATTCTTTAAATTATATTAGGCCGAAAATCATCAAAATGGGCCCATGATATGGACTTAAGCACCAAAGGCCCAAATTCTTTTTCTTTCTTCCCTTTTCTCGACCCAAGAGGAAAAAAAAAACTCATGAAATAAGGAGGGTTAGCCACCTCCTTATTACCCCATGGACTTCCAAGCAACATCTCATACCTCCAAGAAACCATCCTTTCACCTCTCTCTCTTCTCCTTCTCTTCTTATCACTCTCGTCCAAAGGGAAAAACACACACACACACACATAACTCACTTAAACATATCTCAAGAACTCACAACAACCTCTCCTTTCTCCATCAAAATTTCGAGATTAAGAGCTTTTCAAGAAGGTTGTTCCACAAAAATCATCATCTCAGGTAAGTTGATACTTGGATCCATAATCTAGACTCTTTGTTTTATCAAAAATCTCTTCTTAACTCATATAAACTCATGATCATCATCCTAGAAATCTCTAATATCGAAATCAACCCAAGAAAGCTTGCTAGGGCCGAAAATAATATCAAACTCTTCCATCTCTTCTTCAAATCGAAATCAACAAGCAAAGGTGAGTTCATACCCCTCTATTTTCGGTTTTCATATGTTTTATGGGGGAGAATACAAGTAAAATGTGTAGATCTATGTGTATGTGTATTTTATGTGTGATTTCATGTGTTTATGTGGCAAATGTGTAACAAAAAGAATAGAAATTCGAGATCTATGGCTCTAAGAGGAAGATAAACATGATCTAAGAGTTATTACACTAAAACAAGTCAAGAAAAATTACCCTCTAAGATTAAAATATACATATTGCAACATAAAACTCACTTTTGGGCTAAAATTGTCAAACAAACAAAAGTTGGGTTGAAAAATTGCTATTCACGGTTTTCTCCAGGATTAAAAGAGTCAAAACAGTAAAAATAAGTGTTTTTATGAATATCATACTCTTTTAAAGGTTAGAAATAAAATTTATGGCTTAATGGGCCAAATTTTGGGCTTTTCGGCCCATTGAGCCAAAATTTGTGAAAATTAGAACTTTCAAGGGGTTGAAATGATAAACTTCTCAAGACAGGGGGTAAAAGGGTGAATAAAACTAAATCAGGGGTTAAAATGATGTATTTTCCAAACAAGGATAAAAAAATGTAAACTTTTTGGATTTTGGGCCAAAATTGTAAAAATTGCGAAAAGTTTGGGCTTAAACTGAAAGATTCTTTTCTAGAGGGGCTGAAACTGACAAAGAGTAAATTTTGAACCAATAACATCTTTTAAACAAGTCTAAGGTTCAAAAATGTCAAGAAAATGGTTTAAGGGCCCAAAATGTCTTTTTTTGTATAAAGGACTAAAATTGTCAATTTTACTAAAGAAGGGCTGAAAGGGTTCAAACCAATATTTTTGAGTCAATTATTTTATTTTTAATATATTTGAGTTAAAATAAAAATACCAAACTACAATTCATGAAAATGGAAAGATGAAAATACGTATAATTCCAAACATCGTTATAAATAACCGACCGGCCTCGTTCCGGTGCGAAATTAACAATCACTCAATTAAACTTTCCAACAATTATACTATACCTAAAACAAGTAAACATTCAAATATTTGGGCTTGAAAGTTCCAAGCATGCTTGTTGGGCCTTTGTGACCCATTAACATGATTTTTGGGCCCAAGGGATAATAATAAATGTTATTGGGCCTTCTATGACCCAATTTCATATTTAAGGGACCCTCAATGACTTTTAAGTGTTATTGGGCCTTAGTGGCCCATTAGCATTGCTAGTAAGGTCCAAGTAAATCAAATGCGAAATGGGTCAACGTGCCCTTCATATACCCAATAGCCATAAATAATACGTGGGATCAGTAGGACCTCGTAATCCTCTTCTCCTCGTTTATTAGGCCTACCTTCAATTCAGTAAACATATACAAGTTGTTAATCAATGGTAATCAAATTCATGTTAGATTTAGTGAGTAATAGCGGGCGGCACCTCTACGGGTCGTCTGTAGTCTGTAGTTATAATCAAAGTCTCCTGGAGGGAGAGCGAGAGTTTGTGTATAGATCTATACGGGGGTGACTGCCCTACACCTCAGTTGTTCGCTACAGTTAGACTCGGCCAGTCTAGGGTGACAAAAATCTTAAGATCAATTCCGGCGTTCGTTAGAATGCCAAGACAGACGAACTAGTCATTATCATGTATAGTTATAACGACTCACAATTAAACAAATCTAACACTATCCGAGTAATCAGGGAAAATTCAAAATCATTCGTCGTGACGGTATAATAATTTGAAACAATTATATTTCTTTTCTTTGGAAAACATCGGGTTTTTCGAGGAAATCAACATCATTCATTTGTATTTTTCAATAACTATAATGCAAAACTTTTCATTTATATACGCTTTGAAATCATTCAGGCATAAACCGATGGATCTTCAAACTTTGGTATGAACAATTTCTTTTTTCAGAAAATATCAGATTTTCTGGGTTTTATAAACTATACAAACATTTTCAAAGCAACCATGCTTATGAACTCACCAACATTCCATATGTTGACCGTTTTTCAAAATAACTTGTATTCTCAGGTAACAGGTAAGCTGAGGAGTAATACCAAGTATGTTAGGTGTTGTGCTTTTGAAAACTATCAAACAATTTATGTTATGGATTTGTAATGTTAAAACAATGTACTTGATGTGAACAATGTCAGTTGTAATATATTGATGCATGGTGATGTCTATGTTATGATTCATGTATATTCATTGTGATGATATTCAATTTAAGTCACGCGAGCCCTCAGACGTTTCCGCCGTCTGGTTCGGGGGTGTGACACAATTCACGCGAACCGCATGTACTCGTGCGTCCGTCCGCGTGTTTATTAAAACGGACCGTGTATCATCTCAAGTTCGTCCGCGTGTAAATGATGCAAGACAGAATAGTTCGAGGGTTATTCATGCGGATCGCGTGTACTCGCGTCCGCATCCGTGTGAGTTGTTGATCGATGTTTACCGCGTTTTGACCAGGTTTGACCGCAACTTAATACCCCTAAACCCCCAGCCGGCCCTTCTACCTTCCCACTTCTTCTTCTTCCTTTCCCCTAACCTCCATTAGAGCACCTCCATCTCCGCCACTAAAACTCAGTTTCCCGTCAAACCGTCGGTCGGAATTTCGCGAGACCACCATCATTCTTCACCAATTTCCGAGCTCTATAAACCCCACCAAAAATATCTCTCAAAGCTCGCCGGAAAAGTTCGCCGTAATTTCAAGCCATTGCCGGATTCCTCAGGTTTTCGCGGTAAATTGCTTCTCACGGGATATTGAACAAAGCATAAAGCTTGGGGTGGAGAGTTGCAAGATTTTCAAATCCCGAATTCTCGCGCGCAAATTTTGAACTTTCAACAAAAACGGGTACTTTCTTTCCTTTATTTTAATTAATCAAGATGCATGTCTCTGAACAACCATTCATATGTTATTGCATCAAATGAGTTTAGGAATTATTTCTTGCTTTGATTGTTGAACCACTTTAGAAGTCTATAGGGAGTTGGTTGGTGATTTGGATTGACATATCGTTTGTTGAGATTGTGGTTCGTGTAGTGGTTATTTTTCGTGCAGGTAGTTTATGTCCACATCTAGGAAGCGCCCGGCTGCTGCCCGAGGCAAAGCCCCAACTAGAAATCAAAACGATGCTCCCGATATTCCAAGATTTCGGGATGCCAAGGCAGCCGAAACTACACGAAGAGCTTGCCTAAAAAGGTTGCATCCACCAAGTTCATGTGCAGGCCTACGCTTATATCATTAGGGGTTCTTGAAGGGGTCACCCAATTGTTCCGTAACATTGGGTGGGAAAACCTTCTCAACCTCATGGCTCACACTTACGAGCTCCCCACTAGAGAGTTTCTTGCCGATTGCGGGTACGCTAGCGAAAAAAGAAAAGTCGCATTCCAACTTCTAGGGGACCGAAGGTACATCGATTTTGCAACAATAAACGACATCTTGGGCTTGCCTTCTTCAAACACATCCACAGTTTTCGACGTCTTACCTGCTAAGTTCAATCATGAGACCTTTTGGACGGAAATCACTGGGGGTATCTTTTCGTGTTCCGATCGGGATAAAGCAACCTCTATCATTCTCCCGTGCCTCCGCATTTCCCATCGCATCTTGGTGTATACAGTTTTTGCCCACAAAGAAGCAGGCCAGGTTACCAAAAATGAGCTCTTCTTCCATTGGTGTATGACGAGGAGTGACAGCCCACCAATCCCGGACTTTGCTTCGTTCTTTTTCCATAAATGCGCACACATGAGAACTAAAACGTCCGGTGATATTTGCATTGGGGGATTTGTCACCCTTTTGGCTCGCGGTCTTGATATCGATCGAGCTCCCAGACGAATACTAGCCTGTTGACAGCAAAAATCTTTTGGATGAGCGCGCTCTCATAAACATGCACCACATCCATCGCAGTAATAGGAGCAGTTTCACATGGTATTGTCCTCAAGGGGTCGGATATCTCATTCTTCCCGACCCTCGAGTCACCAACTTCACCTTCCACGATCACACTTAGTGGAGACTCGCGAGGACCATCACTCAATCAGTCAATGAGGATGTGCTCCAGGATCAAGATGATGACGAGATGCATGTGGATGACGAGCCCGACGATAAGCCCACCCATGGTCCACAGCATGCCCAACCACAAGCCCCTCCCGGGTACTACCCGCTCCCCTCCCCCCTAATTTTTCCGAGTGGTTCGAGGCTCTTTGTGTATCAAACCAAATCATATCCCAGCAAATGCACCATATGTGGGGGGGCACCAATCCCAAAACCATTATGAGAACGTCCCACTTCCGCCTCCCTGTCCATACCCTCTACCCGCCCATCCTTATCCCCCTCCACCTTACCCTTACCCCTACCCCCAATACCTGTATCCTCCTCCCAATCCCCCGGTTTAGGTACTTTCGCCTCGCCCCAAGCATTGAGGACAATGCTTATTTCTAAGCTTGGGGTCGGGTATTCCTTTTTCTTTTTAATTTATCATGCATTTTAATTAGGTCGCATAGCATTTTAGTATAAATTGCATTCATTTTTTTATAAAACTCCAAAAAGATTTTATTATCTTCTTTTTCATCTTTTATTTTTGCATGGCATTTAGCTTAGGGCATTAGCATTCATGCATTTTTGTTTTCTTTTTATTCTCACCTCTCTTGGATGCCATAGAATAGGTTCACAGTTATTGTATCATTATTGGTCCAGGATTTTGTTGTTATCTCACCCATCGAACCGAGACCACTAGCTGCAGTTTAGGATTTCATACTTGGGATCAGATGTTGGTAGCTTAAAGAGGTAACTGATCATGGCCAGGTAGTTTCCATAAAGAATTATGCATACAATACTAATGACTGTAGGATATACTATAACAATGGATGTCTTAGCCTTGCGGTCACTACCGCCGAGAGGATCACAATTGATCATGTTTGAACCGTTAGGATGAAGCACTGGTGCTTGTCCCCGAGTAGGATCCATATCCGGTCTCTTTACATCACCATTTCTTGTCGCGATTTTTTTTAGGATTTTAGAGTGTCTTTTAGCCCACATTAGGGCATTTTCTTTATTTTTGAAAATTGCAAGTCTGAAAAGGAGCTTATATTACATCTTTATGCTCCACACATGGTCATTTTCATATTTAGACCATTCAGATTATATTACTACCCTTTTGGTCCCACTTACACACTTTTGGGAACCAAATTTTGAGTCAAAGGGGTTATCTAGTTAAAAAAACAACAAAAATAAAATAAAATAAATAAAAGAAAAAAATGGGAGGCAAATTTCCAGCTGCAGAAATATGAGAAGGGTGACCGGTTCAATTATTGAACAAAATTTTCCAACATTTTGGCCACCCGACGTTTGATATTCATTTGTATAGGTTTGTTTTATTGTATATAGATCGAGTTGTTTTTCGCAAATTGGTGATGTTAGGGAGACTGTCGAGTCGGATACTACGGGAGGTTTGGGCCAACACTAAGTGAACCGATTCCTACAACGATGCCCGAGTGATTAAACCTAGTTACACATGAGAGAAACCGGCAGACGTGAGATCAGAGTGTACACTTAAAGAAGAGCTCTACCCAAGCCCATCCACCTGCTTGGTCCCTACTACAGATGTTCTTCATTGTATGCATGTTCCATTGAGGCTGCGACTGACCATCCCTCCTTACTCACCTAGGAGAGTTGTCCTGGCTGTGGTTTATGATCCCATTGTCATCGGATGAAAAAGTTGTGAGATAGCAGCGAGATCAATTCTTACCATGTTGACTAACGTTGAACAGGTTCCATGGTTCTGCCCATTCTTTTTATTTTTAGGGTAATTCATCCCAAGTTCATTTTAGTCTTGTCTTACTTAAGGACAAGTAAGGTTCAAGCATGGGGTGATTGGATAGCATCATTTTATTACTTCTTTCCGTAGTTTATTTTTAGTTAAAACCATCTCATTTTAGTTAATCTTCATGCATATTTTCTCTTTTTGTTATTTTTCTCCTTTACCAGGTGCTTTCTAGTCTTTTGAGCTTATTTGCAGGATTTATCGAAGACTTTTTGTTATTGGAGGCTTAGAAGGGTGCGGGACTTATGGAGGCTTGCGGTTTGCTTGTGGATTTGGAGTGGTGCGATTGGGCTTGGTGCTTGCATAAACAAGAAATCAATTTAGACTTAATTTTTGAGCAAGGATGATGATGAGGCGACGTGGAATCGAGCTACTAAAGATTGAAGGAGCATTGGATCAATCATTAGAAGGCTTTGGAATGGCACAAATGGGCTCTAAAGAGTTATGCATGTGGGCTGAAGTGTGAATGAGAAGATTAGGCTAGATTGTATGTTAAATGGCCCAAGTCCCACATTCAGCATGACCCACGCGGTCCGCGTAGACCCATACGCGATCCGCGTGAATTGTGCTGATTTGATTCCGGGTTTTGACTTGTTGACTCTATTTGTGGAAGTTTGGTGGGTGGCTTTTGGCACCTTTTTTAATCCGGAAATCAGCTCCCTTTTGCTGGAGATTGGAGGCATTATTGGGGATTATCACTTGAAGAACACACACCATTCTCTCTCAAGAAAACTTTGGAAGATTTGAAGAATTTTTGGAAGAATAGTGTAATTTCTTTCCATCTTGCATCTAAGACAATGTTTGGTACCACTAAACTATATTGCTTTTCTTTTACTTTGGTCATGCTTGGCTAAAATTTCATTTGGTTGATTAGGGTTTAACCCATGGATGATTAGTTGCTTTGAAGACTTATTATTATCTTGTGTTTGAAGTTTATGGAAATGTTTCCTAGTTAAACATCTTGTTATGTTTATTTATCTTTGATCATGAGCTTGGATGAATGAATGCTTGTTTTTGTTGACTAATTTCTTGGTTAAGTAATGGACCTTCAAATTAGTAAGCAACAAATGGTTTATATGTTTGTTTTCATTTCATTTAGACCATGGAAATTTTTCCTCCATAATGATAATGTAATCATTTTATTATCTTTTGGACTTGGTAACTCTTATAACTTAAAGCTAATTAATTTTCACAAGATTTTATGCTTCATTGATTTTGTGACTTCAATTAAGGAAATGTGTTAAGAGCTCATCTAGCCATTTTAATTTCTAAGAAGAGTTGAGGCAATTTGTGCTTATAAATTGCTATATCCAATTTAAACCAATTCACAAGTGTTATTCCATTAAGTCTAATGATAAGCCAATCATGTCATCCATGAGGTGTACCCAAAAATCAACCAATTTTACTTCATTGAATTTAATCAAATCTTTTACTTGTTTACTTGTCATATTTCCATGCTAGCTAGTTTTAGTTTTGTCAAACAATCAAAAAGAATTAACCCCTCATATTTTACTTTTAATTTTGTTTCACAAGTATTTTACAAAGAGGTTTACATAGAGATTTAAATTGAACCAATCTACGTGGATACGATCCCTTTACCACTCTGCACTATTTTAGTGTGTAATATTTAGGGCATTTATTTTGTTGGCCTCGACAACCAACAAATTTTGGCGCCGTTGTCGGGGATTGGTTTATTTTTAATCAATTTGTTTCTCTATGCTCAGATCTCAGCGTACAAGTGACTTGATTTATAACCCGGAAATTGAAAAAGAAGCAAGGTGTTTGGCGAAGGAAAAAAAGAATAGAACGTGGTCAAACTTCCAATCCTCACGGGGATCCAGAGGTTGAACCCACTTCATCAAGTGACACGGAACCCAATTTTAGTCCCGACCCCTGCCAAGAAATTCCTGAAACACCATCACAAAACTCCCCCATTATTGAACCAATTGCAATGGCGAATGGAGGAGAGGCTCTCGAAAGAACTTTGAGGCAAATGATGGAGATCGATGTTACACAAACTCCAACTGGTATCAATTACCCGGTTTTGGAAGGAGGTTCGGAATTGAAGTCAAGTTTAGTCCATCACTTCCCAACTTTTCATGGATTGGAGAACGAAGACTTGCATAAGCACTTGAAGATGTTCCACATTATTTGCACTAGCATGAAGCCACAAGGGTCAACCGATGACTAAATCAAGCTAAGGGCATTCCCCTTTTCATTGGCCAATAGAGCAAAGGATTGGTTATTCTATCTCCCCCCGGGATCGATCAACTTATGGAACGACATGGCAAGAGCTTTTCTTGATAAGTTCTATCCCGCGTCAAGAGTCTCAAGTCTTAGAAATGAGATTTGTAGAATCCGCCAAGGTCAAAATGAGACTTTTCACGATTATTGAAAGAGGTTCAACAATTTGTGTTATAGTTGCCCACAACACCAAATTCCGGAACAACTCCTCATTCAACACTTTTATGAGGGATTGTTGCCAATGGAGAGAAGATTAGTTGATGCCTCAAGTGGTGGTGATGTCTTTAGTAAAACTCCACAACAAACAAGACAACTTTTCAACACCATAGCCGTGAATTCTCAACATTTTGGCCCGCGCCAAGACATGAAAAGAGATTCACAACACAAAGTCAACGAAGTGGGAACATCAAATCTTGAGTCTCGAATCAAAGATCTAACCTCCGTTGTCCAAAAGCTAGCCATGAGACAAACTCCACAAGTGATGGTTTGTGGAATATGTGCAACAATGGGACATCCTACGGATATGTGTCCCATCCTTCAAGAAGATGAGGAGCATGTAAATTCCACGGGGGAGTTCCAAAACTACCACAATAAGCCATCCGGTTACCAAAATGCATATAATTCAAGTTGGAAGTCCAATCCCAACATGAGCTACAACCCGGGACTATTGCCTCAAAATGCATTGGTTAGACCTTCCTACCCACCACCACAACCTCACTACCAACACCCGCAACCACATTATCAACCCAAACCACACCCTCCACATCACCAACAACCTCCTCAATCCCAACCAAGTAGCCCCGAAATGTCTCTCGAAGACATTGTCAAATCCCTAGCCACTAGCACCCAACAATTCCAAAAAGAGACAAGAGCTAGTATCTCTAACCTTGAACCGCAAATAAGAGATATAGTTACATCCATAAGCAAGTTGGAGTCTCATGGGAAATTGCCTTCTCAAACCGAAAAGAACCCAAATGTCAATGTGGTGACCTTGAGAAGTGGCAAACAAGCCGGAGAAATTAGTTCAAAGAAGACGCCAATGGATGAAGAGGAAGAAATATAAGTCATTCCCATTGAAGAACCTATGGTCAAGAACGATGCACAAGACAGAGTTCCAAAGAAGACTATTCCCCTCGTAACACCCATAGCCACTCAACCGCCATTCCCCTCCCGACTTGCAACTTCGAAGAAGAAAATGGAGGAGAAAGAGATTTTGGACACCTTCCGAAAAGTGGAAGTAAACATTCCTTTACTTGATGCAATCAAACAAATTCCGAGATATGCAAAATTCTTGAAAGATCTTTGCACCAACAAGAGAAAGTTGAAAGGAAATGAGAAAGTCTCGATGAACGAAAATGCATCAACGGTTTTACAAAGGAAGCTTTCACCCAAGTGCAAAGATCCTGGAATGTTCACGGTTCCTTACAAGATTTGAGATGTCACTTTTAGTAGTGCTATGATTGATCTTGGTGCCTCTATCAATGTCATGCCCTATTCGGTGTATGAATCATTGAATGTCGAACCCTTAAGTGAAACCGGTGTCATAATATCTCTTGCGGATAAATCAAGTGTCTTTCCTTGAGGTGTTTTGGAAGATGTCCTAGTGCAAGTAAACCAATTGGTCTTCTCGGCGGATTTCTATGTGATTAACCTAGATGAACAAGTATCCTCAAAATCGGGTATAATCTTACTTGGGAGACCATTCTTGAAGACGGCTAGAACAAAGATTGATGTGTATGCGGGAAGCTTGACAATGGAATTTGATGGTGAAACAATAAGTTGTAACATCTATGATGTTATGAGGTATCCTAGTGATGTTTCATCCTTGTGCTTTGTTGATGTTGTTGAACCATTAACCCAAGATTTGTTCGAGTTGTCTAATGGTGACATGTTGGAGATGGTTTTGAGCAAAGGGTTTGATTGTGGAAAATTAGCCAAGAAGTTGAAGCTCTACTCACTAGACCCCGAAGTTGAAAGATTAGTCAACAATTTGGAGATCAAGAAGACCATCGGATTTAGTGTGAAGCAAATTGAATTACCTCAAACTCACACGAGATTGCCGCCCTCCCTTGTCCAACCGCCGGAATTAGAATTGAAGATCCTTCCTCAACATTTGAAGTATGTGTACTTGGGAGACAACGAGACTCTTCCGGTCATCATTTCGACTCACCTAACCAAGTGTGAAGAAGAACAACTCCTCAAGGCGTTGAGGGAACATAAAGAGGCAATGGGTTGGACGATTACTGATATCAAAGGTTTTAGTCCCTCCACTTGTATGCACAAAATCTTAATGGAGGATGAATGTAAGCCGAGTAGAGACACTCAAAGAAGGTTGAATCCGAAAATGATGGAAGTGGTCAAGAAAGATATTTTGAAGCACCTAGATGCGGGAATGATTTATTCAATCTCGGAAAGCAAATGGGTGAGCCCGGTTCAAGTCGTGCCGAAGAAGACGGGAATCATGGTAGTCGAGAACAACAAAGGTATGATGGTCCCCACTCGTGTGCAAAACGGGTGGAGAGTATGTATTGACTACCGCAAACTCAATGCAAGCACTAGAAAAGATCATTTTCTATTAGCTTTCATCGACCAAATGTTAGAAAGGTTGGCCGGAAAATCCCATTATTGTTGTTTAGACGGGTATTCAGGTTTTCACCAAATCTCGGTGGCACCGGAAGACCAAGAAAAGACAACATTTACATGTCCATTTGGCACTTTTGCATACCGGAGAATGCCATTCGGATTATGTAACACCCCGGCCACTTTCCAACGTTGTATGGTTAGTATCTTTTCGGAATATGTTGAAAATATAATTGAAGTATTCATGGATGATTTTACAGTATATGGAAACTCCTTTCAAGAGTGTTTGACCAATCTCACCAAAATTTTAAAAAGATGCATTGAAACGAATTTGGTTTTAAACTTTGAAAAATGTCATTTTATGGTGAGTCAAGGTCTTATTTTGGGTCATATTGTGTCAAAGAAAGGAATTGAGGTAGATAAGGCCAAGATAGATGTTATTCAAAGCTTATCTTACCCGACTTGTGTTCGGGAAGTTCGTTCTTTTTTGGGCCATGCAGGTTTCTACCGGAGATTCATCAAAGATTTTTCAAAGATAACAAGACCAATGTGCCAACTCTTGCAAAAGGATGTTGATTTCGAGTTCAATGAGGCGTGCAAAGAAGCTTTCGATAAGCTCAAAGAGTTGCTTACATCCGCCCCCATCATGCAAGCTCCAAATTGGGATCTCCCCTTTGAGATCATGTGTGATGCAAGCAACTATGCAATAGGCACCGTTTGGGTCAAAAGAATGGACGAGCCTCCCATGTGATCTACTATGAATCGAGAACACTAGACAATGCTCAAAGCAACTACTTTATTACGGAGAAGAAACTATTGGCCATAGTGTTCGCCTTGGAGAAATTTAGACAATACCTACTTGGTACCAAGGTCATTGTGTATTCGGATCACGCAACTCTTAAGTACTTGATGACAAAGAAAGATGCAAAGCCTAGACTCATCTGGTGGATTTTATTGTTACAAGAATTTTATTTGGAAATCCGGGACAATAGTGGATGTGAGAATCTTGTTGCCGATCACCTAAGCCGGATCACTTCAAACGAAACTCCTCTCCCTTTGCGGGACGAGTTTCCGGATGAGCATCTATTTTCCCTCACTCAATCTACTCCTTGGTATGCCGATATCGTTAACTTTTTGGTCACAAAGAGGTATCCCGACACATTCACACGTGCTCAAAAAGACAAGTTTAAAAGTGATTCAAAATATTATGTGTGGGATGAGCCTTATTTGTGGAAACACTGTCTCGATCAAATCATTAGGCGATGTGTACCCCAACAAGAGCACTAATCCATTTTGAAATTTTTTCATGAATTTACTTGTGGGGGACACTTAGGACCTAGCCAGACTTTGAGAAAGGTCCTTGAATGTGGATTATTTTGGCCAACCATGTCACGTGATTGTTATTTGTTTTGCAAAAGTTGTGAACGGTGCCAAATGACAAGGAACATTTCACAAAAAAATCAAATGCCACAAAAACCAATCCTTGTTTGTGAAATTTTTAACGTATGGGGGATTGATTTCATGGGCCCATTCCACATTTCGTTTGGCAATGTTTACATCTTGCTCGCGGTTGACTATGTTTCTAATTGGGTTGAGGCCAAAGCCACAAGGTCGGTCGATGCCAAAACAATTATCGACTTTCTAAAATCTAATGTTTTTGTGAGGTTTGGTGTGCCTAGGGCTTTGATTAGTGATAGGGGACGCACTTTTGCAACAAGATGATGGAGGATTTATTGAAGAAGTATAACGTGACCCACCGTGTTTCAACAGCCTATCACCCTTAAACGAACGGTCAAGCGGAGGTTTCGAATCGTGAAATGAAGAGTATACTTGAGAAAACGGTGAATCCCTCAATAAAAAACTGAAGTTCAAGGCTTGATGATGCCTTGTGGGCCTATCGGACCGTGTACAAGACCCCGATAGGAATGTCCCCATTTAGGTTGGTTTTTGGAAAACCATGTCATATTCCCGTGGAATTGGAACACCGTGCATTTTGGGCGGTCAAACAATGCAACTTTAACATCGATGAGGCGGGAAGGCATAGGAAGCTTCAACTTCAAGAGTTGGAGGATTTGAGAAATGACTCCTATGAAAACTCAAGAATTTACAAGGAAAGGACAAAGCTTTTCCATGACAAGTCCATTACCCGCAGACATTTCGAGCCGGGACATAGGGTTTTGCATTATCATTCGCGATTGAAATTATTTCCTGGAAAGTTGAGGTCAAGATGGATAGGTTCGTTTGTTGTGCTAAAAGTATTTGAGCATGAAGCAGTTGAGATTCAAAGTGAAGAAACGGGGCAAACCTTTAAAGTCAATGGGCATCGATTGAAACCTTTCTATGAAGGTTTTAACGCAAATGTCTTTGATTTCATCCAATTGGATGCCCCGATGTACTGAAATCAAGAGGGAAGCACGTCTCGGCAAAGACGTTAAAGAGGGGCATTTTTGGAAAGCTAAAAGTTTTTGTCTTTTTCTAATTCTGAATAAGTGTCGTAGATGGTCCATTTTTGCATTTAACATCTCTTCTTCTTCCTTCTTGCGGTAAAAGAATGTTGGATTTGAAGACCCGGTGTTCGTATTGGTCAAAGAGCTAAAATTGAGAAAAATGGTAAAAGATTTCATGCAGTCTGCGTGTACTCCAAGGGCCGTCCGCGTTAATAAACAAATGGCCCGCATGTGGTCTCTATAGGTGTTCGCGTCCAGCATCAGCAAACAGAACAGTTTCAGCGCAATTTGTCACAACTATAAATTTTGATGCTTTGTAACAACAACAATGATAACATTTGTGAACCAAAAATGTGAAAGCATGTATGATGCTTATTCAATAACAACAAAATTTCCATCAAACACTCTATACAAGCACTTCAAATAGTCAACAAAGAATTGGAAGCCATAAAAATCCTGGTTTAAGTCCATTATGGACTAGGATTTCCTTATTAGGCCTAATGGACCAATAAGCTTCCAATTTGACTATTTTGGGCTTAAGACCCTTAAATGGACACTAATTAGACCCACTTTCATTTATTTTAATATTTTGGGCCATAATGGGCCTAGAATGAAATATAATACCCTAATGGGCCATAACAAAACTAAATAGCCCTAATGGGCCATAAAACTCATTCTTTAAATTATATTAGGCCGAAAATCATCAAAATGGGCCCATGATATGGACTTAAGCACCAAAGGCCCAAATTCTTTTTCTTTCTTCCCTTTTCTTGACCCAAGAGGAAAAAAAACTCATGAAATAAGGAGGGTTAGCCACCTCCTTATTACCCCATGGACTTCCAAGCAACATCTCATACCTCCAAGAAACCATCCTTTCACCTCTCTCTCTTCTCCTTCTCTTCTTATCACTCTCGTCCAAAGGGAAAAACACACACACACACATAACTCACTTAAACATATCTCAAGAACTCACAACAACCTCTCCTTTCTCCATCAAAATTTCGAGATTAAGAGCTTTTCAAGAAGGTTGTTCCACAAAAATCATCATCTCAGGTAAGTTGATACTTGGATCCATAATCTAGACTCTTTGTTTTATCACAAATCTCTTCTTAACTCATATCAACTCATGATCATCATCCTAGAAATCTCTAATATCGAAATCAACCCAAGAAAGCTTGCTAGGGCCGAAAATAACATCAAACTCTTCCATCTCTTCTTCAAATCGAAATCAACAAGCAAAGGTGAGTTCATACCCCTCTATTTTCGGTTTTCATATGTTTTATGGGGGAGAATACAAGTAAAATGTGTAGATCTATGTGTATGTGTATTTTATGTGTGATTTCATGTGTTTATGTGGCAAATGTGTAACAAAAAGAATAGAAATTCGAGATCTATGGCTCTAAGAGGAAGATAAACATGATCTAAGAGGTATTACACTAAAACAAGTCAAGAAAAATTACCCTCTAAGATTAAAATATACATATTGCAACATAAAACTCACTTTTGGGCTAAAATTGTCAAACAAACAAAAGTTGGGTTGAAAAATTGCTATTCACGGTTTTCTCCAGGATTAAAAGAGTCAAAACAGTAAAAATAAGTGTTTTTATGAATATCATACTCTTTTAAAGGTTAGAAATAAAATTTATGGCTTAATGGGCCAAATTTTGGGCTTTTCGGCCCATTGAGCCAAAATTTGCGAAAATTAGAACTTTCAAGGGGTTGAAATGATAAACTTCTCAAGACAGGGGGTAAAAGGGTGAATAAAACTAAATCAGGGGTTAAAATGATGTATTTTCCAAACAAGGATAAAAAATGTAAACTTTTTGGATTTTGGGCCAAAATTGTAAAAATTGCGAAAAGTTTGGGCTTAAACTGAAAGATTCTTTTCTAGAGGGGCTGAAACTGACAAAGAGTAAATTTTGAACCAATAACATCTTTTAAACAAGTCTAAGGGTCAAAGATATCAAGAAAATGGTTTAAGGGCCCAAAATGTCTTTTTTTGTATAAAGGACTAAAATTGTCAATTTTACTAAAGAAGGGCTGAAAGGGTTCAAACCAATATTTTTTAGTCAATTATTTTATTTTTAATATATTTGAGTTAAAATAAAAATACCAAACTACAATTCATGAAAATGGAAAGATGAAAATACGTATAATTCCAAACATCGTTATAAATAACCGACCGGCCTCGTTCCGGTGCGAAATTAACAATCACTCAATTAAACTTTCCAACAATTATACTATACCTAAAACAAGTAAACATTCAAATATTTGGGCTTGAAAGTTCCAAGCATGCTTGTTGGGCCTTTGTGACCCATTAACATGATTTTTGGGCCCAAGGGATAATAATAAATGTTATTGGGCCTTCTATGACCCAATTTCATATTTAAGGGACCCTCAATGGCTTTTAAGTGTTATTGGGCCTTAGTGGCCCATTAGCATTGCTAGTAAGGTCCAAGTAAATCAAATGCGAAATGGGTCAACGTGCCCTTCATATACCCAATAGCCATAAATAATACGTGGGATCAGTAGGACCTCGTAATCCTCTTCTCCTCGTTTATTAGGCCTACCTTCAATTCAGTAAACATATACAAGTTGTTAATCAATGGTAATCAAATTCATGTTAGATTTAGTGAGTAATAGCGGGCGGCACCTCTACGGGTCGTCTGTAGTCTGTAGTTATAATCAAAGTCTCCTGGAGGGAGAGCGAGAGTTTGTGTATAGATCTATACGGGGGTGACTGCCCTACACCTCAGTTGTTCGCTACAGTTAGACTCGGCCAGTCTAGGGTGACAAAAATCTTAAGATCAATTCCGGCGTTCGTTAGAATGCCAAGACAGACGAACTAGTCATTATCATGTATAGTTATAACGACTCACAATTAAACAAATCTAACACTATCCGAGTAATCAGGGAAAATTCAAAATCATTCGTCGTGACGGTATAATAATTTGAAACAATTATATTTCTTTTCTTTGGAAAACATCGGGTTTTTCGAGGAAATCAACATCATTCATTTGTATTTTTCAATAACTATAATGCAAAACTTTTCATTTATATACGCTTTGAAATCATTCAGGCATAAACCGATGGATCTTCAAACTTTGGTATGAACAATTTCTTTTTTCAGAAAATATCAGATTTTCTGGGTTTTATAAACTATACAAACATTTTCAAAGCAACCATGCTTATGAACTCACCAACATTCCATATGTTGACCGTTTTTCAAAATAACTTGTATTCTCAGGTAACAGGTAAGCTGAGGAGTAATACCAAGTATGTTAGGTGTTGTGCTTTTGAAAACTATCAAACAATTTATGTTATGGATTTGTAATGTTAAAACAATGTACTTGATGTGAACAATGTCAGTTGTAATATATTGATGCATGGTGATGTCTATGTTATGATTCATGTATATTCATTGTGATGATATTCAATTTAAGTCACGCGAGCCCTCAGACGTTTCCGCCGTCTGGTTCGGGGGTGTGACACAATTCACGCGAACCGCATGTACTCGTGCGTCCGTCCGCGTGTTTATTAAAACGGACCGTGTATCATCTCAAGTTCGTCCGCGTGTAAATGATGCAAGACAGAATAGTTCGAGGGTTATTCATGCGGATCGCGTGTACTCGCGTCCGCATCCGTGTGAGTTGTTGATCGATGTTTACCGCGTTTTGACCAGGTTTGACCGCAACTTAATACCCCTAAACCCCCAGCCGGCCCTTCTACCTTCCCACTTCTTCTTCTTCCTTTCCCCTAACCTCCATTAGAGCACCTCCATCTCCGCCACTAAAACTCAGTTTCCCGTCAAACCGTCGGTCGGAATTTCGCGAGACCACCATCATTCTTCACCAATTTCCGAGCTCTATAAACCCCACCAAAAATATCTCTCAAAGCTCGCCGGAAAAGTTCGCCGTAATTTCAAGCCATTGCCGGATTCCTCAGGTTTTCGCGGTAAATTGCTTCTCACGGGATATTGAACAAAGCATAAAGCTTGGGGTGGAGAGTTGCAAGATTTTCAAATCCCGAATTCTCGCGCGCAAATTTTGAACTTTCAACAAAAACGGGTACTTTCTTTCCTTTATTTTAATTAATCAAGATGCATGTCTCTGAACAACCATTCATATGTTATTGCATCAAATGAGTTTAGGAATTATTTCTTGCTTTGATTGTTGAACCACTTTAGAAGTCTATAGGGAGTTGGTTGGTGATTTGGATTGACATATCGTTTGTTGAGATTGTGGTTCGTGTAGTGGTTATTTTTCGTGCAGGTAGTTTATGTCCACATCTAGGAAGCGCCCGGCTGCTGCCCGAGGCAAAGCCCCAACTAGAAATCAAAACGATGCTCCCGATATTCCAAGATTTCGGGATGCCAAGGCAGCCGAAACTACACGAAGAGCTTGCCTAAAAAGGTTGCATCCACCAAGTTCATGTGCAGGCCTACGCTTATATCATTAGGGGTTCTTGAAGGGGTCACCCAATTGTTCCGTAACATTGGGTGGGAAAACCTTCTCAACCTCATGGCTCACACTTACGAGCTCCCCACTAGAGAGTTTCTTGCCGATTGCGGGTACGCTAGCGAAAAAAGAAAAGTCGCATTCCAACTTCTAGGGGACCGAAGGTACATCGATTTTGCAACAATAAACGACATCTTGGGCTTGCCTTCTTCAAACACATCCACAGTTTTCGACGTCTTACCTGCTAAGTTCAATCATGAGACCTTTTGGACGGAAATCACTGGGGGTATCTTTTCGTGTTCCGATCGGGATAAAGCAACCTCTATCATTCTCCCGTGCCTCCGCATTTCCCATCGCATCTTGGTGTATACAGTTTTTGCCCACAAAGAAGCAGGCCAGGTTACCAAAAATGAGCTCTTCTTCCATTGGTGTATGACGAGGAGTGACAGCCCACCAATCCCGGACTTTGCTTCGTTCTTTTTCCATAAATGCGCACACATGAGAACTAAAACGTCCGGTGATATTTGCATTGGGGGATTTGTCACCCTTTTGGCTCGCGGTCTTGATATCGATCGAGCTCCCAGACGAATACTAGCCTGTTGACAGCAAAAATCTTTTGGATGAGCGCGCTCTCATAAACATGCACCACATCCATCGCAGTAATAGGAGCAGTTTCACATGGTATTGTCCTCAAGGGGTCGGATATCTCATTCTTCCCGACCCTCGAGTCACCAACTTCACCTTCCACGATCACACTTAGTGGAGACTCGCGAGGACCATCACTCAATCAGTCAATGAGGATGTGCTCCAGGATCAAGATGATGACGAGATGCATGTGGATGACGAGCCCGACGATAAGCCCACCCATGGTCCACAGCATGCCCAACCACAAGCCCCTCCCGGGTACTACCCGCTCCCCTCCCCCCTAATTTTTCCGAGTGGTTCGAGGCTCTTTGTGTATCAAACCAAATCATATCCCAGCAAATGCACCATATGTGGGGGGGCACCAATCCCAAAACCATTATGAGAACGTCCCACTTCCGCCTCCCTGTCCATACCCTCTACCCGCCCATCCTTATCCCCCTCCACCTTACCCTTACCCCTACCCCCAATACCTGTATCCTCCTCCCAATCCCCCGGTTTAGGTACTTTCGCCTCGCCCCAAGCATTGAGGACAATGCTTATTTCTAAGCTTGGGGTCGGGTATTCCTTTTTCTTTTTAATTTATCATGCATTTTAATTAGGTCGCATAGCATTTTAGTATAAATTGCATTCATTTTTTTATAAAACTCCAAAAAGATTTTATTATCTTCTTTTTCATCTTTTATTTTTGCATGGCATTTAGCTTAGGGCATTAGCATTCATGCATTTTTGTTTTCTTTTTATTCTCACCTCTCTTGGATGCCATAGAATAGGTTCACAGTTATTGTATCATTATTGGTCCAGGATTTTGTTGTTATCTCACCCATCGAACCGAGACCACTAGCTGCAGTTTAGGATTTCATACTTGGGATCAGATGTTGGTAGCTTAAAGAGGTAACTGATCATGGCCAGGTAGTTTCCATAAAGAATTATGCATACAATACTAATGACTGTAGGATATACTATAGCAATGGATGTCTTAGCCTTGCGGTCACTACCGCCGAGAGGATCACAATTGATCATGTTTGAACCGTTAGGATGAAGCACTGGTGCTTGTCCCCGAGTAGGATCCATATCCGGTCTCTTTACATCACCATTTCTTGTCGCGATTTTTTTTAGGATTTTAGAGTGTCTTTTAGCCCACATTAGGGCATTTTCTTTATTTTTGAAAATTGCAAGTCTGAAAAGGAGCTTATATTACATCTTTATGCTCCACACATGGTCATTTTCATATTTAGACCATTCAGATTATATTACTACCCTTTTGGTCCCACTTACACACTTTTGGGAACCAAATTTTGAGTCAAAGGGGTTATCTAGTTAAAAAAACAACAAAAATAAAATAAAATAAATAAAAGAAAAAAATGGGAGGCAAATTTCCAGCTGCAGAAATATGAGAAGGGTGACCGGTTCAATTATTGAACAAAATTTTCCAACATTTTGGCCACCCGACGTTTGATATTCATTTGTATAGGTTTGTTTTATTGTATATAGATCGAGTTGTTTTTCGCAAATTGGTGATGTTAGGGAGACTGTCGAGTCGGATACTACGGGAGGTTTGGGCCAACACTAAGTGAACCGATTCCTACAACGATGCCCGAGTGATTAAACCTAGTTACACATGAGAGAAACCGGCAGACGTGAGATCAGAGTGTACACTTAAAGAAGAGCTCTACCCAAGCCCATCCAGCTGCTTGGTCCCTACTACAGATGTTCTTCATTGTATGCATGTTCCATTGAGGCTGCGACTGACCATCCCTCCTTACTCACCTAGGAGAGTTGTCCTGGCTGTGGTTTATGATCCCATTGTCATCGGATGAAAAAGTTGTGAGATAGCAGCGAGATCAATTCTTACCATGTTGACTAACGTTGAACAGGTTCCATGGTTCTGCCCATTCTTTTTATTTTTAGGGTAATTCATCCCAAGTTCATTTTAGTCTTGTCTTACTTAAGGACAAGTAAGGTTCAAGCATGGGGTGATTGGATAGCATCATTTTATTACTTCTTTCCGTAGTTTATTTTTAGTTAAAACCATCTCATTTTAGTTAATCTTCATGCATATTTTCTCTTTTTGTTATTTTTCTCCTTTACCAGGTGCTTTCTAGTCTTTTGAGCTTATTTGCAGGATTTATCGAAGACTTTTTGTTATTGGAGGCTTAGAAGGGTGCGGGACTTATGGAGGCTTGCGGTTTGCTTGTGGATTTGGAGTGGTGCGATTGGGCTTGGTGCTTGCATAAACAAGAAATCAATTTAGACTTAATTTTTGAGCAAGGATGATGATGAGGCGACGCGGAATCGAGCTACTAAAGATTGAAGGAGCATTGGATCAATCATTAGAAGGCTTTGGAATGGCACAAATGGGCTCTAAAGAGTTATGCATGTGGGCTGAAGTGTGAATGAGAAGATTAGGCTAGATTATATGTTAAATGGCCCAAGTCCCACATTCAGCATGACCCACGCGGTCCGCGTAGACCCATACGCGATCCGCGTGAATTGTGCTGATTTGATTCCGGGTTTTGACTTGTTGACTCTATTTGTGGAAGTTTGGTGGGTGGCTTTTGGCACCTTTTTTAATCCGGAAATCAGCTCCCTTTTGCTGGAGATTGGAGGCATTATTGGGGATTATCACTTGAAGAACACACACCATTCTCTCTCAAGAAAACTTTGGAAGATTTGAAGAATTTTTGGAAGAATAGTGTAATTTCTTTCCATCTTGCATCTAAGACAATGTTTGGTACCACTAAACTATATTGCTTTTCTTTTACTTTGGTCATGCTTGGCTAAAATTTCATTTGGTTGATTAGGGTTTAACCCATGGATGATTAGTTGCTTTGAAGACTTATTATTATCTTGTGTTTGAAGTTTATGGAAATGTTTCCTAGTTAAACATCTTGTTATGTTTATTTATCTTTGATCATGAGCTTGGATGAATGAATGCTTGTTTTTGTTGACTAATTTCTTGGTTAAGTAATGGACCTTCAAATTAGTAAGCAACAAATGGTTTATATGTTTGTTTTCATTTCATTTAGACCATGGAAATTTTTCCTCCATAATGATAATGTAATCATTTTATTATCTTTTGGACTTGGTAACTCTTATAACTTAAAGCTAATTAATTTTCACAAGATTTTATGCTTCATTGATTTTGTGACTTCAATTAAGGAAATGTGTTAAGAGCTCATCTAGCCATTTTAATTTCTAAGAAGAGTTGAGGCAATTTGTGCTTATAAATTGCTATATCCAATTTAAACCAATTCACAAGTGTTATTCCATTAAGTCTAATGATAAGCCAATCATGTCATCCATGAGGTGTACCCAAAAATCAACCAATTTTACTTCATTGAATTTAATCAAATCTTTTACTTGTTTACTTGTCATATTTCCATGCTAGCTAGTTTTAATTTTGTCAAACAATCAAAAAGAATTAACCCCTCATATTTTACTTTTAATTTTGTTTCACAAGTATTTTACAAAGAGGTTTACATAGAGATTTAAATTGAACCAATCTACGTGGATACGATCCCTTTACCACTCTGCACTATTTTAGTGTGTAATATTTAGGGCATTTATTTTGTTGGCCTCGACAACCAACAAATTTTGGCGCCGTTGTCGGGGATTGGTTTATTTTTAATCAATTTGTTTCTCTATGCTCAGATCTCAGCGTACAAGTGACTTGATTTATAACCCGGAAATTGAAAAAGAAGCAAGGTGTTTGGCGAAGGAAAAAAAGAATAGAACGTGGTCAAACTTCCAATCCTCACGGGGATCCAGAGGTTGAACCCACTTCATCAAGTGACACGGAACCCAATTCTAGTCCCGACCCCTGCCAAGAAATTCCTGAAACACCATCACAAAACTCCCCCATTATTGAACCAATTGCAATGGCGAATGGAGGAGAGGCTCTCGAAAGAACTTTGAGGCAAATGATGGAGATCGATGTTACACAAACTCCAACTGGTATCAATTACCCGGTTTTGGAAGGAGGTTCGGAATTGAAGTCAAGTTTAGTCCATCACTTCCCAACTTTTCATGGATTGGAGAACGAAGACTTGCATAAGCACTTGAAGATGTTCCACATTATTTGCACTAGCATGAAGCCACAAGGGTCAACCGATGACTAAATCAAGCTAAGGGCATTCCCCTTTTCATTGGCCAATAGAGCAAAGGATTGGTTATTCTATCTCCCCCCGGGATCGATCAACTCATGGAACGACATGGCAAGAGCTTTTCTTGATAAGTTCTATCCCGCGTCAAGAGTTTCAAGTCTTAGAAATGAGATTTGTAGAATCCGCCAAGGTCAAAATGAGACTTTTCACGATTATTGAAAGAGGTTCAACAATTTGTGTTATAGTTGCCCACAACACCAAATTCCGGAACAACTCCTCATTCAACACTTTTATGAGGGATTGTTGCCAATGGAGAGAAGATTAGTTGATGCCTCAAGTGGTGGTGATGTCTTTAGTAAAACTCCACAACAAACAAGACAACTTTTCAACACCATAGCCGTGAATTCTCAACATTTTGGCCCGCGCCAAGACATGAAAAGAGATTCACAACACAAAGTCAACGAAGTGGGAACATCAAATCTTGAGTCTCAAATCAAAGATCTAACCTCCGTTGTCCAAAAGCTAGCCATGAGACAAACTCCACAAGTGATGGTTTGTGGAATATGTGCAACAATGGGACATCCTACGGATATGTGTCCCATCCTTCAAGAAGATGAGGAGCATGTAAATGCCACGGGGGAGTTCCAAAACTACCACAATAAGCCATCCGGTTACCAAAATGCATATAATTCAAGTTGGAAGTCCAATCCCAACATGAGCTACAACCCGGGACTATTGCCTCAAAATGCATTGGTTAGACCTTCCTACCCACCACCACAACCTCACTACCAACACCCGCAACCACATTATCAACCCAAACCACACCCTCCACATCACCAACAACCTCCTCAATCCCAACCAAGTAGCCCCGGAATGTCTCTCGAAGACATTGTCAAATCCCTAGCCACTAGCACCCAACAATTCCAAAAAGAGACAAGAGCTAGTATCTCTAACCTTGAACCGCAAATAAGAGATATAGTTACATCCATAAGCAAGTTGGAGTCTCATGGGAAATTGCCTTCTCAAACCGAAAAGAACCCAAATGTCAATGTGGTGACCTTGAGAAGTGGCAAACAAGCCGGAGAAATTAGTTCAAAGAAGACGCCAATGGATGAAGAGGAAGAAATAGAAGTCATTCCCATTGAAGAACCTATGGTCAAGAACGATGCACAAGACAGAGTTCCAAAGAAGACTATTCCCCTCGTAACACCCATAGCCACTCAACCGCCATTCCCCTCCCGACTTGCAACTTCGACGAAGAAAATGGAGGAGAAAGAGATTTTGGACACCTTCCGAAAAGTGGAAGTAAACATTCCTTTACTTGATGCAATCAAACAAATTCCGAGATATGCAAAATTCTTGAAAGATCTTTGCACCAACAAGAGAAAGTTGAAAGGAAATGAGAAAGTCTCGATGAACGAAAATGCATCAACGGTTTTACAAAGGAAGCTTTCACCCAAGTGCAAAGATCCTGGAATGTTCACGGTTCCTTGCAAGATTTGAGATGTCACTTTTAGTAGTGCTATGATTGATCTTGGTGCCTCTATCAATGTCATGCCCTATTCGGTGTATGAATCATTGAATGTCGAACCCTTAAGTGAAACTGGTGTCATAATATCTCTTGCGGATAAATCAAGTGTCTTTCCTTGAGGTGTTTTGGAAGATGTCCTAGTGCAAGTAAACCAATTGGTCTTCTCGGCGGATTTCTATGTGATTAACCTAGATGAACAAGTATCCTCAAAATCGGGTATAATCTTACTTGGGAGACCATTCTTGAAGACGGCTAGAACAAAGATTGATGTGTATGCGGGAAGCTTGACAATGGAATTTGATGGTGAAACAATAAGTTGTAACATCTATGATGTTATGAGGTATCCTAGTGATGTTTCATCCTTGTGCTTTGTTGATGTTGTTGAACCATTAACCTAAGATTTGTTCGAGTTGTCTAATGGTGACATGTTGGAGATGGTTTTGAGCAAAGGGTTTGATTGTGGAAAATTAGCCAAGAAGTTGAAGCTCTACTCACTAGACCCCGAAGTTGAAAGATTAGTCAACAATTTGGAGATCAAGAAGACCACCGGATTTAGTGTGAAGCAAATTGAATTACCTCAAACTCACACGAGATTGCCGCCCTCCCTTGTCCAACCGCCGGAATTAGAATTGAAGATCCTTCCTCAACATTTGAAGTATGTGTACTTGGGAGACAACGAGACTCTTCCGGTCATCATTTCGACTCACCTAACCAAGTGTGAAGAAGAACAACTCCTCAAGGCGTTGAGGGAACATAAAGAGGCAATGGGTTGGACGATTACTGATATCAAAGGTTTGAGTCCCTCCACTTGTATGCACAAAATCTTAATGGAGGATGAATGTAAGCCGAGTAGAGACACTCAAAGAAGGTTGAATCCGAAAATGATGGAAGTGGTCAAGAAAGATATTTTGAAGCACCTAGATGCGGGAATGATTTATTCAATCTCGGAAAGCAAATGGGTGAGCCCGGTTCAAGTCGTGCCGAAGAAGACGGGAATCATGGTAGTCGAGAACAACAAAGGTATGATGGTCCCCACTCGTGTGCAAAACGGGTGGAGAGTATGTATTGACTACCGCAAACTCAATGCAAGCACTAGAAAAGATCATTTTCTATTAGCTTTCATCGACCAAATGTTAGAAAGGTTGGCCGGAAAATCCCATTATTGTTGTTTAGACGGGTATTCAGGTTTTCACCAAATCTCGGTGGCACCGGAAGACCAAGAAAAGACAACATTTACATGTCCATTTGGCACTTTTGCATACCGGAGAATGCCATTCGGATTATGTAACACCCCGGCCACTTTCCAACGTTGTATGGTTAGTATCTTTTCGGAATATGTTGAAAATATAATTGAAGTATTCATGGATGATTTTACAGTATATGGAAACTCCTTTCAAGAGTGTTTGACCAATCTCACCAAAATTTTAAAAAGATGCATTGAAACGAATTTGGTTTTAAACTTTGAAAAATGTCATTTTATGGTGAGTCAAGGTCTTATTTTGGGTCATATTGTGTCAAAGAAAGGAATTGAGGTAGATAAGGCCAAGATAGATGTTATTCAAAGCTTATCTTACCCGACTTGTGTTCGGGAAGTTCGTTCTTTTTTGGGCCATGCAGGTTTCTACCGGAGATTCATCAAAGATTTTTCAAAGATAACAAGACCAATGTGCCAACTCTTGCAAAAGGATGTTGATTTCGAGTTCAATGAGGCGTGCAAAGAAGCTTTCGATAAGCTCAAAGAGTTGCTTACATCCGCCCCCATCATGCAAGCTCCAAATTGGGATCTCCCCTTTGAGATCATGTGTGATGCAAGCAACTATGCAATAGGCACCGTTTGGGTCAAAAGAATGGACGAGCCTCCCATGTGATCTACTATGAATCGAGAACACTAGACAATGCTCAAAGCAACTACTTTATTACGGAGAAGAAACTATTGGCCATAGTGTTCGCCTTGGAGAAATTTAGACAATACCTACTTGGTACCAAGGTCATTGTGTATTCGGATCACGCAACTCTTAAGTACTTGATGACAAAGAAAGATGCAAAGCCTAGACTCATCTGGTGGATTTTATTGTTACAAGAATTTTATTTGGAAATCCGGGACAATAGTGGATGTGAGAATCTTGTTGCCGATCACCTAAGCCGGATCACTTCAAACGAAACTCCTCTCCCTTTGCGGGACGAGTTTCCGGATGAGCATCTATTTTCCCTCACTCAATCTACTCCTTGGTATGCCGATATCGTTAACTTTTTGGTCACAAAGAGGTATCCCGACACATTCACACGTGCTCAAAAAGACAAGTTTAAAAGTGATTCAAAATATTATGTGTGGGATGAGCCTTATTTGTGGAAACACTGTCTCGATCAAATCATTAGGCGATGTGTACCCCAACAAGAGCACTAATCCATTTTGAAATTTTTTCATGAATTTACTTGTGGGGGACACTTAGGACCTAGCCAGACTTTGAGAAAGGTCCTTGAATGTGGATTATTTTGGCCAACCATGTCACGTGATTGTTATTTGTTTTGCAAAAGTTGTGAACGGTGCCAAATGACAAGGAACATTTCACAAAAAAATCAAATGCCACAAAAACCAATCCTTGTTTGTGAAATTTTTAACGTATGGGGGATTGATTTCATGGGCCCATTCCACATTTCGTTTGGCAATGTTTACATCTTGCTCGCGGTTGACTATGTTTCTAATTGGGTTGAGGCCAAAGCCACAAGGTCGGTCGATGCCAAAACAATTATCGACTTTCTAAAATCTAATGTTTTTGTGAGGTTTGGTGTGCCTAGGGCTTTGATTAGTGATAGGGGACGCACTTTTGCAACAAGATGATGGAGGATTTATTGAAGAAGTATAACGTGACCCACCGTGTTTCAACAGCCTATCACCCTTAAACGAACGGTCAAGCGGAGGTTTCGAATCGTGAAATGAAGAGTATACTTGAGAAAACGGTGAATCCCTCAATAAAAAACTGAAGTTCAAGGCTTGATGATGCCTTGTGGGCCTATCGGACCGTGTACAAGACCCCGATAGGAATGTCCCCATTTAGGTTGGTTTTTGGAAAACCATGTCATATTCCCGTGGAATTGGAACACCGTGCATTTTGGGCGGTCAAACAATGCAACTTTAACATCGATGAGGCGGGAAGGCATAGGAAGCTTCAACTTCAAGAGTTGGAGGATTTGAGAAATGACTCCTATGAAAACTCAAGAATTTACAAGGAAAGGACAAAGCTTTTCCATGACAAGTCCATTACCCGCAGACATTTCGAGCCGGGACATAGGGTTTTGCATTATCATTCGCGATTGAAATTATTTCCTGGAAAGTTGAGGTCAAGATGGATAGGTTCGTTTGTTGTGCTAAAAGTATTTGAGCATGAAGCAGTTGAGATTCAAAGTGAAGAAACGGGGCAAACCTTTAAAGTCAATGGGCATCGATTGAAACCTTTCTATGAAGGTTTTAACGCAAATGTCTTTGATTTCATCCAATTGGATGCCCCGATGTACTGAAATCAAGAGGGAAGCACGTCTCGGCAAAGACGTTAAAGAGGGGCATTTTTGGAAAGCTAAAAGTTTTTGTCTTTTTCTAATTCTGAATAAGTGTCGTAGATGGTCCATTTTTGCATTTAACATCTCTTCTTCTTCCTTCTTGCGGTAAAAGAATGTTGGATTTGAAGACCCGGTGTTCGTATTGGTCAAAGAGCTAAAATTGAGAAAAATGGTAAAAGATTTCATGCAGTCTGCGTGTACTCCAAGGGCCGTCCGCGTTAATAAACAAATGGCCCGCATGTGGTCTCTATAGGTGTTCGCGTCCAGCATCAGCAAACAGAACAGTTTCAGCGCAATTTGTCACAACTATAAATTTTGATGCTTTGTAACAACAACAATGATAACATTTGTGAACCAAAAATGTGAAAGCATGTATGATGCTTATTCAATAACAACAAAATTTCCATCAAACACTCTATACAAGCACTTCAAATAGTCAACAAAGAATTGGAAGCCATAAAAATCCTGGTTTAAGTCCATTATGGACTAGGATTTCCTTATTAGGCCTAATGGACCAATAAGCTTCCAATTTGACTATTTTGGGCTTAAGACCCTTAAATGGACACTAATTAGACCCACTTTCATTTATTTTAATATTTTGGGCCATAATGGGCCTAGAATGAAATATAATACCCTAATGGGCCATAACAAAACTAAATAGCCCTAATGGGCCATAAAACTCATTCTTTAAATTATATTAGGCCGAAAATCATCAAAATGGGCCCATGATATGGACTTAAGCACCAAAGGCCCAAATTCTTTTTCTTTCTTCCCTTTTCTTGACCCAAGAGGAAAAAAAAACTCATGAAATAAGGAGGGTTAGCCACCTCCTTATTACCCCATGGACTTCCAAGCAACATCTCATACCTCCAAGAAACCATCCTTTCACCTCTCTCTCTTCTCCTTCTCTTCTTATCACTCTCGTCCAAAGGGAAAAACACACACACACACATAACTCACTTAAACATATCTCAAGAACTCACAACAACCTCTCCTTTCTCCATCAAAATTTCGAGATTAAGAGCTTTTCAAGAAGGTTGTTCCACAAAAATCATCATCTCAGGTAAGTTGATACTTGGATCCATAATCTAGACTCTTTGTTTTATCACAAATCTCTTCTTAACTCATATCAACTCATGATCATCATCCTAGAAATCTCTAATATCGAAATCAACCCAAGAAAGCTTGCTAGGGCCGAAAATAACATCAAACTCTTCCATCTCTTCTTCAAATCGAAATCAACAAGCAAAGGTGAGTTCATACCCCTCTATTTTCGGTTTTCATATGTTTTATGGGGGAGAATACAAGTAAAATGTGTAGATCTATGTGTATGTGTATTTTATGTGTGATTTCATGTGTTTATGTGGCAAATGTGTAACAAAAAGAATAGAAATTCGAGATCTATGGCTCTAAGAGGAAGATAAACATGATCTAAGAGGTATTACACTAAAACAAGTCAAGAAAAATTACCCTCTAAGATTAAAATATACATATTGCAACATAAAACTCACTTTTGGGCTAAAATTGTCAAACAAACAAAAGTTGGGTTGAAAAATTGCTATTCACGGTTTTCTCCAGGATTAAAAGAGTCAAAACAGTAAAAATAAGTGTTTTTATGAATATCATACTCTTTTAAAGGTTAGAAATAAAATTTATGGCTTAATGGGCCAAATTTTGGGCTTTTCGGCCCATTGAGCCAAAATTTGCGAAAATTAGAACTTTCAAGGGGTTGAAATGATAAACTTCTCAAGACAGGGGGTAAAATGGTGAATAAAACTAAATCAGGGGTTAAAATGATGTATTTTCCAAACAAGGATAAAAAAATGTAAACTTTTTGGATTTTGGGCCAAAATTGTAAAAATTGCGAAAAGTTTGGGCTTAAACTGAAAGATTCTTTTCTAGAGGGGCTGAAACTGACAAAGAGTAAATTTTGAACAAATAACATCTTTTAAACAAGTCTAAGGGTCAAAAATGTCAAGAAAATGGTTTAAGGGCCCAAAATGTCTTTTTTTGTATAAAGGACTAAAATTGTCAATTTTACTAAAGAAGGGCTGAAAGGGTTCAAACCAATATTTTTTAGTCAATTATTTTATTTTTAATATATTTGAGTTAAAATAAAAATACCAAACTACAATTCATGAAAATGGAAAGATGAAAATACGTATAATTCCAAACATCGTTATAAATAACCGACCGGCCTCGTTCCGGTGCGAAATTAACAATCACTCAATTAAACTTTCCAACAATTATACTATACCTAAAACAAGTAAACATTCAAATATTTGGGCTTGAAAGTTCCAAGCATGCTTGTTGGGCCTTTGTGACCCATTAACATGATTTTTGGGCCCAAGGGATAATAATAAATGTTATTGGGCCTTCTATGACCCAATTTCATATTTAAGGGACCCTCAATGACTTTTAAGTGTTATTGGGCCTTAGTGGCCCATTAGCATTGCTAGTAAGGTCCAAGTAAATCAAATGCGAAATGGGTCAACGTGCCCTTCATATACCCAATAGCCATAAATAATACGTGGGATCAGTAGGACCTCGTAATCCTCTTCTCCTCGTTTATTAGGCCTACCTTCAATTCAGTAAACATATACAAGTTGTTAATCAATGGTAATCAAATTCATGTTAGACAACTTTTCAACACCATAGCCGTGAATTCTCAACATTTTGGCCCGCGCCAAGACATGAAAAGAGATTCACAACACAAAGTCAACGAAGTGGGAACATCAAATCTTGAGTCTCAAATCAAAGATCTAACCTCCGTTGTCCAAAAGCTAGCCATGAGACAAACTCCACAAGTGATGGTTTGTGGAATATGTGCAACAATGGGACATCCTACGGATATGTGTCCCATCCTTCAAGAAGATGAGGAGCATGTAAATGCCACGGGGGAGTTCCAAAACTACCACAATAAGCCATCCGGTTACCAAAATGCATATAATTCAAGTTGGAAGTCCAATCCCAACATGAGCTACAACCCGGGACTATTGCCTCAAAATGCATTGGTTAGACCTTCCTACCCACCACCACAACCTCACTACCAACACCCGCAACCACATTATCAACCCAAACCACACCCTCCACATCACCAACAACCTCCTCAATCCCAACCAAGTAGCCCCGGAATGTCTCTCGAAGACATTGTCAAATCCCTAGCCACTAGCACCCAACAATTCCAAAAAGAGACAAGAGCTAGTATCTCTAACCTTGAACCGCAAATAAGAGATATAGTTACATCCATAAGCAAGTTGGAGTCTCATGGGAAATTGCCTTCTCAAACCGAAAAGAACCCAAATGTCAATGTGGTGACCTTGAGAAGTGGCAAACAAGCCGGAGAAATTAGTTCAAAGAAGACGCCAATGGATGAAGAGGAAGAAATAGAAGTCATTCCCATTGAAGAACCTATGGTCAAGAACGATGCACAAGACAGAGTTCCAAAGAAGACTATTCCCCTCGTAACACCCATAGCCACTCAACCGCCATTCCCCTCCCGACTTGCAACTTCGACGAAGAAAATGGAGGAGAAAGAGATTTTGGACACCTTCCGAAAAGTGGAAGTAAACATTCCTTTACTTGATGCAATCAAACAAATTCCGAGATATGCAAAATTCTTGAAAGATCTTTGCACCAACAAGAGAAAGTTGAAAGGAAATGAGAAAGTCTCGATGAACGAAAATGCATCAACGGTTTTACAAAGGAAGCTTTCACCCAAGTGCAAAGATCCTGGAATGTTCACGGTTCCTTGCAAGATTTGAGATGTCACTTTTAGTAGTGCTATGATTGATCTTGGTGCCTCTATCAATGTCATGCCCTATTCGGTGTATGAATCATTGAATGTCGAACCCTTAAGTGAAACTGGTGTCATAATATCTCTTGCGGATAAATCAAGTGTCTTTCCTTGAGGTGTTTTGGAAGATGTCCTAGTGCAAGTAAACCAATTGGTCTTCTCGGCGGATTTCTATGTGATTAACCTAGATGAACAAGTATCCTCAAAATCGGGTATAATCTTACTTGGGAGACCATTCTTGAAGACGGCTAGAACAAAGATTGATGTGTATGCGGGAAGCTTGACAATGGAATTTGATGGTGAAACAATAAGTTGTAACATCTATGATGTTATGAGGTATCCTAGTGATGTTTCATCCTTGTGCTTTGTTGATGTTGTTGAACCATTAACCTAAGATTTGTTCGAGTTGTCTAATGGTGACATGTTGGAGATGGTTTTGAGCAAAGGGTTTGATTGTGGAAAATTAGCCAAGAAGTTGAAGCTCTACTCACTAGACCCCGAAGTTGAAAGATTAGTCAACAATTTGGAGATCAAGAAGACCACCGGATTTAGTGTGAAGCAAATTGAATTACCTCAAACTCACACGAGATTGCCGCCCTCCCTTGTCCAACCGCCGGAATTAGAATTGAAGATCCTTCCTCAACATTTGAAGTATGTGTACTTGGGAGACAACGAGACTCTTCCGGTCATCATTTCGACTCACCTAACCAAGTGTGAAGAAGAACAACTCCTCAAGGCGTTGAGGGAACATAAAGAGGCAATGGGTTGGACGATTACTGATATCAAAGGTTTGAGTCCCTCCACTTGTATGCACAAAATCTTAATGGAGGATGAATGTAAGCCGAGTAGAGACACTCAAAGAAGGTTGAATCCGAAAATGATGGAAGTGGTCAAGAAAGATATTTTGAAGCACCTAGATGCGGGAATGATTTATTCAATCTCGGAAAGCAAATGGGTGAGCCCGGTTCAAGTCGTGCCGAAGAAGACGGGAATCATGGTAGTCGAGAACAACAAAGGTATGATGGTCCCCACTCGTGTGCAAAACGGGTGGAGAGTATGTATTGACTACCGCAAACTCAATGCAAGCACTAGAAAAGATCATTTTCTATTAGCTTTCATCGACCAAATGTTAGAAAGGTTGGCCGGAAAATCCCATTATTGTTGTTTAGACGGGTATTCAGGTTTTCACCAAATCTCGGTGGCACCGGAAGACCAAGAAAAGACAACATTTACATGTCCATTTGGCACTTTTGCATACCGGAGAATGCCATTCGGATTATGTAACACCCCGGCCACTTTCCAACGTTGTATGGTTAGTATCTTTTCGGAATATGTTGAAAATATAATTGAAGTATTCATGGATGATTTTACAGTATATGGAAACTCCTTTCAAGAGTGTTTGACCAATCTCACCAAAATTTTAAAAAGATGCATTGAAACGAATTTGGTTTTAAACTTTGAAAAATGTCATTTTATGGTGAGTCAAGGTCTTATTTTGGGTCATATTGTGTCAAAGAAAGGAATTGAGGTAGATAAGGCCAAGATAGATGTTATTCAAAGCTTATCTTACCCGACTTGTGTTCGGGAAGTTCGTTCTTTTTTGGGCCATGCAGGTTTCTACCGGAGATTCATCAAAGATTTTTCAAAGATAACAAGACCAATGTGCCAACTCTTGCAAAAGGATGTTGATTTCGAGTTCAATGAGGCGTGCAAAGAAGCTTTCGATAAGCTCAAAGAGTTGCTTACATCCGCCCCCATCATGCAAGCTCCAAATTGGGATCTCCCCTTTGAGATCATGTGTGATGCAAGCAACTATGCAATAGGCACCGTTTGGGTCAAAAGAATGGACGAGCCTCCCATGTGATCTACTATGAATCGAGAACACTAGACAATGCTCAAAGCAACTACTTTATTACGGAGAAGAAACTATTGGCCATAGTGTTCGCCTTGGAGAAATTTAGACAATACCTACTTGGTACCAAGGTCATTGTGTATTCGGATCACGCAACTCTTAAGTACTTGATGACAAAGAAAGATGCAAAGCCTAGACTCATCTGGTGGATTTTATTGTTACAAGAATTTTATTTGGAAATCCGGGACAATAGTGGATGTGAGAATCTTGTTGCCGATCACCTAAGCCGGATCACTTCAAACGAAACTCCTCTCCCTTTGCGGGACGAGTTTCCGGATGAGCATCTATTTTCCCTCACTCAATCTACTCCTTGGTATGCCGATATCGTTAACTTTTTGGTCACAAAGAGGTATCCCGACACATTCACACGTGCTCAAAAAGACAAGTTTAAAAGTGATTCAAAATATTATGTGTGGGATGAGCCTTATTTGTGGAAACACTGTCTCGATCAAATCATTAGGCGATGTGTACCCCAACAAGAGCACTAATCCATTTTGAAATTTTTTCATGAATTTACTTGTGGGGGACACTTAGGACCTAGCCAGACTTTGAGAAAGGTCCTTGAATGTGGATTATTTTGGCCAACCATGTCACGTGATTGTTATTTGTTTTGCAAAAGTTGTGAACGGTGCCAAATGACAAGGAACATTTCACAAAAAAATCAAATGCCACAAAAACCAATCCTTGTTTGTGAAATTTTTAACGTATGGGGGATTGATTTCATGGGCCCATTCCACATTTCGTTTGGCAATGTTTACATCTTGCTCGCGGTTGACTATGTTTCTAATTGGGTTGAGGCCAAAGCCACAAGGTCGGTCGATGCCAAAACAATTATCGACTTTCTAAAATCTAATGTTTTTGTGAGGTTTGGTGTGCCTAGGGCTTTGATTAGTGATAGGGGACGCACTTTTGCAACAAGATGATGGAGGATTTATTGAAGAAGTATAACGTGACCCACCGTGTTTCAACAGCCTATCACCCTTAAACGAACGGTCAAGCGGAGGTTTCGAATCGTGAAATGAAGAGTATACTTGAGAAAACGGTGAATCCCTCAATAAAAAACTGAAGTTCAAGGCTTGATGATGCCTTGTGGGCCTATCGGACCGTGTACAAGACCCCGATAGGAATGTCCCCATTTAGGTTGGTTTTTGGAAAACCATGTCATATTCCCGTGGAATTGGAACACCGTGCATTTTGGGCGGTCAAACAATGCAACTTTAACATCGATGAGGCGGGAAGGCATAGGAAGCTTCAACTTCAAGAGTTGGAGGATTTGAGAAATGACTCCTATGAAAACTCAAGAATTTACAAGGAAAGGACAAAGCTTTTCCATGACAAGTCCATTACCCGCAGACATTTCGAGCCGGGACATAGGGTTTTGCATTATCATTCGCGATTGAAATTATTTCCTGGAAAGTTGAGGTCAAGATGGATAGGTTCGTTTGTTGTGCTAAAAGTATTTGAGCATGAAGCAGTTGAGATTCAAAGTGAAGAAACGGGGCAAACCTTTAAAGTCAATGGGCATCGATTGAAACCTTTCTATGAAGGTTTTAACGCAAATGTCTTTGATTTCATCCAATTGGATGCCCCGATGTACTGAAATCAAGAGGGAAGCACGTCTCGGCAAAGACGTTAAAGAGGGGCATTTTTGGAAAGCTAAAAGTTTTTGTCTTTTTCTAATTCTGAATAAGTGTCGTAGATGGTCCATTTTTGCATTTAACATCTCTTCTTCTTCCTTCTTGCGGTAAAAGAATGTTGGATTTGAAGACCCGGTGTTCGTATTGGTCAAAGAGCTAAAATTGAGAAAAATGGTAAAAGATTTCATGCAGTCTGCGTGTACTCCAAGGGCCGTCCGCGTTAATAAACAAATGGCCCGCATGTGGTCTCTATAGGTGTTCGCGTCCAGCATCAGCAAACAGAACAGTTTCAGCGCAATTTGTCACAACTATAAATTTTGATGCTTTGTAACAACAACAATGATAACATTTGTGAACCAAAAATGTGAAAGCATGTATGATGCTTATTCAATAACAACAAAATTTCCATCAAACACTCTATACAAGCACTTCAAATAGTCAACAAAGAATTGGAAGCCATAAAAATCCTGGTTTAAGTCCATTATGGACTAGGATTTCCTTATTAGGCCTAATGGACCAATAAGCTTCCAATTTGACTATTTTGGGCTTAAGACCCTTAAATGGACACTAATTAGACCCACTTTCATTTATTTTAATATTTTGGGCCATAATGGGCCTAGAATGAAATATAATACCCTAATGGGCCATAACAAAACTAAATAGCCCTAATGGGCCATAAAACTCATTCTTTAAATTATATTAGGCCGAAAATCATCAAAATGGGCCCATGATATGGACTTAAGCACCAAAGGCCCAAATTCTTTTTCTTTCTTCCCTTTTCTCGACCCAAGAGGAAAAAAAAAACTCATGAAATAAGGAGGGTTAGCCACCTCCTTATTACCCCATGGACTTCCAAGCAACATCTCATACCTCCAAGAAACCATCCTTTCACCTCTCTCTCTTCTCCTTCTCTTCTTATCACTCTCGTCCAAAGGGAAAAACACACACACACACACATAACTCACTTAAACATATCTCAAGAACTCACAACAACCTCTCCTTTCTCAATCAAAATTTCGAGATTAAGAGCTTTTCAAGAAGGTTGTTCCACAAAAATCATCATCTCAGGTAAGTTGATACTTGGATCCATAATCTAGACTCTTTGTTTTATCAAAAATCTCTTCTTAACTCATATAAACTCATGATCATCATCCTAGAAATCTCTAATATCGAAATCAACCCAAGAAAGCTTGTTAGGGCCGAAAATAACATCAAACTCTTCCATCTCTTCTTCAAATCGAAATCAACAAGCAAAGGTGAGTTCATACCCCTCTATTTTCGGTTTTCATATGTTTTATGGGGGAGAATACAAGTAAAATGTGTAGATCTATGTGTATGTGTATTTTATGTGTGATTTCATGTGTTTATGTGGCAAATGTGTAACAAAAAGAATAGAAATTCGAGATCTATGGCTCTAAGAGGAAGATAAACATGATCTAAGAGGTATTACACTAAAACAAGTCAAGAAAAATTACCCTCTAAGATTAAAATATACATATTGCAACATAAAACTCACTTTTGGGCTAAAATTGTCAAACAAACAAAAGTTGGGTTGAAAAATTGCTATTCACGGTTTTCTCCAGGATTAAAAGAGTCAAAACAGTAAAAATAAGTGTTTTTATGAATATCATACTCTTTTAAAGGTTAGAAATAAAATTTATGGCTTAATGGGCCAAATTTTGGGCTTTTCGGCCCATTGAGCCAAAATTTGCGAAAATTAGAACTTTCAAGGGGTTGAAATGATAAACTTCTCAAGACAGGGGGTAAAAGGGTGAATAAAACTAAATCAGGGGTTAAAATGATGTATTTTCCAAACAAGGATAAAAAATGTAAACTTTTTGGATTTTGGGCCAAAATTGTAAAAATTGCGAAAAGTTTGGGCTTAAACTGAAAGATTCTTTTCTAGAGGGGCTGAAACTGACAAAGAGTAAATTTTGAACCAATAACATCTTTTAAACAAGTCTAAGGGTCAAAGATATCAAGAAAATGGTTTAAGGGCCCAAAATGTCTTTTTTTGTATAAAGGACTAAAATTGTCAATTTTACTAAAGAAGGGCTGAAAGGGTTCAAACCAATATTTTTTAGTCAATTATTTTATTTTTAATATATTTGAGTTAAAATAAAAATACCAAACTACAATTCATGAAAATGGAAAGATGAAAATACGTATAATTCCAAACATCGTTATAAATAACCGACCGGCCTCGTTCCGGTGCGAAATTAACAATCACTCAATTAAACTTTCCAACAATTATACTATACCTAAAACAAGTAAACATTCAAATATTTGGGCTTGAAAGTTCCAAGCATGCTTGTTGGGCCTTTGTGACCCATTAACATGATTTTTGGGCCCAAGGGATAATAATAAATGTTATTGGGCCTTCTATGACCCAATTTCATATTTAAGGGACCCTCAATGGCTTTTAAGTGTTATTGGGCCTTAGTGGCCCATTAGCATTGCTAGTAAGGTCCAAGTAAATCAAATGCGAAATGGGTCAACGTGCCCTTCATATACCCAATAGCCATAAATAATACGTGGGATCAGTAGGACCTCGTAATCCTCTTCTCCTCGTTTATTAGGCCTACCTTCAATTCAGTAAACATATACAAGTTGTTAATCAATGGTAATCAAATTCATGTTAGATTTAGTGAGTAATAGCGGGCGGCACCTCTACGGGTCGTCTGTAGTCTGTAGTTATAATCAAAGTCTCCTGGAGGGAGAGCGAGAGTTTGTGTATAGATCTATACGGGGGTGACTGCCCTACACCTCAGTTGTTCGCTACAGTTAGACTCGGCCAGTCTAGGGTGACAAAAATCTTAAGATCAATTCCGGCGTTCGTTAGAATGCCAAGACAGACGAACTAGTCATTATCATGTATAGTTATAACGACTCACAATTAAACAAATCTAACACTATCCGAGTAATCAGGGAAAATTCAAAATCATTCGTCGTGACGGTATAATAATTTGAAACAATTATATTTCTTTTCTTTGGAAAACATCGGGTTTTTCGAGGAAATCAACATCATTCATTTGTATTTTTCAATAACTATAATGCAAAACTTTTCATTTATATACGCTTTGAAATCATTCAGGCATAAACCGATGGATCTTCAAACTTTGGTATGAACAATTTCTTTTTTCAGAAAATATCAGATTTTCTGGGTTTTATAAACTATACAAACATTTTCAAAGCAACCATGCTTATGAACTCACCAACATTCCATATGTTGACCGTTTTTCAAAATAACTTGTATTCTCAGGTAACAGGTAAGCTGAGGAGTAATACCAAGTATGTTAGGTGTTGTGCTTTTGAAAACTATCAAACAATTTATGTTATGGATTTGTAATGTTAAAACAATGTACTTGATGTGAACAATGTCAGTTGTAATATATTGATGCATGGTGATGTCTATGTTATGATTCATGTATATTCATTGTGATGATATTCAATTTAAGTCACGCGAGCCCTCAGACGTTTCCGCCGTCTGGTTCGGGGGTGTGACACAATTCACGCGAACCGCATGTACTCGTGCGTCCGTCCGCGTGTTTATTAAAACGGACCGTGTATCATCTCAAGTTCGTCCGCGTGTAAATGATGCAAGACAGAATAGTTCGAGGGTTATTCATGCGGATCGCGTGTACTCGCGTCCGCATCCGTGTGAGTTGTTGATCGATGTTTACCGCGTTTTGACCAGGTTTGACCGCAACTTAATACCCCTAAACCCCCAGCCGGCCCTTCTACCTTCCCACTTCTTCTTCTTCCTTTCCCCTAACCTCCATTAGAGCACCTCCATCTCCGCCACTAAAACTCAGTTTCCCGTCAAACCGTCGGTCGGAATTTCGCGAGACCACCATCATTCTTCACCAATTTCCGAGCTCTATAAACCCCACCAAAAATATCTCTCAAAGCTCGCCGGAAAAGTTCGCCGTAATTTCAAGCCATTGCCGGATTCCTCAGGTTTTCGCGGTAAATTGCTTCTCACGGGATATTGAACAAAGCATAAAGCTTGGGGTGGAGAGTTGCAAGATTTTCAAATCCCGAATTCTCGCGCGCAAATTTTGAACTTTCAACAAAAACGGGTACTTTCTTTCCTTTATTTTAATTAATCAAGATGCATGTCTCTGAACAACCATTCATATGTTATTGCATCAAATGAGTTTAGGAATTATTTCTTGCTTTGATTGTTGAACCACTTTAGAAGTCTATAGGGAGTTGGTTGGTGATTTGGATTGACATATCGTTTGTTGAGATTGTGGTTCGTGTAGTGGTTATTTTTCGTGCAGGTAGTTTATGTCCACATCTAGGAAGCGCCCGGCTGCTGCCCGAGGCAAAGCCCCAACTAGAAATCAAAACGATGCTCCCGATATTCCAAGATTTCGGGATGCCAAGGCAGCCGAAACTACACGAAGAGCTTGCCTAAAAAGGTTGCATCCACCAAGTTCATGTGCAGGCCTACGCTTATATCATTAGGGGTTCTTGAAGGGGTCACCCAATTGTTCCGTAACATTGGGTGGGAAAACCTTCTCAACCTCATGGCTCACACTTACGAGCTCCCCACTAGAGAGTTTCTTGCCGATTGCGGGTACGCTAGCGAAAAAAGAAAAGTCGCATTCCAACTTCTAGGGGACCGAAGGTACATCGATTTTGCAACAATAAATGACATCTTGGGCTTGCCTTCTTCAAACACATCCACAGTTTTCGACGTCTTACCTGCTAAGTTCAATCATGAGACCTTTTGGACGGAAATCACTGGGGGTATCTTTTCGTGTTCCGATCGGGATAAAGCAACCTCTATCATTCTCCCGTGCCTCCGCATTTCCCATCGCATCTTGGTGTATACAGTTTTTGCCCACAAAGAAGCAGGCCAGGTTACCAAAAATGAGCTCTTCTTCCATTGGTGTATGACGAGGAGTGACAGCCCACCAATCCCGGACTTTGCTTCGTTCTTTTTCCATAAATGCGCACACATGAGAACTAAAACGTCCGGTGATATTTGCATTGGGGGATTTGTCACCCTTTTGGCTCGCGGTCTTGATATCGATCGAGCTCCCAGACGAATACTAGCCTGTTGACAGCAAAAATCTTTTGAATGAGCGCGCTCTCATAAACATGCACCACATCCATCGCAGTAATAGGAGCAGTTTCACATGGTATTGTCCTCAAGGGGTCGGATATCTCATTCTTCCCGACCCTCGAGTCACCAACTTCACCTTCCACGATCACACTTAGTGGAGACTCGCGAGGACCATCACTCAATCAGTCAATGAGGATGTGCTCCAGGATCAAGATGATGACGAGATGCATGTGGATGACGAGCCCGACGATAAGCCCACCCATGGTCCACAGCATGCCCAACCACAAGCCCCTCCCGGGTACTACCGCTCCCCTCCCCCCTAATTTTTCCGAGTGGTTCGAGGCTCTTTGTGTATCAAACCAAATCATGTCCCAGCAAATGCACCATATGTGGGGGGCACCAATCCCAAAACCATTATGAGAACGTCCCACTTCCGCCTCCCTGTCCATACCCTCCACCCGCCCATCCTTATCCCCCTCCACCTTACCCTTACCCCTACCCCCAATACCCGTATCCTCCTCCCGATCCCCCGGTTTAGGTACTTTCGCCTCGCCCCAAGCATTGAGGACAATGCTTATTTCTAAGCTTGGGGTTGGGTATTCCTTTTTCTTTTTAATTTATCATGCATTTTAATTAGGTCGCATAGCATTTTAGTATAAATTGCATTCATTTTTTTATAAAACTCCAAAAAGATTTTATTATCTTCTTTTTCATCTTTTATTTTTGCATGGCATTTAGCTTAGGGCATTAGCATTCATGCATTTTTGTTTTCTTTTTATTCTCACCTCTCTTGGATGCCATAGAATAGGTTCACAGTTATTGTATCATTATTGGTCCAGGATTTTGTTGTTATCTCACCCATCGAACCGAGACCACTAGCTGCAGTTTAGGATTTCATACTTGGGATCAGATGTTGGTAGCTTAAAGAGGTAATTGATCATGGCCAGGTAGTTTCCATAAAGAATTATGCATACAATACTAATGACTGTAGGATATACTATAGCAATGGATGTCTTAGCCTTGCGGTCACTACCGCCGAGAGGATCACAATTGATCATGTTTGAACCGTTAGGATGAAGCACTGGTGCTTGTCCCCGAGTAGGATCCATATCCGGTCTCTTTACATCACCATTTCTTGTCGCGATTTTTTTTAGGATTTTAGAGTGTCTTTTAGCCCACATTAGGGCATTTTCTTTATTTTTGAAAATTGCAAGTCTGAAAAGGAGCTTATATTACATCTTTATGCTCCACACATGGTCATTTTCATATTTAGACCATTCAGATTATATTACTACCCTTTTGGTCCCACTTACACACTTTTGGGAACCAAATTTTGAGTCAAAGGGGTTATCTAGTTAAAAAAACAACAAAAATAAAATAAAATAAATAAAAGAAAAAAATGGGAGGCAAATTTCCAGCTGCAGAAATCTGAGAAGGGTGACCGGTTCAATTATTGAACAAAATTTTCCAACATTTAGGTCACCCGACGTTTGATATTCATTTGTATAGGTTTGTTTTATTGTATATAGATCGAGTTGTTTTTCGCAAATTGGTGATGTTAGGGAGACTGTCGAGTCGGATACTACGGGAGGTTTGGGCCAACACTAAGTGAACCGATTCCTACAACGATGCCCGAGTGATTAAACCTAGTTACACATGAGAGAAACCGGCAGACGTGAGATCAGAGTGTACACTTAAAGAAGAGCTCTACCCAAGCCCATCCAGCTGCTTGGTCCCTACTACAGATGTTCTTCATTGTATGCATGTTCCATTGAGGCTGCGACTGACCATCCCTCCTTACTCACCTAGGAGAGTTGTCCTGGCTGTGGTTTATGATCCCATTGTCATCGGATGAAAAAGTTGTGAGATAGCAGCGAGATCAATTCTTACCATGTTGACTAACGTTGAACAGGTTCCATGGTTCTGCCCATTCTTTTTATTTTTAGGGTAATTCATCCCAAGTTCATTTTAGTCTTGTCTTACTTAAGGACAAGTAAGGTTCAAGCATGGGGTGATTGGATAGCATCATTTTATTACTTCTTTCCGTAGTTTATTTTTAGTTAAAACCATCTCATTTTAGTTAATCTTCATGCATATTTTCTCTTTTTGTTATTTTTCTCCTTTACCAGGTGCTTTCTAGTCTTTTGAGCTTATTTGCAGGATTTATCGAAGACTTTTTGTTATTGGAGGCTTAGAAGGGTGCGGGACTTATGGAGGCTTGCGGTTTGCTTGTGGATTTGGAGTGGTGCGATTGGGCTTGGTGCTTGCATAAACAAGAAATCAATTTAGACTTAATTTTTGAGCAAGGATGATGATGAGGCGACGCGGAATCGAGCTACTAAAGATTGAAGGAGCATTGGATCAATCATTAGAAGGCTTTGGAATGGCACAAATGGGCTCTAAAGAGTTATGCATGTGGGCTGAAGTGTGAATGAGAAGATTAGGCTAGATTGTATGTTAAATGGCCCAAGTCCCACATTCAGCATGACCCACGCGGTCCGCGTAGACCCATACGCGATCCGCGTGAATTGTGCTGATTTGATTCCGGGTTTTGACTTGTTGACTCTATTTGTGGAAGTTTGGTGGGTGGCTTTTGGCACCTTTTTTAATCCGGAAATCAGCTCCCTTTTGCTGGAGATTGGAGGCATTATTGGGGATTATCACTTGAAGAACACACACCATTCTCTCTCAAGAAAACTTTGGAAGATTTGAAGAATTTTTGGAAGAATAGTGTAATTTCTTTCCATCTTGCATCTAAGACAATGTTTGGTACCACTAAACTATATTGCTTTTCTTTTACTTTGGTCATGCTTGGCTAAAATTTCATTTGGTTGATTAGGGTTTAACCCATGGATGATTAGTTGCTTTGAAGACTTATTATTATCTTGTGTTTGAAGTTTATGGAAATGTTTCCTAGTTAAACATCTTGTTATGTTTATTTATCTTTGATCATGAGCTTGGATGAAAGAATGCTTGTTTTTGTTGACTAATTTCTTGGTTAAGTAATGGACCTTCAAATTAGTAAGCAACAAATGGTTTATATGTTTGTTTTCATTTCATTTAGACCATGGAAATTTTTCCTCCATAATGATAATGTAATCATTTTATTATCTTTTGGACTTGGTAACTCTTATAACTTAAAGCTAATTAATTTTCACAAGATTTTATGCTTCATTGATTTTGTGACTTCAATTAAGGAAATGTGTTAAGAGCTCATCTAGCCATTTTAATTTCTAAGAAGAGTTGAGGCAATTTGTGCTTATAAATTGCTATATCCAATTTAAACCAATTCACAAGTGTTATTCCATTAAGTCTAATGATAAGCCAATCATGTCATCCATGAGGTGTACCCAAAAATCAACCAATTTTACTTCATTGAATTTAATCAAATCTTTTACTTGTTTACATGTCATATTTCCATGCTAGCTAGTTTTAATTTTGTCAAACAATCAAAAAGAATTAACCCCTCATATTTTACTTTTAATTTTGTTTCACAAGTATTTTACAAAGAGGTTTACATAGAGATTTAAATTGAACCAATCTACGTGGATACGATCCCTTTACCACTCTGCACTATTTTAGTGTGTAATATTTAGGGCATTTATTTTGTTGGCCTCGACAACCAACAAATTTTGGCGCCGTTGTCGGGGATTGGTTTATTTTTAATCAATTTGTTTCTCTATGCTCAGATCTCAGCGTACAAGTGACTTGATTTATAACCCGGAAATTGAAAAAGAAGCAAGGTGTTTGGCGAAGGAAAAAAAGAATAGAACGTGGTCAAACTTCCAATCCTCACGGGGATCCAGAGGTTGAACCCACTTCATCAAGTGACACGGAACCCAATTCTAGTCCCGACCCCTGCCAAGAAATTCCTGAAACACCATCACAAAACTCCCCCATTATTGAACCAATTGCAATGGCGAATGGAGGAGAGGCTCTCGAAAGAACTTTGAGGCAAATGATGGAGATCGATGTTACACAAACTCCAACTGGTATCAATTACCCGGTTTTGGAAGGAGGTTCGGAATTGAAGTCAAGTTTAGTCCATCACTTCCCAACTTTTCATGGATTGGAGAACGAAGACTTGCATAAGCACTTGAAGATGTTCCACATTATTTGCACTAGCATGAAGCCACAAGGGTCAACCGATGACTAAATCAAGCTAAGGGCATTCCCCTTTTCATTGGCCAATAGAGCAAAGGATTGGTTATTCTATCTCCCCCCGGGATCGATCAACTCATGGAACGACATGGCAAGAGCTTTTCTTGATAAGTTCTATCCCGCGTCAAGAGTCTCAAGTCTTAGAAATGAGATTTGTAGAATCCGCCAAGGTCAAAATGAGACTTTTCACGATTATTGAAAGAGGTTCAACAATTTGTGTTATAGTTGCCCACAACACCAAATTCCGGAACAACTCCTCATTCAACACTTTTATGAGGGATTGTTGCCAATGGAGAGAAGATTAGTTGATGCCTCAAGTGGTGGTGATGTCTTTAGTAAAACTCCACAACAAACAAGACAACTTTTCAACACCATAGCCGTGAATTCTCAACATTTTGGCCCGCGCCAAGACATGAAAAGAGATTCACAACACAAAGTCAACGAAGTGGGAACATCAAATCTTGAGTCTCAAATCAAAGATCTAACCTCCGTTGTCCAAAAGCTAGCCATGAGACAAACTCCACAAGTGATGGTTTGTGGAATATGTGCAACAATGGGACATCCTACGGATATGTGTCCCATCCTTCAAGAAGATGAGGAGCATGTAAATGCCACGGGGGAGTTCCAAAACTACCACAATAAGCCATCCGGTTACCAAAATGCATATAATTCAAGTTGGAAGTCCAATCCCAACATGAGCTACAACCCGGGACTATTGCCTCAAAATGCATTGGTTAGACCTTCCTACCCACCACCACAACCTCACTACCAACACCCGCAACCACATTATCAACCCAAACCACACCCTCCACATCACCAACAACCTCCTCAATCCCAACCAAGTAGCCCCGGAATGTCTCTCGAAGACATTGTCAAATCCCTAGCCACTAGCACCCAACAATTCCAAAAAGAGACAAGAGCTAGTATCTCTAACCTTGAACCGCAAATAAGAGATATAGTTACATCCATAAGCAAGTTGGAGTCTCATGGGAAATTGCCTTCTCAAACCGAAAAGAACCTAAATGTCAATTTGGTGACCTTGAGAAGTGGCAAACAAGCCGGAGAAATTAGTTCAAAGAAGACGCCAATGGATGAAGAGGAAGAAATAGAAGTCATTCCCATTGAAGAACCTATGGTCAAGAACGATGCACAAGACAGAGTTCCAAAGAAAACTATTCCCCTCGTAACACCCATAGCCACTCAACCGCCATTCCCCTCCCGACTTGCAACTTCGACGAAGAAAATGGAGGAGAAAGAGATTTTGGACACCTTCCGAAAAGTGGAAGTAAACATTCCTTTACTTGATGCAATCAAACAAATTCCGAGATATGCAAAATTCTTGAAAGATCTTTGCACCAACAAGAGAAAGTTGAAAGGAAATGAGAAAGTCTCGATGAACGAAAATGCATCAACGGTTTTACAAAGGAAGCTTTCACCCAAGTGCAAAGATCCTGGAATGTTCACGGTTCCTTGCAAGATTTGAGATGTCACTTTTAGTAGTGCTATGATTGATCTTGGTGCCTCTATCAATGTCATGCCCTATTCGGTGTATGAATCATTGAATGTCGAACCCTTAAGTGAAACCGGTGTCATAATATCTCTTGCGGATAAATCAAGTGTCTTTCCTTGAGGTGTTTTGGAAGATGTCCTAGTGCAAGTAAACCAATTGGTCTTCTCGGCGGATTTCTATGTGATTAACCTAGATGAACAAGTATCCTCAAAATCGGGTATAATCTTACTTGGGAGACCATTCTTGAAGACGGCTAGAACAAAGATTGATGTGTATGCGGGAAGCTTGACAATGGAATTTGATGGTGAAACAATAAGTTGTAACATCTATGATGTTATGAGGTATCCTAGTGATGTTTCATCCTTGTGCTTTGTTGATGTTGTTGAACCATTAACCCAAGATTTGTTCGAGTTGTCTAATGGTGACATGTTGGAGATGGTTTTGAGCAAAGGGTTTGATTGTGGAAAATTAGCCAAGAAGTTGAAGCTCTACTCACTAGACCCCGAAGTTGAAAGATTAGTCAACAATTTGGAGATCAAGAAGACCACCAGATTTAGTGTGAAGCAAATTGAATTACCTCAAACTCACACGAGATTGCCGCCCTCCCTTGTCCAACCGCCGGAATTAGAATTGAAGATCCTTCCTCAACATTTGAAGTATGTGTACTTGGGAGACAACGAGACTCTTCCGGTCATCATTTCGACTCACCTAACCAAGTGTAAAGAAGAACAACTCCTCAAGGCGTTGAGGGAACATAAAGAGGCAATGGGTTGGACGATTACTGATATCAAAGGTTTGAGTCCCTCCACTTGTATGCACAAAATCTTAATGGAGGATGAATGTAAGCCGAGTAGAGACACTCAAAGAAGGTTGAATCCGAAAATGATGGAAGTGGTCAAGAAAGATATTTTGAAGCACCTAGATGCGGGAATGATTTATTCAATCTCGGAAAGCAAATGGGTGAGCCCGGTTCAAGTCGTGCCGAAGAAGACGGGAATCATGGTAGTCGAGAACAACAAAGGTATGATGGTCCCCACTCGTGTGCAAAACGGGTGGAGAGTATGTATTGACTACCGCAAACTCAATGCAAGCACTAGAAAAGATCATTTTCTATTAGCTTTCATCGACCAAATGTTAGAAAGGTTGGCCGGAAAATCCCATTATTGTTGTTTAGACGGGTATTCAGGTTTTCACCAAATCTCGGTGGCACCGGAAGACCAAGAAAAGACAACATTTACATGTCCATTTGGCACTTTTGCATACCGGAGAATGCCATTCGGATTATGTAACACCCCGGCCACTTTCCAACGTTGTATGGTTAGTATCTTTTCGGAATATGTTGAAAATATAATTGAAGTATTCATGGATGATTTTACAGTATATGGAAACTCCTTTCAAGAGTGTTTGACCAATCTCACCAAAATTTTAAAAAGATGCATTGAAACGAATTTGGTTTTAAACTTTGAAAAATGTCATTTTATGGTGAGTCAAGGTCTTATTTTGGGTCATATTGTGTCAAAGAAAGGAATTGAGGTAGATAAGGCCAAGATAGATGTTATTCAAAGCTTATCTTACCCGACTTGTGTTCGGGAAGTTCGTTCTTTTTTGGGCCATGCAGGTTTCTACCGGAGATTCATCAAAGATTTTTCAAAGATAACAAGACCAATGTGCCAACTCTTGCAAAAGGATGTTGATTTCGAGTTCAATGAGGCGTGCAAAGAAGCTTTCGATAAGCTCAAAGAGTTGCTTACATCCGCCCCCATCATGCAAGCTCCAAATTGGGATCTCCCCTTTGAGATCATGTGTGATGCAAGCAACTATGCAATAGGCACCGTTTGGGTCAAAAGAATGGACGAGCCTCCCATGTGATCTACTATGAATCGAGAACACTAGACAATGCTCAAAGCAACTACTTTATTACGGAGAAGAAACTATTGGCCATAGTGTTCGCCTTGGAGAAATTTAGACAATACCTACTTGGTACCAAGGTCATTGTGTATTCGGATCACGCAACTCTTAAGTACTTGATGACAAAGAAAGATGCAAAGCCTAGACTCATCTGGTGGATTTTATTGTTACAAGAATTTTATTTGGAAATCCGGGACAATAGTGGATGTGAGAATCTTGTTGCCGATCACCTAAGCCGGATCACTTCAAACGAAACTCCTCTCCCTTTGCGGGACGAGTTTCCGGATGAGCATCTATTTTCCCTCACTCAATCTACTCCTTGGTATGCCGATATCGTTAACTTTTTGGTCACAAAGAGGTATCCCGACACATTCACACGTGCTCAAAAAGACAAGTTTAAAAGTGATTCAAAATATTATGTGTGGGATGAGCCTTATTTGTGGAAACACTGTCTCGATCAAATCATTAGGCGATGTGTACCCCAACAAGAGCACTAATCCATTTTGAAATTTTTTCATGAATTTACTTGTGGGGGACACTTAGGACCTAGCCAGACTTTGAGAAAGGTCCTTGAATGTGGATTATTTTGGCCAACCATGTCACGTGATTGTTATTTGTTTTGCAAAAGTTGTGAACGGTGCCAAATGACAAGGAACATTTCACAAAATAATCAAATGCCACAAAAACCAATCCTTGTTTGTGAAATTTTTAACGTATGGGGGATTGATTTCATGGGCCCATTCCACATTTCGTTTGGCAATGTTTACATCTTGCTCGCGGTTGACTATGTTTCTAATTGGGTTGAGGCCAAAGCCACAAGATCGGTCGATGCCAAAACAATTATCGACTTTCTAAAATCTAATGTTTTTGTGAGGTTTGGTGTGCCTAGGGCTTTGATTAGTGATAGGGGACGCACTTTTGCAACAAGATGATGGAGGATTTATTGAAGAAGTATAACGTGACCCACCGTGTTTCAACAGCCTATCACCCTTAAACGAACGGTCAAGCGGAGGTTTCGAATCGTGAAATGAAGAGTATACTTGAGAAAACGGTGAATCCCTCAATAAAAAACTGAAGTTCAAGGCTTGATGATGCCTTGTGGGCCTATCGGACCGTGTACAAGACCCCGATAGGAATGTCCCCATTTAGGTTGGTTTTTGGAAAACCATGTCATATTCCCGTGGAATTGGAACACTGTGCATTTTGGGCGGTCAAACAATGCAACTTTAACATCGATGAGGCGGGAAGGCATAGGAAGCTTCAACTTCAAGAGTTGGAGGATTTGAGAAATGACTCCTATGAAAACTCAAGAATTTACAAGGAAAGGACAAAGCTTTTCCATGACAAGTCCATTACCCGCAGACATTTCGAGCCGGGACATAGGGTTTTGCATTATCATTCGCGATTGAAATTATTTCCTGGAAAGTTGAGGTCAAGATGGATAGGTTCGTTTGTTGTGCTAAAAGTATTTGAGCATGAAGCAGTTGAGATTCAAAGTGAAGAAACGGGGCAAACCTTTAAAGTCAATGGGCATCGATTGAAACCTTTCTATGAAGGTTTTAACGCAAATGTCTTTGATTTCATCCAATTGGATGCCCCGGTGTACTGAAATCAAGAGGGAAGCACGTCTCGCCAAAGACGTTAAAGAGGGGAATTTTTGGAAAGCTAAAAGTTTTTGTCTTTTTCTAATTCTGAATAAGTGTCGTAGATGGTCCATTTTTGCATTTAACATCTCTTCTTCTTCCTTCTTGCGGTAAAAGAATGTTGGATTTGAAGACCCGGTGTTCGTATTGGTCAAAGAGCTAAAATTGAGAAAAATGGTAAAAGATTTCATGCAGTCTGCATGTACTCCAAGGGCCGTCCGTGTTAATAAACAAATGGCCCGCATGTGGTCTCTATAGGTGTTCGCGTCCAGCATCAGCAAACAGAACAGTTTCAGCGCAATTTGTCACAACTAGAAATTTTGATGCTTTGTAACAACAACAATGATAACATTTGTGAACCAAAAATGTGAAAGCATGTATGATGCTTATTCAATAACAACAAAATTTCCATCAAACACTCTATACAAGCACTTCAAATAGTCAACAAAGAATTGGAAGCCCTAAAAATCCTGGTTTAAGTCCATTATGGACTAGGATTTCCTTATTGGGCCTAATGGACCAATAAGCTTCCAATTTGACTATTTTGGGCTTAAGACCCTTAAATGGACACTAATTAGACCCACTTTCATTTATTTTAATATTTTGGGCCATAATGGGCCTAGAATGAAATATAATACCCTAATGGGCCATAACAAAACTAAATAGCCCTAATGGGCCATAAAACTCATTCTTTAAATTATATTAGGCCGAAAATCATCAAAATGGGCCCATGATATGGACTTAAGCACCAAAGGCCCAAATTCTTTTTCTTTCTTCCCTTTTCTTGACCCAAGAGGAAAAAAAACTCATGAAATAAGGAGGGTTAGCCACCTCCTTATTACCCCATGGACTTCCAAGCAACATCTCATACCTCCAAGCAACCATCCTTTCACCTCTCTCTCTTCTCCTTCTCTTCTTATCACTCTCGTCCAAAGGGAAAAACACACACACACACATAACTCACTTAAACATATCTCAAGAACTCACAACAACCTCTCCTTTCTCCATCAAAATTTCGAGATTAAGAGCTTTTCAAGAAGGTTGTTCCACAAAAATCATCATCTCAGGTAAGTTGATACTTGGATCCATAATCTAGACTCTTTGTTTTCTCAAAAATCTCTTCTTAACTCATATAAACTCATGATCATCATCCTAGAAATCTCTAATATCGAAATCAACCCAAGAAAGCTTGCTAGGGCCGAAAATAACATCAAACTCTTCCATCTCTTCTTCAAATCGAAATCAACAAGCAAAGGTGAGTTCATACCCCTCTATTTTCGGTTTTCATATGTTTTATGGGGGAGAATACAAGTAAAATGTGTAGATCTATGTGTATGTGTATTTTATGTGTGATTTCATGTGTTTATGTGGCAAATGTGTAACAAAAAGAATAGAAATTCGAGATCTATGGCTCTAAGAGGAAGATAAACATGATCTAAGAGGTATTACACTAAAACAAGTCAAGAAAAATTACCCTCTAAGATTAAAATATACATATTGCAACATAAAACTCACTTTTGGGCTAAAATTGTCAAACAAACAAAAGTTGGGTTGAAAAATTGCTATTCACGGTTTTCTCCAGGATTAAAAGAGTCAAAACAGTAAAAATAAGTGTTTTTATGAATATCATACTCTTTTAAAGGTTAGAAATAAAATTTATGGCTTAATGGGCCAAATTTTGGGCTTTTCGGCCCATTGAGCCAAAATTTGCGAAAATTAGAACTTTCAAGGGGTTGAAATGATAAACTTCTCAAGACAAGGGGTAAAAGGGTGAATAAAACTAAATCAGGGGTTAAAATGATGTATTTTCCAAACAAGGATAAAAAAATGTAAACTTTTTGGATTTTGGGCCAAAATTGTAAAAATTGCGAAAAGTTTGGGCTTAAACCGAAAGATTCTTTTCTAGAGGGGCTGAAACTGACAAAGAGTAAATTTTGAACCAATAACATCTTTTAAACAAGTCTAAGGGTCAAAAATGTCAAGAAAATGGTTTAAGGGCCCAAAATGTCTTTTTTTGTATAAAGGACTAAAATTGTCAATTTTACTAAAGAAGGGCTGAAAGGGTTCAAACCAATATTTTTGAGTCAATTATTTTATTTTTAATATATTTGAGTTAAAATAAAAATACCAAACTACAATTCATGAAAATGGAAAGATGAAAATACGTATAATTCCAAACATCGTTATAAATAACCGACCGGCCTCGTTCCGGTGCGAAATTAACAATCACTCAATTAAACTTTCCAACAATTATACTATACCTAAAACAAGTAAACATTCAAATATTTGGGCTTGAAAGTTCCAAGCATGCTTGTTGGGCCTTTGTGACCCATTAACATGATTTTTGGGCCCAAGGGATAATAATAAATGTTATTGGGCCTTCTATGACCCAATTTCATATTTAAGGGACCCTCAATGACTTTTAAGTGTTATTGGGCCTTAGTGGCCCATTAGCATTGCTAGTAAGGTCCAAGTAAATCAAATGCGAAATGGGTCAACGTGCCCTTCATATACCCAATAGCCATAAATAATACGTGGGATCAGTAGGACCTCGTAATCCTCTTCTCCTCGTTTATTAGGCCTACCTTCAATTCAGTAAACATATACAAGTTGTTAATCAATGGTAATCAAATTCATGTTAGATTTAGTGAGTAATAGCGGGCGGCACCTCTACGGGTCGTCTGTAGTCTGTAGTTATAATCAAAGTCTCCTGGAGGGAGAGCGAGAGTTTGTGTATAGATCTATACGGGGGTGACTGCCCTACACCTCAGTTGTTCGCTACAGTTAGACTCGGCCAGTCTAGGGTGACAAAAATCTTAAGATCAATTCCGGCGTTCGTTAGAATGCCAAGACAGACGAACTAGTCATTATCATGTATAGTTATAACGACTCACAATTAAACAAATCTAACACTATCCGAGTAATCAGGGAAAATTCAAAATCATTCGTCGTGACGGTATAATAATTTGAAACAATTATATTTCTTTTCTTTGGAAAACATCGGGTTTTTCGAGGAAATCAACATCATTCATTTGTATTTTTCAATAACTATAATGCAAAACTTTTCATTTATATACGCTTTGAAATCATTCAGGCATAAACCGATGGATCTTCAAACTTTGGTATGAACAATTTCTTTTTTCAGAAAATATCAGATTTTCTGGGTTTTATAAACTATACAAACATTTTCAAAGCAACCATGCTTATGAACTCACCAACATTCCATATGTTGACCGTTTTTCAAAATAACTTGTATTCTCAGGTAACAGGTAAGCTGAGGAGTAATACCAAGTATGTTAGGTGTTGTGCTTTTGAAAACTATCAAACAATTTATGTTATGGATTTGTAATGTTAAAATAATGTACTTGATGTGAACAATGTCAGTTGTAATATATTGATGCATGGTGATGTCTATGTTATGATTCATGTATATTCATTGTGATGATATTCAATTTAAGTCACGCGAGCCCTCAGACGTTTCCGCCGTCTGGTTCGGGGGTGTGACACAATTCACGCGAACCGCATGTACTCGTGCGTCCGTCCGCGTGTTTATTAAAACGGACCGTGTATCATCTCAAGTTCGTCCGCGTGTAAATGATGCAAGACAGAATAGTTCGAGGGTTATTCATGCGGATCGCGTGTACTCGCGTCCGCATCCGTGTGAGTTGTTGATCGATGTTTACCGCGTTTTGACCAGGTTTGACCGCAACTTAATACCCCTAAACCCCCAGCCGGCCCTTCTACCTTCCCACTTCTTCTTCTTCCTTTCCCCTAACCTCCATTAGAGCACCTCCATCTCCGCCACTAAAACTCAGTTTCCCGTCAAACCGTCGGTCGGAATTTCGCGAGACCACCATCATTCTTCACCAATTTCCGAGCTCTATAAACCCCACCAAAAATATCACTCAAAGCTCGCCGGAAAAGTTCGCCGTAATTTCAAGCCATTGCCGGATTCCTCAGGTTTTCGCGGTAAATTGCTTCTCACGGGATATTGAACAAAGCATAAAGCTTGGGGTGGAGAGTTGCAAGATTTTCAAATCCCGAATTCTCGCGCGCAAATTTTGAACTTTCAACAAAACGGGTACTTTCTTTCCTTTATTTTAATTAATCAAGATGCATGTCTCTGAACAACCATTCATATGTTATTGCATCAAATGAGTTTAGGAATTATTTCTTGCTTTGATTGTTGAACCACTTTAGAAGTCTATAGGGAGTTGGTTGGTGATTTGGATTGACATATCGTTTCTTGAGATTGTGGTTCGTGTAGTGGTTATTTTTCGTGCAGGTAGTTTATGTCCACATCTAGGAAGCGCCCGGCTGCTGCCCGAGGCAAAGCCCCAGCTAGAAATCAAAACGATGCTCCCGATATTCCAAGATTTCGGGATGCCAAGGCAGCCGAAACTACACGAAGAGCTTGCCTAAAAAGGTTGCATCCACCAAGTTCATGTGCAGGCCTACGCTTATATCATTAGGGGTTCTTGAAGGGGTCACCCAATTGTTCCGTAACATTGGGTGGGAAAACCTTCTCAACCTCATGGCTCACACTTACGAGCTCCCCACTAGAGAGTTTCTTGCCGATTGCGGGTACGCTAGCGAAAAAAGAAAAGTCGCATTCCAACTTCTAGGGGACCGAAGGTACATCGATTTTGCAACAATAAACGACATCTTGGGCTTGCCTTCTTCAAACACATCCACAGTTTTCGACGTCTTACCTGCTAAGTTCAATCATGAGACCTTTTGGACGGAAATCACTGGGGGTATCTTTTCGTGTTCCGATCGGGATAAAGCAACCTCTATCATTCTCCCGTGCCTCCGCATTTCCCATCGCATCTTGGTGTATACAGTTTTTGCCCACAAAGAAGCAGGCCAGGTTACCAAAAATGAGCTCTTCTTCCATTGGTGTATGAGGAGGAGTGACAGCCCACCAATCCCGGACTTTGCTTCGTTCTTTTTCCATAAATGCGCACACATGAGAACTAAAACGTCCGGTGATATTTGCATTGGGGGATTTGTCACCCTTTTGGCTCGCGGTCTTGATATCGATCGAGCTCCCAGACGAATACTAGCCTGTTGACAGCAAAAATCTTTTGGATGAGCGCGCTCTCATAAACATGCACCACATCCATCGCAGTAATAGGAGCAGTTTCACATGGTATTGTCCTCAATGGGTCGGATATCTCATTCTTCCCGACCCTCGAGTCACCAACTTCACCTTCCACGATCACACTTAGTGGAGACTCGCGAGGACCATCACTCAATCAGTCAATGAGGATGTGCTCCAGGATCAAGATGATGACGAGATGCATGTGGATGACGAGCCCGACGATAAGCCCACCCATGGTCCACAGCATGCCCAACCACAAGCCCCTCCCGGGTACTACCGCTCCCCTCCCCCCTAATTTTTCCGAGTGGTTCGAGGCTCTTTGTGTATCAAACCAAATCATGTCCCAGCAAATGCACCATATGTGGGGGGCACCAATCCCAAAACCATTATGAGAACGTCCCACTTCCGCCTCCCTGTCCATACCCTCCACCCGCCCATCCTTATCCCCCTCCACCTTACCCTTACCCCTACCCCCAATACCCGTATCCTCCTCCCGATCCCCCGGTTTAGGTACTTTCGCCTCGCCCCAAGCATTGAGGACAATGCTTATTTCTAAGCTTGGGGTTGGGTATTCCTTTTTCTTTTTAATTTATCATGCATTTTAATTAGGTCGCATAGCATTTTAGTATAAATTGCATTCATTTTTTTATAAAACTCCAAAAAGATTTTATTATCTTCTTTTTCATCTTTTATTTTTGCATGGCATTTAGCTTAGGGCATTAGCATTCATGCATTTTTGTTTTCTTTTTATTCTCACCTCTCTTGGATGCCATAGAATAGGTTCACAGTTATTGTATCATTATTGGTCCAGGATTTTGTTGTTATCTCACCCATCGAACCGAGACCACTAGCTGCAGTTTAGGATTTCATACTTGGGATCAGATGTTGGTAGCTTAAAGAGGTAATTGATCATGGCCAGGTAGTTTCCATAAAGAATTATGCATACAATACTAATGACTGTAGGATATACTATAGCAATGGATGTCTTAGCCTTGCGGTCACTACCGCCGAGAGGATCACAATTGATCATGTTTGAACCGTTAGGATGAAGCACTGGTGCTTGTCCCCGAGTAGGATCCATATCCGGTCTCTTTACATCACCATTTCTTGTCGCGATTTTTTTTAGGATTTTAGAGTGTCTTTTAGCCCACATTAGGGCATTTTCTTTATTTTTGAAAATTGCAAGTCTGAAAAGGAGCTTATATTACATCTTTATGCTCCACACATGGTCATTTTCATATTTAGACCATTCAGATTATATTACTACCCTTTTGGTCCCACTTACACACTTTTGGGAACCAAATTTTGAGTCAAAGGGGTTATCTAGTTAAAAAAACAACAAAAATAAAATAAAATAAATAAAAGAAAAAAATGGGAGGCAAATTTCCAGCTGCAGAAATCTGAGAAGGGTGACCGGTTCAATTATTGAACAAAATTTTCCAACATTTAGGTCACCCGACGTTTGATATTCATTTGTATAGGTTTGTTTTATTGTATATAGATCGAGTTGTTTTTCGCAAATTGGTGATGTTAGGGAGACTGTCGAGTCGGATACTACGGGAGGTTTGGGCCAACACTAAGTGAACCGATTCCTACAACGATGCCCGAGTGATTAAACCTAGTTACACATGAGAGAAACCGGCAGACGTGAGATCAGAGTGTACACTTAAAGAAGAGCTCTACCCAAGCCCATCCAGCTGCTTGGTCCCTACTAAAAAAGTTCTTCATTGTATGCATGTTCCATTGAGGCTGCGACTGACCATCCCTCCTTACTCACCTAGGAGAGTTGTCCTGGCTGTGGTTTATGATCCCATTGTCATCAGATGAAAAAGTTGTGAGATAGCAGCGAGATCAATTCTTACCATGTTGACTAACGTTGAACAGGTTCCATGGTTCTGCCCATTCTTTTTATTTTTAGGGTAATTCATCCCAAGTTCATTTTAGTCTTGTCTTACTTAAGGACAAGTAAGTTTCAAGCATGGGGTGATTGGATAGCATCATTTTATTACTTCTTTCCGTAGTTTATTTTTAGTTAAAACCATCTCATTTTAGTTAATCTTCATGCATATTTTCTCTTTTTGTTATTTTTCTCCTTTACCAGGTGCTTTCTAGTCTTTTGAGCTTATTTGCAGGATTTATCGTAGACTTTTTGTTATCGGAGGCTTAGAAGGGTGCGGGACTTATGGAGGCTTGCGGTTTGCTTGTGGATTTGGAGTGGTGCGATTGGGCTTGGTGCTTGCATAAACAAGAAATCAATTTAGACTTAATTTTAGAGCAAGGATGATGATGAGGCGACGCGGAATTGAGCTACTAAAGATTGAAGGAGCATTGGATCAATCATTAGAAGGCTTTGGAATGGCACAAATGGGCTCTAAAGAGTTATGCATGTGGGCTGAAGTGTGAATGAGAAGATTAGGCTAGATTGTATGTTAAATGGCCCAAGTCCCACATTCAGCATGACCCACGCGGTCCGCGTAGACCCATACGCGATCCGCGTGAATTGTGCTGATTTGATTCCGGGTTTTGACTTGTTGACTCTATTTGTGGAAGTTTGGTGGGTGGCTTTTGGCACCTTTTTTAATCCGGAAATCAGCTCCCTTTTGCTGGAGATTGGAGGCATTATTGGGGATTATCACTTGAAGAACACACACCATTCTCTCTCAAGAAAACTTTGGAAGATTTGAAGAATTTTTGGAAGAATAGTGTAATTTCTTTCCATCTTGCATCTAAGACAATGTTTGGTACCACTAAACTATATTGCTTTTCTTTTACTTTGGTCATGCTTGGCTAAAATTTCATTTGGTTGATTAGGGTTTAACCCATGGATGATTAGTTGCTTTGAAGACTTATTATTATCTTGTGTTTGAAGTTTATGGAAATGTTTCCTAGTTAAACATCTTGTTATGTTTATTTATCTTTGATCATGAGCTTGGATGAATGAATGCTTGTTTTTGTTGACTAATTTCTTGGTTAAGTAATGGACCTTCAAATTAGTAAGCAACAAATGGTTTATATGTTTGTTTTCATTTCATTTAGACCATGGAAATTTTTCCTCCATAATGATAATGTAATCATTTTATTATCTTTTGGACTTGGTAACTCTTATAACTTAAAGCTAATTAATTTTCACAAGATTTTATGCTTCATTGATTTTGTGACTTCAATTAAGGAAATGTGTTAAGAGCTCATCTAGCCATTTTAATTTCTAAGAAGAGTTGAGGCAATTTGTGCTTATAAATTGCTATATCCAATTTAAACCAATTCACAAGTGTTATTCCATTAAGTCTAATGATAAGCCAATCATGTCATCCATGAGGTGTACCCAAAAATCAACCAATTTTACTTCATTGAATTTAATCAAATCTTTTACTTGTTTACATGTCATATTTCCATGCTAGCTAGTTTTAATTTTGTCAAACAATCAAAAAGAATTAACCCCTCATATTTTACTTTTAATTTTGTTTCACAAGTATTTTACAAAGAGGTTTACATAGAGATTTAAATTGAACCAATCTACGTGGATACGATCCCTTTACCACTCTGCACTATTTTAGTGTGTAATATTTAGGGCATTTATTTTGTTGGCCTCGACAACCAACAAATTTTGGCGCCGTTGTCGGGGATTGGTTTATTTTTAATCAATTTGTTTCTCTATGCTCAGATCTCAGCGTACAAGTGACTTGATTTATAACCCGGAAATTGAAAAAGAAGCAAGGTGTTTGGCGAAGGAAAAAAAGAATAGAACGTGGTCAAACTTCCAATCCTCACGGGGATCCAGAGGTTGAACCCACTTCATCAAGTGACACGGAACCCAATTCTAGTCCCGACCCCTGCCAAGAAATTCCTGAAACACCATCACAAAACTCCCCCATTATTGAACCAATTGCAATGGCGAATGGAGGAGAGGCTCTCGAAAGAACTTTGAGGCAAATGATGGAGATCGATGTTACACAAACTCCAACTGGTATCAATTACCCGGTTTTGGAAGGAGGTTCGGAATTGAAGTCAAGTTTAGTCCATCACTTCCCAACTTTTCATGGATTGGAGAACGAAGACTTGCATAAGCACTTGAAGATGTTCCACATTATTTGCACTAGCATGAAGCCACAAGGGTCAACCGATGACTAAATCAAGCTAAGGGCATTCCCCTTTTCATTGGCCAATAGAGCAAAGGATTGGTTATTCTATCTCCCCCCGGGATCGATCAACTCATGGAACGACATGGCAAGAGCTTTTCTTGATAAGTTCTATCCCGCGTCAAGAGTCTCAAGTCTTAGAAATGAGATTTGTAGAATCCGCCAAGGTCAAAATGAGACTTTTCACGATTATTGAAAGAGGTTCAACAATTTGTGTTATAGTTGCCCACAACACCAAATTCCGGAACAACTCCTCATTCAACACTTTTATGAGGGATTGTTGCCAATGGAGAGAAGATTAGTTGATGCCTCAAGTGGTGGTGATGTCTTTAGTAAAACTCCACAACAAACAAGACAACTTTTCAACACCATAGCCGTGAATTCTCAACATTTTGGCCCGCGCCAAGACATGAAAAGAGATTCACAACACAAAGTCAACGAAGTGGGAACATCAAATCTTGAGTCTCAAATCAAAGATCTAACCTCCGTTGTCCAAAAGCTAGCCATGAGACAAACTCCACAAGTGATGGTTTGTGGAATATGTGCAACAATGGGACATCCTATGGATATGTGTCCCATCCTTCAAGAAGATGAGGAGCATGTAAATGCCACGGGGGAGTTCCAAAACTACCACAATAAGCCATCCGGTTACCAAAATGCATATAATTCAAGTTGGAAGTCCAATCCCAACATGAGCTACAACCCGGGACTATTGCCTCAAAATGCATTGGTTAGACCTTCCTACCCACCACCACAACCTCACTACCAACACCCGCAACCACATTATCAACCCAAACCACACCCTCCACATCACCAACAACCTCCTCAATCCCAACCAAGTAGCCCCGGAATGTCTCTCGAAGACATTGTCAAATCCCTAGCCACTAGCACCCAACAATTCCAAAAAGAGACAAGAGCTAGTATCTCTAACCTTGAACCGCAAATAAGAGATATAGTTATCTCCATAAGCAAGTTGGAGTCTCATGGGAAATTGCCTTCTCAAACCGAAAAGAACCCAAATGTCAATGTGGTGACCTTGAGAAGTGGCAAACAAGCCGGAGAAATTAGTTCAAAGAAGACGCCAATGGATGAAGAGGAAGAAATAGAAGTCATTCCCATTGAAGAACCTATGGTCAAGAACGATGCACAAGACAGAGTTCCAAAGAAGACTATTCCCCTCGTAACACCCATAGCCACTCAACCGCCATTCCCCTCCCGACTTGCAACTTCGACGAAGAAAATGGAGGAGAAAGAGATTTTGGACACCTTCCGAAAAGTGGAAGTAAACATTCCTTTACTTGATGCAATCAAACAAATTCCGAGATATGCAAAATTCTTGAAAGATCTTTGCACCAACAAGAGAAAGTTGAAAGGAAATGAGAAAGTCTCGATGAACGAAAATGCATCAACGGTTTTACAAAGGAAGCTTTCACCCAAGTGCAAAGATCCTGGAATGTTCACGGTTCCTTGCAAGATTTGAGATGTCACTTTTAGTAGTGCTATGATTGATCTTGGTGCCTCTATCAATGTCATGCCCTATTCGGTGTATGAATCATTGAATGTCGAACCCTTAAGTGAAACCGGTGTCATAATATCTCTTGCGGATAAATCAAGTGTCTTTCCTTGAGGTGTTTTGGAAGATGTCCTAGTGCAAGTAAACCAATTGGTCTTCTCGGCGGATTTCTATGTGATTAACCTAGATGAATAAGTATCCTCAAAATCGGGTATAATCTTACTTGGGAGACCATTCTTGAAGACGGCTAGAACAAAGATTGATGTGTATGCGGGAAGCTTGACAATGGAATTTGATGGTGAAACAATAAGTTGTAACATCTATGATGTTATGAGGTATCCTAGTGATGTTTCATCCTTGTGCTTTGTTGATGTTGTTGAACCATTAACCCAAGATTTGTTCGAGTTGTCTAATGGTGACATGTTGGAGATGGTTTTGAGCAAAGGGTTTGATTGTGGAAAATTAGCCAAGAAGTTGAAGCTCTACTCACTAGACCCCGAAGTTGAAAGATTAGTCAACAATTTGGAGATCAAGAAGACCACCGGATTTAGTGTGAAGCAAATTGAATTACCTCAAACTCACACGAGATTGCCGCCCTCCCTTGTCCAACCGCCGGAATTAGAATTGAAGATCCTTCCTCAACATTTGAAGTATGTGTACTTGGGAGACAACGAGACTCTTCCGGTCATCATTTCGACTCACCTAACCAAGTGTGAAGAAGAACAACTCCTCAAGGCGTTGAGGGAACATAAAGAGGCAATGGGTTGGACGATTACTGATATCAAAGGTTTGAGTCCCTCCACTTGTATGCACAAAATCTTAATGGAGGATGAATGTAAGCCGAGTAGAGACACTCAAAGAAGGTTGAATCCGAAAATGATGGAAGTGGTCAAGAAAGATATTTTGAAGCACCTAGATGCGGGAATGATTTATTCAATCTCGGAAAGCAAATGGGTGAGCCCGGTTCAAGTCGTGCCGAAGAAGACGGGAATCATGGTAGTCGAGAACAACAAAGGTATGATGGTCCCCACTCGTGTGCAAAACGGGTGGAGAGTATGTATTGACTACCGCAAACTCAATGCAAGCACTAGAAAAGATCATTTTCTATTAGCTTTCATCGACCAAATGTTAGAAAGGTTGGCCGGAAAATCCCATTATTGTTGTTTAGACGGGTATTCAGGTTTTCACCAAATCTCGGTGGCACCGGAAGACCAAGAAAAGACAACATTTACATGTCCATTTGGCACTTTTGCATACCGGAGAATGCCATTCGGATTATGTAACACCCCGGCCACTTTCCAACGTTGTATGGTTAGTATCTTTTCGGAATATGTTGAAAATATAATTGAAGTATTCATGGATGATTTTACAGTATATGGAAACTCCTTTCAAGAGTGTTTGACCAATCTCACCAAAATTTTAAAAAGATGCATTGAAACGAATTTGGTTTTAAACTTTGAAAAATGTCATTTTATGGTGAGTCAAGGTCTTATTTTGGGTCATATTGTGTCAAAGAAAGGAATTGAGGTAGATAAGGCCAAGATAGATGTTATTCAAAGCTTATCTTACCCGACTTGTGTTCGGGAAGTTCGTTCTTTTTTGGGCCATGCAGGTTTCTACCGGAGATTCATCAAAGATTTTTCAAAGATAACAAGACCAATGTGCCAACTCTTGCAAAAGGATGTTGATTTCGAGTTCAATGAGGCGTGCAAAGAAGCTTTCGATAAGCTCAAAGAGTTGCTTACATCCGCCCCCATCATGCAAGCTCCAAATTGGGATCTCCCCTTTGAGATCATGTGTGATGCAAGCAACTATGCAATAGGCACCGTTTGGGTCAAAAGAATGGACGAGCCTCCCATGTGATCTACTATGAATCGAGAACACTAGACAATGCTCAAAGCAACTACTTTATTACGGAGAAGAAACTATTGGCCATAGTGTTCGCCTTGGAGAAATTTAGACAATACCTACTTGGTACCAAGGTCATTGTGTATTCGGATCACGCAACTCTTAAGTACTTGATGACAAAGAAAGATGCAAAGCCTAGACTCATCTGGTGGATTTTATTGTTACAAGAATTTTATTTGGAAATCCGGGACAATAATGGATGTGAGAATCTTGTTGCCGATCACCTAAGCCGGATCACTTCAAACGAAACTCCTCTCCCTTTGCGGGACGAGTTTCCGGATGAGCATCTATTTTCCCTCACTCAATCTACTCCTTGGTATGCCGATATCGTTAACTTTTTGGTCACAAAGAGGTATCCCGACACATTCACACGTGCTCAAAAAGACAAGTTTAAAAGTGATTCAAAATATTATGTGTGGGATGAGCCTTATTTGTGGAAACACTGTCTCGATCAAATCATTAGGCGATGTGTACCCCAACAAGAGCACTAATCCATTTTGAAATTTTTTCATGAATTTACTTGTGGGGGACACTTAGGACCTAGCCAGACTTTGAGAAAGGTCCTTGAATGTGGATTATTTTGGCCAACCATGTCACGTGATTGTTATTTGTTTTGCAAAAGTTGTGAACGGTGCCAAATGACAAGGAACATTTCACAAAAAAATCAAATGCCACAAAAACCAATCCTTGTTTGTGAAAATTTTAACGTATGGGGGATTGATTTCATGGGCCCATTCCACATTTCGTTTGGCAATGTTTACATCTTGCTCGCGGTTGACTATGTTTCTAATTGGGTTGAGGCCAAAGCCACAAGATCGGTCGATGCCAAAACAATTATCGACTTTCTAAAATCTAATGTTTTTGTGAGGTTTGGTGTGCCTAGGGCTTTGATTAGTGATAGGGGACGCACTTTTGCAACAAGATGATGGAGGATTTATTGAAGAAGTATAACGTGACCCACCGTGTTTCAACAGCCTATCACCCTTAAACGAACGGTCAAGCGGAGGTTTCGAATCGTGAAATGAAGAGTATACTTGAGAAAACGGTGAATCCCTCAATAAAAAACTGAAGTTCAAGGCTTGATGATGCCTTGTGGGCCTATCGGACCGTGTACAAGACCCCGATAGGAATGTCCCCATTTAGGTTGGTTTTTGGAAAACCATGTCATATTCCCGTGGAATTGGAACACCGTGCATTTTGGGCGGTCAAACAATGCAACTTTAACATCGATGAGGCGGGAAGGCATAGGAAGCTTCAACTTCAAGAGTTGGAGGATTTGAGAAATGACTCCTATGAAAACTCAAGAATTTACAAGGAAAGGACAAAGCTTTTCCATGACAAGTCCATTACCCGCAGACATTTCGAGCCGGGACATAGGGTTTTGCATTATCATTCGCGATTGAAATTATTTCCTGGAAAGTTGAGGTCAAGATGGATAGGTTCGTTTGTTGTGCTAAAAGTATTTGAGCATGAAGCAGTTGAGATTCAAAGTGAAGAAACGGGGCAAACCTTTAAAGTCAATGGGCATCGATTGAAACCTTTCTATGAAGGTTTTAACGCAAATGTCTTTGATTTCATCCAATTGGATGCCCCGGTGTACTGAAATCAAGAGGGAAGCACGTCTCGCCAAAGACGTTAAAGAGGGGCATTTTTGGAAAGCTAAAAGTTTTTGTCTTTTTCTAATTCTGAATAAGTGTCGTAGATGGTCCATTTTTGCATTTAACATCTCTTCTTCTTCCTTCTTGCGGTAAAAGAATGTTGGATTTGAAGACCCGGTGTTCGTATTGGTCAAAGAGCTAAAATTGAGAAAAATGGTAAAAGATTTCATGCAGTCTGCGTGTACTCGAAGGGCCGTCCGCGTTAATAAACAAATGGCCCACATGTGGTCTCTATAGGTGTTCGCGTCCAGCATCAGCAAACAGAACAGTTTCAGCGCAATTTGTCACAACTATAAATTTTGATGCTTTGTAACAACAACAATGATAACATTTGTGAACCAAAAATGTGAAAGCATGTATGATGCTTATTCAATAACAACAAAATTTCCATCAAACACTCTATACAAGCACTTCAAATAGTCAACAAAGAATTGGAAGCCATAAAAATCCTGGTTTAAGTCCATTATGGACTAGGATTTCCTTATTAGGCCTAATGGACCAATAAGCTTCCAATTTGACTATTTTGGGCTTAAGACCCTTAAATGGACACTAATTAGACCCACTTTCATTTATTTTAATATTTTGGGCCATAATGGGCCTAGAATGAAATATAATACCCTAATGGGCCATAACAAAACTAAATAGCCCTAATGGGCCATAAAACTCATTCTTTAAATTATATTAGGCCGAAAATCATCAAAATGGGCCCATGATATGGACTTAAGCACCAAAGGCCCAAATTCTTTTTCTTTCTTCCCTTTTCTCGACCCAAGAGGAAAAAAAACTCATGAAATAAGGAGGGTTAGCCACCTCCTTATTACCCCATGGACTTCCAAGCAACATCTCATACCTCCAAGAAACCATCCTTTCACCTCTCTCTCTTCTCCTTCTCTTCTTATCACTCTCGTCCAAAGGGAAAAACACACACACACACATAACTCACTTAAACATATCTCAAGAACTCACAACAACCTCTCCTTTCTCCATCAAAATTTCGAGATTAAGAGCTTTTCAAGAAGGTTGTTCCACAAAAATCATCATCTCAGGTAAGTTGATACTTGGATCCATAATCTAGACTCTTTGTTTTATCAAAAATCTCTTCTTAACTCATATAAACTCATGATCATCATCCTAGAAATCTCTAATATCGAAATCAACCCAAGAAAGCTTGCTAGGGCCGAAAATAACATCAAACTCTTCCATCTCTTCTTCAAATCGAAATCAACATGCAAAGGTGAGTTCATACCCCTCTATTTTCGGTTTTCATATGTTTTATGGGGGAGAATACAAGTAAAATGTGTAGATCTATGTGTATGTGTATTTTATGTGTGATTTCATGTGTTTATGTGGCAAATGTGTAACAAAAAGAATAGAAATTCGAGATCTATGGCTCTAAGAGGAAGATAAACATGATCTAAGAGGTATTACACTAAAACAAGTCAAGAAAAATTACCCTCTAAGATTAAAATATACATATTGCAACATAAAACTCACTTTTGGGCTAAAATTGTCAAACAAACAAAAGTTGGGTTGAAAAATTGCTATTCACGGTTTTCTCCAGGATTAAAAGAGTCAAAACAGTAAAAATAAGTGTTTTTATGAATATCATACTCTTTTAAAGGTTAGAAATAAAATTTATGGCTTAATGGGCCAAATTTTGGGCTTTTCGGCCCATTGAGCCAAAATTTGCGAAAATTAGAACTTTCAAGGGGTTGAAATGATAAACTTCTCAAGACAGGGGGTAAAAGGGTGAATAAAACTAAATCAGGGGTTAAAATGATGTATTTTCCAAACAAGGATAAAAAATGTAAACTTTTTGGATTTTGGGCCAAAATTGTAAAAATTGCGAAAAGTTTGGGCTTAAACTGAAAGATTCTTTTCTAGAGGGGCTGAAACTGACAAAGAGTAAATTTTGAACCAATAACATCTTTTAAACAAGTCTAAGGGTCAAAAATGTCAAGAAAATGGTTTAAGGGCCCAAAATGTCTTTTTTTGTATAAAGGACTAAAATTGTCAATTTTACTAAAGAAGGGCTGAAAGGGTTCAAACCAATATTTTTGAGTCAATTATTTTATTTTTAATATATTTGAGTTAAAATAAAAATACCAAACTACAATTCATGAAAATGGAAAGATGAAAATACGTATAATTCCAAACATCGTTATAAATAACCGACCGGCCTCGTTCCGGTGCGAAATTAACAATCACTCAATTAAACTTTCCAACAATTATACTATACCTAAAACAAGTAAACATTCAAATATTTGGGCTTGAAAGTTCCAAGCATGCTTGTTGGGCCTTTGTGACCCATTAACATGATTTTTGGGCCCAAGGGATAATAATAAATGTTATTGGGCCTTCTATGACCCAATTTCATATTTAAGGGACCCTCAATGGCTTTTAAGTGTTATTGGGCCTTAGTGGCCCATTAGCATTGCTAGTAAGGTCCAAGTAAATCAAATGCGAAATGGGTCAACGTGCCCTTCATATACCCAATAGCCATAAATAATACGTGGGATCAGTAGGACCTCGTAATCCTCTTCTCCTCGTTTATTAGGCCTACCTTCAATTCAGTAAACATATACAAGTTGTTAATCAATGGTAATCAAATTCATGTTAGATTTAGTGAGTAATAGCGGGCGGCACCTCTACGGGTCGTCTGTAGTCTGTAGTTATAATCAAAGTCTCCTGGAGGGAGAGCGAGAGTTTGTGTATAGATCTATACGGGGGTGACTGCCCTACACCTCAGTTGTTCGCTACAGTTAGACTCGGCCAGTCTAGGGTGACAAAAATCTTAAGATCAATTCCGGCGTTCGTTAGAATGCCAAGACAGACGAACTAGTCATTATCATGTATAGTTATAACGACTCACAATTAAACAAATCTAACACTATCCGAGAAATCAGGGAAAATTCAAAATCATTCGTCGTGACGGTATAATAATTTGAAACAATTATATTTCTTTTCTTTGGAAAACATCGGGTTTTTCGAGGAAATCAACATCATTCATTTGTATTTTTCAATAACTATAATGCAAAACTTTTCATTTATATACGCTTTGAAATCATTCAGGCATAAACCGATGGATCTTCAAACTTTGGTATGAACAATTTCTTTTTTCAGAAAATATCAGATTTTCTGGGTTTTATAAACTATACAAACATTTTCAAAGCAACCATGCTTATGAACTCACCAACATTCCATATGTTGACCGTTTTTCAAAATAACTTGTATTCTCAGGTAACAGGTAAGCTGAGGAGTAATACCAAGTATGTTAGGTGTTGTGCTTTTGAAAACTATCAAACAATTTATGTTATGGATTTGTAATGTTAAAACAATGTACTTGATGTGAACAATGTCAGTTGTAATATATTGATGCATGGTGATGTCTATGTTATGATTCATGTATATTCATTGTGATGATATTCAATTTAAGTCACGCGAGCCCTCAGACGTTTCCGCCGTCTGGTTCGGGGGTGTGACACAATTCACGCGAACCGCATGTACTCGTGCGTCCGTCCGCGTGTTTATTAAAACGGACCGTGTATCATCTCAAGTTCGTCCGCGTGTAAATGATGCAAGACAGAATAGTTCGAGGGTTATTCATGCGGATCGCGTGTACTCGCGTCCGCATCCGTGTGAGTTGTTGATCGATGTTTACCGCGTTTTGACCAGGTTTGACCGCAACTTAATACCCCTAAACCCCCAGCCGGCCCTTCTACCTTCCCACTTCTTCTTCTTCCTTTCCCCTAACCTCCATTAGAGCACCTCCATCTCCGCCACTAAAACTCAGTTTCCCGTCAAACCGTCGGTCGGAATTTCGCGAGACCACCATCATTCTTCACCAATTTCCGAGCTCTATAAACCCCACCAAAAATATCTCTCAAAGCTCGCCAGAAAAGTTCGTCGTAATTTCAAGCCATTGCCGGATTCCTCAGGTTTTCGCGGTAAATTGCTTCTCACGGGATATTGAACAAAGCATAAAGCTTGGGGTGGAGAGTTGCAAGATTTTCAAATCCCAAATTCTCGCGCGTAAATTTTGAACTTTCAACAAAAACGGGTACTTTCTTTCCTTTATTTTAATTAATCAAGATGCATGTCTCTGAACAACCATTCATATGTTATTGCATCAAATGAGTTTAGGAATTATTTCTTGCTTTGATTGTTGAACCACTTTAGAAGTCTATAGGGAGTTGGTTGGTGATTTGGATTGACATATCGTTTCTTGAGATTGTGGTTCGTGTAGTGGTTATTTTTCGTGCAGGTAGTTTATGTCCACATCTAGGAAGCGCCCGGCTGCTGCCCGAGGCAAAGCCCCAGCTAGAAATCAAAACGATGCTCCCGATATTCCAAGATTTCGGGATGCCAAGGCAGCCGAAACTACACGAAGAGCTTGCCTAAAAAGGTTGCATCCACCAAGTTCATGTGCAGGCCTACGCTTATATCATTAGGGGTTCTTGAAGGGGTCACCCAATTGTTCCGTAACATTGGGTGGGAAAACCTTCTCAACCTCATGGCTCACACTTACGAGCTCCCCACTAGAGAGTTTCTTGCCGATTGCGGGTACGCTAGCGAAAAAAGAAAAGTCGCATTCCAACTTCTAGGGGACCGAAGGTACATCGATTTTGCAACAATAAACGACATCTTGGGCTTGCCTTCTTCAAACACATCCACAGTTTTCGACGTCTTACCTGCTAAGTTCAATCATGAGACCTTTTGGACGGAAATCACTGGGGGTATCTTTTCGTGTTCCGATCGGGATAAAGCAACCTCTATCATTCTCCCGTGCCTCCGCATTTCCCATCGCATCTTGGTGTATACAGTTTTTGCCCACAAAGAAGCAGGCCAGGTTACCAAAAATGAGCTCTTCTTCCATTGGTGTATGACGAGGAGTGACAGCCCACCAATCCCGGACTTTGCTTCGTTCTTTTTCCATAAATGCGCACACATGAGAACTAAAACGTCCGGTGATATTTGCATTGGGGGATTTGTCACCCTTTTGGCTCGCGGTCTTGATATCGATCGAGCTCCCAGACGAATACTAGCCTGTTGACAGCAAAAATCTTTTGGATGAGCGCGCTCTCATAAACATGCACCACATCCATCGCAGTAATAGGAGCAGTTTCACATGGTATTGTCCTCAAGGGGTCGGATATCTCATTCTTCCCGACCCTCGAGTCACCAACTTCACCTTCCACGATCACACTTAGTGGAGACTCGCGAGGACCATCACTCAATCAGTCAATGAGGATGTGCTCCAGGATCAAGATGATGACGAGATGCATGTGGATGACGAGCCCGACGATAAGCCCACCCATGGTCCACAGCATGCCCAACCACAAGCCCCTCCCGGGTACTACCGCTCCCCTCCCCCCTAATTTTTCCGAGTGGTTCGAGGCTCTTTGTGTATCAAACCAAATCATGTCCCAGCAAATGCACCATATGTGGGGGGCACCAATCCCAAAACCATTATGAGAACGTCCCACTTCCGCCTCCCTGTCCATACCCTCCACCCGCCCATCCTTATCCCCCTCCACCTTACCCTTACCCCTACCCCCAATACCCGTATCCTCCTCCCGATCCCCCGGTTTAGGTACTTTCGCCTCGCCCCAAGCATTGAGGACAATGCTTATTTCTAAGCTTGGGGTTGGGTATTCCTTTTTCTTTTTAATTTATCATGCATTTTAATTAGGTCGCATAGCATTTTAGTATAAATTGCATTCATTTTTTTATAAAACTCCAAAAAGATTTTATTATCTTCTTTTTCATCTTTTATTTTTGCATGGCATTTAGCTTAGGGCATTAGCATTCATGCATTTTTGTTTTCTTTTTATTCTCACCTCTCTTGGATGCCATAGAATAGGTTCACAGTTATTGTATCATTATTGGTCCAGGATTTTGTTGTTATCTCACCCATCGAACCGAGACCACTAGCTGCAGTTTAGGATTTCATACTTGGGATCAGATGTTGGTAGCTTAAAGAGGTAATTGATCATGGCCAGGTAGTTTCCATAAAGAATTATGCATACAATACTAATGACTGTAGGATATACTATAGCAATGGATGTCTTAGCCTTGCGGTCACTACCGCCGAGAGGATCACAATTGATCATGTTTGAACCGTTAGGATGAAGCACTGGTGCTTGTCCCCGAGTAGGATCCATATCCGGTCTCTTTACATCACCATTTCTTGTCGCGATTTTTTTTAGGATTTTAGAGTGTCTTTTAGCCCACATTAGGGCATTTTCTTTATTTTTGAAAATTGCAAGTCTGAAAAGGAGCTTATATTACATCTTTATGCTCCACACATGGTCATTTTCATATTTAGACCATTCAGATTATATTACTACCCTTTTGGTCCCACTTACACACTTTTGGGAACCAAATTTTGAGTCAAAGGGGTTATCTAGTTAAAAAAAACAACAAAAATAAAATAAAATAAATAAAAGAAAAAAATGGGAGGCAAATTTCCAGCTGCAGAAATCTGAGAAGGGTGACCGGTTCAATTATTGAACAAAATTTTCCAACATTTAGGTCACCCGACGTTTGATATTCATTTGTATAGGTTTGTTTTATTGTATATAGATCGAGTTGTTTTTCGCAAATTGGTGATGTTAGGGAGACTGTCGAGTCGGATACTACGGGAGGTTTGGGCCAACACTAAGTGAACCGATTCCTACAACGATGCCCGAGTGATTAAACCTAGTTACACATGAGAGAAACCGGCAGACGTGAGATCAGAGTGTACACTTAAAGAAGAGCTCTACCCAAGCCCATCCAGCTGCTTGGTCCCTACTACAGATGTTCTTCATTGTATGCATGTTCCATTGAGGCTGCGACTGACCATCCCTCCTTACTCACCTAGGAGAGTTGTCCTGGCTGTGGTTTATGATCCCATTGTCATCGGATGAAAAGGTTGTGAGATAGCAGCGAGATCAATTCTTACCATGTTGACTAACGTTGAACAGGTTCCATGGTTCTGCCCATTCTTTTTATTTTTAGGGTAATTCATCCCAAGTTCATTTTAGTCTTGTCTTACTTAAGGACAAGTAAGGTTCAAGCATGGGGTGATTGGATAGCATCATTTTATTACTTCTTTCCGTAGTTTATTTTTAGTTAAAACCATCTCATTTTAGTTAATCTTCATGCATATTTTCTCTTTTTGTTATTTTTCTCCTTTACCAGGTGCTTTCTAGTCTTTTGAGCTTATTTGCAGGATTTATCGAAGACTTTTTGTTATTGGAGGCTTAGAAGGGTGCGGGACTTATGGAGGCTTGCGGTTTGCTTGTGGATTTGGAGTGGTGCGATTGGGCTTGGTGCTTGCATAAACAAGAAATCAATTTAGACTTAATTTTTGAGCAAGGATGATGATGAGGCGACGCGGAATCGAGCTACTAAAGATTGAAGGAGCATTGGATCAATCATTAGAAGGCTTTGGAATGGCACAAATGGGCTCTAAAGAGTTATGCATGTGGGCTGAAGTGTGAATGAGAAGATTAGGCTAGATTGTATGTTAAATGGCCCAAGTCCCACATTCAGCATGACCCACGCGGTCCGCGTAGACCCATACGCGATCCGCGTGAATTGTGCTGATTTGATTCCGGGTTTTGACTTGTTGACTCTATTTGTGGAAGTTTGGTGGGTGGCTTTTGGCACCTTTTTTAATCCGGAAATCAGCTCCCTTTTGCTGGAGATTGGAGGCATTATTGGGGATTATCACTTGAAGAACACACACCATTCTCTCTCAAGAAAACTTTGGAAGATTTGAAGAATTTTTGGAAGAATAGTGTAATTTCTTTCCATCTTGCATCTAAGACAATGTTTGGTACCACTAAACTATATTGCTTTTCTTTTACTTTGGTCATGCTTGGCTAAAATTTCATTTGGTTGATTAGGGTTTAACCCATGGATGATTAGTTGCTTTGAAGACTTATTATTATCTTGTGTTTGAAGTTTATGGAAATGTTTCCTAGTTAAACATCTTGTTATGTTTATTTATCTTTGATCATGAGCTTGGATGAATGAATGCTTGTTTTTGTTGACTAATTTCTTGGTTAAGTAATGGACCTTCAAATTAGTAAGCAACAAATGGTTTATATGTTTGTTTTCATTTCATTTAGACCATGGAAATTTTTCCTCCATAATGATAATGTAATCATTTTATTATCTTTTGGACTTGGTAACTCTTATAACTTAAAGCTAATTAATTTTCACAAGATTTTATGCTTCATTGATTTTGTGACTTCAATTAAGGAAATGTGTTAAGAGCTCATCTAGCCATTTTAATTTCTAAGAAGAGTTGAGGCAATTTGTGCTTATAAATTGCTATATCCAATTTAAACCAATTCACAAGTGTTATTCCATTAAGTCTAATGATAAGCCAATCATGTCATCCATGAGGTGTACCCAAAAATCAACCAATTTTACTTCATTGAATTTAATCAAATCTTTTACTTGTTTACTTGTCATATTTCCATGCTAGCTAGTTTTAATTTTGTCAAACAATCAAAAAGAATTAACCCCTCATATTTTACTTTTAATTTTGTTTCACAAGTATTTTACAAAGAGGTTTACATAGAGATTTAAATTGAACCAATCTACGTGGATACGATCCCTTTACCACTCTGCACTATTTTAGTGTGTAATATTTAGGGCATTTATTTTGTTGGCCTCGACAACCAACAAATTTTGGCGCCGTTGTCGGGGATTGGTTTATTTTTAATCAATTTGTTTCTCTATGCTCAGATCTCAGCGTACAAGTGACTTGATTTATAACCCGGAAATTGAAAAAGAAGCAAGGTGTTTGGCGAAGGAAAAAAAGAATAGAACGTGGTCAAACTTCCAATCCTCACGGGGATCCAGAGGTTGAACCCACTTCATCAAGTGACACGGAACCCAATTCTAGTCCCGACCCCTGCCAAGAAATTCCTGAAACACCATCACAAAACTCCCCCATTATTGAACCAATTGCAATGGCGAATGGAGGAGAGGCTCTCGAAAGAACTTTGAGGCAAATGATGGAGATCGATGTTACACAAACTCCAACTGGTATCAATTACCCGGTTTTGGAAGGAGGTTCGGAATTGAAGTCAAGTTTAGTCCATCACTTCCCAACTTTTCATGGATTGGAGAACGAAGACTTGCATAAGCACTTGAAGATGTTCCACATTATTTGCACTAGCATGAAGCCACAAGGGTCAACCGATGACTAAATCAAGCTAAGGGCATTCCCCTTTTCATTGGCCAATAGAGCAAAGGATTGGTTATTCTATCTCCCCCCGGGATCGATCAACTCATGGAACGACATGGCAAGAGCATTTCTTGATAAGTTCTATCCCGCGTCAAGAGTCTCAAGTCTTAGAAATGAGATTTGTAGAATCCGCCAAGGTCAAAATGAGACTTTTCACGATTATTGAAAGAGGTTCAACAATTTGTGTTATAGTTGCCCACAACACCAAATTCCGGAACAACTCCTCATTCAACACTTTTATGAGGGATTGTTGCCAATGGAGAGAAGATTAGTTGATGCCTCAAGTGGTGGTGATGTCTTTAGTAAAACTCCACAACAAACAAGACAACTTTTCAACACCATAGCCGTGAATTCTCAACATTTTGGCCCGCGCCAAGACATGAAAAGAGATTCACAACACAAAGTCAACGAAGTGGGAACATCAAATCTTGAGTCTCAAATCAAAGATCTAACCTCCGTTGTCCAAAAGCTAGCCATGAGACAAACTCCACAAGTGATGGTTTGTGGAATATGTGCAACAATGGGACATCCTACGGATATGTGTCCCATCCTTCAAGAAGATGAGGAGCATGTAAATGCCACGGGGGAGTTCCAAAACTACCACAATAAGCCATCCGGTTACCAAAATGCATATAATTCAAGTTGGAAGTCCAATCCCAACATGAGCTACAACCCGGGACTATTGCCTCAAAATGCATTGGTTAGACCTTCCTACCCACCACCACAACCTCACTACCAACACCCGCAACCACATTATCAACCCAAACCACACCCTCCACATCACCAACAACCTCCTCAATCCCAACCAAGTAGCCCCGGAATGTCTCTCGAAGACATTGTCAAATCCCTAGCCACTAGCACCCAACAATTCCAAAAAGAGACAAGAGCTAGTATCTCTAACCTTGAACCGCAAATAAGAGATATAGTTATCTCCATAAGCAAGTTGGAGTCTCATGGGAAATTGCCTTCTCAAACCGAAAAGAACCCAAATGTCAATGTGGTGACCTTGAGAAGTGGCAAACAAGCCGGAGAAATTAGTTCAAAGAAGACGCCAATGGATGAAGAGGAAGAAATAGAAGTCATTCCCATTGAAGAACCTATGGTCAAGAACGATGCACAAGACAGAGTTCCAAAGAAGACTATTCCCCTCGTAACACCCATAGCCACTCAACCGCCATTCCCCTCCCGACTTGCAACTTCGACGAAGAAAATGGAGGAGAAAGAGATTTTGGACACCTTCCGAAAAGTGGAAGTAAACATTCCTTTACTTGATGCAATCAAACAAATTCCGAGATATGCAAAATTCTTGAAAGATCTTTGCACCAACAAGAGAAAGTTGAAAGGAAATGAGAAAGTCTCGATGAACGAAAATGCATCAACGGTTTTACAAAGGAAGCTTTCACCCAAGTGCAAAGATCCTGGAATGTTCACGGTTCCTTGCAAGATTTGAGATGTCACTTTTAGTAGTGCTATGATTGATCTTGGTGCCTCTATCAATGTCATGCCCTATTCGGTGTATGAATCATTGAATGTCGAACCCTTAAGTGAAACCGGTGTCATAATATCTCTTGCGGATAAATCAAGTGTCTTTCCTTGAGGTGTTTTGGAAGATGTCCTAGTGCAAGTAAACCAATTGGTCTTCTCGGCGGATTTCTATGTGATTAACCTAGATGAATAAGTATCCTCAAAATCGGGTATAATCTTACTTGGGAGACCATTCTTGAAGACGGCTAGAACAAAGATTGATGTGTATGCGGGAAGCTTGACAATGGAATTTGATGGTGAAACAATAAGTTGTAACATCTATGATGTTATGAGGTATCCTAGTGATGTTTCATCCTTGTGCTTTGTTGATGTTGTTGAACCATTAACCCAAGATTTGTTCGAGTTGTCTAATGGTGACATGTTGGAGATGGTTTTGAGCAAAGGGTTTGATTGTGGAAAATTAGCCAAGAAGTTGAAGCTCTACTCACTAGACCCCGAAGTTGAAAGATTAGTCAACAATTTGGAGATCAAGAAGACCACCGGATTTAGTGTGAAGCAAATTGAATTACCTCAAACTCACACGAGATTGCCGCCCTCCCTTGTCCAACCGCCGGAATTAGAATTGAAGATCCTTCCTCAACATTTGAAGTATGTGTACTTGGGAGACAACGAGACTCTTCCGGTCATCATTTCGACTCACCTAACCAAGTGTGAAGAAGAACAACTCCTCAAGGCGTTGAGGGAACATAAAGAGGCAATGGGTTGGACGATTACTGATATCAAAGGTTTGAGTCCCTCCACTTGTATGCACAAAATCTTAATGGAGGATGAATGTAAGCCGAGTAGAGACACTCAAAGAAGGTTGAATCCGAAAATGATGGAAGTGGTCAAGAAAGATATTTTGAAGCACCTAGATGCGGGAATGATTTATTCAATCTCGGAAAGCAAATGGGTGAGCCCGGTTCAAGTCGTGCCGAAGAAGACGGGAATCATGGTAGTCGAGAACAACAAAGGTATGATGGTCCCCACTCGTGTGCAAAACGGGTGGAGAGTATGTATTGACTACCGCAAACTCAATGCAAGCACTAGAAAAGATCATTTTCTATTAGCTTTCATCGACCAAATGTTAGAAAGGTTGGCCGGAAAATCCCATTATTGTTGTTTAGACGGGTATTCAGGTTTTCACCAAATCTCGGTGGCACCGGAAGACCAAGAAAAGACAACATTTACATGTCCATTTGGCACTTTTGCATACCGGAGAATGCCATTCGGATTATGTAACACCCCGGCCACTTTCCAACGTTGTATGGTTAGTATCTTTTCGGAATATGTTGAAAATATAATTGAAGTATTCATGGATGATTTTACAGTATATGGAAACTCCTTTCAAGAGTGTTTGACCAATCTCACCAAAATTTTAAAAAGATGCATTGAAACGAATTTGGTTTTAAACTTTGAAAAATGTCATTTTATGGTGAGTCAAGGTCTTATTTTGGGTCATATTGTGTCAAAGAAAGGAATTGAGGTAGATAAGGCCAAGATAGATGTTATTCAAAGCTTATCTTACCCGACTTGTGTTCGGGAAGTTCGTTCTTTTTTGGGCCATGCAGGTTTCTACCGGAGATTCATCAAAGATTTTTCAAAGATAACAAGACCAATGTGCCAACTCTTGCAAAAGGATGTTGATTTCGAGTTCAATGAGGCGTGCAAAGAAGCTTTCGATAAGCTCAAAGAGTTGCTTACATCCGCCCCCATCATGCAAGCTCCAAATTGGGATCTCCCCTTTGAGATCATGTGTGATGCAAGCAACTATGCAATAGGCACCGTTTGGGTCAAAAGAATGGACGAGCCTCCCATGTGATCTACTATGAATCGAGAACACTAGACAATGCTCAAAGCAACTACTTTATTACGGAGAAGAAACTATTGGCCATAGTGTTCGCCTTGGAGAAATTTAGACAATACCTACTTGGTACCAAGGTCATTGTGTATTCGGATCACGCAACTCTTAAGTACTTGATGACAAAGAAAGATGCAAAGCCTAGACTCATCTGGTGGATTTTATTGTTACAAGAATTTTATTTGGAAATCCGGGACAATAGTGGATGTGAGAATCTTGTTGCCGATCACCTAAGCCGGATCACTTCAAACGAAACTCCTCTCCCTTTGCGGGACGAGTTTCCGGATGAGCATCTATTTTCCCTCACTCAATCTACTCCTTGGTATGCCGATATCGTTAACTTTTTGGTCACAAAGAGGTATCCCGACACATTCACACGTGCTCAAAAAGACAAGTTTAAAAGTGATTCAAAATATTATGTGTGGGATGAGCCTTATTTGTGGAAACACTGTCTCGATCAAATCATTAGGCGATGTGTACCCCAACAAGAGCACTAATCCATTTTGAAATTTTTTCATGAATTTACTTGTGGGGGACACTTAGGACCTAGCCAGACTTTGAGAAAGGTCCTTGAATGTGGATTATTTTGGCCAACCATGTCACGTGATTGTTATTTGTTTTGCAAAAGTTGTGAACGGTGCCAAATGACAAGGAACATTTCACAAAATAATCAAATGCCACAAAAACCAATCCTTGTTTGTGAAATTTTTAACGTATGGGGGATTGATTTCATGGGCCCATTCCACATTTCATTTGGCAATGTTTACATCTTGCTCGCGGTTGACTATGTTTCTAATTGGGTTGAGGCCAAAGCCACAAGATCGGTCGATGCCAAAACAATTATCGACTTTCTAAAATCTAATGTTTTTGTGAGGTTTGGTGTGCCTAGGGCTTTGATTAGTGATAGGGGACGCACTTTTGCAACAAGATGATGGAGGATTTATTGAAGAAGTATAACGTGACCCACCGTGTTTCAACAGCCTATCACCCTTAAATGAACGGTCAAGCGGAGGTTTCGAATCGTGAAATGAAGAGTATACTTGAGAAAACGGTGAATCCCTCAATAAAAAACTGAAGTTCAAGGCTTGATGATGCCTTGTGGGCCTATCGGACCGTGTACAAGACCCCGATAGGAATGTCCCCATTTAGGTTGGTTTTTGGAAAACCATGTCATATTCCCGTGGAATTGGAACACTGTGCATTTTGGGCGGTCAAACAATGCAACTTTAACATCGATGAGGCGGGAAGGCATAGGAAGCTTCAACTTCAAGAGTTGGAGGATTTGAGAAATGACTCCTATGAAAACTCAAGAATTTACAAGGAAAGGACAAAGCTTTTCCATGACAAGTCCATTACCCGCAGACATTTCGAGCCGGGACATAGGGTTTTGCATTATCATTCGCGATTGAAATTATTTCCTGGAAAGTTGAGGTCAAGATGGATAGGTTCGTTTGTTGTGCTAAAAGTATTTGAGCATGAAGCAGTTGAGATTCAAAGTGAAGAAACGGGGCAAACCTTTAAAGTCAATGGGCATCGATTGAAACCTTTCTATGAAGGTTTTAACGCAAATGTCTTTGATTTCATCCAATTGGATGCCCCGGTGTACTGAAATCAAGAGGGAAGCACGTCTCGCCAAAGACGTTAAAGAGGGGAATTTTTGGAAAGCTAAAAGTTTTTGTCTTTTTCTAATTCTGAATAAGTGTCGTAGATGGTCCATTTTTGCATTTAACATCTCTTCTTCTTCCTTCTTGCGGTAAAAGAATGTTGGATTTGAAGACCCGGTGTTCGTATTGGTCAAAGAGCTAAAATTGAGAAAAATGGTAAAAGATTTCATGCAGTCTGCGTGTACTCCAAGGGCCGTCCGCGTTAATAAACAAATGGCCCGCATGTGGTCTCTATAGGTGTTCGCGTCCAGCATCAGCAAACAGAACAGTTTCAGCGCAATTTGTCACAACTAGAAATTTTGATGCTTTGTAACAACAACAATGATAACATTTGTGAACCAAAAATGTGAAAGCATGTATGATGCTTATTCAATAACAACAAATTTTCCATCAAACACTCTATACAAGCACTTCAAATAGTCAACAAAGAATTGGAAGCCCTAAAAATCCTGGTTTAAGTCCATTATGGACTAGGATTTCCTTATTGGGCCTAATGGACCAATAAACTTCCAATTTTACTATTTTGGGCTTAAGACCCTTAAATGGACACTAATTAGACCCACTTTCATTTATTTTAACATTTTGGGCCATAATGGGCCTAGAATGAAATATAATACCCTAATGGGCCATAACAAAACTAAATAGCCCTAATGGGCCATAAAACTCATTCTTTAAATTATATTAGGCCGAAAATCATCAAAATGGGCCCATGATATGGACTTAAGCACCAAAGGCCCAAATTCTTTTTCTTTCTTCCCTTTTCTCGACCCAAGAGGAAAAAAAACTCATGAAATAAGGAGGGTTAGCCACCTCCTTATTACCCCATGGACTTCCAAGCAACATCTTATACCTCCAAGCAACCATCCTTTCACCTCTCTCTCTTCTCCTTCTCTTCTTATCACTCTCGTCCAAAGGGAAAAACACACACACACACATAACTCACTTAAACATATCTCAAGAACTCACAACAACCTCTCCTTTCTCCATCAAAATTTCGAGATTAAGAGCTTTTCAAGAAGGTTGTTCCACAAAAATCATCATCTCAGGTAAGTTGATACTTGGATCCATAATCTAGACTCTTTGTTTTATCAAAAATCTCTTCTTAACTCATATAAACTCATGATCATCATCCTAGAAATCTCTAATATCGAAATCAACCCAAGAAAGCTTGCTAGGGCCGAAAATAACATCAAACTCTTCCATCTCTTCTTCAAATCGAAATCAACAAGCAAAGGTGAGTTCATACCCCTCTATTTTCGGTTTTCATATGTTTTATGGGGGAGAATACAAGTAAAATGTGTAGATCTATGTGTATGTGTATTTTATGTGTGATTTCATGTGTTTATGTGGCAAATGTGTAACAAAAAGAATAGAAATTCGAGATCTATGGCTCTAAGAGGAAGATAAACATGATCTAAGAGGTATTACACTAAAACAAGTCAAGAAAAATTACCCTCTAAGATTAAAATATACATATTGCAACATAAAACTCACTTTTGGGCTAAAATTGTCAAACAAACAAAAGTTGGGTTGAAAAATTGCTATTCACGGTTTTCTCCAGGATTAAAAGAGTCAAAACAGTAAAAATAAGTGTTTTTATGAATATCATACTCTTTTAAAGGTTAGAAATAAAATTTATGGCTTAATGGGCCAAATTTTGGGCTTTTCGGCCCATTGAGCCAAAATTTGCGAAAATTAGAACTTTCAAGGGGTTGAAATGATAAACTTCTCAAGACAAGGGGTAAAAGGGTGAATAAAACTAAATCAGGGGTTAAAATGATGTATTTTCCAAACAAGGATAAAAAAATGTAAACTTTTTGGATTTTGGGCCAAAATTGTAAAAATTGCGAAAAGTTTGGGCTTAAACCGAAAGATTCTTTTCTAGAGGGGCTGAAACTGACAAAGAGTAAATTTTGAACCAATAACATCTTTTAAACAAGTCTAAGGGTCAAAAATGTCAAGAAAATGGTTTAAGGGCCCAAAATGTCTTTTTTTGTATAAAGGACTAAAATTGTCAATTTTACTAAAGAAGGGCTGAAAGGGTTCAAACCAATATTTTTGAGTCAATTATTTTATTTTTAATATATTTGAGTTAAAATAAAAATACCAAACTACAATTCATGAAAATGGAAAGATGAAAATACGTATAATTCCAAACATCGTTATAAATAACCGACCGGCCTCGTTCCGGTGCGAAATTAACAATCACTCAATTAAACTTTCCAACAATTATACTATACCTAAAACAAGTAAACATTCAAATATTTGGGCTTGAAAGTTCCAAGCATGCTTGTTGGGCCTTTGTGACCCATTAACATGATTTTTGGGCCCAAGGGATAATAATAAATGTTATTGGGCCTTTTATGACCCAATTTCATATTTAAGGGACCCTCAATGGCTTTTAAGTGTTATTGGGCCTTAGTGGCCCATTAGCATTGCTAGTAAGGTCCAAGTAAATCAAATGCGAAATGGGTCAACGTGCCCTTCATATACCCAATAGCCATAAATAATACGTGGGATCAGTAGGACCTCGTAATCCTCTTCTCCTCGTTTATTAGGCCTACCTTCAATTCAGTAAACATATACAAGTTGTTAATCAATGGTAATCAAATTCATGTTAGATTTAGTGAGTAATAGCGGGCGGCACCTCTACGGGTCGTCTGTAGTCTGTAGTTATAATCAAAGTCTCCTGGAGGGAGAGCGAGAGTTTGTGTATAGATCTATACGGGGGTGACTGCCCTACACCTCAGTTGTTCGCTACAGTTAGACTCGGCCAGTCTAGGGTGACAAAAATCTTAAGATCAATTCCGGCGTTCGTTAGAATGCCAAGACAGACAAACTAGTCATTATCATGTATAGTTATAACGACTCACAATTAAACAAATCTAACACTATCCGAGTAATCAGGGAAAATTCAAAATCATTCGTCGTGACGGTATAATAATTTGAAACAATTATATTTCTTTTCTTTGGAAAACATCGGGTTTTTCGAGGAAATCAACATCATTCATTTGTATTTTTCAATAACTATAATGCAAAACTTTTCATTTATATACGCTTTGAAATCATTCAGGCATAAACCGATGGATCTTCAAACTTTGGTATGAACAATTTCTTTTTTCAGAAAATATCAGATTTTCTGGGTTTTATAAACTATACAAACATTTTCAAAGCAACCATGCTTATGAACTCACCAACATTCCATATGTTGACCGTTTTTCAAAATAACTTGTATTCTCAGGTAACAGGTAAGCTGAGGAGTAATACCAAGTATGTTAGGTGTTGTGCTTTTGAAAACTATCAAACAATTTATGTTATGGATTTGTAATGTTAAAACAATGTACTTGATGTGAACAATGTCAGTTGTAATATATTGATGCATGGTGATGTCTATGTTATGATTCATGTATATTCATTGTGATGATATTCAATTTAAGTCACGCGAGCCCTCAGACGTTTCCGCCGTCTGGTTCGGGGGTGTGACACAATTCACGCGAACCGCATGTACTCGTGCGTCCGTCCGCGTGTTTATTAAAACGGACCGTGTATCATCTCAAGTTCGTCCGCGTGTAAATGATGCAAGACAGAATAGTTCGAGGGTTATTCATGCGGATCGCGTGTACTCGCGTCCGCATCCGTGTGAGTTGTTGATCGATGTTTACCGCGTTTTGACCAGGTTTGACCGCAACTTAATACCCCTAAACCCCCAGCCGGCCCTTCTACCTTCCCACTTCTTCTTCTTCCTTTCCCCTAACCTCCATTAGAGCACCTCCATCTCCGCCACTAAAACTCAGTTTCCCGTCAAACCGTCGGTCGGAATTTCGCGAGACCACCATCATTCTTCACCAATTTCCGAGCTCTATAAACCCCACCAAAAATATCTCTCAAAGCTCGCCGGAAAAGTTCGCCGTAATTTCAAGCCATTGCCGGATTCCTCAGGTTTTCGCGGTAAATTGCTTCTCACGGGATATTGAACAAAGCATAAAGCTTGGGGTGGAGAGTTGCAAGATTTTCAAATCCCGAATTCTCGCGCGCAAATTTTGAACTTTCAACAAAAACGGGTACTTTCTTTCCTTTATTTTAATTAATCAAGATGCATGTCTCTGAACAACCATTCATATGTTATTGCATCAAATGAGTTTAGGAATTATTTCTTGCTTTGATTGTTGAACCACTTTAGAAGTCTATAGGGAGTTGGTTGGTGATTTGGATTGACATATCGTTTGTTGAGATTGTGGTTCGTGTAGTGGTTATTTTTCGTGCAGGTAGTTTATGTCCACATCTAGGAAGCGCCCGGCTGCTGCCCGAGGCAAAGCCCCAACTAGAAATCAAAACGATGCTCCCGATATTCCAAGATTTCGGGATGCCAAGGCAGCCGAAACTACACGAAGAGCTTGCCTAAAAAGGTTGCATCCACCAAGTTCATGTGCAGGCCTACGCTTATATCGTTAGGGGTTCTTGAAGGGGTCACCCAATTGTTCCGTAACATTGGGTGGGAAAACCTTCTCAACCTCATGGCTCACACTTACGAGCTCCCCACTAGAGAGTTTCTTGCCGATTGCGGGTACGCTAGCGAAAAAAGAAAAGTCGCATTCCAACTTCTAGGGGACCGAAGGTACATCGATTTTGCAACAATAAACGACATCTTGGGCTTGCCTTCTTCAAACACATCCACAGTTTTCGACGTCTTACCTGCTAAGTTCAATCATGAGACCTTTTGGACGGAAATCACTGGGGGTATCTTTTCGTGTTCCGATCGGGATAAAGCAACCTCTATCATTCTCCCGTGCCTCCGCATTTCCCATCGCATCTTGGTGTATACAGTTTTTGCCCACAAAGAAGCAGGCCAGGTTACCAAAAATGAGCTCTTCTTCCATTGGTGTATGACGAGGAGTGACAGCCCACCAATCCCGGACTTTGCTTCGTTCTTTTTCCATAAATGCGCACACATGAGAACTAAAACGTCCGGTGATATTTGCATTGGGGGATTTGTCACCCTTTTGGCTCGCGGTCTTGATATCGATCGAGCTCCCAGACGAATACTAGCCTGTTGACAGCAAAAATCTTTTGGATGAGCGCGCTCTCATAAACATGCACCACATCCATCGCAGTAATAGGAGCAGTTTCACATGGTATTGTCCTCAAGGGGTCGGATATCTCATTCTTCCCGACCCTCGAGTCACCAACTTCACCTTCCACGATCACACTTAGTGGAGACTCGCGAGGACCATCACTCAATCAGTCAATGAGGATGTGCTCCAGGATCAAGATGATGACGAGATGCATGTGGATGACGAGCCCGACGATAAGCCCACCCATGGTCCACAGCATGCCCAACCACAAGCCCCTCCCGGGTACTACCCGCTCCCCTCCCCCCTAATTTTTCCGAGTGGTTCGAGGCTCTTTGTGTATCAAACCAAATCATATCCCAGCAAATGCACCATATGTGGGGGGGCACCAATCCCAAAACCATTATGAGAACGTCCCACTTCCGCCTCCCTGTCCATACCCTCTACCCGCCCATCCTTATCCCCCTCCACCTTACCCTTACCCCTACCCCCAATACCCGTATCCTCCTCCCAATCCCCCGGTTTAGGTACTTTCGCCTCGCCCCAAGCATTGAGGACAATGCTTATTTCTAATCTTGGGGTCGGGTATTCCTTTTTCTTTTTAATTTATCATGCATTTTAATTAGGTCGCATAGCATTTTAGTATAAATTGCATTCATTTTTTTATAAAACTCCAAAAAGATTTTATTATCTTCTTTTTCATCTTTTATTTTTGCATGGCATTTAGCTTAGGGCATTAGCATTCATGCATTTTTGTTTTCTTTTTATTCTCACCTCTCTTGGATGCCATAGAATAGGTTCACAGTTATTGTATCATTATTGGTCCAGGATTTTGTTGTTATCTCACCCATCGAACCGAGACCACTAGCTGCAGTTTAGGATTTCATACTTGGGATCAGATGTTGGTAGCTTAAAGAGGTAACTGATCATGGCCAGGTAGTTTCCATAAAGAATTATGCATACAATACTAATGACTGTAGGATATACTATAGCAATGGATGTCTTAGCCTTGCGGTCACTACCGCCGAGAGGATCACAATTGATCATGTTTGAACCGTTAGGATGAAGCACTGGTGCTTGTCCCCGAGTAGGATCCATATCCGGTCTCTTTACATCACCATTTCTTGTCGCGATTTTTTTTAGGATTTTAGAGTGTCTTTTAGCCCACATTAGGGCATTTTCTTTATTTTTGAAAATTGCAAGTCTGAAAAGGAGCTTATATTACATCTTTATGCTCCACACATGGTCATTTTCATATTTAGACCATTCAGATTATATTACTACCCTTTTGGTCCCACTTACACACTTTTGGGAACCAAATTTTGAGTCAAAGGGGTTATCTAGTTAAAAAAACAACAAAAATAAAATAAAATAAATAAAAGAAAAAAATGGGAGGCAAATTTCCAGCTGCAGAAATATGAGAAGGGTGACCGGTTCAATTATTGAACAAAATTTTCCAACATTTTGGCCACCCGACGTTTGATATTCATTTGTATAGGTTTGTTTTATTGTATATAGATCGAGTTGTTTTTCGCAAATTGGTGATGTTAGGGAGACTGTCGAGTCGGATACTACGGGAGGTTTGGGCCAACACTAAGTGAACCGATTCCTACAACGATGCCCGAGTGATTAAACCTAGTTACACATGAGAGAAACCGGCAGACGTGAGATCAGAGTGTACACTTAAAGAAGAGCTCTACCCAAGCCCATCCAGCTGCTTGGTCCCTACTACAGATGTTCTTCATTGTATGCATGTTCCATTGAGGCTGCGACTGACCATCCCTCCTTACTCACCTAGGAGAGTTGTCCTGGCTGTGGTTTATGATCCCATTGTCATCGGATGAAAAAGTTGTGAGATAGCAGCGAGATCAATTCTTACCATGTTGACTAACGTTGAACAGGTTCCATGGTTCTGCCCATTCTTTTTATTTTTAGGGTAATTCATCCCAAGTTCATTTTAGTCTTGTCTTACTTAAGGACAAGTAAGGTTCAAGCATGGGGTGATTGGATAGCATCATTTTATTACTTCTTTCCGTAGTTTATTTTTAGTTAAAACCATCTCATTTTAGTTAATCTTCATGCATATTTTCTCTTTTTGTTATTTTTCTCCTTTACCAGGTGCTTTCTAGTCTTTTGAGCTTATTTGCAGGATTTATCGAAGACTTTTTGTTATTGGAGGCTTAGAAGGGTGCGGGACTTATGGAGGCTTGCGGTTTGCTTGTGGATTTGGAGTGGTGCGATTGGGCTTGGTGCTTGCATAAACAAGAAATCAATTTAGACTTAATTTTTGAGCAAGGATGATGATGAGGCGACGCGGAATCGAGCTACTAAAGATTGAAGGAGCATTGGATCAATCATTAGAAGGCTTTGGAATGGCACAAATGGGCTCTAAAGAGTTATGCATGTGGGTTGAAGTGTGAATGAGAAGATTAGGCTAGATTGTATGTTAAATGGACCAAGTCCCACATTCAGCATGACCCACGCGGTCCGCGTAGACCCATACGCGATCCGCGTGAATTGTGCTGATTTGATTCCGGGTTTTGACTTGTTGACTCTATTTGTGGAAGTTTGGTGGGTGGCTTTTGGCACCTTTTTTAATCCGGAAATCAGCTCCCTTTTGCTGGAGATTGGAGGCATTATTGGGGATTATCACTTGAAGAACACACACCATTCTCTCTTAAGAAAACTTTGGAAGATTTGAAGAATTTTTGGAAGAATAGTGTAATTTCTTTCCATCTTGCATCTAAGACAATGTTTGGTACCACTAAACTATATTCCTTTTCTTTTACTTTGGTCATGCTTGGCTAAAATTTCATTTGGTTGATTAGGGTTTAACCCATGGATGATTAGTTGCTTTGAAGACTTATTATTATCTTGTGTTTGAAGTTTATGGAAATGTTTCCTAGTTAAACATCTTGTTATGTTTATTTATCTTTGATCATGAGCTTGGATGAATGAATGCTTGTTTTTGTTGACTAATTTCTTGGTTAAGTAATGGACCTTCAAATTAGTAAGCAACAAATGGTTTATATGTTTGTTTTCATTTCATTTAGACCATGGAAATTTTTCCTCCATAATGATAATGTAATCATTTTATTATCTTTTGGACTTGGTAACTCTTATAACTTAAAGCTAATTAATTTTCACAAGATTTTATGCTTCATTGATTTTGTGACTTCAATTAAGGAAATGTGTTAAGAGCTCATCTAGCCATTTTAATTTCTAAGAAGAGTTGAGGCAATTTGTGCTTATAAATTGCTATATCCAATTTAAACCAATTCACAAGTGTTATTCCATTAAGTCTAATGATAAGCCAATCATGTCATCCATGAGGTGTACCCAAAAATCAACCAATTTTACTTCATTGAATTTAATCAAATCTTTTACTTGTTTACTTGTCATATTTCCATGCTAGCTAGTTTTAATTTTGTCAAACAATCAAAAAGAATTAACCCCTCATATTTTACTTTTAATTTTGTTTCACAAGTATTTTACAAAGAGGTTTACATAGAGATTTAAATTGAACCAATCTACGTGGATACGATCCCTTTACCACTATACACTATTTTAGTGTGTAATATTTAGGGCATTTATTTTGTTGGCCTCGACAACCAACAAATTTTGGCGCCGTTGTCGGGGATTGGTTTATTTTTAATCAATTTGTTTCTCTATGCTCAGATCTCAGCGTACAAGTGACTTGATTTATAACCCGGAAATTGAAAAAGAAGCAAGGTGTTTGGCGAAGGAAAAAAAGAATAGAACGTGGACAAACTTCCAATCCTCACGGGGATCCAGAGGTTGAACCCACTTCATCAAGTGACACGGAACCCAATTCTAGTCCCGACCCCTGCCAAGAAATTCCTGAAACACCATCACAAAACTCCCCCATTATTGAACCAATTGCAATGGCGAATGGAGGAGAGGCTCTCGAAAGAACTTTGAGGCAAATGATGGAGATCGATGTTATACAAACTCCAACTAGTATCAATTACCCGGTTTTGGAAGGAGGTTCGGAATTGAATTTTTAACGGACTTTATCTGTCTAAGCTTATTAAAATATAACTTTAAAAATAAAGCCAAAATTAGCCGACAGAGTCTAAACGAAAGTTGTAGATCACGTCACTACCAACGTGTGGAAATAAATAACTTCAAAAATGGAGCTTATATGCGAAAGTTTCGGATTTTAGAAGATAATTAATTTTCTATTAAAGTTTTGAAGCGACACGTGACACCATCCTAGCCACACCTTCTTCCCCACGACTTCGCATACGATCTCGACACGTGGCCTGCATACGCCCAGCATACCGAGTACGCCCAACGTAACCCGATCTGCTAACCTATAAATAGAGGCGCAAATCACTTCATTTTCTCACACATTTCTAACCTTTTCTACCAAACACCCCCAAACCCTCTTCCTCTTTCCCTAGAACTTCTTGGGTGTTAGAGGCGAGTCCTGGAGCGCCAAAACACTCCGAGAAGAAGAGATTTCGGCTCAGAAGTTCTGCCCGCGCAGAGTCCGACTCCTCGCTAAACCCCCTTGTAAGTGAGTTATGCTTACCCTAATTTAAGTATAACTTATGTTTAAGATCATTATCGTTATTATGATCCTACAAACAAGATTTATCAGTGATTCAAAGTCATTATACTGATTGATCTACTTACGGGGATGATGTCTAGACTTTGATTTTGTGAGGTGTTTAAAGTGGGCTTTCCAAACAATATACTTCGTATACCAAACGGACCCTACCTCCGATATGATCCTACTTGGTTGTTCCTTACTTGATAGATCATAAAAGTAGACTTTGAGTTAATGATAAATCTAGACTATTAGTTAGTCGCAATAAATATTAGACTAAAATCTAGTAATAATGATACTAGGTTTCGTCAAAGGAAAAGAAAATTGTTAGAAGCGAAGTGTTGCCTAAATTTCGAGTCATCACTTTAACAAGTAAGCGCATAGTTAATTTCATCTTACACATAGATATGAAGTATTTAATATAAATTACGTGCTATGTGTGCATATTATCTGTGTTATTGATATCTATGTTGGATGAGCAAAATATACATGTTTTATTCAATTTCAATTGTATATGTATTTTATACCTATAATTATGTTGGGTAAACATGGGTAGATGATATGATGAAATAAATGATGAGAGGCGATGTTTAAGCTGATTCAGTCATCTAGCAGAGTATAGATGACGGTCACGAACTATTCTAGACAGTCCAGTGGAACGCTAGCAGGCTCGCAACCTGTAGGTGTTTTTGAACTACGTGTTCACCAGCTGTACTCCATCCCCCTCATGGTTGCCTTATTGACATATATTGTTGAGGAATCCCCTAAGTAGTGTTGTCCATCCCGACGATAATCCTTAGGCTAGGTCCCTTAAATTAGATACTTTAGGGACAAAAAGTGAGAATAATGGGAACGGGTAATCGGGTTGAATGATTTGATGAAACTAATAAACTTACCTATTGTGGGTTGAAAACCCTATTTTCTCACTAGAATCCTAAGTCTGACCCACTCAGTTTCTTGTATTACAGATAGTGGCAAAAGAGAACAGGATTAATGAATAGATGAGAGATCTATGGATTATAAGCCATTAGAATAATAGATGTTGTAAGACCTGTACTATTTTTGTTTATGCTATTGTACTGTATTGACAACGACATCTCATTGTTTTTAATATAATTAAAACACATTTCTTCGGAAATGCTTTGATATTATCTTTATCATATTTTTGGGAACAAATTCCGCAACATTATTCTTCAAAATAATACTCTGGTTTTTAAATAAAGCATAAACAAATCGGTATTTTCTAGCCGTGAAATTTGGGATGTCACATATGAGACATTCATTTTGGTATATAACATGTCCAAAACAGATTTAAGATGAATAAGAAATCGTATGTTAACGTGAGGTGTTTGAAAGAAACTATCAAAGGGGTTTAATGAGTTTTTTTATCCCAAAATAGGTGGTAGTATGAAAAAAAAATAAGTTTATTACAACAAATGCTTCTTAGTCGTGTAAGTCTTATAACACAAAGGCTCTCTCATGCGTGCGCAAAGGATGCAAATATGAGAACCAAATTTATTTTGGTTCACTAAACTTGTGTGCAAGCACCCGTCCTACGGGTACGAATGCACCACCGATTGACCAAAAAAGTTCAATGGCTTTTTTGCAATTACTTTCTTTTCGTAACTAAATGTGTATATAACACCTTAGTGACTAGTTGAGATACCCAAATGAAGCAACTTTTTCTTCCTTCCATATAATTCTTCTTTTACTTCTTCCTGTTGTTGCAACCAATGTATTTTCTAGCCAATTTGTTAACCAATTATGCATTCATATCCGTAGGACGCGCGCTTTCAAACAAGTTCAGTTAACCTAAGACAAATTGATTTTGTATTTGCAACCCCCCTGCACACGCAAGAGAGAGCCTTTATGCGATAAGACTTACAAAGCTAAAAATAATTTGTAGTTATAAACTCATTTTTTTCATACTCTCACCTATATGGGATGAAATAAAACAAATTTAACCTATTTGTTAATTCCTCCAAACGCCTGACTTTAATATACAATTTATCATTCATCTTAAATTCTTTTTGGATGTGTGATATACCAAAATAAAGGTATCATGGAGGAGAACACGAACATATAAACATATGTCCTTTTGATAATGTTTAGGTTTCGGAATTCATGCTCAATATGGGAAAAACTGCATTCTTAAAGTTAATTAAACCTAATAATTCAACATCACCCATATATAGCATCTTACAGATTTCTTAATATCAACTTTGTACACCTATTATGCTCTCTCTTATACAATCCAATGTCAGAGTTTAATCAGAATAGTCAACATATGCATCTATTCTACCACCATTTTTATATCCATTTTCAAGAATTTGAATGTAATCAACATCACTTTTTAGAAGTCCTAAAAAATCTGTTGATGAGTTTTTTGGAACACAAAGTACAGTGCATCTCTACATATTCAGTATTTATGGATAATATACATACAAGTTAAACTTCATTGCTCCAAAATCAGTGTTACTTAAGGATACAAATAAACCCTAAGATTGGCAGAAACACACCTTGGTAGTTAATATCTATTATTAAGAACCCCTTGGTAGTTAATATCTACTAGCTAAACTCCATTACTCCAAAATCAACATTACTTAAGGTCGTTTGGCAGAAACACACATTGGTAGTTAACGTACATACTAGTTAAACTCCATTACTCCAAAATCAACATTACTTAAGGATCCAAATAAACTAGTATACGAAGATTATTTGGCAAAAACACATCTTGGTAGTTAATATCTACTATTAAGAACACTTTGGTAGTTAATATCTACCACTTCAACTCCATTACTCCAAAATCAATATTACTTAAGGTTGTTTGGCAGAAACACACACTGGTAGTTAATAAATACTATTAAGAACCCCCTTACACGAAGATTGTGTGACATTCTAAAGACAAACAATTCGACATATAATGTAAAACATATTTTAGATTTTTTTAATGCAACCAAGAAAAAACCTACGACAAAAGAAAGTAGATATTTAACCATAAATTTGGGTATGGCATAATTAAATGCTTGATGATATCGCGAAGACCACAAAAATGGCACTAACATTTTAGAATGTCTTTATTTATAAAGTGACTTTCTGGATTATTACCCATAATGTGAGTTGTGAGGTGTGTGTAACGATTGTGAGAATAGCTATTGATTTGTTCATATTACCATACGAACATTCAGTATAGAGCTAGCTAGTGTTGGAAATATTTTTAATAATAACAGGGTCCTCCCAATGTTGTCCTCAAGACTTAAATTAAATGGAACAATTAAAGAAGAAATTAGTTTATTATTTATTATGGATTGATAATTAATTAGAAACTAATTGGTAAATATTTTGGGAATTAATTATCATTTTAATTAATTAAAGGATCGAATATCAATTAATCAATTATTGATTAATCATGAATATTCCATAACCCTTTATGAGATTCAGGTGGATGAAATCTCCCTCTTGGATGAGAGGGAATTTCGAAATCTACTTCATCCTATATAGGATGGAGGATTAAACCTAGAAAGGAATCTAAGGCTATAAATAGGGATTTAGAGATTTCATTTTCAAATATATTAAAACTTCTATAAAACATCACAAATAAATATACAATTTTTTTCCAAAAGACATCAAAAACTAAAACCTTAATCTCACAATCTTGTTTGGCGAGAACCATCCCCTTACCTAACTTCTTGTCTTAAGAGAGTTACCTTGTGGCATTTCGAGGTCTTCATGTATGTAATCACTTCTCTAACTTTGAGAGCTACTCTTTTTCTCTCATTAAATTTTGTAATATGAAGGGTTTTGATTTTTCCCAATCTCTTTATATTAAACTAGATGAATTTTAGCGTGTTGTGCAACATAGGTTAAAAACATATTGTTAAAATGTTGCAAAATGTATGTTTAAAATGGTTATGTTACTGACATTAACTTTGACATAATATTTTGAAGAATATTATTCATTGACAATAACCCAACCTCCTTATTAATAAAATTAAATATAATTATCTAATTAATATTATAATATTATTTTTAACAATTGTTATGATTGATTAATTTAAACTTTTACTTATGCGATTATTTTCTAATTCCAATAATGATGTTCATTTAAAATATAATTTATATGTTGTTAACGTTATGTAATTTACAAATTAATGTTATTATCATTTAAAATCATTGTTCTTTAGTTTTAAACCACTTATTATTATTAATAAGTTAGATAATACTTTTAAGAAACACTTAATATTACTATTAAAATGTAAAACATACACTAAATAATAAACTGATAAGATAGACAACTTGTATTTCAAAAGAGATTTGCATGGATAATATGACATATTGTAACGTTTGGTTCCTGTCACGCGTTTAATTATAATTTGTTCACTTTCGTATAGCTACTAGATGAGTTGGGAGCCCCAGAGAGTAGAAACGAGATTGGCCGCGCGATTTTAAGTTGCCTACTCAACGAATTGAGAAGCCTCGACTCGACGAGTAGGGCTACGAGGATGAAACCCTAATTTCGGGGTTTTGCACCCTATTTAAGCATCTTGCTGGCCTCATTTCCAGCCTCCAAATCCCAAACCCTAATCCACGAAACCCTAGAGCCTTTTATGAGTTTATGAGTCATTTTTGAGTGAACTTTGTGTACTTGAAGCTTGTGAAGAAGAGGAGAGGCTTGAGGATTCAGAAGGAAACTAGTATATCCAGAAAAAAATCCCATTCTCTCCATTTTCTGGTAAGCAATTCTCAACCTTACTTAGTAGCTTGTTAGATCTTCTTCTTATCATTTTATGGGGTTTTTGGTCTAAGAAACGTAACCTTTAGGACATGGACGTCCCAAGTGGATATACTTTCATATCTAGGACCTTGAGGGGCTCACATGGCATAAAGGTGCAAACTTTATGGCCATAGAAGCCCCATGCAAGCTACAAGTGATCATTTTAGCCTTTTAAGCCGCAAAAGGCCATGCATGGAGGAAAAGGTAGGAACTTTACGTGTTCATGGGTGCTTAGAGTCTAGATCTCAGTAAATATGCCTTAGTTGGAGTATGGATGGCTTGTGGACCAAGATCTAGGTCCTAAAAGGGTAGGGTTTGGGCTAAATCCTTGAGGAAGGGCTATCAACGGGTAAAGTTGGAAACTTTACCCCTAAAAGGACATATTTAGTCTATAGGAGAAACAAGAAGCTTGGATCTGAAAAGTGGGGGCTTAATCCCTTAAATGGCCCAAACAGACCGAGGAACTCGGTGAGTCCAGAGAAGGACTCGACAATTTGAGTCGTTATGCCCCGATTCAATTTAAGGTAGAACTCGACGAGTTGACTTGTTTTATCACGACTATGAGTAGCCAAGGAACTCGGCGAGTCAGGGGGATTACTCAACGAGTTGGATCGCGAGTTTAGGACTTTTGATTCATAGAACTCGGCGAGTTGATGGGTAAACTCGGCGAGTTGAGTCAACCCAGAATGTTGACTTTGACCAAGGTTAATGTAGTCATTCTACCCTAAGAAAGATTTTGGATATTGATTAAGTGTTTTTGTGATGATGTTAGCTGAGGAGTTGCGGAAGCAGCCGATAGAGACCCCTTACCGAGAGATTCAACAACCAACTTTGTGAGGTGAGTTTTCCTCTAGTAGGAACGGGTCGAAGGCAGCAATGTCGACCCGTTTATGTATGTTAGCATATGCCAGACTTCGTTCTGATGTCGGGGATAGCCAGATGTAGATTGTATGATTCCGAACTTTAGTCCGATGCTAGGGGGCAAGCCTGAGGAATGTTTTGTATGCTTGATGTCTTCGTGATTCTTCCATGTGTATGTTATATGTTTTGGGATTTGTTCCGATGTCGGGGCAAGCCCATGGAATGTTTAGTTTATATGTTATGTGTTATATGTTTCGTGCTTCGGTCCGATGTCGAGGCAAGCCCGTGGAATGTTTATATGTTTATGTTAGGTGTTTATGTTATATGCTTGTTGATATGTTATATGTATACCAAACTTCGGTCCTATGACGGGCGGGGCCCGATGCCAGATTCATCCGATGTCGGGCGAGGCCCGATGTAGTGGGCAAGGCCCAATGTATGCTATTATGTGTTTATGTATATGGTATGTGGTAGTTTTGGGAGACTCACTAAGCTTCGTGCTTATAGTTTTCAGCTTTGGGTTCAAGTACTTCCGCTAGTATAGGGAAGAGATCGGGATGACTGCATGGCACACACCAAAGCTTTTAGCCTAGGATGACTTACTCTGATGATTTGTCACATGATTTATATTGATAGTTGTTTATGATAATTTTTAGATACACGGCCTATGATTTTATATAATGGATAACGATTATGGTTTTGTTTATATTTTTAAAACGAAATTTTTGGACCATATTTTTGGGATATTTCAAATTGGTATCAGAGCCTTGGTTTGAGGGATTCGGGCACACTCTCGGGTGTGTCTGGACTCAAACTGAGGACTTTGTATGAAAATTTTCAAAAGAAAATCATTTATATAAAAAGAATTTTGAAAAGAGAAAAAAAAAAGTTTGAAAAGAGAAAAGGATGTGGTGCATGCAATCAACCAAGCTCAAGTAAGTACTCCCAAATTACCCATACAAGTTTATGTTATGATATGTTTATGAGAACTTTGCTAGATTAGGGATAAGGATCTAGGAAGGATGCCTTATGTTCCTGTTATATGTATATCAACTTTATGAACTGCATGGTAGTACAGATTAGTCAGTGATGGCCTGAAAGAGATATGCTTGATTATGCTTACTCGATGCTCGAATGTTGCTTGCTTTGTGCTTTAAGGAGTTATAATTATCTTTTACTAATTAGTAAACGAATATGTTAAGTTACATATTGCAAGGACTAAATAATTTTAGAAGGTTAGGTCTAGCTCTATTTCACAGCTCTTGTTTAAGTCCAACCGTTGTAAGGTAGGATCTCTCATTCGAAGACTTATCTAGTCTTAGTGATATGTAATGGTATTCACGATTTAGTTAGGGGGAGATAGCAGGGACTTCTTATGTAGCTGATAGCGGAGAGTGGGTTGGTGAATACTTTAGGGAAAGCCTAGGATGAGATTAGCATGAGAACAGCAGTAGTAGTAGAAAGGACCTAGTGGAGTCAAGGCGGTTCTTGAGGAAAGTACAGATAGATGTGGAAGGTAGTATAGGCCCGTACTACTAAAATCAAAGGATTTGTACTCGAATTAAGGAAGGTCGAGATGAATCCAGGGAACTTGTAGTACGTGGGATCCCTCGAGTTATGATGCATATACTGATGTTTGTTATGGTGTATTTTCAGTATGGTGACGCTACACACTAGGCCAATCGGCAGTTCAGGTGCCGGTGAGGGATCAGGCTCGGGCTCTGGAGTCGGTCAGATAGACGAGCAGACGAGGGAGTTCATTTCGCCTGAGGTCACGTGCAATATTCTAGATCAGACTCCTGTGATCTTCGGCACAATCAAGGAAGGTATTTTAGAGCTTTTGGATGAGAGACTGAGTGCATTCCGCACCAAGGTGGCGGCCATGATGGGGTCGCGTACACTGACATTCAGGGATTTTAGGGCTTGTGGAGCTCCTGATGACCATGGGGCTCGGGACCCTATTGTTGGCACTAGATGGTTGGCTGATGTCTCCAACGCTTTTCGTACCAGCAGATGTTCCGAGGGGGACAAGGTATGACTTGCTTCCTGTCTTCTGAAGGACAGGGCACATGATTGGTGGGAGGAAGTCGGACGAGCCATTAGAGATGATGCAATTCTAGATGCGATGACCTGGAGTGATTTTTCGGCCAGTTTCAGGGCCGAGTGTGCACCTATGATCGAGGTGCAACAACTTGCTAAGGAGTTCCAGGATCTCCAGCAGACGACTGAGACGGTGACCGAGATCGCTGCCATGTTCCGAGAGAGGGCCCTTCTCGTTCTGCAGTACGTGGCGGACAAGGAGATGAAAAAGGCCTGATATCATGAGATGTTGCGGAATGATATCCACCAGTTTGTGAGCCGATCCAACTGCAAGATGCTGGAGGATATGATTGTTATGGCTAGAGAGAGTTTGATTTGGAGATGGAGAGAAAGAGGAAACGTGAGGGGGTTCAATCACGGAGTTCGGGCAAGAATCCCAAGGTATCATACCACATACCTAGGATCCAGCAGGATCGAAGTCGTTGTGGAAAATGCAGCAAGTTACACGAGGGGACGTGCAAGACATGAAGTTCAGGCCGCTTCAAGTGCGGCCGAACTGGTCACGTGAGCAGAGATTGTACAGCTACTACCACCACCACGACAATATTAGACATGATTTGCTTTCAGTGCAATCAGAGGGGACTCAAGCGGTCCCAAAGCCCGAGTTTAGCAGCGGTAGGGCAGGTGGCAGCATCCGCTCCTGCTACAATGAGGATTAAGACGGCCGTCAGGGTCAGGCAGAGGCGATTTTGGCTAGGAGCAGGGCCTTTCAGTTAACAATAGATGAGGCACGATCAGCTCCCGACGTGGTGACGGGTATGTATCCTTTCCTTATATCTTTAATTATATTGATTATTGCTTATGTTTATGTGTTTTATTATAGGATCGTTCCTTGTGAACAGTATATTGCTATGGTATTCTTTGATTTGGGGGCTACCCGATCTTTTGTATCGCTCGCGCTTAGCAAGCGATTTGTAGGGGCTCTGAGAGAGTTGGATTGCCCACTTGACGTGGAGATAGCCGATGATAGGACCGTTAGGGTCGCGAGGCTTCACCGAGGATGTACACTGCAGTTGTTTGATACCCAATTTTCTGTGGATCTAATCCATATTCCCATTCGAGGGAATAAGGTTATAGTTGGTATGGACTGGTTGAGCCCCAATGGGACAATGATCGACTGCGAGCAGCAACTAGTGAGGGTTCGGACTCCCAGTGGGGGAGGGTTAGTGATTCAGGGCGAGAAGCCACAGAGTGGACCAACTCTATGTTCAGCAGGGTTGCGCAGGTTATGTCGCTTATGTTATGGATATCCGGGATAAGGGTAAGGCGATAGTGGACGATGTACCGATTGTGCGAGAGTACCCGAACGTATTCCTAGAGGATTTGCCTGGGATACCTCTGGAAAGACAGGTTGAGTTCGGGATTTAACTAGTCCTTAGTGCGGCTCCGATAGCCAAGGCACCATATCGGTTGGCTCCTCGCGAGATGTAGGAGTTGTCTACACAGCTGCTAGACAAGGGATTTATCAGGCCAAGCAGTTCACCATGGGGAGACCTGATCCTGCTTGTAAAGAAGAAGGACGAATCATATCGCATGTGTATAGACTACCGGGAGTTGAATAAGGTGATGGTGAAGAACCGTTACCCCCTCACGAGGATTGATGATTTATTTGACTAGCTACAGGGCGCATCTTGGTTCTCCAAGATTGATTTGCGATCGGGTTATCACCATATGCGAGTCAGAGACGAGGATGTACAGATGACATATTTTAGGAACTCGCTATGGTCACTATGAGTTTGGGGTGATGTCGTTTGGGCTCAATGCTCCATCCGCGTTCATGGACCTCATGAACCGCGTGTGCAGACCGATGTTGGACCGGTCTGTGATAGTCTTCATTGATGAAATCTTGGTTTACTCCAAGACTCAGGAGCAACATGAGGAACACCTGAGGGAGGTGTTGGCGACACTGAGTAGGGAGAGACTTTTCACAAAGTTTTCCAAGTGTGAGTTCTAGTTGCACGAAGTGCAGTTTCTGGGGCACCTTGTCAACCAGAATGGTATTCTGGTCGATCTGGACAAGATAAAGCCGTGATCCAGTGGGAGGTTCCAAGGTCTCCAACTGAGATTTGGAGTTTTCTTGGTCTAGCGGGTTGTTACCGGAGATTCATCCAGGATTTCTTCAAGGTCGTTGTTCATTTGACTCGACTGACCAAGAAATCGATGACATTCTGTTAGAGCCTGAGCAGCAGGCAACCTTCGAGACTCTCAGACAACGGTTATGCGAAGCACCAATTCTGACTTTGCCGGAGGGTTTTTGATGACTTTGTGGTTTACTGTGACGCTTCGATCACGGGCATAGGTGTGGTACTGATGCAGCGGGGTCATGTGATAGCATACGCTTCGAGGTAGTTGAAGTCTCACGAGGCTAACTATCCGACACATGATTTAGAGCTCGGGGCTATGGTTTTCTCCCTCAAGATTTGACAGCATTACCTCTATGGGATTCGTTGTACCATTTACACAGACCACAAGAGTTTGAGGTACCTCATGGATCAGCCGAATCCGAACATGAGGCAGTGTCGGTGGTTAGATGTGGTGAAGGACTACGACAGTGAGATCCTTTATCACCCATGCAAGGCCAACGTGGTGGTCGATGCCTTGAGCCGCAAGGCAGTAGCGATCCCAATTCGAGACATATGTCTGAGGATGACAATGATTATCCCATTGCTAGATCAGATCTGGGAGGCATAGGTCGAGGGCCTGAAGGAGGAGCGTCGGAAGTGCGAGCGAATTATAGGCTAGGTGGCCTCATTTGATTATGACAGCCGTAGGCTGTTTACCCTGCATGGGAGGGTATAGGTTCCATATTGGGCGGAGTACGACAGATTCTGATGGATGAGGCCCACAAGTCGATGTTCTCCATCCATCCTGGGGCGAAGAAGATGTATCAGGATCTTCGCCCTGATACTGGTGGCCCTGCATGAAGTGGGACGTAGCATGGTATGTGGAGTGGTGCTTGACCTGCAGGAAGGTCAAGACCGAGCACCAGCGACCCCACAACAAGGTCCAACCGTTGGATATTCCCATGTGGAAATGGAAGGATATCACCATGGAATTCACAACCAAGCTTCCCAGGACAGCACGTGGAGTAGATTCGATTTGGGTCATCGTGGATCGGTTGACCAAGAGTGCTTATTTTATCCCGATCCAGGAGAGTATATCGGGTGAGAAGTTGGCTGAGATTTACGTACGTGAGATAGTGGCACGACATGGAGTGCCTGTCTCGGTGGTGTCAGAACGAGATGTCCGTTTCACTTCCAGATTTTCGAAGCGGTTTCACGACGAGATGGGTACTCGTCTCCATTTCAGCACCTCTTTCCACCCTCAAATGGATGGACAGAGCGAGAGGATGATACAGACTCTTTAGGACATGCTACGCGTATGTGTCTTGGATTTCAGTGGTAGTTGGGATACGTATCTTCCGTTAGCAGAATTTTCGTATAAAAACAGTTACCACGCCACCATAGACCGACCTCCCTTCGAGATGCTCTACGGGAGGAAGTGTAGGACCCCAACACCCCAATCTATTAGGGCGAGGTTGGTCAGAGATTCATAGGGAGTACCGAGGTAGTACTCAAGACTACTGAGAGGATCCAGCAGGTTCGGAGCAGGTGCCAGACTGCTCAGAGTCGGCATAAAAGCTATGCCGACAAGCGTCGTTCAGGCTTGGAGTTTCATGTGGGCGATATGGTCCTCATGAAGGTGTCACCTTAGAAAGGTGTCATCCGTTTCAGGAAGAAGGGCAAGCTGGGCCCCAGATACATCGGTTCGTTTAGGGTGTTGGCTTGGGTAGGCAGGGTTGCTTACCGTTTGGATCTTCCAGCAGAGCTCAGCCAGATCCATAACACTTTCCATGTTTCTCAGCTGCAGAAGTGCTTAGTGGATGACTCAACGGTTGTGCCTCTAGAGGATATTCAAGTTGATGACAGCCTGAATTACATCGAAAGACCAATTGCTATTCTTGACAAAAAGATGAAAGAGCTGAGGAACAAGAGGGTTGAGCTGGTGAAGGTGCAGTGGCAGCACCACAAGGGTTCATAGTGGACTTGGGAGCCCGAGGAGGAGATGAGGGAGCACTACCCAAAGTTGTTTCCCGAAGCAGCAAACTTCGAGGACGAAGTCTAAGATTAGTGAGGGAGAATTGTAACTCCTGGTTCCTGGTACGCTTTAATTATAATTTATTCATATCTGTAGAGCTACTCGACGAGTTGGGAGCCCCATACTCGTCGAGTAGAAATGAGATTGGCCGCGGGATTTTAAGTCGCCTACTCGACGAGTTGAGAAGCCTCGACTCAACGAGTAGAGCTGCCAGGATGAAACCCTAATTTCGGGGTTTTGCACTCTATTTAAGCATCCTAATCCCCACTTGTTGGCCTCATTTCCAGCCTCCAAGTCCCACACCCTAATCCACGAAACCCTAGAGCCTTTTGTGAGTTTATGATCCATTTTTCAGTGAACTTTGTGTACTTGAAGCTTGTGAAGAATAGGAGAGGCTCGAGGATTCAGAAGGAAGCTAGTAGATCCAGAAACAACATCTCATTCCCTCCATTTTCTGGTAAGCAAGTCTCAACCTTGCTTAGTAGCTTGTTAGATCTTCTTCTTATCATTTTATGGGATTTTTGGTCCAAGAAACATAACCTTTGGGACATGGACATCCCAAGTGGATATACTTTCATATCTAGGACATTGAGGGGCTCACATGGCATAAAGGTGCAAAGTTTATGGCCATGGAAGCCCCATGCAAGCTATAAGTGGTCATTTTAGCCTTTTAAGCCCCAAAAGGCCATGCATGGAGGAAAAGGCAGGAACTTTACGTGTTCATGGGGGTGCTTAGAGTCTAGATCTCAATGAATATGCCTTAGTTGGAGTATGGATGGCTTGTGGACCAAGATCTAGGTCCTAAAAGGGCAGGGTTTGGGCTAAACCATTGAGGAAGGGCTATTAACGGGTAAAGTTGGAAACTTTACCCCTAAAAGGACATATTCAGTATATAGGAGAAACAAGAAGCTTGGATCTGAAGAGTAGGGGCTTAATCCTTTAAGATGGCCCAAACAGACTGAGGAACTCGGCGAGTCCAGAGAAGGACTCGACGAGTTAAGTCGTTATGTCCCGATTCGGTTTAAGGTAGAACTCGACGAGTCTGTGAAGGGACTCGACGAGTTGACTCGTTTTATCACGACTATGAGTAGCTAGAGAACTCGGCGAGTCAGGGGGATGACTCGACGAGTTAGATCGCGATTTCAGGACTTTTGATTCATAGAACTTAGCGAGTTGATGGGTCAACTCGGCGAGTTGAGTTAACCCAAAATGTTGACTTTGACCAAGGGTAATGTAGTCATTCTACCCTAAGAAGGATTTTAGATATTGATTAAGTGTTATTGTGATGATGTTAGCTGAGGAGTCGCGAAAGCAGCCGATAGAGACCCCTTACCGAGAGATTCAACAACCAGCTTTGTGAGGAGAGTTTTCCTCCAGTAGGAACGGTTCGAAGGCACCAATGTCGGCCCGTTTATGTATGTTAGAGTATGTTAGAATTTGGTCCGATGTCGAGGATAGCTCGATGTAGATTGTATAATACTGGACTTCGGTCTGATGTTGGGTCAAGCCCGAGGAATGTTTTGTATGCTGGATGTCTTCGTGATTCTGACATGTGTATGTTATATGCTTCGGGCTTCAATCTGATGTCAGGGCAAGTCCGAGGAATGTTTAGCTTATATGTTATGTGTTATATGTTCCGGGCTTCGATCCGATGTCGGGACAAGCCCGAGGAATGTTTATATGTTTATGTCATATGCTTGTTGATATATTATATGTATACCGGACTTTAGCTCGATGTCAGGCGGGGCCCGATGTCGGATTCTTTTAATGTCGGGCGGGGCCCGATGTAGTGAGCAAGACCCAATGTATGCTATTATGTGTTTATGTGTATGGTATGTGGTAGTTTGGGGAGACTCACTAAGCTCCGTGCTTACAGTTTTCAGTTTTGGGTTCGGGATGACTGCATGGCACACACCACATCTTTTAGTCTGGGATGACTTACTCTGATGATTTGTCACATGATTTTGATATATTGACAGTTGTTAATGATATTTTTGAGATACACGACCTATGATTTTATACAATTGACGACGCTTTTGGTTTGTTTATATTTTTAAAATGAAAATTTTGGACCATATTTTGGGATGTTTCACATATTAATGATTTTTATAATTTGATTTTATTATTTATAATTACGGTTCATTAGTTTTAAAAACCACTTATTATTATTAATAAACGCAAGAAAACTTTTAAAATACATTTATCTCTAAATATTATTAAAAGAGAACCTTTAATTATAACTTGAAGAAATCAGGGCCATTGATTACATTTCAATCCTATATTTTCCACCATTGGATTATTTGTTGACATCATTTTTGTCAACCCTTTTGTTTTTGTTCACAAATTTTATAAAACATATATCACGTTTTAAATTAGGAAGTCTATTAGTTACAATTAAATCTCACCAAAAATAAAATGAATTAAATTAAGAATTCTATTAATAACAGTTCAATCTCATCAAAAATAAAATAAATTAAATTAGGAATTCTATTAATGACAATTAAATCTCACCAAAAATAAAATGAAAAAAATGTCTCGTTTCATCCCTCATTACGAGTACCCTACCCTCTCTCCCTTTTTTCTTTACATAATTTATCTAACCTAAGTTTTGTAAAGGGGAAGAAAATGGGGAAAGAAGAAATAGAATATATGTCGGCTTCGATTTGTGTAGACTAGTATTGTGTTCGATCATCATTAAAAAAAAGTTTATTAATAGCGTTGAACTTTGCAAAAAAAAATTCATTAATAGCATCGCACTTTTAAAAAATAGAGTTACCAGATTTTTTGCAAAAAAAATTCATTAATACCAACATATTTTCAAGATAAAACTATTTTGGTACCTGCAAATGAAGAATTCGATGCTACCAATGACTATATTTTAGGATTGATGAAAGATGAAGGGAAAACATATATGAGTTCAAACTCCTTATGTGAGATAGAGTTACTAGATTTTTTTGAGGAATCAATCTACTCTTCAGTTGGGTTGAATGATTTTAAGGCGTTTAAAATTTCCAACCATAAACTTACACTAAAAATAAGTGTTTTAGTCATGTTACTTCGTAATATCAAACAAACCAAAGGACTATGCAATAGTACTAGGTTACATATTGTTATGATTACACGTCATTGAAGCCTGAATCATATATGCTAGATTCTTCAACGAGACTACTTATATACCTTGCATGAAGTTAACTCTGTCTAATAAAAGAATCTTATTCAGTTTTTAGCGGAGACAATCCCCCATAGTTGTTTATTTTGTTATGGCCGTTAACAAAAGTCAATGACAATAATTATCAAATGTTGGATTATACTTGCGTAGGCCCGTCTTCAGTCATTGTCAGTTATATGTTTTTTGTTTCTCGTGTCGCAAGTGAAAAAGGATTGAAATTACTCATATATGATGAGGGCGTCCAACTAATAAAACAAAAAGGTATGTCTACAAAGAGATCCTTCAACGATTATAGATATTCAAGTGTTTCATTGTTTTTTTTCCAGACATTTCAGTGTTACCAATAATACTAAATCTGTTTCTGTTACTTTATTTTTTTTATAAAGCCAACTTTTTTATACCTTTATATGTTGTCTGCGTTTTACGCGGGTCGTAATCTAGTTTTTATTATTAGAATGTTAAATATATACTCAAATATAAAATGATAAGATAGACAATTTGCATTTTAAAGAGACTTACATGGATACTATGGATAGTATTGCATATCCTTGATTTTTTATTAATTATTACTTTGAAGCAACACAAACATACAAACATATATATACAATATTCAATTAAATATTATATATATATATATATATATATATATATATATATATCACTTTCAATAACATATGATCGATAACATGAATCTAATCTAATTTACATTAAAGTTTCAACCACAACATACAATGATTGTATTAAAAGAATACTTAAACAAAGAAAAATATAAGAAACGAATTAGTATATAACAAGCTTACAAATTAAAAACTTTAACATAATAACATGACTCGAAAAATGGTCCAAAGCCCTCAAACCAACACAAAACCTTTAAACTTGTTTTCTTTGTGAATTTTATATGCAATTTGTATTTGTGTGTCTACTCAAAGAGAATGACATTTTTATAGTAGACTATCCATTAATTGCTTATTAAACGTAGAGTAAATTACTGAAATCGTCCCTATGGTTTGGTCAAAATTATATGTTTGGTCCCTAATTTTTTTTTTGCACTCGGATCGTCCCTGTGGTTTGATTTTGTTGTGTTTTTTTGTCCCTATGGTTTGGTCAAAATTGCACGTTTGGTCCCTAACTTTATGTATGTAAGGGACGAAAAATGCAACAAAATCAAACCACAGGGACGATCCGAGTGCAAAAAAAAAAGTTAGGGACCAAACGTGTAATTTTGACCAAACCATAGGGGCCATTTCAGTAATTTACTCTTAAACATATTATATAAGTTATATAACCTTTCATGATGTGTGATTAATTACTTTGAAGTATGGGGGTTTCAAATGCATGAGGTGCTTGGAAATTTATGTGGGGGTTTCAAATGCATGAAGTGACAGGAAAAATGTCTCCTTTATAAGTATAGTATTATGTTGTGGCATGTCTCAATTCATGTTCTTTTTTCTTTGGTATATTCAAGGTTCTAAATAACATTAAGTGTGACTTTGGTGGCAATGTCAAAGCTCAAGCTTTTACGAGCCGTGGCAAGTTACGTTGTTTGTAAGGCGTGACTTAAGATGACAATTTTGTATATAATTAATAATTATATATATATATATATATATATATATATATATATATATATATATATATATAGAGAGAGAGAGAGAGAGAGAGAGAAACAGGGCTAGGTTCAAATATGGATTGACATATATTGTGCGGACATGTGGACAGTCCAATTATGTGAGAATGATAAAGAAAATATATTGTTTGATAATATAAATACGTTCAATCTTACATAATTATTGTCATTATCACACATTCTCACTAATTAAATTGTCTATAAGGTTATTATAGACTTTTTATTATCATTCTTATTTTGTCAGAATGTTGTCAGAATAAACAGAATGTTTATTAAGTCGTATTCTGTAAGAATGAAATGAGTGAAAAACGATGTGTGATAACTAAACTGAATAAGAATTAGTGATAATGCATGAAAATGACGATAGTTGTGTGAGGTTGAACATATTCGCATTACTAAACAACTTATTATCTTAGTAATTTTCATAAAATAGCACTGTCCATACGTCCACACAATAGTTGTCCATCCACATTATAACCTATATATATATATATATATATATATATATATATATATATATATATATATATATATATATATATATATATATATATATATATATATATATATATAATTTAAGGCAGCATTTTGTTAAAACATAACATCAAATACAAGCTTTGGAACCATGACGTGTCATGACGAAGTCATGACGACCTTTTTAAAACATGTTTAATATGTCATTATGCATTGGAAACAATAAAAGATTTTCAATTTTTGCATATTTGTTTTTCAAAATAGGAAATAAAAGGCATCTTATTCATTTAATTGATTTATGTATTTTTATAGTAATATTCGTAATATAACTATTTTATTAACTTATTAATTTTTGTATAAATAATAGTCTTTGGGATTGTTATATGTTTACTATGATTAGGGGTGTCGAACGGGTAAATTTTTCGGGTTTCGAGTAGAACGGGTCGGGAAGAACGGGTATTTCCTTAAGGAAATAATACCCGATACCCGACCTATATTATAATTCGGGTTTTCGGGTATTCGAGTTTGAGGTCGGGTCGGGTAATTATCGGGTATACCCGAAACTTTCTTAAATGACACTTATTGATAATTTATTTATTTATTTTTACATGTTGGTTGGTTTAATAAAGAATCGGGTAGGAAAATACTCCATACAATTAACAAGTACATATATAATAACGATACAAATCATTATAATACGTTATGTACTTTTTTAATGTCATTATATGCGATAGTGAGAAACTGATAATTGTGATAACGGTTCAGGACTTCAGTTTTATCGTCGTATTCCCTTTGCAAGTTTGCGTCGACTGTCGAGCCGTCGTTCATAAGAAGAAAACAAATGGTTTTGTTTTATTTGAAGTGTGCGTACGTAACTGCATTGTATATTTGATATTATTTAAAAAACGAATTCAGGTATTCGGGTATACCCAAAAATAAATTTTCATACCTAAAACCCGACCTATATTATTATAGGGTTAACCTATTACCCGAATGTTCATGCCCGTTACCCGTTCTACCCGACCCATTCTACCCAAATTCAGAACGGGTCGGGTGGGTAGAACGGGTTTTGGGTTTTTTTTAGAGGCCTAACTATGATTTTGGACATAACTCTTTTTAAAAAAATGTTAATTTTGTTTTAGAAAAAGAATCACTCATTAATAAGAATCTTCAACGAATAAACTCGTATAGAATAGCTGTAAATTTTGATTTCCGTTGCCGAGAGACTCAGACGGGAACAAGATTTGTCTTTCATCATCATTTTGATATTTTTCGTTAAAAAATGAAATGTCAAGAAGCTTCATGTTTTTCACCCATATTTTTTATTTTTTCGAATGTTATTCTAAATTTTTATTATGCTTGTAGAGTTATACCCCATATTAAAAAAAAAATTGGATGTCATTTCATGTAACTCATGCTTTGGTCAAATAATGTATCATCTCATGCTTGGAAGATGCTTGGCAATCACTATTTTTAAAAAATATTACATCAAATACATTTTCACTTGATAACTAGTCTTATGTATTAGGTGTAACATGCTCTATTCGCTTAAATCTTATGTGTTATACAAATCACTATTTCGACATTTCAACACAATTTGACCATATACTTTGCAACTTTGCATAAATTTATATTAACATCATCCAAAATCTAAGCAAACTATTTTCATTAGAAATAAATATCCATAAAACAATTAAAGAATTAATTAAAATAAATGAATACACCCACACCCACTGTTACTAACATCATCCAAAATCTAATCAAATTTATTGAAATCATCCTCCGACGAGGAGAACGGAAACCCCCTTCTCGATGACGACGGAGACGCCTCGCCTCCGGCAGGCATATCAGCTATGGCAGCAAACATCCGGCGAATACTAACAGATCGTGCAGGTTTGAAGCTAAACGATCTCACCATCTTCGTCTTCGAGAACACATCAGACGAATTCGAGAGGATTAAATAAATCAGAGCTTGAACAATCACGAAAAGCGTACCCTTCATCAACACATCTTCGAACGAAAACTCCATCATTGCCATATATGAACAATTTTTCCGATAAGATTAATGTAAGTTGTTGTAAATTTGTAATAGAAGTGAAAGTATGTAAGAGGCTTGAATGCATGCAAGGTATTTATAGAGAGGGGAGAAGCCATCGTTGACGTTGCGTATGGAGGAATAAGAAGGAGAAGGTTGTTTGATTTGACCGGAAACGTGCTTTAGTTTGAAAAAGGGAAACCGCAAGGATGGTGATAACAAAGAGCATTTATATTTCATATTAAATAAAACACCAACTTGACAAATGAAAATTTTATACAAAAAATACAATAATACCAAACTGTTTGAAATAATATATATAAGCTTTAATTTAAAAAATATATTTGCAAATATACAAGTATTTGATTTATGCAGAAATCAAAACTAAATTAGACATGTTTTAAACATGTCATGCTTGTGCGACAACAACGAGAGACTTTAGACATTCTATTAAAACATACACCGAAGAATGACTGTGTCGCATATAAAACCTTTAACATTAACACTAATGAAGACCTGTAAACGAGATAAGCCAAAACTAAAGGAAGAATTCGTTGACGTGAACAACAAAAAAAGAGGAGTATAAAAAATCGTATGTATAATCGGCACGTTTAAATATTATATTTATTGGTTGTTTTATCCCATGACTATTCCCACTTGATTTCTAGATTGCGTTGTGGATTAGGTTTGGGTCGTTATCATTTATACGTTCCACATTTTATTTGATTATAACTTTATTTGTTTTTGTGTGAGATGTGAGTCATTTTCAACATGGAAAATGAGACGTATATACCATTAATTACACACCAATATATACACATTCATTTTTTTTAACCCACAAACTAACCTACTCCTAAATAACCACTTATGTATTATGTATTCTAATGAAACTTCAACCATGACCTTTCATTTGAAAGTGTCACTCTTTACCACTAGACCAAATTTTACCAACTAGACCGAATGACTAAGCAATCTTTGCTTTTAGTATTTCATTGATTCAATTCTTCTTATTTTTGGTTAGGTTGTATATAAGGGAACACAACACCATTACCGGAAAAGACAACACCATTTCCGTGAAGGTGTACCACATCATCCAAAAAATCAAGTCACTTGCTTCTTATTATATATATAAAATGACGTTGAGTGGTCAATTTGCTAGTGAGTTAGAGAGGAAAAAAAAGCAGAGAGAACAGAAAGAGAGATATTAAAAAAAAAAAAAAAAAAAAAAAGATTTTTCTCACTTTGAAGAATCGTAGCCACAATCACAAAAGCCACACTTACGCAACATGGGGGTGATGTTGGAATGCATGTTATGCGTGACTTGGCCTTATCAAGTCATGCAACACGTAAGTTGGAGATGCACTTCGTATAGCCTTACCGTAATATAATTTTTTTTTGTGACATTGAAACAATATTTACCGGTAAATATATATAACGTATAAAAGAATTAACGAATACCAAAAATTTGCAAGATACATACTACACCGGAAGAAACGCAAACCACTAAGGTGTTGTTTGTTTTTTTCTAAAAAACCATTTCTCATTACTTATTGTTGTGTCGCGCAGCACGTGCATGGGTGGATTTAGGGTGGTCCACGGTGGCACCGGCAACCCCTAACTTTTACGGCCGCAGTGGAATAACTTTTTTTAAAATTTTTATATTTTCTACTATCGTGCAACCTCTAACTTTCTCGTACAACCCCTACTGTGAAATCTTGCGTCCGCCCATGAGCACACGCTCAACACTTGGCCACTCGTAGCTGTTTGTTTTTCAGAAAACTTCTAACTTAAAAACTGTTGCGCGTGTGATGTGTGGCGCAACACTTAGACAATCTGCTTCAAACCTCTTCATACCTTACTTTAACTTATTGCAGCAGTATACATATGTTAAAGCACAAACAAACATTTTATTACATGATGCAACCGTTTGGTCTACCTCTTCTGCTACAGAGGGTTGCAGACGTGGTCCGCAAACTTCATACATTTTCACTTAGAAAAAACAAACAACATCTAAGATATGATATAAAATGTGATATTTTTATTTATGTTTTTTATCCATCTATTTAAAAAAATATGTTTTAATTCTATACTTCTATCATAATTATCTCTTTTTAATTAAAATAAAGAGTAAACTAAACCAATCATCTTTCTTGTATGTGTCAAAATACATAGTTAGTCCTTATTTTCTAAAATTATTTTGGATCGTCTCTCATTTGTTTAAAATGTGAATGCTTCATCCCTCATTAGTTTAAGTTTGCAAGTTGTTTCCTTTACCATACATAAAATGACTATAATGCCCTTGTTGTTTTATTTTTAATTAAATTATATTTTAGTTTGTATTTAAAAAGAGAAAAAAAAAACAATTACAACCCCACCCCACCCACACCCTATTCCACTTAACCCTAAAATCCTAACTAATGTCATTATTTTGCTTTTTCCCTATCAGCTCACCAAAGCATTAAGACACTAACACGTTCCATTACCATCAGACCACTGTTGATCGATACTTCTCAGAAACACCGTCGACCATAACTCTCCCCCCTCCTTCTCCGATCTAAGGTTTCTTTAAGGTGTTGGTTCGTTGAAGGTTGCATATTTTGAGGTGTTGGCTCATTGGACTCGCAAATTAGGAGATGGAGGTGGTAGTTCGTCGAAGCTCACATATTTGGAGGACGATGTGCACCATTTTTGTATCAAATGTGAGTTGTTTCAAACCTTCATCATCTTTGGGCCTTAAATGTCGCTGCCTTTATCGTCTCATAATTCCGATCTAAGGGTTCTTTAACGTCACCGCCTAGGGTTTCAGATTGAGCTCCACCGTTTGTTTGGTGTTGATTACAGAGTTGGTTTGGTTTGGTTAAGTAGTAGTGGATGGTGGTTTCTGGTGGTAGTCGACTGGTGGTGGTTCAGGAGGTATTGGCGGTGATAATCGTGTAATTTACCCTAAAATAAATGTCATTAGTCCTCCTATTATCATTCCTTTTTATCATGAATATCACATCCTATATATCATATTTTTGTGTTGTATGTATTTTGATTTTTTTAACAAATTACTTAAATCGTCTTTGTGGTTTGTTAAAATTACGCGTTTAGTCCCTAACTTTTCTTCTGCACTTGGATCGTGCCTACCTTTTGATTTTATTACGGTGTAAGTCCCTACCCAATAGAAAATGACTATAATGCTCTTTAAATTTTATTTTTCAACTGATTTATTTTTAAATTATTTATGTTATTATTAAAATATTGATGGGTCCCAAATCCATTGTCTATCTCTCTCATATTAATCGACAACTCATCTCCGATTAACCCCCACCTACCAAACATTCACGTACCACCAATTCTCTTCGTCGATAACCCTCCACATGATGCAATTGTCTTCTACGGGAAAATGGGTCATCATGTTGGAACTATCATTCACATCTTTTCCTCCCTAATAGCTTTGGTGACACCTCTGCATCCAACCACCATTCACTTTTGGCTAGTCATTGTTGCTCGCCTTCGATCAGCCACCACCTTTCACCTCCTCCAACCAACGACCACCGTTCATCACCTACAACCAACTACCATTGGTTACCATTAAATCATATGAAACATAACCAAATTTTAAAACAAATCAAATCAAAATAGAAAAAACAAACCCCATGTAATCCAAATCAAAAAAAATAACCTAAATTAGAACCCCTTCCAAAAAATGGTTCCAGGTTTAAAGGTGAACTACAAAACAAACTAAACCAAAATAAACCCCTCTAAAAATGGTTATAGAAATCAAAAAACAAAACCCACTTTCGTAGTTGATGCTTATTTTTATTGGTTATGTTTGGGTTCTTCTTCAAGTATACTTGAGATTGTTGGCAGTGGTGTTGTTTGTTGGAAGTGTGTCCAATGTCATTAACTAATTGGTGATATTTCTAATAATAGCAGGGTCCTCTTAGGTTGCCCTCAAGACTCAAAATTGAGTAGAATAAATAATAGGAGTGATTAGTTTATTAATTATTATTGTTTAATAATTAATTAGAAACTAATTGGAAAACAATTTGTGAATTAATTAACAGTTTAATTAATAAAGGGTTGAATGTGAATTAATCAATAGTTGGTTGATCAGGGAACATTCCAGAACCCTAGAATGAAGGGGGTTGGATGAAAATTCCCTTTGGATAAAGTGAATTTCGTTCATAGCCTATCCCATCCCAGATGGGTGGAAGGATAAAACCATAGGAGGTATCCAAGACTATAAATAGGGCCTTAGGGATTCATTCCTCCTTGCTCGTTCTAGCTTGAGTATTCGCCACCTTCTTTCTCCCTCATTGTGGAAGAACTTTATTTTAGTTCATTCCTCCTAGTTTAATATTTGTTTCTACTCTTTTGAGTTCATTGGGTGTGAACCAAGAGAGGGATTCTAGTTTGGATCCTCATCATCCAAACAAGGTGGCACGCACAACAAGTCAAGCTCGAAGATCATTAGCTGCTAAAGAGGTTAGTATTCTTCCTTGTATTTTCGGATTTCATATGGTAGAAGTAATAGTATGAAGTCATAGATCCATAGGGGGCATGTACAATTAGGTAAATCGTTTTGTTGTTTCGATTCTTCAGCTGCCTAGTTATAGAGTGTATTTGATGCATGTGTTACCCAACATTGTTAACAGGTTCAGAGTTGTATCTTAACAGGGGCGACGATGGATCTTAACATGGGCTACGTTGTATCTCATAATAGAGGAAGAAGTAAAGGACGGTGTGGTGATGTTAGACAGTGGTGAATGAACGATGTCTTGCTTGTTACAGATGTTGTCGACGAGTATGACGATGGTGATCAGTGACTGCTTTGGCCATAGTAGGTTTGTGTAATAGAGAAATAGGAGAGATAAAGAGAGGGACGCTGAGAGTAAATGATAAAGTGTGTGAGGTGGGGCCTATCCTAATTAATATTTTTGTCACACCCATTAATATTTAAAAAAAAAAAAACTAAAAATAATTATAAAAAAGGATAAAAAAACAGAAAGGGTAGTTTGGTCTTTTCACTTCTATTAGGGACAAAAGACGTAACAAAATAAAACTATAGGGACGGTCCAAATGTAAAAAAGGTTATGGGGGGCAAAGACTCAATTTTGTCAAACCACAAACGATTTCAACAATTTGTTCTTTTATTATACATACTTCAACTAGGAACGACAACGGGGCGGGTTCAGGGCGGGGCATGGTTTTCCAAACCCGCCCCGATAATTTTATGGTTTCTTATTGGGGCGCCCCATTGGGTTTCGGGTTTTCCCGTCGGGTTTCGGGTATCTTATCGGGTTTATAATAATTCATAAAAAAATCTTTATTCCGTTTTAGGGTACTCCGATGTCTTTTAAAAAATACATGTTCTAACCTCCCTTTTAAATTAAAAATACGATGCATCACTTTAATAAAATAAACTCGACGTTATGTTAAAATTTATTTGATTTAAGTTTAGTATAATACTTCAAAACATAAATAATTGCTAACAACTAAAAATATTATTTGATTTAAGTTTTATGTAATATGTCAAGACATAAAAAATAATCATTCACACCATATTTTTAAAAACTAAAAAAATTGTCCACAATAAGTATTTTATCTTTGAATGCGTGCAATTAACATCAAAAGGATGTTTGTGTGTGTGTGTGTGTGTATATATATATATATATATATATATATATATAATCGGGGCGGGTCGGGGCGAGGAAAACCCACTCCCTGTCCCGAACCCGATAACAAACTCGATAAAGACCCGTTACCCGACCCGAAATGATCGGGTTTCGGGTTTCCCCGTCGGGTTTTGGCATTTTTGCCATCCCTAACTTCAACTAGAGATGGTAACGGGGTTGAGAAATACAATAGACCACAATCCCCATCCTCATTTAGATCCACATCCTCATCCCATCCGAGAATATAAGTAAACCTTCATCCTCACCCCCAACAAGAATCGGGAATCCCCATCAGGGAATCGAGGATTTCTTTTTCTATGAAAACTTTTACGTAAAGAAAAACTTTAAATTTTAATTTTACCGGCATAAATTTAAATATTTACAAAATATAAAAATATTCATAAACTGCATAAAAAATATACACGGTTTTTATACCAAATTTAAGTACATACATAAAAATCAAATAGAGAAAAAAATTATCAGATTGATATTTGAGGTAAAAGAGATAAATTAAGGAGAAAAAATATACACAAGTTTAAATTAGATAAAAGAAAAAAAAATATATAATTCAACTAAGTAATTACTAGTGAGTTACATTATTTGGATCAAATTTTATGTATGAAAAAGCATCATAAATAGTCTCTGTGGTTAGGGCTGACAATTTTCGACACGACACGCGACACGACACGAAATAAATGAGTTTGGGTTGAGTTTTTCAACCCGCCAACCCGTTTATTAAACAGGTCATATATGGGTTTCTAAAAAAATAAATGGGTTGACCCGCCAACCCGTTTATATTCTTAATAAAAAAATTATTTTATTTTTAAATGTATTTATGTATCAAGTATTAATATTTAATAAGTGTTATATAATATATATCATTTATTCATAGACCATTTGACTGTTTTGACATTTTGACTCGTGGTGGATGGTCTAAGGTCGTAAGTCGTAACCTATAAGGCTAAGTCTGTAACATGTTTCTATGAATGTTTTTACTTTTCATTTGGATGTTTAAGACTTAAATGTCTAAAATTCGGACCCACGAACCCAAATCTGACCCATGAACCCGCCAACCTGTGAACCTGTATAAATAAATGGGTTGGCGGGTCATATATGGGTTTATGTTCCAAACCCGCCAACCCGCGACCTGTATATTTAAATGGGTCGTGTTTGGGTTGGCATATTTTGACCCGCCAACCCGCGACACGCCAACCCGAACACGACACGATTGTCAGGCCTACCTGTGGTTACCCAAAATTTGAAGTTTGGTCCTCATGGTTTAAAAACCTCATAGATGGTCTCTGTGTTTTCAAAACTTTTGATGTTTGGTCCTTTTTGCTAACTCCGTTAAGTTTGTTCGTTAACTGAAGGGTATTTTCGTCATTTCACCACCACATGGACCATTTATGATGTTTTCTCGTATTTTTTAAAAAAATAAAAAATTAAATATAATTAAATATATAAAAGGTCTCTCTCTCACTCTCACTCACTCTCTCTCTCTCTCTCTCTCTCTCTCTCTCCAAGATTAATGTGGAAACTGGAAATCCTTGAATCAACCATCATAGCCTACATTTTGTGATTGGCTTCTTACACACCACCTCCGACGAACGCCACATCTACCACCACCAACAACCACCTTCATACTCACTACCATTGGTGACCATTCTTACACACAAATATTGAATCAAGGTCCATTGTCTACATCTACAACACCAAATCTGACCTTAAAATGATAGATCTGCCACATCAAATTCGAGAGAAGAGGGAAGGATTGCGATCGATTAGATAAGGAGGACCAATCCTTGTGTGATTTAGGAAATATAGAAATAGATGAGAGATCGATCGATTTAGGAGGAAAGAGATTGAAGGGAGTTGTGATTTTTGTTGCCTGATTCGATTAAGACCAAGTCGTAGAAAAGGGCAGCGGTTTCTTCTTCTTGTCGGGACACGTATGAGATGCATGCATCTAAGAAGCATAGCTGATTGTGACGTCCTTTACGAATTGTGTTTTCTCCGGTGGTGGCAGAGGGGAAGTTTGAATCGGAATCTTAAATTTGAATCAAACTGAAATCGGTTGTGTTTGTGTGAATGAAGAGAGGATAGAAGGGAAATAAAGTTTGATTCAGGTAAAGAGATGAAAAAGGGTAGGTCTTTCATGTTCTTTATGGTTCTTGGTTTCATGTTCTTCTCTGTGTGTAACTTTGTAAACTTTGAAAACCATCAAAGTAGTACCTAGGGCACTTGTGTACAGTGTGTAATCGTCTAAACGTTTTCCTGTGTTTCCCAAGTCTTCGATACAATCTATAATTGGGAACACGTGTAAATCAAAAATCAACACAAGGAAGAAAGGGAGAAAACATAAATTAAGGGAATAAAGAAGTAAAAAATACAATTTATTTGAGGTCAAAGGTTGCTTGTTTGAGTTGATCGGAAAATAGGTTGTAGGGAAGAGATAAAGTCTTTGTTAGGGGATTTGTGGTGGTTTCAGGTGGAGGTGGGTCTTCTTCTTTGATGAACTCTGACATTTCATTTGGATAGAAATGATCTGCCATTTTATGATTGTTTATCTTAATGTCTGTTCGAGAGAGAGAGAGTGTGTGTGAGAGAGAGAGAGACCCATTGGATATTAAATTTAATTATTTTTTCTTAAAAAAAACCTCATAAAAGGTCCTTGGATAGTTAAATGACGGAAATACTCTTCATTTAACGGTAGAAAGCTAACAGAGGTAGGAAAAATGACCAAATATCAAAAGTTTTGAAAACATAAGGATCATCTATGAGGTTTTAAACCACGGAGACTAAACTTCAAATTTTGGGTAACCACAGGGACCATTTATGATGTTTTTTCTTTATGTATTATAAATATGTGTTTTGCATTATTTTTATATATTTATATATATCGAGGGCGGGTCCCGCATTACGGATTAGGGATATCACCATCTTCACATTTTTATTCGGAAATTCCTTGTTCTCGTTGTCATCTCCGGTCTACTTGAGAATTTCCCGATCAAAACGTGTGTGAATTTAAAATTCCCATGGAATATGAGTTTTTTTTTTTTTTTTTTTTTTTTTTTTTTTTTTTTCATCCCTAACTTCAACCTTGTCTACATAGAAATAATGTTTGTGTTCCCCTAAAACTACAGAAGATGCGAGAGAGTTCTCCATTGTAAATTGCCTATTTTCCCGCCAATATTTCCAAATCTTCACTTCCCCCAAATTCGTCTGATTGTTCACGAAGAAATCTAGGGTTTTCCTCACCGTTGTGCTCTTCTTGTTCAAATTAGGGTTCCAGGAATTGTTCTCCTACTGCGGAGAAATGCCGCCGTTAAGCTGGAGACACCATACGCTGATTCAAGCTCTGCTATCCCGTGGTCCACTCAAGGAAAAGGACTTTCACGCTATATTTTCCGATGTCACCGGCAAAAGCTTAGGTTCTTACACTGTTTCCCCTATATGCGATCTCTTTTTCTACTTATTTTTTGAGTGATTTCCATCTTAGGTTTACGCGTATGTTTCCTTGTGTGTAGGAGGTCATTTTTGATTTGTTTGCTCACTTTATCGGTCTGAAATAAACGGAATTAACACTTTCCTACTACCTACAAAGTAAATTTATAAGAAAGTATTACCTTCCTGTAGACGTTATTGACGATTGAAATTCTCTTTAGCAGAAACAGATAGTACACTTTCTCATTTGATTGTGAAATGTTTTGTGTTCAAGTTCAAAATTGTTGTGGCCTTTTAACTCTCTAGAACAGACTCTCAACTACTTCAAACATTTATGGACAGGCTAGGAATTTGCAGCAAAGTTCATACCAAGTTTAGGGTTGATTTCAAAAATCAAACTGCTGTCTCATCTGTTGATATAATCATCCCATTTCCAAATTTCAGATGTGTGTATGGAACAGAATAATAAATCATCTGCTACATATAAATCACATATTCATTTTTCTTTCAGATTCCCATCAACAATTGTTCAATGAGTATCTTCGAAAGATAAACATGGAGCTATCTTATGTCCAGTTTGAGCTACGAGCATGCAGAAACCAATATGACAGTGGTGTATTTTATGGAGTGGTCAACACTGTTGCAGATGAGCAGTCAAAGCTTGGTTCAAAATACACAGTTCCTCAAATTGCTTTCTATAAAGCCATTGTAAGCTGCCTTTCACTTCTAAATTCACCAATTTCCATTGTTGAATCTCATGTATACTTCATTGCATCTTTGGGAATTGTGTATGAATCATGAGGTGAAATGATATGTACACATTGGGCAATCTGTAATCTATAACGATCTAATACAATGCAAAACTAGATTAGTTTCACTAATTTCGTGGATTGATACTGATTTTTGAATATAATGATTGGTTTAAAACAGATTGAAGCCATTGTTCTTGATCACACAGCTCAGGGTACCATTTCCAATATCAAAGCCCTCAATATTCAGCTAGAAAATCAGGGTGCCTCTTCATCTCAAGTCCCTACAGCTTTCAAGAATTTTTCTATGACACAAAAGGAAAAAACTATACGGGAATTGGTGAATGACCAATGGTTATGTGCCACGTCAGATGGTAATATTGGACTTGGTGTTCGATCATTTCTGGATCTCAGGAGCTGGTTTCATAACAATCAAGTTCCTCCTTGTGATGTTTGCAATGAATCTGGAATTAAGGTTTGTTTATTCATCTGTTATGTAGTTTGTTTTCCACATCGGAATGTGATTCCATTCCATAATCCCTTATTCCCTTTCCAATAGAATCATTATATATTTCTCATAATGTAATTTTTTTTAATCTTCAGGCTGATTTGTGTCCGAATGAAAGCTGTAGTGTTAGAATTCACAAATACTGTCTACAAGCAAAATTCTCTCAACAAAGGGTATTTATAATTTATTTATTTATTTATATAATTAGTTTGGTATATTATATTAATATTAAGTTATTAATATATATTATTAATTCAGATGGAAAAAGTTTGCCCTGGATGTGGGACCCAGTGGCCATACGTAGTAATGGCAAAAGCAGAAGTTATTGAAGAAGAGGAGACAGATGTCCAGCAGCCTCCTCCTCGTGGGCCCCACATGCGAAAGAGGCAAAGAAGCTCCAGACATGTTGAAGAGGGAGAGAGAGAGTCAAATAGTCAACCCTCCCGGAGACAGGTAGCTGTGAAAGTTGATTATGATGACAATGGGTTTGTTCCATCTCAGCTGCCCGGGACAAAACGGGCAACCCGAAATTCTGCCCGGTTACACCGGTGATTAGTTGGTATGTGTAGTTTTTGAAAGACTTAAAAAAACCATGTCAGCTTAAGGTCTTTTTGTTTGTTCTCTATTAAGTGCTGTGTGGATTAAGTGTTGAATGGGTAAATGATGTCCTGTGTATGTGTATGTCTGTAGTGAATACTTCAGTAAGTGGGATATATGCAAAGCTTTTTTTTTTTTTTTGTATATTTTATTTAAGGTTTAAGATTGTTTTTGGGAAATGTATTATTTCAATTGTCTTCGTGTTGTCAACAAACCTAAAAAATGTTGTAAAAATGTTAACAATCTATGTGTGTGTGTGTGTGTGTGTTTTTTTTTTTTTTTTCTTCTGTATTTCATATTTGTATTTTTTGGTGCAAACTTTAAATTTTGTTATAGATATGGTACAAGTTATGTCATGGATTGTAGGGATGTCAACGGGAGCAAACGGGACGGAGAGTGCATCCCCCGCCCCTGCCCCCGGAATGTTCAGCCTTTCTACCCCTGCCCCCGCCCCCAATTGATTTTGGGCTACCTTTTTTTAGGCTAAAATAAATTATTATTTAGGCTAAAATAAACTATTTTTTTGGTAACAAATAATTATTTATAGTAGAATTTTACTTGTTAAAAATAAAAAGTTATAGCATTTTAAAAAATTATACTAACAACTTAAAAACATGTTTTTTTTGATGAATTTTGGAAGCTCAAAATCATGCTATTGTTTATTATATTTATATAATAATTAACATATGTAATTATTTGTGTAATTTATTAACGGGGTCCCCATCAGGGTTTCGGGACGGGATTGCCTAACCCCGTCCCTGCCCCCTAATTTTTTTTAAAAAAATCCCCCAAACGGGACGGGGTCCCACGGTACTTTTTAACATCCCTAATGGGTCGTATATAATAATGGTTACCAACTATTTTGCACCCATTTTTGGAAGTTTTGTTGTTTCTTTTATCATCGTAAATAAAGGAAAAATGTCAAGATGGTTGAAATTTTGTCAATGATACAACCCATGAAATAGGGAATGCTTTACCTTTAAAATGAGATGCATTGTGTTAAGGAATTAATCACAAAAATGGTTGGTTCATTTAACAAATAGATCATCTTTTTGAATTTTATGAACTGTTAAATTGCTTTCTGAATTGTTTCCTAAAAGAAAACCTTAAAATGATCAAATTTATCTTGAAATGGTATCGTATTTGTTGAGAAACAACAATAATTCTTGTTCAATCATAAACTTGAAAATATCGAAAGTAGAGATTCTAAATTGGTTTGTTTCTTAATGTAGAAAAATAAAAAAAGATGTGTATGCCATAGTAACAAATTAAAGTGCAAAGGCTTAAAAGTTTAAATTCAGTTTGAAGACTATTATTGTGGCTGTTAATGCAAGTAAACAAAAGTTGGAGGGTGTCGGGGTACTCTACAAATGGTTACTAGAGTTATAAAGGGAAAATAGAAGATCTGCTTGTGGAATTAGTCGGAGTAAAAATATCTCTTTCAATTTAGGGGTTTTAGGGTGTGTATGGTAAGAAAACTAAGAGTTTATGGTGGAGATCTGGATACCAACTTGAATCGAGATCATTTTTCGAATTGATATTCCTACCTTACGCCTGGGTTACAGGAAATTCAGCCTACGATAATCCAAGTGGACACTTACGATTCTAGACGCATAAATCGTAAGCCAATTTGCTAGAGAGATTATGTAAGAGTTTGATGAAAATGAGAGCTAACATTTATAACCCTCTTCTGAGACTGAAGAGTCGTTTATATATTGAACGAGATTAGGGTTTTATTAGGGTTGGGTCATCATAGTTTCTTTGGAAGTAGGTAAGGTTAATGAGGATTTAGGATTACTAAAACTAACGAGTTTCGTATAATCACCCTCAAGATATTGAATTTTCCATTATGTTCCCATATGTAAATTCCGGTGAGGTTTTGAGGCGTTGCCCCTTGGACCCCGCTAGGGGAGCTCCCCTAGACCCCGCTAAAAGGGCGCTGCCCCTTTGGAAACCTGGACCCTATGGCGTTGCCCTTGGACCCCCGGCTAGTCGTCGAACCAACTTTTAATTTGATCTTATACATGTGTGCACTCCGCACCAACCTCGTACATATATTAGCGTACAAATTAAGAAGCCCCTTAACTCACATGTTAGTTCCGGTTACATAAAATGACATGGTGACACTAAAATCATCAACATGTATCGTTTCTTTCATACAAACCCTTAGGGATGAGCAAAGGAACTGACCCGGCTGGAACCAGCCTGAATCGGACCCGACCTAGGAACCGAAGTCGGCAAAAATTAAGAACCGAAGCAGACCGTCGGTTCTACCGGTTCCCGGTTCTACCGGTTCTTGTCGTGTCTTCAATATTAGAACCGGTCTTTGATAAATAGCAACAAACGGTTCTGGTTTTTGCCGGTTCTAGCGGTTTTTTCCGGTTCTAGCGGTTTTTTCCGGTTCTACCGGTTCCCGATTCCAAAAATCCACAAGAATATCGTCTCGGTCCCGGCCCGACCGGTTCCATCGGGTTCCGGTTCCGGTTCCCCGGTCCATATGCTCATCCCTACAAACCCTAAAGTATTTTTTTCTTTGTAAATAGAGTTTGATGAGACTTGTCTTGTTTAGTTTGTTATATGTCATTTACTTCTATGTGTATAGAGTAATATAGATAGATTACATCTATGTGAGTAAGACCAGGACTATATTTATGTAGAGGGCTAGAATGAGATTTTGGATCTGTAAAAGTACAAGATTTGGTTCTTCATAATTTTTTAGAGTGTTTTGTTGTGGGACCATTCATAAATCAATAAGGATGATCATTTTGTTAAATAAGTATGTATGTATAATTTTTGAACAATCTTATTGTACTAAACTACAAATACATTATGAAAATTAACTACAAATACATATCTATTTGTTGTGATATTCATTTGTATTTTTGTTACTTCCATCCACGTTATTTATAATCATATTAAATATAATTTTCTTAAAGATTAGTTAATGTAATTGTTATAATACAAAAAACAAAACAAACAAACTAGAGAGTATCAAATAAATGATTCTAATAATCTTGCTTATAGTCCAAGTGTAAAGTAATTATTAAAAATGGAAGTGAAGTTATTCGAGAAGATATTAAAATTATTCAATTAAATTCTCCATCCACGTCTCATACAAAACAAAACTAACAACTAAAATATAAATGGAATTACGCAAAGTAATTAAAACAATATCATCATGGGTAGAGAGTTTATCAATAATATACTCATGACAATCAACACTAATATTAGTATTAACATTAATAACATTACACAGATTTTGCATCACTTGATTATGGACATATTTGGCAAAACTAAATGGTAGATAGTTGATAGTTGGAAGTTGAAGATTATAACTTTTATTTGTGCATAATAGTTCGGTAAAAATAATTGTTAGCTTTTAAAGTATAAAACTATATAAAACCAAAAATTAAAAGTTTCAAAAAGTTAAAGGCTTGCAAAAACTATTGTTAGATTCGAAGTTTTTTGTTTAATAAAAGTTAAAAGCTTCGATTGTGAAACCAAAAAAAATTCCAAGTTTTTTTCCTTAAAACTAAAAGCTTCTAAAACCATCAAAAACTCAATATTGAACACGCCTATTTAAATATCGTTACATGGTCGATTGATGTTTGATTATGCCCTTTTTTTGTAATTGGAAAAAGTTTCTCACTTTCAATGACCACATCAATGGCTTTCAATGCTTTAAAATTATAACTAAATCACAATTTGGTTATATATATATATATATATATATATATATATATATATATATATATATATATATATATATATATATATATATATATATATATATATATATATATATATATATATATATATATAGTCTAAGTTTAACTAGTATAAAAAAAACCTCATTACAAGGAAGCAAATTAAAACTTCTGTGATTATATCTCTTAAAAAATATGACAAACTTAGAGTAATCTGAAACTTACTTATTATTTAATAATATTTTCCAATATATATGCAATAATATAAGTATATTAAAGTTTAATAACGTCGATGGAAAAAGCAAATAGATATTTGGAAGAAAAAAAAATCATGAGTAACATGGTCATTACTTTGTAAATGATTTTGGTGTACTTTTTATATACAAACATGGATCAACATGATGTAAAAATTAATTGAAAATTTAGTAATAATAATTTGTCGAGCTAGTGGTTAATTATTGAGGTTCGGTGTTTCATAAAGTATATGTTAAGTTTCATTTTTTATTAGATGTTATTATTAACTCCTTATAAGTAAATTTAAAGTTTGTTAAATTATATTAAAAAAAATATTTTTTGTATGGGTCATGTGAATTAGTCTAATCAAATATATAAGATGCTTTATAAGTTTGTTCAATTAAAATAATGCTATTTTATAAAATCTAACAATGATTTATATATGATAGTTGTAAGTGTGTTGTATTTTATGTGAATGGATACAAAATTCAACTGTCTTTGTTACATTTTTTAATAATTCCAACACATTTTATACAAAAATTTGATAAAATGTCGTTTTTGTACACCATCCGATAGTACTATGATAAATACAATACATACACACACATATAAATATATAATAAAATAATGTTTATAAATTCAAACAATAATTTGTTAGAAGCCAACATTTGCACACTCTGTACGCAAGAAAATGACAACACAAAACAACCATTAAACTTCGAGACATGAAACAAGTTCCCCAAATCCTTAGCTGTACACCCATCCATCTATGATTGAACAACCCCAATTTTAATTTCGATCCTAAAAGCTCCACTGTTCCATTGGTAGAAATTAGAATAGAAGCGCGATTGATTTCGGGAAATCTTTGACTTTCTGGACATCTTCAATTCATCCGATTATAGTATTCTTTATAAACAAACTCCGGTTTCAACACGTCAATCTAGTCTCCTGCTCTCACAATTTAGCTTCCACATCACACCTTCATCGTGGCTCATTACATCAATTTTACAACAAGAAAAATTCCCCTAATTATTGATGGGTTGATTGATTTTATCTTCTGCGAGCTGAATTTCTCATCTGGGGTTTGCAGTTCTAGGTCAGTTCTTTCTTACCAATTTTCTTTTTCTCCCACTTCCTTTATCAATTGCAAGTGCTTTTGTTTCTGGGTATGTTTCAATTCTGCAAATTTGAGGAAACCCGATAGTTTTCTCTAGGGTTCGATGAAAAATTACTCATCTTTCATGGTCGTGACTTTCTGAATTTGCAGTTTTGTTGACATCTTAGCTCCCATAGTTTCCGATCACTTTCTCATGAATAAATACATCATTTTTGTGTCGAACATGCTTAGATTTGTGTGTAATAGCTAAACCTAAATATATATAGTTGATAACAATTTGGGCATCTTTCCTTCTGTAGAATGCGAAAAACGAGTGGAATTGAGACTATGAGACGTTAACTTTTGTTTGGTTGTTCTTGTCAGGAGGAATATCACAAACAGAAACTATAAACACCATTAATTATGGGCCCTGGTGGTAATATTTTTCAAGATGTTAGTGAATCGCGTGCTGATTTTGGTGTTAAATCTGCAAATATAGAAGGAAGAAGTTGCTTGAGATTATGCGGATCTGCTGGTGGAAGGCATGGATTGGCTTCAAACAGTGCTGTCCATGATCTACTCGAGTGCCCTGTCTGCCTTGGCATAATGCACCCTCCAATTCATCAAGTATGTTCTTCTTACTCTGGTTACTAACAGTAACCGCTTGCTAACACTAACCGGTTACTGTTTAGTGGTAACCGATAACCGGTTACTGTCTGGTTACTACTTAGTAGTAACCAGTTACTAATTAGTTTAGAACTGGTTACTAGTAACCGGTTATCAGTTACCGTTGTTTTTAGTGGTTACCAGGTAACGGTAACAACGGTTACTGTTACTGGGTTAGTAACTGGTTATTGGTTACTGATGTATTTTTTATTACTTTATGAAGTGTCCAAATGGCCACACAATATGTGTTGTATGTAAATCAAAAGTGCAAAATAGCTGTCCGATATGCCGACAAGAGCTTGGGAATATTCGGTGTTTGGCATTGGAGAAAGTTGCAGAGTCGATAGAGTTGCCATGCAAGTACCATTATTTGGGATGCCATGATATTTTTCCTTATCATAGTAGGATAAGACATGAGGAGAATTGTAAATACCGGGGGTATAATTGTCCATATGCGGGAACGGAATGCTATGTCACGGGTGATATTCCATTCCTTGTTGCACATCTCAAGACAGATCATAATGTTGACATGCATGATGGGTCCACATTCAACCACCGCTATGTGAAGCCCAATCCTCATGAAATTGAAAACGCCACATGGATGTTAACGGTATGATCTTTCTCTATGTGTGTGTAGGTAGTGTTTGGTATGATGGAATCAGACAAGGAATGGAATGGAATGGTTCATTCCATTCCATTCCTTTAAGTTTGATTGTTTCTTTTCACTTAATGTAAAAAGAACGACTTACTAAAATCTAGTTTCTTGATTTTTTTATTGGATGTAGATTTTCAATTGCTTCGGGTATCAATTTTGTTTGCACTTTGAGGCGTTTCATTTGGGCATGGCACCCGTTTACATGGCGTTTTTGCGTTTTATGGGGGATGAAAATGACGCGAGTAAATTCAGTTATAGTTTGGAGGTTGGTGGGAATGGAAGAAAGCTAAAATGGCAAGGGGTCCCACGGAGTATCCGTGATAGTCATAAAACGGTTAGAGATAGTCTAGATGGGTTGATCATAACAAGAAATATAGGGTTGTTTTTCTCCGGTGGTGATAGGAAGGAGCTCAAGTTGAAAGTGGCCGGACGGATTTGGAGAGAGCAGTCTTGATTCTTGAAGTTGAACCACCACCACCACTTGCCGCCACTCACACCGCCTCGCACAACCTCGTTTTTTTGTTTTTGTGAAATAGAAAGAAAGAAGGGTGGTTTTTAGGGTTTATAATTATATGCAATATCTATGTAAAGGTTTAGATTGGGGTTTGAAGGGTTAGTTTTGTTACTTGAAACATTTTTGCGTTGTGGATGATCTTAAGGCGAGAGAATGTAAGCTTTCTTTTTGATCATTTTTCTGTGAAAATGGTTATTCTACTGGCAACTTTAAATCAGTTATACAACCGTCTGTTATAGGAATCTAATCTATATTAAAATTTAAACTCATGCGATATTTTTGACCCTTTTTTTTATTTTTTTTAATGCAAGTATACCATATAGAAACCAACTATGCCAAAAACCAACTATGCCAAGACTTGAAGGCTTTTGATCATTTTCATGACATCTTGAATTCAAATAGTAAAATTCATTCGGAAATGTTAAAAGTTTTATGAATACAATGACTTTTAAATAATCAACCTAATAATTAAAATTTGAAGTAATACTAAATCGATAAGAAAAAAAAAAATTCACGAGGCACCAAATCAACTTCTTGTTATCTAAGGGATAACATAGCCATAAAAATATATAAAAAAAAATAATAATGATTTGAGATTAGTTTTTCACCATAGTAACACCACTAGTAAATTAATTGTAACGTATATATTTTTTTATATTAAAATCATACTTAATTAAATATTATATTATATATTAAACATTAAATACTCCCTCCGTCTCAAAATTATAGTCCATCTTTTCTTTTTTGTTTGTCCCAAAATAATAATCCACTTCTAAAAATAAATTACATTTTTACTAAAATACTCCCTCATTATTATTTAAACAACTAAGCATTTAATGGAACATTAAATGCAAAGTAAGGACAAAGCTGTCATTTGATTATATAAAGTTAGTGGTAATTAATGCTTTTCTTAATCTGTGCGTTTTTTTTTATCTGTAGACAATAATATTGGGACGGAAGGAGTATTATATTATTTTGATTTTTCTATTAAATATTATATAATATTATATTACATACTTAATTAATGTTTTAACATTATATTACGGGTAAAATATAAAATACAAAAAAAAAAAACATAACATGTATGTATATACCAAAAAAACTCATATGTTTTTTTTTTTTGTTAAGAAAAAAATACTAATTTTTATTTATCAATATCATCCAAATTTTAGTACAACTCTATTAATAGGTTTCATTTAAGTTACATGACGATTAGATATGATGTCAATGACGACATAGATGGTATATGTTATCCTTTTGTTATCTTATAAAATATCAAAATGTAAATCTCGATCTTCAATCACATCATATTTCTATCGAGTTTTATATATTAATACATTATAAGATGTCAAAAGATATGGTGACTAACTTAATAACTAATGTTCAACTTCTGACACTATTAAGTCATATGGTCATAGAGATTCGTCTATAATGGAGGTTTGTCTATGACTTTAGAGTATGAGACATAGGCAAGGATTAATAAGTATACGATAACGGGCCTAAATACCTTCCATTTTCTAAAAAAAAACGGTTTTCTTAAAATTAAATTAATTGCTTCTAACAAAATACCAAATAAATATGAACCGAAAGGGAATATTTTTTAATTTAAAATAACTCGAGGGACCATTATAGGATTATTCCCAATCTTAAGGGATCTTATTGGAAGTATTCACTATCATTCATTACTCACTAGTCTGCCAAACCCTAACTACCAAAACCTCCATGGAAGTAGAGCTTCAAACACAGAAATGATTTCTCGAAAATTAACTCAATCAAAGCTCAAGAACCTTCTTGCCCTCTCTCCCTTCACTACCTATGCATACACACAATCTGTATCCAACTCCAGTTTCACCTCCATCATAAACCCCCCAAAAATTTCAGATCTCTTAAACCCTGCTAAAACCCTAGCAACGCCAAACCTCCATTTCAGACTCTTCTCTTCAAATCACACTTCGGTTCCACCTCCGACCCTCTCCAGAGACGGAAATTACGATGAAACAACCTCCCAAAGCCGCAGAATTTGCCCTGGATGTGGAATCCAAATGCAGGACTCCGACGCTAAACAACCCGGGTTCTTCATCACACCCTCAGTCAAAGATCCAACTTACAAACAACAAATCGACCAAAACCCCTTAGCAGACGAAACCCACATTCCAGATTCTCTCAAAAAAGGAATCTTAATTGAACCCGATGAAACCCTCGAAAACCCTGCCCCCAAATCTCCCGAGAGACCAGTCGTTTGCGCGAGGTGCCACAGCTTGAGGAACTACGGGAAAGTGAAGGATCAAACCGTCGAAAACCTGCTACCCGATTTCGACTTCGATCATACAGTCGGAAAGAGGTTGAATTCGGTTTCAGGTACACGAACTGTCGTCGTAATGGTGGTAGACGCCGTCGATTTCGACGGATCATTCCCCAGAAAAGTCGCAGAGTTAGTTTCCAACACAATCGACGTTCATTCTAGATCTTGGAAAGAAGGGAAATCAAGTAATTTACCTAGAATTGTGTTAGTCGTTACAAAAATCGATCTTCTCCCTTCATCTTTATCCCCAACTGGATTCGAACACTGGGTTAGAACTAGGGCAAGAGAAGGAGGAGCTACCAAATTAACCAAAGTTCATCTTGTAAGCGCTGTAAAAAACTGGGGATTAAAGAATCTCGCAGATGATATGGTGTCATTAGCTGGACCACGAGGGCATATTTGGGTCATTGGTGCACAAAATGCTGGAAAATCAACACTTATTAATGCAATGGGGAAATCCATAGGTGGTAAAATGACCATTTTGACCGAGGCTCCAATACCCGGAACTACATTAGGGATTGTTCGGGTGGAGGGTGTGCTTCCTGGTGGAACAAAGTTGTTTGATACACCGGGATTACTACATCCACACCAGATTACCACGCGGTTGACTACGGAGGAACAGAAGTTAGTCCACATCAGCAAAGAGTTGAAACCAAGGACTTATAGGATCAAGGTGATCTTCCAAATATACCCTTTATTATGTGTTTTTGTGATATTTGTGTTGTAATTTGTTATGAATTAGGTTGGGCATTCTGTGCATATTGGGGGACTTATGAGGCTTGATATTGAAGAATCATCGGTTGATTCTATATATGTAACTGTTTGGGCATCTCCTCATCTTCCTCTTCACATGGGAAAAACAGAGAAAGCATCAACAATGGTGGAAGATCATTTTGGTCGTCAATTACAGGTACAATAATAATTCAAGATTTTGTGTTCATGAATCATGATAATTTAGATCTAAATGTCATTTTGTCATCGTAATTTGTAATGGTAATTGTCATATGGGAATAAGATGTTGTAATTTCCGATTATACCCTCAGCCGCCAATTGGGAAGCAAAGAGTGGAGGAGCTTGGAAGATGGGTAAGAAAGGAATTTCGCGTGCGTGGGAATTGGTGGGACTCGAGTTGCGTTGATATTGCATGTGGTGGTCTTGGTTGGTTTGCGATTGGATTAAAAGGAGAGGCGGTTGTTGGTGTTTGGACATATGATGGTGTTGATGTCACCCTCCGCAATGCTTTGATTCCTCATCGATCTCATACCTTTGAAGTCACGGGGTTTACTGTTTCAAAAATTGTATCAAAAGCCGATAAATCTTTGAATAAGCAAAGGCAAAAGCAAAATGAGAATGAGAATGAGAAGAAGAGGAAAGTTGGGGATTTGGAAACTAATGTAACAAGTGCTGAATTGTGATTTATCATGCGAATTATTTATTATAAAGTGAAGATTTATTTGTAATGAGGTTTATGGTCTCAACAAGTTCAATGCACAATGCAAAGATTACGGGGATTATAAAGGAATGAAATGGTTTAGGTAAATGGAATGAGTTGTTCATTTGAATTTTAGGTTCAGGAAGGAACTATTTGTTTTCTTTTTTAATATACCATGGTTTTAAAAAAATGCAATCAAAAGTAAGTTGTTGAATGTTTTATTCATAAAATACTTTTATTTTAATGGGGTATGTTATGAACAATATGTTTTAGTTTCTCATTTTTTTGGTGTTTCTTTTAACAGAGAAATCTACTGAAAAGTTTTATGTTTAGTTTTTAGACCTCATAATCGATTTTGTTCTTATCTTTTTTTAGTCAATTAAGTCATAAAAACCGAAAAATATTCATTTTAACCATGTTACCAGGTTAACAGGTCATTTAAATTTTAAAAATTACACTTTTGACTTAGATTTTAAATTTTATTACAAATTTAGTTTAAAATTTTACACTTTTTGCATAGATTTCAAATTTTGTTACAAATTCATTTTAAATTTAGTTCTTTTTTACATCTTTTTTTTTTTTCAAAAATTTGTTTCGAATATTTTTTTTTCAAAATCTCATTTGTACAAAAAAACATATATATTTTCACATAAAAGCCTTCATTTGTCTATATAAAAACTTAAAAAAAAAAACATTTTTTATGCGAAATATCTATTGTAAAGTATGTATTTATTAAGTACATAAATATAAATCCGTTTTCTTATAAAAACAAATGTATACAAAAATGTATTTTATAAAAAAGAAATATGTAAACACCTATTTTATAATAAATACATTTGTATACAAACACGTTTTTATAAAAAAAAATGTATACAAGTATTTAGGTGTCATTTGGGTTGGGGTCGTTAAATTTATTAAGTACATAAATATAAATCCGTTTTCTTATAAAAACAAATGTATACAAACATGTATTTTATAAAAAAGAAATATGTAAACACCTATTTTATAATAAATACATTTGTATACAAACACGTTTTTATAAAAAAAAATGTATACAAGTATTTAGGTGTCATTTGGGTTGGGGTCGTTAAATTTATTAAGTACATAAATATAAATCCGTTTTCTTATAAAAACAAATGTATACAAACATGTATTTTATAAAAAAGAAATATGTAAACACCTATTTTATAATAAATATATTTGTATACAAATACATTTTTATTAAAAAAAAATGTATACACGTATCTAGGTGTCATTTGGATTTTGGGGTAATTAAATTTTTTATAAATAATAATGGGTTATAGTACAATTTTTTAAGGAAAAAAAAACACACATTGTCTAAGGAATAAAATTTAACAAAGTGGAAGTACATTTCCATTCTATTAAAGATTATTGCCCAAAATGGAAAACTCCATGTAATAACCATAAACTTTCATTCTTGTTAGTGCAAAATTTGTATCCAATAAGCTACATTTTAAATTCTATAGAAGGTTTCAGCAGATTGCTAATCTATCTTCCTTTCATCATATCATGATACATAATACATAATAAAATAGTCGTTTCATCTTATTTTATAGATGAACAAAGCTGAAACCTGTATTCAACCTCTCAACAGCAGCTTGAACTTAAAGACAATTACGTTTTTGCCCTCAAGCCGCTTCTATATACCAAACAGTTTTTGCTCCTCTATTTACCATATTCAAGAATCACCCCAAAACCCAATTCCAAATGACACCTAAAAAGCAGAAACATTAAACATATGACATTAAGATTGGGATACTACATTTTGACTTTTTAGGGTCAAAATCAAATACAAAGTTGACTTTTATAGAAATTTGGAAAATGACCTTAAGAGTTTGGAAGTAGGCGCCCATTATACATCTTTTCAAGCAATTGTTTGGCATCAGGCCTCCTAAGAAGACCTTTGTTGTTAGGTAAACCAGTACCCAAACAAACAGGACATACAAGTTTCCCTCTACCTGTTTCCAAAATCAAGAACATAAATTCTCAAACACTTGTAATTTCAATGAATTAAATACAATTATTATGAATGCAAAAAGAATTATACCATAGCAATTAGGGCATTCAGTAAACTCATATGTATCTTTAGCTCGTTTTCTATTCAAAGCTTTCCATTTTCCAGTTCCACCACACATTTCACCTAGATACAAAATCAACATCTCATATACCAAGTAAAAACCCAAAATCAAGAACAATAATCTTTCAATCATATCAAGTTAATCTTCCATCTTCAAAATTGAGTGTTGATTGTTGTGAAGATAAAGCAAAACTTACATATAATAGCACCACTGCCCCCACAGTTCCGACACCCTGGTTTCATATCAGATGCGATTGCCTTTTCCTGGGGACTACTTGAATTGCTTATTAAAGCTATTGATGAAGTTAAACATGCTAGGCATCTTCTTCGTGATGTCAAATGGTTTTGAGTCTGTGAAGATGATGATTTAGATTTAGATTTAGAAATCAATCAATCAATCAATCATAGTTGGAATCGGAAATATCTAAAGAAAAAAATGAATAGATACAGTCTACAGAGTACAGACCTTTGTCGTGATAGGTTCTGGTGAGGTGTCTGGAACATCTGTTGAAGAGCTCTCTGATTCTAAGCTACATCTCACGCGATAGCTCACCGACTTCAAATTGGCTAATCACCAAAAGTAGAAATGTAAGTAAACGCTAGAAACTGAAATTCCGACTTTTAAAATTAGCTATTTTTCAATGTGTAAACTGATGAGATGAAATTGTATTGATTCAATCAAATAAAAAGTTGAGTTCAAAAACGTTCCAATTTGATTCAGTTGGAGTAAATATCAACGTTATTCACAAACAGGCAGCGGAAATCGCAAACAATCACAGAAGCTGAGTAGAATAAGAAAGGTGAAGAGTGTTTTCAGAAACCCTAGGTTGTTCGATTTGGTAAAGAAGAGAGCGAGTGACTTACATTGTAGAGCATGTCGAGGGTTTGAATGGGCAGATAGAGGTGTAATTGCGGAGGGAGAAGGAGAAGAAAGGTTAAACGCCATTTCGTCCTTCTCGACAGAGGCTCTGTTTGAAGAAGATGAGCAGCTATGGAAGACCGTTTATTGATGGATATGATAGGGGTGACGTGGCCTATGACCAACCGTCAATTAACTTACAAACCAAACGTTACAAATGCTCGAAACTTGTTACATTTTAAAGAAGTTTTGACATTTTTAGTCCTTATAGCCAAAACTTTTATATTTTTTCATAAAAACACATAAAAAATTGGTCTGGGGCAAAGACCGCGTTTTCCCGCTAGTTAAGAGTTAAATTATTATTTTAGGATACATCAAATAAATATTTATAAGAAGATTTGTCTTTATATGTCATTGTCCGTCAACCTGACATCCATGATCATCAAATCCGCGTCGCCTTTATGATATTACTCTAGAAATTGATATACTGTTATTTTTCATTCAAACCCTTAATTTAATATGCAAATTTCAAATCAAACCTTTCATCTTTTGAATCCTTAAGTTATATGTCTATACTTTAAATTTGTTATAATGATAATAAAAGTTAGTTTTCCAATCTAATGTAATATGAAATTTTCCGTAAAGTTCAAATCTAAAAAACAAAATAAAATTACAGTGAGAAGGAAGAAAAATGGACAACAAGTTACGACGTCATCATTTACTGAATTACAAAACTAACTCTTCTAAAAACTATGTCCATAGATATTGGGTCGTAACATCATAATGCGCGACTCGTTGCACTCGTTTGTATCAAAAAAGTTAAGTAAATTACACAAATCGCTCAAATGGATTTGAGCATTGAATTAAAGCTAGAGGATTAACGTTACTTTTGACGTATTAATTTTTCTGTTACGTAGGTGTCATGTCATATTTGTCTTACATTTTCAACATTTTTTCATTTAGAAAGGGTGTGTTCTCATAACATATTGAGCCTTTTTTTTAATTATTGGAAAAAAAAAATGGGAACATATCTGAATTTTGGACTTTCTCTCTCTTATGTAAGAAATTGTTGAGTTCATCATGTTGAGGCAGGTGACAGGATTCCTTCGACACTACCGAGTTCATGTCATCTTGCCGAGAGATGGCACCGAGCCACTCCATGCAGTTGTGTTAGGCGTGTCAAACCCAACAAATAAAGGGGTACAAATGACTCCAAAAAACACTACTACTTTGCACTAAAAAGGTAATACAAGCTAAGTAGGGTCGATCCATAGAGACACGGAACAAATGTTTATACCCTTTTTGCGTAAGGTACAAACATGATCACAAAAGAGAGGGGATTTAAATGCAATGATTCAAATAAAGAACTGAATTAATAAGTAAGCAAATGATTAAGTGAAATAAATTAAATATTTGTAAGTACTCCAACTCTATGCAAGACAAATTAGCAATGTGATTCCATGGATGAAATGATATTTGTTCAATTCTATCTAAGTTGGTACATGGAAATGGTAACAAGCTTTAGCACCTCCCATTCACCACATTGATTAACCAAAATAAGCTCTTTGATTATTCCTAACCTTACCAATCTAATCTAAACAAGCTCTTAGAATTAGGTTGAAAGATTGCATTAAACTTTATGTGAATGTTCCCAACAACACTCAATACTCCTCATAAGCTCGAGAGCATAACAATACATGAATAAGATTTACACTAAATTCATTGAATAGAAATCAGTTTAGTGCTTGTTACCTAGTCCAATTTACAAAACAATTACGGATTTTGCAATTAGATAACTTGAATGATCTAATCCTAATTCAAATGGCCAATAAGAATCACAATTAGAATCAAACATTCAATTGAAACAAAAGCTAATTCACTAGATAGAAAATTGAAAGCAAACATCAAGTCATATGATTGAAATCACAACTAGAAGTCAAGACATAAAGTTGGAGAATCTAGGGTTTTAGCCACTCATGACTAGAACAAGATCAAGAATCTAGAAAATGAAATTATAGTTCTTACAAAATGAAATCAAATGTTTCCAAGTGTTTTCAAGCAACAATTGCCTTCAAAATGCTCCCCAAAATCGCCTCTAGAACTCACAAAATCGACCCCCATTTTTCTGGAACCGGTTGCCCCTTTTTAGAAAAAAGAAAACCTATTTTAAACTCGTGACCACGTTTACACGGCCATGTAAACATTTACACGGTCGTGTAAATGCAAAAAGTACACTGCGAAAATTGGCCAGGCTTTCAAACTACAATGCTCGAGAGACTTCGTTTACACGGCCGTGTAAACCTCTGAAAAACCAAAATCATCATTTCTTTGATATCTTCTGTGACAACCCGATATTTCAACTCTATGTAATGACCTAAAAGTCAAGTGTTGTAACCACTTTTGTGATAATGAAATTAGCTTCGAAAATAAAATGTCCAAAAAGTTTCTATTTAATTACCTACTATTTTTGATGTCATTAAACCATGATCGTACGTAAAAAGAACGCCCAAATCCGACTTCGTATATTGAAGTTATGATTTTTACAAGTTCAGCTTAGCGGCAGACAACTAAAAACTCGAATCGGAGATCGAACGACTTTTGATCGGAATGACCTAAACGAGAATCGAAGGTCTCGACAATGGTATTTCAACGGTAAAAGTCTGGCAAAAACAGACGTCAGATAAAGAAGTTATGAATTTCTAACGAAATTCTCTTAACGCGACCTTTTAAAAATAAATAATAAAAATAATTTCAAAATTTGCCGACGGAATCTAAACGAAAGTTGTAGAGCGTAGTCTCACCTACGCGTGGATATAAAGAACATCGAAAACGGAGTTCGTATGAAGAAGATATGAATTTTAGAAGTTTATTAAATAAATAAAATATAAATTTTATTATTTAATCTTGGTATTATCCGAAGGCGAGTCATCAGATAGGGCCGAGTTACGCCCAACGTAAGCTCGTACGCCTAGCGTACTCAAGGCCTAGGCCTCGGATCGTCCACGTCTCGCCCTATGCGAAGCTAGCACCCGTCCCATCCGAACTCCGAGGCAGTCGAGGATCCGGTCATGCGTGACGCACGCGTACGCCCAGCGTACCAAGGCGGTTCCCACCCCCTATAAAAGGGATGCGAGGGTTCCGAAGAAAAGGGCCATTCTCTCCCATTTCTCTTGCGTTGTTGCCTCGTTTTCCGTGCCCGTGCTAACCCGAAGCCCCGGTCACTTTGCTTAAGTCCCGAAGGTCGTTTGTACTTCCGATATTCCCGAGAAAATCCGTTTTCCCGAGAAGAAATTTTGCCCGGTTTTCATCTCGCCTTTCTTCGATCTTTCAAGTGAGTTCATACCCCTTAATTAACCCTTTTAAATATTCTATAAATGCTTTTATATGCTTTCAGGGGGGGGGAGAATACAAGTAAAACACCCGATTATTATCGTGTGTTATATAAAGTTTTATTATACATTTTTATTCAACAAAATCATATGTGATTTATAAACTTTATAGGGAACTTTCGTATGTAAAATATATCACGATAACATTATATCTTTTGAAACGAAAAATGTTGTTATATAAGTATAGTTTAAACACTCTGTTTTAGATTGCATGTATATGTGTCCAACTTAGACACTATAAAAATCTATACTTTCATAACAAGGGATTTCTAAACAAACGAGACACACTTTTAGAAAGCTATAATAGGTATAGTTTTACGAGAACATTACTAACTTTTACATACTAGAAACGCGATTTTCAAGAAGTCACTTTCACATACAAGAACAAACGAGCATTTTAACACGTAAATATGTTTTTATACTAAGTTTTGTGAGACATTAACTTCACGTACGTTCGAGTACACATTTCAAGTCCTGTATTATATACCAGAATCCCTTGGAGGGGGAGCGTGGTGTTTGTGTATAGATCTATACGGGCTTGACAACCCGCGCCCTGACTGTTAGCTACAGTCCACCGTTTGGGGTGACAAACGTCAGAACATTCCAACGCCTGAAGAACGTTGTGTATAGGCAATCTGAGTCAATAGCATGGTTATAAAACTCACATGGGGTATTAAAAATACATTGATTTACGAGGTTTTTCAAACATATTGGATATTTTATACGTACATACATTTTCTAGAAACAAACATTAGTCTTGATAGAAGGCTACATTTATACTAGTAGAAAATATGGGATTTTCTAGGAACAAACAAATAAAAACAAAACATTTCATTTCATACAAACATTGTCATTTAATACTTATGAAACTCACCAGCTTAAATGTTGATCTACTCTTTCAAAACTACTTGTATGTCCCAGGGATTCAGTAATTACAGGTATCAAACAGCTTTTGAAGAAGGGACGCTGCGTCGTCAGTTTAACTTCATATTTTGGCATCATATTGTAATTGGTTTTGAACATGTACTTTTTAAACAATGTAAACTTTCAATTATATATATGATGGTTGTATTGCTTTCTTTACTATGTATTCATTTGTTATGCTACCACATGAAGTCATTCGCCCCCGAACGTTTCCGCCGTTCTGGTTTGGGGGTGTGACAAATTGGTATCAGAGCAATGTTTATAGTGAACTAAGTATATCGAACCACATAAGATATACAAACTATAAATGCTTAGGGGACATACCTCTGATAAAACATTTTTTTTGTTTTACGCCTAAGCCGCGTTTTGTTTAACTTATAATGTTAGTTCATTCAAGTACAAATACTTGCATACAACAAACTTATTTTCATGATTATAACTATACAAGAAGTATTTAGACAAGTTGGACACTACGATTAAGACTCGATATATGTAATCGGATTTGGGACAAATATAGCATGATCAACTATATTTGTCCGAGATCGGACCAATATATATCGAGGATTGCTCGTAGTAAACAACAAGTCAAAACTTACCAAAACATCACGAGAATCAAACACACGAATTTAAATACTATAGGAGTATTTATTACTTAGAATAGCTTAACATACCTGTTTAGTCTTACATGTTCCAAAAATTATTCGATTCTTATAAACCCTATTCTCGTACAGTCAAATGGCGGGATTTCACCACCCCGACGACCCCTACTATCCCAACCAAGGCAACGGGGGATGGATCGAAGAGGATCCCGAGGAGGGCGAAGAACCCATAGAATTGGATGATGACTCCGGAACCGACTCAGAGCCGGAAGTGATCAACCCACCACCCGCACAACCTCCCGTCTTTGTAAGGAACTTTCAAGGACCGACTCCCATCTGGGGAAGTCACCTCCACCATTGGAGCCAACAACAAAACCTACGCCCTCCCTACGGCATGTGCCGAGACTTCTACGATGTCCGTGGCGGAGGTTCGGCTGATCGGGCACTCCCAGTAATGGTGGGCAAACTAGCCAATCAGTCCTACCAATCCGGAGTTCAAGCTAGCCGGATTTGGGATGTCAATGTGGAAGTACAGGTTCACACTTCTGACATCCGTAGGCTGGACAGAATTCAGGACAATGCCTAACTCCAGACCGAGGCATTCCAAGCATAAATGATTGCAGCCCTCGCCAAATTAAGGGAACAACAAGCCGCCTTTGATAGGCGTCTAATGGAATTGAAGCAATCGGATGCGGAGTCAAGCTCCAAGCGCAACCAATGCGGGGTAGAGGATAACGATTTTTTACAGCAAGTTTGTTTAGTTCTTTGTAGTCGATGCACATGCGGAACGATCCGCCTTTCTTCTTTACAAATAGGACCGGTGCTCCCCAAGGTGAGAAAACTGGTCTAATGAATCCTTTTTGATGGAGTTCGTTAAGCTGGATGGAAAGTTCGTGCATCTCTGCTGGTGCTAGGCGATAAGGCGATTTCGCTACCGGGGTAGCCCCTGGAACTAAGTCGATTCTGAATTCGACTTGGCGTTGTGGTGGTAATCCCGGTAGTTCTTCTAGAAAGATATCGGGAAAGTCGCATACTTCAGGAATGCTCTTGATGTCTCTTAATTCATGACTCGTATCGACGATGTGCGCAATAAATGCATGACAGTCCTTCCGCAAACACTTTCGAGCTTGGATGCACGAAATGATGCGAAGGTTTGTACTTGATTTGTCGCCGTAAATCACTAATGTTTCGTCGTTAGGAAGACTAAGACGAACTGCTTTCTCAAAGCACATGATGTTGGCACGAAGAAGACTTAACCAATCCATGCTGACTATGACGTCGAAACTTTTAATTTGGACCGGCATGAGGTTGATTGGGAAAGAATGACCGTCTAAAGTTAACGTACAGTCCATTTATATGCAGTTAGTGTTTTCCGTTTTTCCATTTGCCATCTCTACAGTGAATGATTTTTCTAACTTGCTAGGTTTATGTTTAAGTAAGTGAATAAAGTTTTGACTCACGAAGCTTCTCTCCGCTCCACTATCGAATAATATGCATGCATATGAATTATCGAGAAGGAACGTACCAGCAACTACAGTCGGATCAGCTACGGCTTCATCGTGGCCTATAGCCAACACTCGTCCCACCCCACCGGTATTTGCTGCCTTTGGGCAGTTTCTATTGTAGTGGCCCACCTCGCCACAACCGTAGCAAGTTTGGCCTACACCCGCGCTGGGAACTTGAGTGATCGGCTTCGCGGGATCCTTGCAGAAACGGACAGTGTGTCCCTTTCTGTTGCAGTTGGAGCACTGCATTTCCCGACAAGGTCCATGATGGTGATAAGTGCATTTGGTGCACTTTGGAAGTTTACCCCCATAAGGATTTGTTGGTTAGGGATTTGTAGGAACGGTAGTAGGTACAGTAGCAGCATTCACTGAAACCAGTTGTTGTTTCTTCGCGGATTCTTGGGAAGACCCACCCTTCCCTTTATTCCATACTCTCTTCATGTTATTGTTGTTGTTGTTTCCCTTTTGTGGTTCTGGTGTAGAAACCGTTGAGTTCTGATGACCTCCGTAATCAACAAGAGATTGTGCCAGTTCCTTGGCACTTTCAAAAGTGTCAGGTTTTAAAGCTAACACGCTTGATCGAATTTGGGGCGACAGTCCCCAAATGTATCTCTCTGTTTTCTTGCTCTCAGGAGCAATCATATATGGGCAAAGGATTGCCAGATCGCAGAATCTGTTGGTATAAGTTGCTATGTCGGTATAAATCATTCCAAGAGTCCAGAGTTCGTGCTCGAGTTTTTGAATCTCTCCTCGTGGACAATATTCTCTCATCAGCATGATTTTTAAGCTCTCCCAGCTTATGGAGTTTGCCACTATCAGGGTAAGTACCTTAACGTAGCCATTCCACCAAGTTAAAGCCCTATCAGTAAGTGTAAAGGTTGCAAACTTGACTTTGTTGTGCTCGGGACATGAGCAGATTTCAAAGACTGATTCTGTCCTTTCGATCCACTGCCTCAGAGTCATCACACTACCAGTTCCATTAAACATCAGGGGTTTGGCATTAGTAAATTCCTTATAGGTGCATTCTCGGGATTGCCCATGACTCTCGCCATGGTTGGATGGGTGTGTGCCAGTTCCCGAGCCAGTAGTACTCGAGTTATTGATCTGTGACATGGCAGCTGCTACAGCTGCGGTGACTGCTGCCTGGAACATGACAGCATCAAATTGAGGAGGTGGAGGTGGTGGTGGTATAGGAGCTTCCCCACCGTTGTTTCGTCTTGGGTTCCTACGCAGAGGCATCCTTCAACTATAGGTTGAAAAGATAAAGATAAGAATTCCATAGCATAGAAACTGTATGTGTCTCATGAACTAAATTGCTATAGCCTAACAACAGATGATAGTACGAGTCTCAAAATAGAAGAATGAAAGTTATATGTAAGACTGAAAATATGAAACAAGCATTTGGTTTTTCCATAACTTTTTTAAGGATTGAATGAAATACCCCACGTAGTAATAATAGTGCCACTTATATTAATATAATAGTTGATACAATGATCACGAAAATTTGACCCCTATAAGGGTCTCCGGTTACAAAGTTTAAGAAATTTAAAAAACTTTTTGCCGAGGTCCTAACTTATAACAAAATTTGAGATTTTGGCAAGCACTACTTGTATGGAACCAAGAGTACTATATTCACCGATCACAAGAGCCTTCAACACATTTTTTATCAGAAGGAGCTCAACATGCGACAACGACGATGGGTCGAGATACTCAATGACTACGAATGTGAAATTCGTTATCATCCTGGCAAGGCCAACGTGGTAGCTGACGCCCTTAGTCGAAAAGAATACATTGGGCGGAGAGTCAAATCTCTGACTATGACTATCCATTCCCACTTATCCACACAAATTAAGGAGGCTCAACTGCAAGCATTACAACCTGAAAATGTGGCGGGTGAATCCCTGAGAGGAATGGAAAAGAATCTAGAAATCAAGGATGGCGGAGCGTATTATCTCATAGATCGAATCCGGACACCGAAACATGGTGGTTTCAGAGACGTAGTCATGACCGAAGCACACAACACGAGATATTCCGTTCACCCAGGTTCAGATAAAATGTATCTTGATCTTAAGAAACTATATTGGTGGCCTAACATGAAAGCAGAAATTGCTACCTTCGTAAGTAAATGCCTTACTTGCGCTAAGGTTAAGGTCGAGTATCAGAAACCGTCAGGATTACTGCAACAGCTGGAGATCCCGGAATGGAAATGGGAACAGATTACTATGGACTTCGTAACCAAGGTGCCCAAGACGACGGGCGGACTCGATACCATATGGGTCATCGTCGACAGATTGACCAAATCCGCGCATTTCCTACCAATCAAGGAGACTGACAAGATGGAAAAGCTTACAAGAACTTATTTAAGGGAAATAGTGTGACTGCATGGTGTTCCGATATCCATTATCTCCAATAGAGATAGTAGATTCACTTCAAGATTCTGGCAGTCACTACAAAGTTCCCTGGGGACTAGGCTAGACATGAGTACAGCCTACCACCCACAAACAGACGGGCAAAGTGAGAGAACAATACAAACTTTGGAAGATGTGTTGAGAGCCTGTGTGATTGACTTTGGAAAAGCATGGAATGTCCATTTACCCCTTGTCGAATTTTCATACAACAATAGTTATCATACAAGCATAAAGGCTGCTCCGTTTGAAGCCCTCTATGGTCGAAAGTGCAGGTACCCTCTGTGTTGGACGGAAGTTGGCGACACCCAGTTAGCTAAAGGACGAGTTCTTGAAAGCACTCTCACCGGTCCGGAAATCATACGAGAAACGACAGAGAAGATCGTTCAAATTCGTGAATGATTGAAAGCCTCTAGAGACCGACAGAAAAGCTACGCTGACCAAAGGAGGAAACCTTTGGAATTCCAGGTAGGAGACCATGTTTTATTAAAGGTCTCACCGTGGAAGGGCTTAATACGCTTTGAAAGCGTGGGAAACTAAATCCAAGATACGTAGGGCCTTTCGAGATTCTTGCTAGAATCAGCCCTGTGGCTTACAAGCTTAATCTACCGCGTGAACTTAGTAACATACATCCAACCTTCCATGTCTCGAACTTGAAAAAGTGTCTTTCCGATGAGACTCTTGTTATTCCACTCGACGAGATCGAGATCAACGAGAGCCTCAAATTTGTGGAAGAACCGGTAGAAATCATGGACCAAGAGGTCAAACAAACGAAACAAATTCGCATACCCATCGTGAAGGTTCGCTGGAACGCCAAGCGGGGACCTGGATTCACATGGGAACGCGAAGATCAGATGAAAGAAAAGTACCCTCATCTTTTTCTCTGATTCACTAGTATCTTTACTACTTTAAATTTTGGGACGAAATTCCCTCTAACGGGGGGATGATGTGACAACCCGATATTTCAACTCTATGTAATGACCTAAAAGTCAAGTGTTGTAACCACTTTTGTGATAATGAAATTAGCTTCGAAAATAAAATGTCCAAAAAGTTTCTATTTAATTATCTACTATGTTTGATGTCATTAAACCATGATTGTACGTAAAAAGAACGCCCAAATCCGACTTCGTATATTGAAGTTATGATTTTTACAAGTTCGGCTTAGCGACAGACAGCTAAAAACTCGAATCGGAGATCGAACGACTTTTGACCGGATTGCCCTAAACGAGAATCGAAGGTCTCGACAATGGTATTTCAACGGTAAAAAGTCTGGCAAAAACAGACGTCAGATAAAGAAGTTATGAATTTCTAACGAAATTCTCTTAACACGACCTTTTAAAAATAAATAATAAAAATAATTTCAAAATTTGCCGACGGAATCTAAACGAAAGTTGTAGAGCGTAGTCTCACCTACGCGTGGATATAAAGAACATCGAAAACGGAGTTCGTATGAAGAAGATATGAATTTTAGAAGTTTATTAAATAAATAAAATATAAATTTTATTATTTAATCTTGGTATTATCCGAAGGCGAGTCATCAGATAGGGCCGAGTTACGCCCAGCGTAAGCTCGTACGCCTAGCGTACTCAAGGCCTAGGCCTCGGATCGTCCACGTCTCGCCCTATGCGAAGCTAGCACCCGTCCCATCCGAACTCCGAGGCAGTCGAGGATCCGGTCATGCGTGACGCACGCGTACGCCCAGCGTACCGAGGCGGTTCCCACCCCCTATAAAAGGGATGCGAGGGTTCCGAAGAAAAGGGTCATTCTCTCCCATTTCTCTTGCGTTGTTGCCTCGTTTTCCGTGCCCGTGCTAACCCGAAGCCCCGGTCACTTTGCTTAAGTCCCGAAGGTCGTTTGTACTTCCGATATTCCCGAGAAAATCCGTTTTCCCGAGAAGAAATTCTGCCCGGTTTTCATCTCGCCTTTCTTCGATCTTTCAAGTGAGTTCATACCCCTTAATTAACCCTTTTAAATATTCTATAAATGCTTTTATATGCTTTCAGGGGGGGGGGGGGGAATACAAGTAAAACACCCGATTATTATCGTGTGTTATATAAAGTTTTATTATACATTTTTATTCAACATAATCATATGTGATTTATAAACTTTATAGGGAACTTTCGTATGTAAAATATATCACGATAACATTATATCTTTTGAAACGAAAAATGTTGTTATATAGGTATAGTTTAAACACTCTGTTTTAGATTGCATGTATATGTGTCCAACTTAGACACTATAAAAATCTATACTTTCATAACAAGGGATTCATTTTCTAGGGATTTCTAAACAAACGAGACACACTTTTAGAAAGCTATAATAGGTATAGTTTTACGAGAACATTACTAACTTTTACATACTAGAAACGCGATTTTCAAGAAGTCACTTTCACATACAAGAACAAACGAGCATTTTAACACGTAAATATGTTTTTATACTAAGTTTTGTGAGACATTAACTTCACGTACGTTCGAGTACACATTTCAAGTCCTGTATTATATACCAGAATCCCTTGGAGGGGGAGCGTGGTGTTTGTGTATAGATCTATACGGGCTTGACAACCCGCACCCTGACTGTTAGCTACAGTCCACCGTTTGGGGTGACAAACGTCAGAACATTCCAACGCCTGAAGAACGTTGTGTATAGGCAATCCGAGTCAATAGCATGGTTATAAAACTCACATGGGGTATTAAAAATACATTGATTTACGAGGTTTTTCAAACATATTGGATATTTTATACGTACATACATTTTCTAGAAACAAACATTAGTCTTGATAGAAGGCTACATTTATACTAGTAGAAAATATGGGATTTTCTAAGAACAAACAAACAAAAACAAAACATTTCATTTCATACAAACGTTGTCATTTAATACTTATGAAACTCACCAGCTTAAATGTTGATCTACTCTTTCTAAACTGCTTGTATGTCCCAGGGATTCAGTAATTACAGGTATCAAACAGCTTTTGAAGAAGGGACGCTGCGTCGTCAGTTTAACTTCATATTTTGGCATCATATTGTAATTGGTTTTGAACATGTACTTTTTAAACAATGTAAACTTTCAATTATATATATGATGGTTGTATTGCTTTCTTTACTATGTATTCATTTGTTATGCTACCACATGACGTCATCCGCCCCCGAACGTTTCCGTCGTTCTGGTTTGGGGGTGTGACATCTTCCTCCTTGGTGCTCCGCAAATCCCAAAACATCATTTACCTCTTATTTATCTCCTCAAGTAAGATCCAACCTCCAAAAGTCCCTGAAATATCACAAAAATGTGTGAATAAAATTGCCTCATGAAAAATCCCGAAAAACATGCAAAATGCATGAGTATAAGCCTATATGCAATGCACTTTCATGGAGTAAAACTACAAAATGGATGCATGAAATGCATCTAACAAGTTGTCTCTATTTTTTAGATTGTTCATGTAGTATTATTTCATCAAGTTTTCATCCATGTTACATATTAATTAACGTATTGCCATTTCTAAATATTATTTTGTGTTTTTTATTGGACCCACAAAGCTTACACTAACTTCGTCATTCTTTATTCAAGCAACCATCAACGACACCATATTCACCTCCAACAACCACTAACACTCATCACTGACACAAAATATAATAAAACTAAACCAAAATCAAACCTTAAGCATGAAATCCAAACCAAACTTGAAATTCAAACCTCAAAATCAACCTAATTTTTTTTTAAAAGTAAAGTTAGTATAGTCCTTTTTTATCTGTCAGTGACGAAAACCGCACTAGAAAATACCACAAAAATGGTACCCAAGAAAGATGAAAGATGTAAACGAAACACTAAAATTTCTCTAAACTACAATATTTATTCATGTATTTTTTATTCAAATGTTAGTAATTCATATTGATAATATTGACTAAAAAGATACCAATTAGGATTTCTTTTGTTATGCATAATCCAATTAAGTTTATATGATACATTTAGTAGGTATTTGTAATAGGTTAGAATCAGTTTTATAGCTTTTTATCTACATGGAAGCCAATTGGGATCCTACAGAGAAAAAAAAGTCAATTGCAAGAATAATCTCTATGTTATGTCACAACTCGCAAGTTTGATCCAAAAGTTTGATTTTGTAGTGAGTTTTGTCTAAATTTTAAATTTCTTTTATAAAGGCATATTTGCCCTTTTGTTATTTTACCTTTTTCAATATTTTGTATTACAGAAATAAAAAAAGAAAAAGAAAAAATACTCACCCTCTCTCTCTCTCTCTCTCTCTTCGGGTTTGTGTTTGATAAACAACAAAGAACATATTCATAGCTTCAAAAACACTCAAGAACATCTTCCTCCACCACCACCGTCTGCCACCTCCATCTCCACCAAAAAATCATCCTAAAAACAATAACCATACATAAAATATGGGTTTTTTTTAGTTCGCCCGCATCTGATGAATACATACACATAAAAATCAGATATGATGAACACACACACAATCAGATCAGATGAACACACACACATGAAATCTGATGAACACACACACAAAATTAGATAAACATATACACGAAATCTGAGGAACACACACCCTAACCAAACCAGAACCTCTTTCTCTCTCTCTCTCTCTCTCTCTCTGGCAAGTTTTTATTTCGAATCTAAAAAGACAGAAAAGGGTGGTCTGAACTCCGGTGACAAACAGACAGAAAATATACCAATCGATGAACATATCTAAAGCAGATCTGACAACAAAAAGAAGTTGGAACAGAAAATAAGCCTATCTACGTCACTCATTTCTCAGATCTACGCCGTCAGCCCCCTTTCTCAGATCTTACATTGACGTAGGAGAAGAAGGAACACCCTCAACCATCTTTGAGATCTGAACATTTGTTTTCTCGTTGTCACCCTTGATGTTCATCAGATCTAGAAGATGAAAACCCTAGTTTCGGATGAGAAAGGTGGCGACGCTAGGGTTTCGTAAAATTAGAAGGGCAACAAGGCGAAAGGAGAAGGAGAGAGACAATGTCGCCGGAAAAGGAGAGACACAATGTCGGTGGTGACGTTCTTATTTTTTCCGCGGAAACTGGTGACCAACGATGGTGTTCTTGAGTGTTTATATGAATATGTGTATGATTTAAATGTTAAAGTGTTTTGAATATATGTGGATGTAAGGGGGAGGGAGAGAGAGAGAGAGAGAGAGAGAGAGAGAGAGAGAGAAAGAAAGGTGGGTATTCATTTTTTGTTATTTCTATAATAAAAAAATGAAAAAAGAAAATAAAAAGGGCAAAAACGGCATTTAAAAAAAATTCAAAACAAACTGGAACAAACTCGCAACAAAATCAAACTTTTGGACCACTGACACGAGTCCAAATCTTTTTGGACCAAAATTGCGAGTTGTGACATACCACAATGACCATTCTTGCAGTTTTATCAAAAAATATCTTCTTAGGTTATAAGACTAGGGTTGTGGCCTCGACATTATTAAGGTGGTTTAGGTAAACGCCATCCCATACTTGCACCATGTCAAGATCGGCATCTCCCAACAGCACCAACTTGAAGATAAAAGAAAAAAAATACTTTTTTTATCCATTTCCAATAAAAAAAACTAGCCATTTTTAATCAAAAAATTATAATTATTAACCAATATAAATACTAACATCAACATCCATTTCCTACAACATTTTAACCTTCAAAATTTCAATTATTTCTCTCAAACCCTCCATACTCAAGCTTCAAATGTCTTCTGCAAGCAACTAAAAAACTAGAAGGAGAAACAAGAAAAAAAACTACAAACCCTTGTTCTCCAAACCCTTCATCACCCTGGTGGTACCAACCTCAATTGGATCGTCAAGTCTATTCACCAACAATGTTTCATTATGCCAAAATGGTCTATTTTATAATCCATCTGAACCAAAACTAATTCCCATCTTAATCCCTATCCGATTTTAATCCATTTGAGACAATTCAAAAAACTCAATTCCAATCTCAATCTAACCCCAACCTCAACCCTAAATCGGTTCATCAGCCGATTTTGATGGTCAACCTAACTGGAACAAAAAAAAGGCCCTAAATATATTGTGGACCTGGACGTATAGAAGAGACAAAAGACGTCGACATAATCATGAATTGACGTTTCAGAAGACCAAGTGGGATGATTCTTTATAAGAAAGTATGAAAATGTTTCATTGCCCAAATGAAGAAAGGCAACTATCGAACACACCATCAAATATACTTGAAGTGGAGGAACACCAACAAAAGTTTAATGGTTTTGTTTATCAACATGAAGCGACAATAACCGAGCTGTGAAAATGATGCAATCATTATAACCAAGACTTAAGAACTTTACCGAAAATGTAACACTCTAAAAATTTAAGCTAATTTAAACTTTTCAAAAACAATACGGTTTCGCAAAGTTATTACAAAAAGGTTTTCAATACAATTATTATCAGAGTCTTCCCAGAAACATATCATAAAACATAATCATGAGGACCGGTACGATCACGCCTTTGCCTTGCCACGGTCTCCTGAAGAACCTAAAAAACATTAAAACACAACTGTAAGCCCGAAAGCTTAGTGATATACCCCCAAAATACCAACCACATATACCATACACGCATAACATGTCATATCATAACAGAACACAGAACAGTCGTGCACTTCGGGTCTACTGTGTGACTGGTCCGCCGCACCGGCCAACAGTCCACCTGGTCCACCCTCCGAGTCTAGCCACATACATCGAGTCTACAATGTGATTGGTCCGCCCGCATCGGGCCTTCAATCCACCTGGTCCACTCTCTGAGTCTACAGTATGACTGGTCCGCCCGCACTGGGCCTTCAGTCGGCCTGGTCCACTCTCCGAGCCTCGGCACGTCTGGTCCGCCCTCTTGGGGCCTACAGCCTATCCGGACCGCTCGTTGGGCCTTCGGGATAACCGATCCGCCCTAGGTATGTTGGCCTACAGCACAAAGCAGGTCCCGCCTCAACCCAACCCCAGTCCAACATCCATGTGCACATAAACATTCAATCATATAGCATACCACATCCAATCAAATTGATCTAACAGATCACATAGCATAATAGGGATGAGCATACGACCCATGGGACCGGACGGGACCGGAAAAAAACCGGGACCGGACCCGGACTGAACCGGATTATCATATTAATGGGCCAGTTTTCGGGTTTGGTTTTTATCAATAATCGGGTTTCGGGTTTGGACCGGACCGTACCCGAATTAAAGGATTTAACCCGGACCGGACCGGAAAACCAAAAATTATTTTCTTTTTTTTATCGACAAACAGTAAACGAGAATTACTAAAATAAAAAAAATGTTGTCCGATTGAATTGATTCGGCCTCTCCTGTGGATCACATTATAGTGTCATTTTTTTTTTGTTTCGACCTCTTCTCTTGATCGTATTATGGTGTCGATTTTTTTTTCTCGAAAAACCAAAAGATATTTCCTACTACATTTTTTTTAATAAAAATAGTGCAGTTTTTTTAAAGTATTTTTTAATAAAAATAATGTTGTTAAGTGTAATTTTTTTTTATAAAAATAGTGCAGTTTTTTACATAAAAATAGTGATGTTAAGTGTAAATTTTTTATATATAAATAGTGTAGGTTTTTTTTAATAAAATAGTGTGACTTTTTACTAACGTTTTTATTTGTTTGCATACACCTCATTTGCACGTATTCTAATTAGTCTCGCATCGTACCATTGTATTCATCATCTTTTATGTATTTTTTTAGTTGAATTGTGCAAACAACAAAGATACAAATGATGGATGTTACGTAATAAGATTATAATTTGAAATACTATGCTAGAGAGTGACATGACAAACAAAACCTGAAACCGTAAATAACAAACATACGAAACCTAGTTTGGTACAGGATTGGACCGAAACCGTAAACAATACTACTAAAGTCTAATTCGGTCCATAACCCGAAACCCGGTTTAGTACCCGAAACCGGACCGGACCATACCCGGACCCGCTACACCCAAAAACGGTCCGGTTTTCGGGTAAGGCAATTCATGATTTTCGGTCTTCGGGTTTTCGGTCTTTGGGCCGGTTCGGTCCGGGTTCGGCCCGTTGCTCATCCCTATAGCATAACATCATCCTAACCAGGATACCGACCTAACCGGTCACTAGCATAGCTTCATCCTATATACCAGGATACCGACCTTAACCAGGTCTCTAACATATATCATCCTAACTACCAGGATGCAATCACAACAAACAAAACATAACAACGATACCCGGATCACAATCCGATAAAAGGGTCGGCCTTGGTGCCATAGACCCTGTTGATATAGTGAGGATAACTCACCTCGCAACTGCCGACTGAACAGAATAACCCAAGCTGCTCCGACCGTTGATACGATCTCCACCACTGGCCAATCACCAAAACACTAAACTCAAAACAAATGCCAACAATTACCAAAATACCCCTGGAAGTCAACTGGTCAACCCTTAGTCAAAGTCAAAGTCAAAGTCAACCCCTGACTGACTCTACTCACCGAGTCAACCCGATGACTCGTCGAGTCCCCATGCACAAAACTTCCCCAATCCACGACTCAACTCGCCGAGTCCAACAACTCTGAGTCCTTTCACACTCGACTCACCGAGTCATCCCTTGACTCACCGGTTCACAGCTCAACCATAAGAAAGGTTAGGACCTCACGACCAGACTCACCGAGTCCAAGGCTATCTGCAACCAACTCGCCGAGTTGTTCTTCCAACTCGTCGAGTTCCTGACCATGTTCATCCAACTCGCCGAGTTGTTCTTCCAACTCGTCGAGTTCCAGCCAATCTTCAAGCAACTCGCCGAGTACACCCGTGTGACTCGCCGAGTATCTCTAGATCTGAATCCATACAGAAGCCTTCCAGGCCATGCAATTGATCCAAAACATAGATCTACCCTTCTACAACCCATCCATCACGTAAAGTGGCAAACTTTACGTGAATCCAAAGAGATCTAGGCATTTTACACAGGGCTAGGGTTTGGGACAAGATGGCTTCACCAAACACTCAAGAACAGGGACTTTAATGCACTCTAGACCTTCTCCATTCCAGATCTGAGGTAGCAACCTCAGATCTAACCTTCAAACTCGAAATACCACAAGCTAAACTTTCCACACACTCCAAAAGGATGAATCTAGAAGAATAACAGCCCAAGAAACGAAGTAATACCTCAAAAGGAAGCCCCAACAGAAGAGAAATTTGAATCTTAGCAAAGCCCCTTGCTCCAAGCCTCCTAACTCTCCAAGATCTCTTCCAAAATCTCTTCTCCAAGGCTCAAATGCACTCAAATCCCTCACAATCGCGTCTTAGGGTTTTCTGGACTTCAAGAGAGGGTAAAGAGGCTGGGGAGAGGGTATAATGTCCTTTATATAGGGCTCATCCTTCGAAATTAGGGTTTTCTCTACTCAGCGCCTACTCGCCGAGTCCATCCTGCGACTCGCCGAGTTGGCCACTTAACACGCGACCAGAGTCGCGAACCTACTCGTCGAGCCCACTCGTGGACTCGCCGAGTTTCCCTTTCCCATTTACACTTTTAGCCCCTTAAACTCTACTCTTGGTATTCCGGGATGTTACAATTCTCCCCCACTTAAATTAGGCTTCGTCATCGAAGCCTGCGGCAACACAACTCCAGAACTACTCTCGCACTGCACCACCTGGCATTAACCAGACCAGGTTCCTCAAAGCACAACCACCGAAACTCAAAAACCCAATTTTCCTTCCCGCGGTGTTCTGACCACTGCTTCAAGCCGGCCACTGGCCTCGCCCTCTGACAACCACAGTTACCAACTTATCAATTGAGTATCATTCCATGATACTTCACCCGCTCCAACTCATAACAATCACTCGACTCAACGAGCTAGAAATAACCATGAACCACTGGAATTCCCGGTCTGAGCCCAACTTTATCCATTCCATGCTAACAGGATGACACATCCTTCAGCCTCAGAGCAACTCCCATGAGTTTTCCACTGCTATCTCATACCCATGCTGGACTGGCTCTAGCATCTTCGGGTTAGGAAAACCCGATATACTGACAGCACCTCCAAACATCCCCCAGGATGAATTTCCATCATATACATAAATCCTTGATCGAAACCAAACTGGAAATCCAAGATACCATTCCTGCATTTCTTCCAAGCCTCAGCAAACATCCAACCCGGATGTGATTCCATACCACAGCCACAGACACACTGCTCATCAACCGTGATTGGAACACCCCAATCATAACTCTGCACTACTGCTTTCCCCTCCATGAACTTACACTCCCTCTCGGAGCTACATTCCTTTCCCTTTCCTTAGCAAGAAAATCCACCTGGCCGCCTTGTCACTATGACAAGTGCCACGACGCTCACCCAATACTACACCATTCTCTTATAGCATAACCACTATCCCATGCACTACACATACTCTAGATTCACTCGCAAGGACTCTCAAGTCCATGCTCTACCTTCCACTCACCATGATCAATACCCGGGGCCAGACCTTCTGACGCTAACACATCGCGACATACTCAATCCATATCCTCATACCGATCTCTCAACACAAGCAGAATCTTCAGCATAACTGGACCGCCTTTCCAGGCCTTCAGCCCATCTGGACCACTCTTGGAACCTACAGCAGGTCTGGACCGCCCTCCAGGGCCTTCAGCCTGTCTGGACCGTTCTCCGAGCCTTCGGCCTGACTGGTACGCCCACCGGCCTTCAGTCTATCCGGACCGCTCAACCAGCATCCAACATCCCGAATTATTCCTCCGGGAAAACTCTCTCATGCATATTGTTCTAGCCCTCTAGGGGTTCCGAACTCTATCTCCACCCCGGCCTGATCCCAGGCCTTCCACAATCAATCACCCTTGGTCTGTATCCCGCCCCGCATACCTGTCACTTACTCATACCAGCCTATACTCTTGGCTGACAGAACCACTGCTGAATCCCAAGCAGCTAAGCAACCTCCCATGCCCATCGACCTTCCGGAGAATTTTCCAATTCTCCCCCACTTAGAGCACTGACTATCAACCACCGGTCGCCATCACCGACCTCCCTCAACAACCCTACACAACACAAACACTTACACGCGAACTGATTCCCACTAGAACGAGCAACCTTCACAAAATCACATATCAACACAAATCATCTTGGCTCGAAAGAAGCCCGACCTTCCGCAACCACTCCTCAGATTATAGATGATACCCGACATTTGGACTAAAAGCCAAATTCCCACTAATAACCCTCATGAACGATAACCAATGAAATTCCCAACACCAAACCCTTAACCATACCATAACCCGCAAGGAACAACGAATACAATACCAGAAATCACACAACAAGACTAGCAGATATACAATACTCCACAATAATCATAAGATAACAAGACATCAAGAAAGGAACATACCCGCAGTTGCATCCGGCACTGCCCTGACCTCCTCTGCTGTAAGTTGAAAAGCACGACCCTGAGCCCTTGGGGCTCCGCTCCACCCTGACCTCTGCCCGTGATCCTCAATGTGGTCGGTGCTGGAGCCTGCATCGGTCCTGCAGCTAGCTGTGGATAGTTGTCCCTCAAGTGTCCAACCTGATGACAATGATAACAAATCTTCAAATCCCGACCCGAGGCTGCCTGCCGACAATCCCTCACGTAGTGCCCCTCCTTTCCGCACTTGCGGCATGCACCACCGGACCTACAGACCCCGGTGTGACCCTTCCCATACTTCCCACAAGTGTGATTGCTCTGATCTCCTAATCTAGAATCAAAGGTCTTAGACCGTTTCAGCGCCGGCTGCGACTGCACCGGAGCCTGCCTCAGCTCTCGCAACTGCAACTCAATCTCCAACCCACGCCGCCTGGCGGCCTCCTACAACTCCAACAAAGTCTCACACCTCTGCATAGACACAAGCTGCCTGATATCCCTCTTGAGCATACTTAGATATCGGGACATCTGAGCCTGCTCCGAAGCGAACTCAGGGCAAAACATCGCCCTCTCAATGAACATCCTGGTGATCTCCGTCACCGACTCCGAATCCTGCTTCAGCTCCAGGAACTCCTGAGCCAACCTCTCTCTCTCTCAACCCGCGGAACATAACCAGTATTGAACATCTCCCGGAACTGATCCCATGAAACCGCAGCTATCTGCGCATCCGAATACGACCCCGTGGTCAATCTCCACCAATCCTTCGCCCCGAGCCTTAACAGGTTCAGAGCTCACCTCACCCTCTGATTAGCAGGGCACGAACACGTGAAGAAACACCCTTCCACGTCCAACAACCATCTCATAGCAACAATCGGGTCCTGAACCCCGTCGAAGGTGAGGCTTCGTATTATCGAAGTCCCGATACTTAAAACCCCGACCAGCTCCTCCCCCTGCCGCTGCTACAGCCGCTGTAGCCGCCGCGGCAGCCGTCTCTATGAGGGCCTCATAGCGCTCATCAAAATACTCAACCATAGCGGTCTTGATCGACCCAAACAGTTCCGGCAACTCAGCCCGGAACAACGTAGCAACCTCATCATGCAGGATCTCACGAATCCTCGCATCCAACTCGCACGTGCTCATCTGACCAATAACCTCGAGCGGTACTGACCCGCCCTGAACTCCCTCTCCTACTCCCGATCCTGACCCGGATCCACTCCCAGCATGCCTCGGAATCTCCATACTGAAAACACCACAAGATCTCAGATACTTCCCGCTATCCCGGGAACCTACTCCCAATCCAACCCTAGGGTCATGGTTTCCCTGATATGCGTATGGGTCCTATGCTTTCAGTAGTACGGGCTCATACTACCTTCCACACCTACCCATATTTGTATTAAGTACTACCACAACACCCTAGCGAAAAACATGCATAACAAGCACTCAACCCTCACTCCTAGAGGAACACTGGAAATCTCCCACAAAGGAAACCCTAGGCTAACAGGCATCATAAATCAAGCAACATTATCATGAAATCCTGAAGATCCCTAGCCTAGTACTAGCATGTTGTTCTATCAAAGCTCAAAACAAATATCATGTATGGTATTTTGGGGTTACTTACTGGCTCCGGCTGATCGTACCTCCGCGTCCTCCTTTACTCATTTTGAAAACCATTTTAAATTCTCTTTTGAAAACCCTCCTCGATTTGAGGCTGGATTCACACGAATGTTCCTCCAATTCGCTCAAACCAAGGTTCTGATACCAACTTGTAACACTCTAAAAATTTAAGCCAATTTAAACTTTTCAAAAACAATCCGGTTTCACAAAGTTATTACAAAAAGGTTTTCAATACAATTATTATCAGAGTCTTCCCAGAAACATATCATAAAACATAATCATGAGGACCGGTACGATCACGCCTTTGCCTTGCCACGGTCTCCTGAAGAACCTGAAAAACATTAAACCACAACTGTAAGCCCGAAAGCTTAGTGAGATACCCCCAAAATACCAACCACATATACCATACACGCATAACATGTCATATCATAACAGAACACAGAACAACCGTGCACTTCGGGTCTACTGTGTGACTAGTCCGCCGCACCGGCCAACAGTCCACCTGGTCCACCCTCCGAGTCTAGCCACATACATCGAGTCTACAGTGTGATTGGTCCGCCCGCACCGGGCCTTCAATCCACCTGGTCCACTCTCTGAGTCTACAGTATGACTGGTCCGCCCGCACTGGGCCTTCAGTCGGCCTGGTCCACTCTCCGAGCCTCGGCACGTCTGGTCCGCCCTCTTGGGGCCTACAGCCTATCCGGACCGCTCGCTGGGCCTTCGGGATAACCGGTCCGCCCTGGGTATGTTGGCCTACAGCACAAAGCAGGTTCCGCCTCAACCCAACCCCAGTCCAACAACCATGTGCACATAAACATTCAATCATATTGCACACCACATCCAATCAAATTGATCTAATAGATCACATAGCATAACATCATCCTAACCAGGATACCGACCTAACCGGTCACTAGCATAGCATCATCCTATATACCAGGATACCGACCTTAACCAGGTCTCTAACATATATCATCCTAACTACCAGGATGAAATCACAACAAACAAAACATAACAACGATACCCGGATCACAATCTGATAAAAGGGTCGGCCTTGGTGCCGTAGACCCTATTGATATAGTGAGGATAACTCACCTCGCAACTGCAGACTGAAGAGAATAACCCAAGCTGCTCCGACCGCTGATACGATCTCCACCACTAACCAATCACCAAAACACTAAACTCAAAACAAATGCCAACAATTACCAAAATACCCCTGGAAGTCAATTGGTCAACCCTTGGTCAAAGTCAAAGTCAAAGTCAACCCCTGACTGACTCTACTCACCGAGTCAACCCGATGACTCGTCGAGTCCCCATGCACAAAACTTCCCCAATCCACGACTCAACTCGCCGAGTCACCCCGAGACTCGCCGAGTCCAACAACTCTGAGTCCTTTCACACTCGACTCACCGAGTCATCCCTTGACTCACCGGTTCACAGCTCAACCATAAGAAAGGTTAGGACCTCACGACCAGACTCACCGAGTCCAAGAACAGACTCGCCGAGTCCAAGGCTATCTGCAACCAACTCGCCGAGTTGTTCTTCCAACTCGCCGAGTTCCAGCCTATCTTCAAGCAACTCGCTGAGTACACCCATGTGACTCGCCGAGTATCTCTAGATCTGAATCCATACAGAAGCCTTCCAGGCCATGCAATTGATCCAAAACGTAGATCTACCCTTCTACAACCCATCCATCACGTAAAGTGGCAAACTTTACATGAATCCAAAGAGATCTAGGCATTTTACACTCTAGGGCTAGGGTTTGGGACGAGATGGCTTCACCAAACACTCAAGAACAGGGACTTTAATGCACTCTAGACCTTCTCCATTCCAGATCTGAGGTAGCAACCTCAGATCTAACCTTCAAACTCGAAATACCACAAGCTAAACTTTCCACACACTCCAAAAGGATGAATCTAGAAGAATAACAGCCCAAGAAACGAAGTAATACCTCAAAAGGAAGCCCCAACAGAAGAGAAATTTGAATCTTAGCAAAGCCCCTTACTCCAAGCCTCCTAACTCTCCAAGATCTCTTCCAAAATCTCTTCTCCAAGGCTCAAATGCACTCAAATCCCTCACAATCGCGTCTTAGGGTTTTCTGGACTTCAAGAGAGGGTAAAGAGGCTGGGGAGAGGGTATAATGTCCTTTATATAGGGCTCATCCTCCGAAATTAGGGTTTTCTCTACTCAGCGCCTACTCGCCGAGTCCATCCTGCGACTCGCCGAGTTGGCCACTTAACACGTGACCAGAGTCGCGACCCTACTCGTCGTGCCCACTCGTGGACTCGCCGAGTTTCCCTTTCCCATTTACACTTTTAGCCCCTACTTCAACTCTACTCTTGGTATTCCGGGATGTTACAGAAAAGATAAGATTATTTTTCAAACATGGTGATTTTTAGAATGTTGTGAAGGATTCAAAAAATGTCTTCAAGTAAATACATCGGAAAATTTCACTACGAGTGGTTCTAAAAATAACCAAAACCTCTTAAACCACCCATAGTTTTTGATGGTCACATTAAACCAAAATAGATTTCAATGCCTAATCGTCAAATGGGAATAGATCAAGAAAAAAAGCAAAAATGTGTCGAAGATGATTCAAGGTAAAGTGATGATCTAAAATTGGGGATCGACAAATTAAATAGGAATATCGAAAAATTGTTGATGATTGCATATGAAAAAGAAAATACTTGTGATTATGAACTCTTAATAAAATACGTTCCTCACTTGTCCGAGAATGAATGTTGAATTGCAAAAAAGTTGTATTTTAAGTCATAGGTTATGTTTCAAATGGTGTAATTTTTCATTCAATTAATGAAATGTTTTTTTACAAAATTTAGTTGTTCAAATTTACAAAAATAAATAAATAAATAAATAAAATAAAATAAAATAAATAAAAATAACCTTCATGTTAACATCCTTTCTACATGACAAGTTGAACATGTTGTTTTGCAAAACGAATATGATGGTGATATATCACACAAAAAACCAAAAAACAATGTATCACTACTTCCTCCAATCTAATGTTATATTTGACAACTTGATGCTTATTTATATACAAATGTATAACTACTTGATATTTTATATTTCTTTTATCATTGTAATTTGTAAATAGTTATAGATTTATAGCCTTAATTGTAGTTTTTTTTAAATTATTATTATTATTAAAAAGCAAATTATAGTTTATAGCTTTAAGTAGTTCTTTTATTATTATTATTATTATTATTATTATTATTATTATTATTATTAAAAAAGTAAATTACAAAAATGGCCCAATGGTTGTTCAAAAATTGCCCCTGTCATTTCAAAAAAATCTAACAATTACATCCTTATGTTTGGATTCGTTATGGAGATCGTCCCTCGTACTAACTAGTTAATATATCGTTAAAACCTCTATTATGCTATACAGACAGGGCAAAAAAATGAAGCCACTAGAAATTTTTTTCTAGTTATTTGCACCAAAAAAGCTCGTTAATATTAATCTCAATTTTTTTTAAACAGGCAACTATATATTAAAAAAATATTAATCTCAAATAATACCAATAAAAATGACTCAGGCGAAAAATAGGAAATCAGTTGGATGAAAAGGAGACCACTATCAATATTCAATACAACAAGTCAACAACCCAAGAATTGCAAGTGAATAAGGAGAGTTAACTTAAGAATCCTATGGGCAATATTCCAAAACTCACTAAACAAATCCACAGAAAAACCGAATCCTCATCCATATCCATTCCCCCATTTAACTACTCCCGCCCCCTATAAATAATAAAACCCACACTTTTACATCAATCACACCAAATTAATTGAGAGAGAATGACGGATGTAGCGATGTTAATGGCGGAAGAATACGAGAAGATGATGATGATGAAGAAGATGTCGAGTGATCATGAAGATCTGGAGTTGCTTCCTTTATCTACTGTGGGTTCTGGAGTATGGTGGATGAAGAAGAAGCCTCGTATGAATAAATTGGTTCATGAGCCTAAATCGAAGATCGGGATTGCAACTATTAATGGTTTCTTCTCTGCTTGATACTTGAAAATTGAAATTAATCTGTGTAGGGTTAGTGTAAATGTTTGTGTAGTTTCGTTTTCTTGTATATAGGATGCGATGTCTTTTGTTTTTGATTTTTTTCTATATGCTGTTAAACTCTATATGATTTGTAATGATCAAGAGGTTTTGAATTGAAGTTCATGTATTCAGTTGAATCGATTTTATGATCCTTGCTTCAAGACTTGATTTAGTAAATTTATAAAACCAGGTGAGATAGAAATGCAAGGCCTGGTCTTTACTCAAAATGGTCAATGAAAAACTCAATAGAATCTGTTGAACTGGATCCTTCTCAGGCTGTGATTCCGATCCACTAGGTTGAAAGTGAGGTCTTAACATGGCAGCCGGTGACCGGAGGGGGGTAGGGGGAGGCTGACGGCGGTTATGTGAGGTGATGTGGTGGTGGAAATCTAGGACGAGGCTTTGGGAGTGACTGAAGGGGAGGGTGTCTTCTTTGGTGAGAGGACCGGAGGGTCTAAATAGGAAAAATGTCAAATGAGGGCATAAAGGTAATTATACTAAGAATTAAATGATGAAAATAAACTATAATTTACTCTAAAAATATCTTCATTCAAGTGGGAGGGCGTTATAGTCATAGGGGTGAGCAAAAACTAGGTCTGTCAATCGTGTTCGGGTTGGCGTGTCGCGGGTTGACGGGTCAAAATATTCCAACCCAAACATGACCCATTTAAATATATAGGTTACGGGTTGGCGGGTCACGGGTTGACGAGTTTGGAACATAAACCCATATATGACCCGCCAACCCATTTATTTATACGGGTCACAAGTTGTCAGTTCGTGGGTCAGATTTGGGTTCGTGGGTTAGATTCCATAAATAAAATTGACAATTAAACATGAATAAATTCTTGATGGTTGATGCAAAAATATCCGAATTTTAGACACTTAAGTCTTAAACATCCAAATGAAAATTAGGAACATTCATAAAAACTTGTTCAAACTAAACATTAATACAAACATAGATAATTCAAGTGCTAAAGTAATAGCCACAATTCCCATTTTGACACTTAAGTCTTAATACTTTATACATAAATACATTTTAAAAATAAAATAATTTTTTATTAATAATATAAACGGGTTGGTGGGTCAGCCCGTTTATTTTTTGAGAAACCCTTATATGACCCGTTTAATAAACGGGTTGGCGGGTTGAAAAACTCAACCCAAACCCATTTATTTCGTGTCGTGTCGAGAATTGTCAGCCCTAGCAAAAACCGCACCGCAACTAAAATTAACCGCATAAGCCGCAACCGCAATAAAAACCGATGGTAAGGTTTTCTGTTTTTCAAAAACCGCATATTTGAGGTGCGGTGCGGTTATTAGTTTTCAAAAACCGCAAAAAAAAAAAAAAAAAAAAAATACGCACCGCACCGCATATATTATATACAATTTTTTTTTATCAATTATTAGTTTATTAAATATTAAAAATAAGACAAGTTTCATTAATGAAAGACGGATAAAATACTAGAAAACAAAAGTGTTGATTTTTTCTTATGTTTAACTTTGAAAAATGATGAAACTAAACAATTTTAAGATATTTATTGTTAATTACTATTGATTTGACGTTTTTAAGATATTAGTTGTTTGTGGTTTAAGTTAAATAGTTAATTGTCTTATACCTTATGGTTTTTTTTATTATTACAAGTAATATGTTTGAACTTTTAAAACTATTTGAGCTCTAAATTATGGTTAAAAACCACACAAAATAACTGTACCAAATCCATTTGGTTAATAACCGCAACACAGAAAAAACAAAACCGCACCGCAAAAATAGCCGCCTAACCGCACCGCAAAATAACCGCATCATGCGGTTTTGAAAATGGATTAACCGCATTTGCGATTAGTTGTGACGTTTTGGCTAATAATCGTACCGAATTGCACCGCGCTCACCCCTAGTTATAGATGCGTCCTATGCTTGATAGGCAGTACGATAGCAATGGCATAAATTATTATTTTTTTCTCCAAATATAATAACATAAAAAAATATATAAAAAATTGAAAAGTACTATTACTTTAAACGTCTTTGAAAACTTCATTGCAGAAAAACATCTTTTGACTGTGGCCGTAACAACGGGTAAAACCAAAACCAACTTCAACAACCTATAAACCATAAGATAAGACTGAAGTTTCTCTGTTTCCACCATCAAACAAGAATGCTCGGAAATTTTTGCAAACTAGTGAAGTGGTCATCTTTATGCAAAGTGTGATAATATATCTCAAGTTCACTGTCAAGTTGCATCCTTTCCGCATCATCAAAATATTTTTTGTACAACTTTAACTTTGTCACAATGACTCAAAGCTCTCATTCTATTAATTAGGTACTAAGTTCACTAAATCGGTCATCGAATTCTATAATTTGCATATCTATAACCGTGTTGAAAATTTCAACTTCAAAATGAAACTGATTAGTAACTTTAGTATTACGGCCTCTCGATGTGACATAATTTTCCGTCATTTCCACAATATTAATATTATGTTTTAGCAAACTCTGTGTCTCTTAAAGATTTCAATACATCCATTATCCCTCTAACCAAAAAAACCGCTTCTAGAATGTCTTGATCTTTTTTTTGAAGATGCTTTGACAATATGTTCATGAGGTGTAAAATTTCATACATCAAGTAAAACACCAAATCAAATGTCTTGAAATATCTTATTAGGCAATGCTTAGAATGAACTAAGAACTTCATGAATTTTTTTTCTTACCTTATTTGTGATTACATTTTATTGTTATTGCTATAGTGTTTTGATGTTGATTGTATGAACTATTTTTGGTAAAATGTGGAAGCTTTAGAGTGTCACATACTTAGGGAATAGGTGTAATGACTTACTACATGGCCTTGAATGATTAGTCGTTTTACATTGTGTAAATACTTGGTGGAGAGTCTCTGGTTTATTTAGTCATGAGCATATTTGTTGTGTCATGTGGAAAGAATTGGATTTCACGAACCCGTTTTTGTTTTTCTTTTATTTTGTTCTTGTTCTCTTGTTCTTTGAACATGATATATTAGTTCCCTAATATGTGTCACTCGGTAGTGGAAAAGAAAGAAAAAGGAAAAATAATTATATTTGATAATGTTGTTGCATTGTTTTACCTCTTAACGTGAATATTCATGAAAACCACACCCTCAACTTATCCATTTAGAACTTTAAATGTACAGAACCCAATGAAGCGGCAGTCCAAATAAAATAGAGAAGGACAACAGCAGTTCCAGAGAGACGTAACACTCCTAGAAATTACTTTAACTTTTATTGGTTCCGCTACAGTTAAAGCCGATGTTAAAATGTATTTTATTATCTTTTGTATTTGAGAAATTTGGGTGTTACAAATACAAATGATGGGAGTATTATCAAACATATAAATAAGTAACAATAGGTTTAGTTTAGGGAGGAGTCAGCCAACTATACAGCTTCAAAATTAAATATAACAATCGTTTTACAACACATGAGATGACATCATCATCAATCACTCTAGTCTACTTTCCCAAATTCCAAACTCCTAACATTACATCCATCGATCACTTCTTTTACCATTTTAAAACAAGTCAACAAACAACACCTTCTTTTAATAATATTAAAAAATATATATAACAAAAAGACAAATGGCTTCCTCCATCATACAGTCATCATCATCCTCTATCATCATAACATAGTGTATTATATCAAGACACAGTTCTTCCATAACATACACAAGCAAGATACAAATTCTTCGCCCACTTCTCCTGCAACCACCACAACAATAATTAAAATTCATCAAGGGCAAAATCGTCATTTTAATATCAAAACCAACCTTGACATGTGTGCTTGGAAACTGAGAAGTCCTTAAAGTTTCCTGAGTTTCGTCCCCGGGCTTACGGCGGGGGACGCTCAAGATCAACGCCGCCTGGTCCCACGTGGCGGCGGTTGAAGTGATGCGGTAGCCGTTGTCCCACCGCCTGTGGATGCCTTCACTTGGATAAAGAAAGTCCAACTCCACCACCTACAAAACAAATTTAATTTAAATATATCATTTTTTTTTAAAAAAATGAATTAAAAATAAATAAATTAATTTTACCTGATCACTAAATCCAGCATTGCGGGACATGACAACACCCCAGCGGGTCCCGGCGGTGGCCATGGAGGTGACATGGAAGCCTTCTCTCCATTTCTTGTTTATCCATTTGAAAGGGAAGGAGTCGCTTACTTTGTAGGATTGTTGAGAGTATTGTGTCCCTACACATTGTTATTAATTAATTAATTATTATATAATTAATTCATTTTGAAATTTGATTAAACACCAACTACTTTACAAACCTTTTGACATGACTACAAGAGAGCTTCCATTATTAGCACCTGCAATTGAGCTAATATAATAGTTCTTCTCCCATTGTTCCATAATCCATTCCTACAATAACACAAACAAATCCAAACAATAACAATCACAAAACAATAATAAGAATAATAATAATAATTAAAAAAAAAGGTGGATCATTTTTTATTTATTTAATTACCTTGTGTAAGAAAAAAGGAGACAACTCATAAACTTGACTTGAAAACCCTGTTCCAGCATCCATTATAAGGGCCCACAAGTTAGAACAAGAAGCCACAGAGCTTATAAGTAATCCATCTGCATTTCCTCTCTCAACATGTTGTGCTAATCTTGCATCAGCAACATTGTAATGATACCTAAATAAAGAATTTTTTACAATTATTTACTTAAATTGTAATATATTGATATTATAAGTGAAGAATTGTAAGTATATATGGGTAAATAAATGTAAGTAGATATTGGTTTTATTGGGAATAAAAGTACATTGTCATTTCCTACCCTAAAATATATAGGGTTAATCTCATAAAAAGACCTTATATTTTGTGTTTTTAACAGATTAAACCTCAACGTTATTTCTTGCCTGAAAAAGACCACCTTTAATTTTTAATTTTATTCCGAAAAAGCCAACTTTGTTTTTTTTTTTGAAAAAAACCCTCAAATTTCTAAATGCTTCCTAATAAACCCTAAACTTTTTTAGTTTTCCTCAAAAAACCCATCACATTTTAACAATTTGTTTGGAAAAAATGACTAAAATGGCCCCAAAATGAAAAAATACAAGGTCTTTTTTCAGGCAAAAATTAAATTTGAGGTTTAATCCGAAAAAAAAAACACAAAATATAAGGTCTTTTATGAGACTAACCCAAAAAAATTGTAAAATGTGAGGCTTTTTTCAAGAAAAACTAAAAAAGTTGAGGGTTTATTTGAGAGCATATAGAAGGTTGAGGATTTTTTTCAAAAAAAATTAAAAATTAAAGATCTTTTTCAGACAAAAAATAAATTGAGGTTTAATCCAGAAAAGACAAAATATAAGGTCTTTTATAAGATTAACCCAAATAAATATATATATTATAATTTATAAATTATACCTTTGTTTCATTGGTTGTCTGGCATTATAAACTGAAATCCATTGAGTTGCAGGAACACCCATTCTGACCTTCTTTTTAGGCTGCCCATCATCTTCTTCATCAAGATTCAATCTGCCTCTTTTTTGCCCAACTTGGATTATAATCTAAAAAACAAAAATTTAAAAAAAAGATAGATAGTAAATACCCTTTTCAGAAAAAGACAAAAGAAGCATTTTTTCACAAAAAGCAATCACCTTTTGAGCTCCATCTGTGTTTATTGGCCTAATTGCAGGATTTGGACCTAAAAGTCCCTCAAATAAAGATATTAACTTTGAATAATTAGGCTCTTCATCAAACTTCATGTTCACAACTATCTCAAGAAATTGCCTTAAAGGAGCAGGGCAAAACACACATAACATTTCTGGAGATGTCGCCATTTTCTTCTTGCAAACTAGAAATGATTTATTGTCACCCTAAAAATATACAAAAACTTTCTTTAGTATCAGATTATGTTACATATTCTCATTATTATTGTTAAAGAAATGTAGGTATGTTGCTATAAGAGGTGAAGAAATGTAAATATATTGTTGAAAAGGAGTAAAGTATGTTGTTATTTTGTGCAATAAGTATGAGATTTTGGTGTAATTAAGGAAAATATACCTGATACCCTTGCCATGGAAGTCTACCACGGTGTAGAAATACAAGTGTATATGCAAGAGACTCTAAATCATCTCTTCTACTTGCTGTTCTTCCTAAATGTGCATGCACACTAGCATATCTAACTGTTCCCCTGTTACAACATACCAAAATTATTTATTTATTAAAAAAAAAAAGACAATATAATATGAAATGATCAAATGAAGTAGTTATGAGAATGAGATTTCACCTAAACATGTCAGGCCTTTGATCGTAGTCAACATGTTGACCATTTGTACTTTCTCTCCACTTTGTTGCTGCATTTGATAGATATCATCATGTCAATGAATGTGTTAATGGAAATGTATATATATAATGGAAAACCCATGAAGGGAATTGGATGAAATGACTTACCTAGCCCTAAGTCAACAAGAAATAGTTTCTTTTCTTGAGATGTTGATGGTTGACCAAGTAAAAAATTCTCTGGCTTTACATCTCCATGAACATAACTATAAATACAAACATAACTCTTGTAATGAATATAAGAAAAAGGGAAAACATCTTATATAGTGGAATGTATATATACCCTCTTGAATGCATCTTTTCCAAAATTGATAAAGATTCCACAGCTATACAAGCCACCATTTCTGATGACATCCTGGAAAACAAAATGCAACAATAGTAAACAAGTTACCAATTTTTGAAGGGTTAAATCAAAATGCAGTAAACCACAAGAAAAAAAAAAAGAGGAAAGAATCATTTGATGTTCATAGGTTTATGGAGAACTCACGTTTGTCCAGAAGAATTCCAAACATCCCACAAACTAGGCCCCAACATGTCCATGACCTAAAATGGAGAAAAGAAATGTTATGTAGTTCATAATTTAAATAAACTAAAAACTTATTAAGTATTAGCATATACCATAACATAGTAATCTCCTTGTTTTCCTTTATAATGAACTTTAGGCACTCCATGACTCCCACCCAGAGTACTGTTTCACCAAAATAAACACAAATCCACTTCTTTAAATTCAAAAAAAGAACAATGTTAATCTGTTTTTACTAATCACTAAAATACAATATGCACATACTTGTAAACTTGCCACTCGTATGGAGGACCATAACTGCAGCCTTTGCTGTTTCTATGCTCAAACTTAAGAGCAACCTGTCACAAGTCATAACCAAAATTAAAGAAAATGAATTGCAGAAATCAGATTTTATATAAAATGTAAGCTTGATTGCTTGATGGAATAACATTACCTCTGTAGCACCAGGACCTGATATGCGATCAGTTCCACCAGATACACGACGACCAACAAATACCTGACCAAATCCACCTTTCCCTAATTTTCTTTCGACCTTATATTGAGGTGATCCACCTACTTGAACCTGAAAATCAAGGCGTTTTATAAGTAAAGAAGCATTGTAAAAATCAAAGGAAGAATAGAGAACATACCCTTTCAGGAAAAGGGGCGGTATTCCCTTCTTCTTCCTGGCCTGTAACCTTGTTAGCGCTCAAGCCACCGCTTCCATCCGCCATTGCTACTTTGAATGTCTCTTCTCCTGTTTCCTCTGTTCGTTTTTTATCCTCCTCTGCTTCAGAAATGACAACCACCGGCTTTTTTGCTAAACCCTCTTTTTTCTTCTTAGTCGGCAGCCGCGGCTTCTTTTGTTGCTTCGGTTCAACACCAACCGCCGCCGCTTCCCTAGCTGCAGCCGCTCGAGTCTTAACGTGATTACCCACCAAATGCTCCGATCGCTTATTGGGCCTACCTTCTCTCTTATTCTTCTCGACTACAGGAGCACGTGCACGGCGTACTCCATTGCGCACCTCCGGCATTCTCTATCCATACAATTGATACATAATAATAACAAAAACCTACTAATTACTGAATCTACCATCATCTATGCTGAAACCCTAAGCATAATCACTTGGCCCTCGATAAATTAACCTAAACAGAAATAAAAACAACCGATTTCCGCAGAGGGGTTCAGATAAGATTGACGGATGATGATGAAGAAGAACACAAAACTATTTGTGATTGATTTGAGATGGTCTCTGAAAAAGATAGAAGTTTTTGCATGTATGAGCTAGGTCAAATTCGAGAAGCCATTGGAGGAAAGAGAAGGTGGAGGGGCGCGTGGGTTCCCTAAATTCGTGAGATATTTTGGCTTTGAATTTTTTGATAAGATATACCCCCTCTTTTTTTTCAAAATAGTACCGTAGATTTTCCGATTTATTTATCTTGTAAGAACTTCTTACAAACATTTAATTTTATTTAATTCCAAATACATTATTTATCTTGTAAGAATATTACAAACATTTATTTTTCATTCAATTCGAAATATATTTTTTTAACGCAAACTAATTTAATCTTATAAAATAAATTTAAATATCATCTTATGGTGACAAGTGGATTAAAATTTTATTAAGAAAAACTAAATATGACATATGTCGTCATTTGATATGCGTAGGAGGATATTTAATTTCTCTGTAAACTACTTCTAAATTCACATATGTTTCTAAAGAGTTTTGAACATTCAATCTCAAGAAGAAAATACATCAAGTGATACTGTTGAACTAGATGTTTTTTGGTTCGAAGTACATTATTTATCTTGTATTTATCTTGTAAGAAGTTGGGTTTTTGTCTCGGAGACCCAACAACCTTTTACATTTGGTTTTAAAAGACAAATATTGTTTTTTTTATTATTTGCCTTTATGGACCCTCGAACTCGAAAATTACTTGTCTCTCATACCCTTATTCATTTTCGAATTTATTTAGCCGGTAAAATAGGTGTCGTGGTCGTTGACTTAGATGGTCAATTATTAATTGTGCCAAGTGTGTTATTCCAGAGTGTAAAGACGGATAAAACATTATTTATTTTCCTTAGTCGTACGTTTTATAAGAAGATGAATGAAGATTTGAACTAGGGTTTTTAACCATCTTAGCCACTATCGAGATTACATTGTTGTTGTCGAAGGTATTCTACTCTTTGAAGATTGTTTCACTATTGCATGGCTGAGAACGATAACAAAGTTGTATATCTGAGAGTTCATCTACACTGCAATGGTGTATTTGTTCGACATCCTTCTAGATATGTTGGTGGGAATCACTTCCTCTTCACTGATGTTGATTGGGCAAGTATGGATGTAAGGGACTTTTTTGATTTTATTGATAGAGATATTGGGATACTATGGATGTAAGGGACTTTTATCTAGAGGGATTCGTCCCATTATAGATGATTTGGATTTTGCCCAGTTTATAGATATCGGGTTTGAATACGTGGACATTTATGTTTATGTTGATCATAATGGGAATGGGTTGGAAGAATGGTGGGATGATGACATGAATCTAGTTATTAGTAAAGGTAATGAAAGTGGCCTTGAAGATGATGGTGTACCTAGAAATGAAGGAAACACTACCCCTGATGAAACCAATCCCAAAGTAGGTCTTGAAGATGAAGTAATTGACATTGACAAAATACCTTTGAACAAGACGATTGGGGATGAGTTTCTTAGTAAGTTATGTCCTCCAGAATGTGATACTGGTGACAATGAAGTTGAAGAAGAAGATGTTGAGATCCATTCCATTTTCGACACTGATTTGCAATGGAAGAGACAAGTACCTGTTATTGGGATGAAATTTGAAAGTCCAAAGCAGCTGAAAAATATGTTATGTAACAATGTCGTGGCAAATGGATACCAACTAGGCTTCAAGAAGAATGATCATAAAAGGTTGTTGGTGGTGTGTTGCAAAGGAGCTTGCCCATTCAGGTTATGGGCTACATGGATGAGGCAGGAGGTGTCATTTCAAATCAAGTAATTGAAGATTGAGCATAATTGTGCTAGAAACTACAAACTAGGATCAATTGTTACATACTCTTGGATAGGAAAACATTAGATTAAGGAAATTTTGCATAGACAAAAGTTAACAATTAGACAATTGAAATTGGAGGTCATCAGGAAGTTTGGAATACAGGTTAGTTTAAGTCAATGGAGAAGAGCAAAGGCACATGCATGTCTGATGGTTTGAATTACTTCAGTAAGTGTAACACCTATAATCAGAAAGACCAAGAAAAGAAAGGAAAACCCTAAGTCAAGGGGGTTGACTCGTCGAGTCCAGGGTGGAACTCGACGAGTCCGAGCAGGATCCGGGTCAAGGAGTAAGGTACCGACTTGACGAGTCGGCAAGAGAACTCGGTGAGTCCGGTCCGAAGAGGAAAACCCTAAATCCGGGACTTTGTGCACTATATATGTTGGATATAGTGTCTAAGTCCATAACTTTATTTGGTATGTACTTGATCCGACCCGGCATGGTCCATTTGGGTTGCATGGCATTGCAATACTTGGATAGACTAAATGAGAGAATATGGCACTTATGGTTATTAATATATTATAAGTTCTAATATATTAATAATAGTATTATTTAATTAGTATTTGATCAAGTATTAATCTAGTATTAATTTGGTGATCAAAGTGAGACTAATTAAATATATAAGGTTGATTATGACAAGCATCAAATCTTTTATGGTGGATTAATGATCCATGGTTTATGGGTTATGGATGTAACCATTTGGCGCTCCATGGATAGTCCATGGGAGTTACAAACCCATGGGTCATGAGAAATGAAGAGTCATGACAATTAAGAGTATTCATGTGAAAACCCTAAATTATGACACCACTATAAAAGGGACCCTTTGGCTAGTGAAATCGGACCTAATAAGGTTACTAGAGAGGGCATAACTGATTTTGAGTGCTAGAAGTATTCTCTCAAGTTATTCCAAGTTTTGTGGTGTTGTGTGAAGCATTTAAGGCACAACATTTGGGGTGCTAGGCTCACAAAGTCTTGAAGGAATCCAAGCAACAACAAGGTATGTATTTCTACTAGTTTTTATGTTTCATATATTCCCCATGCCATGCTAGTTAGGAAATAACCTTGAAAAAGAAATTTGCATGTATATAGAGAAAACATAGATTTAAGGTTATTAGGGTTGCATGTACACTTAGGAAGTGTTAGAATGCTCAAAACCCATCAGTGGTATCAGAGACTAGGATTGTTTTCTGTATACTTGATGCAAAACTGCTTGAAAATCGAAAATTATGCTCACTGTCGACTGGACTCGCCGAGTTCATGGGGAGGACTCGCCGATTCCATGTACAAATTCATCCTACTCGTCGAGTAGGATCATGCACTCGACGAGTAGGTGCGTGTTGGGCAGTCTTTTCGTGTTTTGTTGCTAGAAATGGATTAAAATCATTATCCCAATCTGTTTTGGACTTGTAAAATCTGTTTTTCAAAATGATAATGATTATGTTAATCCATTTTGCATGAATTTTATCAATTTTCAAGTATTGTATATGTTAATATGATTCTTGAAATTGCTTGACATGAATTTGTGTTCTTATGAGATTTTAGAAGATCATAGGAATTATGTGTAACCTCCATGTGTGTTTAATTCATGATCTTAATGACAATGATGATGTTCATAACTTGTCCTCAAGTTATGGATAACCAAAAGTCACTTCTTTAATTTGTGTTTAAAGAACTAAAGAGGTTTCATAAAATGAAGAGTCTTCATTTTTATGAACCATTAAAACTCATAAGTTACAAATTGAAGAGACTTGGAATAGTTTCAATTCTTGCCCTCAAGTTTTGGAATTTGAAAAGTCTTACCCTCTAATAATTTAATTCCAAATTAAACCTTGGATTTTTAAAAAGTTTAAAAATCAACACTTATACTATTATTATAATTTTATTATATAGATATGTATAAGAATATGTCGTTCTTACTGTTAGTAGGCCTCATTCACGAAGTCGGTCTATAAGGGGGGTATAAGGTTGTTGCTTATAAAATGGTGACTTAATGGGTGTCCACTCTCACCCACCGCTTCCTTGATCGGTGGAGGGTCGTTAGCCGAACAGGTAGGATATGACTTTAAATTCTCATTAAAAGTATAATGAATTATAAAGTAACTATACATTATAAATTCTCAATCTTAGTTACTTTAGGAAAATGTGAATTTGGTGCTAGCCCATAAAATTACACTTTGTACCTTACCAAGTCGTTAGTGGAGCGTGTGTGGTTAACTGGCACACTAACATGGACTAGTAAGAGTGGCAAAGGGTAACTTGACTTTATTATAGATCGGTGGAGCGTGTGTGGTTAACCGGCACATCGATTATGTAATATTGTTAAGGGTACCAAGTCAATTTGTATGGTTATTCACACCTTGTTTGTGATCCTCGGCATCCCAGACACAAACTTGAGAGGGCACATTCGAGATTCAAACATGTCATTGAAAAGTTCAATGTATCTCAAAAGATATAGGAGTTTCAAAACCAATAAAACCTAATAATAAAATATTTCGTTCTTATGGTGGAAATTGGTAAATCGTCATTTACCTACCTTCAAATATTTTATAGTGTGGATTACGGCATCCCTCTTCCACCTATAAATAGTTTGTTGGATCCTAGCCTTAATATTTCATTTGGGTGACTTATTAAGGATTCTTAATCTAATGAAACTTATCTTCCTTTTATTCCAGATGTATTCCAATAACGTTGCTGGCTCAAACCCTACAGGCTCCTTTTCCCTAATGAACTTGTGTGGTAAGGTCATCTTTGATGGATCCAACTTTAATGAGTGGATCAGAAACATCAGGATGATTACCCGCTATGAGGACAAAGAATATGTCCTTAATAGGGAGCTTAAGGTTGTTAATGAAGCCACTGCTACTCCAGAAGAGCTTGTGGAGTTCATTGCACATGAAAAGGATGCCACCAAGGTGTCCTGCATCATGATGGCCACAATGACTCCGGAACTCCAAAAATCTTATGAAGATTTCTACCCCTATGAGATGCACCTAGATCTGATGGAAAGGTACCATCAGAGCGCGCGTCAAGAGAGGTATGAAATCATTTCCTCCATGATAACTGCAAGGATGAAGGATGGTGAACCCATCACCGGTCACTTGCAGAAGATGCAGAGGTTCGTTGACCGGTTGCTAAAGCTCAATGTTGACTTCCCTGAGGAATTGGCGATTGACATCATTCTCCATTCCTTACCTTCAAGTTATGATCAGTTTCGTATGACTTATCATATGAATAAGGAGGAAGTCACACTTAGCAAACTTCAAGGACTCTTAAGGACAACTGAAAATGGCCTTAAGGGTAAAGCGGTTGCTACTTCTACTCCTTTAACAGCCCCTGTTCTTGCAATTGGGCAAGGAAAAGGTAAGAAGAGGAAAAGCCCTTCAAAGGGTACCAAGGGTAAGACTCTTGATGGTTCCTCTTCAAGTGGGACAAAGAAAGGTCCCATTAATCCTTCTTCGAACCCAAAGGAAGCACAGTGCTTCTATTGCCAAGATAAGGGACACTTCAAGCGAAGTTGTGCCAAATATCTGCAAGATGTAAAGGATGGGAAGGTTAAACCCACCCATGCAGGTATTTACACAATATTGTCTAACAACTCATCTAATGCTAATTCTTGGGTGCTTGATACAGGGTGTGGTATTCACATTTGTACTGATTTGCAGGCACTAAGAAGAAGTGAGCAAGTAGAGCACGGGAAGATAAACTTAGTCATGGGCAACAGGAAAGCATCACATGTTACCAAGATAGGAGTTTATTCTTTATTGCTTAATAATGGGTTAATGTTAGATTTGTGTAACACCCCGTTCTTTAAGTGTGTGACTATGAGTCCCCGAGAATTTAGAGGAAGGTTAATTCTGGTCCTTTTGCGAGAAATGAGTTTCATCCGAGTAGGTTTCGGGCTGGTATGTGTGTTAGTGGTATTGGGCTTCTCGTTGCCCTCGCATGAATGTAACGTTATTTGGGAGCAGGATTAGATTAGAGGAGTTGAGGTGTTTTGAAGTTGATCGTTGTTCATAGCCCTTTGTGTAATGAGAAGGAGATGGTCCCATGCATGCATGGCATGCATGCATGCTTTTGGTTTTGAAGGTGGCTGGGTACGCCCAGCGTAAGCTGGACGTACGCCCAGCATAAGTGTATGAGTGATGCGCGTTGGCCGGGTTAGTACGCCCGGCGTACTAGAGGTACGCCCATCGTACTCTCAGAAACTCCAAACCCTAATTTTGGGTCAGCCACTATATAAGGAACATGTTGGTTCACCCCCCAGCCTCCTTATACTCATCTTCAACCTTAGAGAACCCTAAAACTCGTATTCCCTCCATAGTTGAGAGTGTTTGACCTTGGGAAGCTCTTGTTGGCAAAAGAAAAGCTTGAAGGAGAAAAGGGAAGTTGTCAAGGAAGAAGAAGAACGTGTGGAGCTTGTAGATCTGAAGTAATAACACCCTTTGGAGCTGGTTTAAGGTATAAAGCTTCTTGCTTGACCTTCATATTGCATAGATCTTTGTATTTTGAAGCTTTGTTATCATTCTTGTCCCAAAAGTCCTCATCTTGTTGCATAGTTCGATTTGGTCAAGATTATCTGTCCTTTCAGACCTTTGGAGAGGTCTTGAATGATAAAAATGAGGTCCCAAGGGCTGTAGTTGTTTCTTGTATGAGTTATATAGGTCTTAATGGATTAAGACCTTGGATTTGGAGCTTAAGGACGTCCCAAGTGATAAAGTCTGAGACTTTATGATTTCCAATCATATTTGGCCTATGGATCTGGAGTTTAGGCTTAAGAGCTTAAGCCATTAAGATGTTAAAGGACTTAATGGATCTCGCAGTTATGCCCCGCGTAGCGGGCCAATGTCCCGTTTTCTTTTGGCGATCATTGCAGTACGCCCCGCCCAGCGTACTCCTCCTGTGGACTTCCTTCTGGGCTTTTGTGTTGGGCCATTTTTCGGTTGTTGGTGTTTGGGCCAAGTCTGGAAACTATGAATAGAGTATTGTGGGTCCAATTAATATTATGGATATTGGATCTAGGTCCATTTGGTAAGGTGGGCCCAATTTGGTAAATTGGGCCAATGTTGGACTTTGTGTGAGTTTTGGACTTTGGTCTTGGCCCGATTTGTGGTAGTATGTTTGACCTTATGCTTATGCTTGTTATGTTGGTTAGTTCGGGATTTGCGGTGAGTTAGTGGTTCGAGAGTCTACTTCTTCAGTTCAGAGTTTCGGCAGTGCGAGGTGAGTTATCCTCACTATATCAACAGGGTCTAAGGCACCAAGGCCAGCCCTTATCGGATTGAGATCCTGGTAGTTGTTGTTATGTTGTTACTGTGATATGTTTGCATCCTGAGAGCTAGGATGGTATATGTTAGAGACCTGATTGAGGTCGGTATTCAGAGAGATAGGGAGATGTTATGCTAGTGACCGGTTAGGTCGGTATCCTGGTTAGGATGATGATATGCTATGTGATCTGTTTGATCGGCTTGTTGATTGCGAACTGTTATTGTATGATTATCTGCACATGGTTGTTTGGACTGGAGACGGGTTGAGGCGGGTCCTGCTTTGTGCTGTAGGCCAAGATACCCAGGGCGGACCGGTTGTCCCGAAGGCCCAGCGAGCGGTCCGGATAGGCTGTAGGCCCCAAGAGGGCGGACCAGACGTGCCGAGGCTCGGAGAGTGGACCAGATAAACTGAAGGCCCGGTGCGGGCGGACCAGTCACACTGTAGATTCAGAGAGTGGACCAGGTGGATTGAAGGCCCGGTGCGGGTGGACCAATCACATTGCAGACTCGATGTATATGGCTAGACACGGAGGGTGGATTGAAGGCCGATACGGCGGGCCAGTCACATAGTAGACCCGATATGCATGGTTGTTCTATGTTTTGTTATGTTATGTGTGTTATTCATGTTATGGGCCGGAAGGCAATATGTTATGGACCGGAAGGTCGTAGCCTGGAAGGGCGTATATGTGGTTGGTATCTTGGGGGTATCTCACTAAGCTTTCAGGCTTACTAGTTGTGGTTTAAATGTTTTTCAGGTTCTTCAGGAGACCGTGGCAAGGCGAAGGCGTGATCGTACCGCTCCTCATGTTTTTGGACGCGATGTGATTCTGGGAATACTTTAAATAATTTGTATTGAAAACCTTTTTGTAATGATTTTAATGAAATTGGATTGTTTTTGAAAAATTTAAATTGGTTGAAATTTTTCGGTCGTTACAATTTGAATAAGTGTTGTTACTCTCCTGAAATGGCGACAAATATTATTTCTTTTCATGGCTTGTACAAACAAGGTTTTACATTTTCATTTGATAATAAAAATGGTGCTATTAATGTTTATTATAATGATGTATTTTACTTTAAAGCAATACCTTGTGATGGTGTATATGAAGCCGTGAATGTTGTAGACAATCTAGGAAATAATGTGTTGTATATTGATTCTTCTGGTAGCTTGGATAAAGCATCCTTGTGGCATTGTCGTCTTGGACATGTTAGCAAGAACCGCATAGGTCAACTCCAAAAGGCTGGAGTCTTGGAATCATTTGACCTCAAGTCAGATGATAGTTGCGAGTCTTGTTTACTTGGAAAAATGACAAAGTCGCCCTTCACAGGTACTTGTGATAGGGGTAAAGGTTTGTTGGACCTTGTACACACGGATGTGTGTGGGCCCTTCAGAGTTGCTACAAGGGATGCTAATCGTTATTATGTGACTTTTACTGATGATTACAGTAGATATGGATATATTTACTTAATCAAGCATAAGTCAGAAACCTTTGAAAAGTTCAAAGAGTTTAAGCAGGAAGTTGAGAATCAATTGGGCAGGAACATCAAGATGCTCCGATCCGATTGGGGAGGAGAGTATCTTAGCATTGAGTTCCTTGACTATCTTAAGGAATGTGGGATTGTCTCACAATTGACACCTCCCAGGACACCACAGTTGAATGGTGTGGCGGAGAGGCGCAATCGAACCTTGTTGGATATGGTTCGTTCCATGATGAGTCGAGCTTCGTTACCAATCTCTTTCTGGGGGTATGCCTTAGAGACTGCCGCCCATATCCTTAATCTAGTCCCTACTAAAAAGGTTTCCAAAACACCTCACGAGATGTGGACTGGGAAAGTGCCCAATTTGGACCACATCAAGATTTGGGGTTGTGAAGCTTTTGTGAGGCGTGAGACTCATGACAAGCTTGAACCCCGAAGCGAGAGGTGTATTTTCATCGGCTACCCACAGAGATCCTTTGGTTACCTCTTCTACAGACCCAGTGACAATCTGGTCTTTGTAGCAAGAAGAGGAGTCTTTCGTGAGAGAGAATTCGTAAGCCAAGGGGACAGTGGGAGGCAAATTGACCTTGAAGAGCTTCAAGAGTCAAGTGGTGAAGGAACCTCAAATGTTGTCAGCCAACCTGAGGAGGAAACTCCTGTTGAGCCGATAGACGAGTCTGTACCTCCAAGACGTTCCACTAGGGTGAGGAACACACCTGAATTTTATTATGGTTATCACATCACCACTGAAGGTGATACATTTATCAGTGATAGTACACTGATAGATTTGGATGAACCTAATAATTATAAGGAAGCCATGGTAGGCCCTGAGTCTGCGAAATGGAAGGAGGCTATGGACAACGAGATTAAGTCCATGTAAGACAATCAAGTTTGGAACTTGGTTGACAATGTATCAGGTCGTAAGACAGTTGGGTGCAAATGGATCTTCAAGAAGAAGACCGGCATGGATGGGAAAGTACACACTTATAAAGTGCGACTGGTTGCGAAGGGCTTTACTCAAACTCCGGGAGTTGACTATGATGAGACCTTCTCACCATTAGCTAAGATTAAGTCTACTAGAGTGTTGTTAGCCATAGCTGCATTTCATGACTATGAAATATGGCAAATGGATGTCAGAACCGCTTTCCTTAATGGGAAGTTGGCTGAGGATGTTTACATGACTCAGCCAGAGGGTTTTGTCGATCCAAAATACCCTAATAGAGTGTGTAAGCTTGAAAAATCCATTTATGGATTGAAAAAAGCATCTCGCAGGTGGAATCTTTGCTTTGATGAGAAAGTCAAAGAGTTTGGCTTTTCTAGGAGTGAGGATGAGTCTTGTGTGTATGTCAGGGCTAGTGGAAGCATAGTTAGCTTCTTGGTGTTGTATGTGGATGACATACTTCTCATAGGAAACGACATCCCAACTTTGCAGGAAGTTAAGGCCTGGCTTGGGAAGTGTTTTGCTATGAAGGACCTTGGGGAAGTTGCCTATATCCTAGGGATAAGGATATTGAGAGATCGGAGTAAGAGACTAATTGGACTTAGTCAAAGTACTTATGTGGATAAGGTACTGAAGAGGTTCAGTATGCAAGATTCCAAGAAAGGAGAATTACCAATCTAGAGTAATGCCAAGCTAAGTAAGACTCAGAGTCCGAGTACAGAGGCTGAGATAGCTTAAATGAGTCAGATACCATATGCTTCCGCTGTGGGCTCGATCATGTATGCTATGACTTGTACTCGCCCTGATGTAGCCTTTGCTTTGAGTATGGTCAGTAGATATCAAGGGAACCCTGGCAAGACACACTGGACAGCGGTAAAGAACATTCTCAAGTATTTGCGGAGGACTAAGGACTGGGTCCTTACCCTCGGAGGCAGTGATGACTTGCGAGTGGAAGGATATAGTGATGCTAGCTTTCAAACTGATAGGGATAATTTCCGCTCTCAGTCAGGCTGGGTCTTTATCCTAAATGGATGAGCCATTACTTGGAAAAGTTTCAAGCAGGAGACAGTAGTTGATTCGACTTGTGAATTAGAGTACATAGCAGCAAGCGAGGCAGCAGAAGAGGCGATATGGATGAAGAACTTCATCGGAGACCTTGGAGTTGTACCAGCTATAAAGGAGTCAATGGAAATTTTCTGTGACAGTGAAAGTGCGGTTGCTTTGGCGAAAGAACCAAGAGATCACGGGAGATCTAGGCACATTAACAGAAAATACCATTTCATCAGACATAGAATAGAAGAAGGACTCCTCGTGGCAAAGAGGGTATCATTAGATGAGAACCCGACAGATCCCCTCACGAAGGGACTGAGCAGGGTTAAGCATTTACAGCATGCAAGGCGCATTGGGCTGAATGATGATATTAGTTTCAATAATTAGATTCATGAAACTTGTAAAATGTAATTAACATTTGATGATAAATAAAAGTTGTTATTTATTTATGAGTAAGGTGTTACTATCTTGTGTTGATTGTTTACTATGTTTCAATTTTGCATGTTTTTACTTATAGAATAATTATGTTATGGTATATATCATATTATTCAAACCATCCACAGTCAGTCAAACTTTGGAAGCAAGTATTGATTTAAGACTGTCATGAATCTGGCTTGTATGATTTGTCTAAAGTGCTTTGGACAATGCAATGGTTGCTACAACATTCATGAGTACTCATAAGGGCTGAGTATTGGATTCAACCCACGCTCACTTGCATCACTTCATGGAATTTATCTCGAGTGATCGTGAGACGATAATATCATATAAATCTTCAATCCTAGAGATATGAGTTGTTGACTATGAGTTGGTTATTCATTGATTGTACGAAAACGCATTGGTAACTCGATGTTATAAAACGTGCCTTTGTGAGTAATTCAACAAGTAGTTAGTACAAGCATATCATTTGAAGTTTATCTGTTCCTTCTAGAAATAGAAGCGATATATTGGCCCCTCGATGATTTGGTTTTGACCTATGTACCGGGCCCGGTCAGAACCTAATTGATGTGTTCAATTTAGTTATATGTCGAAACAAATCGGAGACCGAGAAACAAATGTTGGACAATAAGTAAGACCATGTTCCATGTGTTTGTCCGGCTGATATCATGAGAGCAGAGGATTATATGGTCACTTATCTTAAATGGCGTATCATCATCATCTCAGTTCCGAGAGACTTTGAAAGAGCTACGATTGCTAGTCGGATTTTGAAGTCATATTTGCAAATATAGTTATTAGACTTATCCAAGTGGGAGACTGTTGGATATAGTGTCTAAGTCCATAACTTTATTTGGTATGTACTTGATCCGACCCAGCATGGTCCATTTTGGTTGCATGGCATTGCAATACTTGGATAGACTAAATGAGAGAATATAGCACTTATGGTTATTAATATATTAATAATAGTTTTATTTAATTAGTATTTGATCAAGTATTAATCTAGTATTAATTTGGTGATCAAAGTGAGACTAATTAAATATATAGGGTTGATTATGACAAGCATCAAATCTTTTATGGTGGATTAATAATCCATGGTTTATGGGTTATGGATGTAACCATTTGGAGCTCCATGGATAGTCCATGGGAGTTACAAACCCATGGGTCATGAGAAATGAAGAGTCATGACAATTAAGAGTATTCATGTGAAAACCCTAAATTGTGACACCACTATAAAGGGGACCCTTTGGCTAGTGAAATCGGACCTAGTAAGGTTACTAGAGAGGGCATAACCGATTTTGAGTGCTAGAAGTATTCTCTCAAGTTATTCCAAGTTTTGTGGTGTTGTGTGAAGCATTTGAGGCACAACATTTGGGGTGCTAGGCTCACAAAGTCTTGAAGGAATCCAAGCAACAACAAGGTATGTATTTCCACTAGTTTTTATGTTTCATATATTCCCCATGCCATGCTAGTTAGGAAATAACCTTGAAAAAGAAATTTGCATGTATATAGAGAAAACATAGATTCAAGGTTATTAGGGTTGCATGTACACTTAGGAAGTGTTAGAATGCTCAAAACCCATCAATATAAACATCTCATTCTCTCACTTAAGGGTCTCTATAGCCTCTCTTATCCAGAACACGAAACCCTAAGCCCCCATTTAAGCACATTCAAGCTTTCTTGCCATTTTGGGTGATTTGAAGGAAGAAGGAGGAAGGGAAACTTTGGTGGTTCAAGGATTGGCTTTAGATCCAGAGTTGGTGTGGCTTTTCAGAATCCTCTGAGGTAATAAGCCGACCTTATTGCATTTAGATATATCTTATGATTGAGATTTGGGCATTTTGAGTATGGAGGAGGTTTATTTCGAGTTTGGAGTTGATCTGAGGTTGCTACCTCAGATCTAGGCAATTAAGGATCCAGAAAGCCATAAAGTTAATGCAAATAAGTTGTTGGTGAAGCCCCTTGGTCACAAAACCTAGCCTTATAGTGTTTTAACCACATATCTCTTTGGTTTCACGTAAAGTTTGCAACTTTACGTGGGGAATAGACTTGGGAAGAGTGGATCTATGAGTTGGAGCCCCTACATGGCTCGAAAAGCCACCGTATGGATTAAGGACTGAAACGACTCGACGAGTCACATGGGTCGACTCGGCGAGTTGGATGAAGATGGGCATGGACTCGACGAGTTGGAAGAACAACTCGGCGAGTCTGTCGATGATTGCCATAGACTCGGCGAGTCTGTTCTTGGACTCGACGAGTCAGGTCGCAAAGCACTAACCCCCCATTCTGGTTAAGACTTAGATTGGTGAGTTTAGTGGGGACTCAGTGAGTTGGGCAGGATGGGACTCGGAGATCGTGGAACTCGACGAGTCGTCGGGGTGACTCAGCGAGTTGAGGCGTATTGGGTGAGTTTCTGAGCATAAGGACTCGACGAGTCAACGGGCTGACTCGGCGAGTAGGGTCAGCCAGGAAGGTTGACTTTGACCAGGACTTTGACTTTTTCAAGAATGGACTTAGTTGGCTTCTAGAGTTCTGTTTGGATCTAAATGTTATATGTATTGATATTGGTAGCTCGGGGAGCTAGTGGAGCAGCGGTTCAGAGAATTGTCGGTCAGCAACAAGAGGGTTATCAGCAAGTTCAGTAGTGCATGTGAGTTTCCCTTTGTGTGAATGGGTCTAAGGCCACAATGTCGGACCATGTAGTTATGAGTAGGAAGACCCGGGGGTTAGCCCTAGGCACTGTTTGCTAGTATGATATTCCGAACCAAGGTCCGATGTCGGGCGGGTGCCCAAGGAATGGTTTGCATGTTAGAGTATACTTGTTGTCTGTGTGATGCATGTATGTGCCTGGTGATGGGTTTTGGTCCTAAGAACATCCTATGTGCTCATACAAACCCTAATGCTTGGATCTAGGTTTCTCTATTGTACATGCATGTTATCCAAGACTATAAACCCTAATTCTAGCATTCAAATAATCATATTAACATGAGAATAGGTTTATAATTTTACCTTGATTGTTATGTAGCAATAACAGTCCCAAATCTCCTTGTATTGACTTCGGAAGGCTTAGAGTCACAAGTGTCACTCCTCTAATGGTTCACAAACACCATAAGCAAGAGGATGAAGAGGAGGGAGGATGGAGGCTGCCAAAATCGTGTGAAAACCCTAGCAAGATGCTTGTCCATGTTTTTGGTCCTTAAGGGATCTATATATAGTGAGGCAATTAGGGTTATCTAACAAGGAAACCCTAATTTGGATGCTTAAGCCCTAAGCAACCCATGGAGCCCTTTTCTCAAGGCCTTGGACGATTTCATATGGGCTTCCCCATAGAATTTGTCCACCTTATAATAAAAGGCAATCCATGGCCCAAATTGCAATTATCTTATAATTACAATTCCAGTCCCTTAAGTTTAATTAATCTCTTTTAGTCACAAAACTAATTTCCAATTAATTATTGACTAATATTAATTAAACAATATGATTTCTCCTTTAATATATTACTCTCATAATATATTAGTAAATCATATTTAATCCTTTCTCTCCATAATTCATCCTATCAAGTTGCTTTGGTAAAGGCAACCCAAAATGACCATGCACCATCGGGTCAAGTACATACCAAAATAGTTATGGACTTAGACACTAATCCAACAGTCTCCCACTTGGATAAGTCTAATAACTATTATGCGTATGACTTCAGATCCTGATCTGCAATCGTAGCTTTCCAAAGCCGCTGTCAACTCTGATCATATCAGATACGCGTGTCTTTAGATAAGGGATCATATATTCCTCCATTCTAGATATCATATGAGACATTATTTCTAATCATTCTCTTTGTACTATATCTCGATTCCCGATTTATGACGACTGACTAATTGAACAAATCAAATTAGCCCTAGCCCGGCCGAGCATTTACGTTTGTCATCACTAAATCATCGAGGGGCCCAAAGATATCGCTTTTATCCTGCTTTGGATAAAAAGGAACGGATAAACTTTGATACAATGCTTGCTTGCACTCACTCACCGAATCACACACAACAATATGTTTTATAACACCAAGTTACTAGTGCGTTACATATTATCAATGTGCAACCAATTTGCAAGATACAACTCACACATCTCGGTTTCAAGAATATAAGATGTCATCGTCTCACCAATCACTCGTGATACAATTCATGGAGTGATCCAAGTGAGCGCGGGTTTAATCCAATGCTCAAATCACATTCATAAGCACTCATGAACGTTGCAGCAAACATTTGCTTATGTCTAATGCTCTTTAGACAATCCACACACCAATTCATGACAGTCTTCATTTATATCTACTTCCAACATATGAACGACTGTGGCCCGTTCGAATAATTTGACTGTTCTTAACTAATTAAATTATTCAGGAAGTCAAAACATGCAAAGTGAAACACAAGAATAATACTAATCCCATATGGCCTCAAACCTTTGAGCATAAATAAAACACCTTTTATTTATCACCATATCGATTACTCATTATTTGTCGTTTCGGGTAATCAACTTCTTACTTGAATTATTACACTTGTCCCATGCTCCTAGCATGCACACAATGTTTACTTATGGTTCTTACTTTGTGAAATAGATCACATTGAAAACACTTCCAATCATTCTCATTTCACAACTCCAAATCCTTTTTCCATAAGTTAAAGAATATCAAATTCTTGTTACTTATAGAATATGCTAGATTCTAACATTTTATGCAATGATCCTTTCGTAATGTCACTGCACCAAAGTCACGAAGACTATTGCCAATGATATTACAAAGTCCTCTATCGGAGATTGTTACAAGACAATTCCTTAGATATGATGCCTCTCACTCAAAGTACATTCCTTTGAACATCCTTTTGCATAAAAGTTTCTAATCTAGTCATAGATTATCAATATTCAATTCCCAATATGGATACATTTCCATATTTTCCATATGACAACTTATTCTTAATAGAATCTTATCTATTCCTAATAATGTCGATATGGTCCATCCAATATGAAAACATTTCCATATCTTCCAATACTATACTTCCATCTACTCACAAACGACCAATCATCGTCGAACTTTGGATTGTCCTTTGATAGTTGTTTAATTATTTTAGCCAAAACCAATTCTTGTCCTTTTTCCCTCTAAATGTGCTAGACATTTGGAAAATTTTAGAATGGTCAAACATTAAAGCATTTGCAATCGATCCTATACCCGAAGCGTATGGGACACGACGTATAATGTTTTATTTGCTAAGTTCTTAAAATTCTAATTGTGAAGAGGAGTGTCGTAATCATAATCGAAATTTTAAGAACACACTATGTACCTTTGACTAAATTTTATTAACTTTCCACAACCTAAGCCTTTAGATTTGAAATGAAGCATAATATTCTCTCCCTTAATTATAGCAAAACAACTTTACAACCCTTACAACTTTGCAAGGTATAACTCTTGTTTTCTATAATTAATACTGCCAATGTGCCTTAATAATCATACAATCATAACATTTATGCTCCCACTATCATGATGATTATTATAAAACATAACACTTATGCTCCCACTAGCTTCGACATGTATTCATAAACATCTTAACTTTCAGAAAAACAATACCTATTGAGTTTCTTAAGTCCATGTTTCTAATACTTAGTGCTTTGATAATCTTTTATCAATGCTTCTTGAACTTATACACCTTTGCCTTAGATAGTTCATATGTGTGTCTAAACAATTAAGACTAATTGCCAAACCTCATAATTCAAATCATGGAAAGGGATACCGTAACCATAATCGAATTCGAGATTGCAATTTTACAATCACTATCTTCTTAAAATCTCTCTTAGTGAAAGCATTTCCTCACGATCATTTTCATGAAGGAGGAAATCTTATGACACTTAGATTTAGACGGTGTATGTGTTCCTATCCATGTGAATTTGTTAAAACCAAAGTTTACGACAAATTCAAACTCATATGGATCGAACTTTCTTAATCTCGATTTCTTGCCTTATGGTAGCACAGCTGCCCACCATGTCTTCCAAGTAGTCAAGCAACTCACCTTTTTCCTATCAATGTACTTTCCATTGATCAAGGTCCTTGCCTTTTATGCATTCAAATGAGAACTTATAGGACTCACATGCATAATTAACTCGATTGGATTGGCACAGAAACAAAATAATGTCAACACGATAGGTTGTAAACCTCAACTCGTGTGCTAGTGATGATCGATAAGGTTTATTTGATTTGTTCTTGAAACCTTTCAAGACCATTAAGACTCCCACTGACTCCTTGACATATAAGATTCTCTTGTCAATAAACATTTCTTGACAAACAAATATTCAAGAGTTAGTGTAGTTTTTATCAAACACTTCATAAATTGGTCCTAGTTGGTCTTTGTCTTAATCAAGACATCACAACTTTCCAAATTTGATGAATGTTATAGACCTTCTTAATAATTATCACTCATTGTCACAATCTTAACTCTAAGACTTGTCTTGAAACGAAGTATGATTGACTTCTTGATTTAACCATTTCTTCAATTCTTGATTCCTCTTCTTAGACATACAATTGTACTAAGACTCACTTAGAGGATCAATTGAGATATGGTTCTTAATCATTAAGACCTATCATAAAGCATAAAAGCTACTCTCCCTTCTTCTTAGAATGGAGAAACTTTTATCTTTCTTCCTACTTGATTCTTCTTATTCGTTCTGCTATTGATTTAATTTTTTTTCAATCAATTCAGAATTACACTTAATCTTGTAAGTATAATCATATTTACTAAACCTTTAGTAAATCATGACGAATGTCTTTGTTACTCTTATGGTAGACTTGATCAACATGCAACTTTGTGTATTCAATCTCCAAGTCCTTCACTTGACACTTTGTTAATGAATTAGTCTAATTTACAAATATGAAATTTCTCTTTCATCGTGCAACCAAGTTGCATGATTCCAAATTTCTGTCCAATTGAAACTTGGGCGATGAGAAACTCTCTCTATTTGGTAAATTCTCGACTTTCCATAAATAACATAATAAGAACCAAATCCATTATTGTTAATAATAGAAACATTTTAACATCAATTTTTCATAAGGATAAATAAATAAAATTTAAAATCAAAATTTATTTTATTGCGGAAAAAATTTGTCCTTACAATGCAACTCATTGAAAAACTTATGCTAATACATCTTTCTTAGAAATCTAATTTTAACTCTAAGTAGTAGCTCAAGAATCTAATCTTCGATAAATGCGATCGAAATCCATTCCTTCACGGTTAGATTCTGCTCACTTCTTCCCTTAAGCTTCCTTTCTTTTCTTCGATCCTACATATCATCAATTGTAATCTTATCACATTATGTATTAAGAATCTAGAATAGAAGCTTAAAAGAGTTAGTTAATGGATTTTACCTAAATTAGAGTCATACGTTTCGACTCTCCCATCTCTTAGATCTCTTAGGTAAATGGGGCAGCTTCGTCTCCAATGCCCTTTCTCTTGGCAATCAAAGCAAATTGACTCTTATGGAACATGACATGGAACTACTTCAGACATTGCCTTTCTCTTATGATCAAACTTTTCGATCATAGCATGTCTTTCGTTGCCATTGTCTATATCAATAGAGGTCTTGAAGGCAGATTCACCAATCAACTTTGCTTTTCTATTGTGCCAAACCATTGCTGATTCAGCAACAATAAGCATATAGGTGAGATTTATAAGGGTCACGTTGCGGTTCATCATATTGTACTCTCTTACGAACTCACTATAGGAAGTGACTGAAGAACCCAATCAACAGCCAGACAACGGATCCCATCATTCTTAACCTATCAATGTGTGACTTCATCCCTAGGACGTGTGCACACACCGACTTTCCTTCTTTATGTTTACTTGCCAAAAGGGATTGAGTGAGCTTGAACTTTTCAAGCCTTCGAACTTGTGGGTTAGGAAGAATAATTGGATGAGGTGGAGGAAGTGAAGCATGATTTCTTCTTCCTCGATCGAATCGTGGAATATCATCTTCATGTGGAATGCTTGTTCCACGGGATTTGGGAAGACCATAGTTGTCGAACTTTGACATCTACAAAACGGGAGAAAAACGAATTCAAGTTAGTTGATTGATTGAGTCCTTAGTAAAACACCCAAATAGAATACTAAGCCTAGGACCCAACACAATATTCTACAACTCGGGAGAGGGATGTCGTAACCCTAATTGAAGAATATTTGAAGGTAAGTGAATGACGATTCACTAATTTCCACCACGAAAAATGAAAAAGAAATTTAAGTTTTAAATCTATGAAAACTCCTAGATCCTTTGAGATTCATTGAACTTTCAATGGCATGTTTAAATCTCGACATGCCCTCTTGTTTGTGACTGGGATGCTGAGGATCACAAAGCGGGTGTGAATAACCATGCAAACTTACATGGTGCCCTCACATGTTACAGTCACCTATTCGATGTGCCGGTAAACCACACACGCTCCACCGAACTATGACGAACATTGAGTCACCCTTTGCTACCTTTGCTTAGAACCATTTAGTGTGCCGGTAAACCACACACGCTCCACTAACGTCTTTGCAAGGGCACAAAGTGTAATTTCATGGAATTGCATTAATTCACTTTTGCCTAAGTAACTAAGATTGGGAATTTTATGAAAACATTTAGTTACTTTTATACTTCAGTATACTTATAATGGAAGGTTTCATCCTATCCTACCCGTTCGGCTAACGACCCTCCACTAGTCAAGAGTGCGGTGGGTAAGAGTGGATACCCATTCAATCGCCATTTTATAGGCAATTTCCTTAAACACCCCTTATAGACTAGCTTCGTGAATGAGGCCTACTAACGGTAAGATTGACTTTTACTCATACATACATATATATATATATATATATATATATATATATATATATATATATATATAATGTTAGACTTTTAATGTTATATGTATAGTATAGGGTGTATCTTACACTTTTAAAATACTAAGTGGTCTAATTTAACAATTATACTTTTAATTCAATTAAATTGTAAACCTAAACTTTTATGGATTTATTAAACCTCTTTTAATTATACACCTTAATTAATTAATAAAACCATAAGGGTGTGATTTGAACTTTTTCAAAACATTACTAGGGTTTTAGAATTTAACATTCCTAATTAAACTTTTAATCAACTTTTAAATTCCAAAACTTGAGGGCAAGTTTTGAAACATTTCAACACATTAGGGTTTAGAATTTAAATATACATCAAAATTAAACCATTTAATCAAAATTTAAATTCCAAAACTTGAGGGCAAGTTTTGAAACCTTTTTCAAAACATTAGGGTTTTAACTATTTAAATTTCAAAACAACAAAACTTTTGGGTTCAAATTTAAACTATAAAACCTAAAGGGGAAAATATGAAACTTTTCATAACAACAAGGATCAAATAACAAATAATCTAAATTAACATTTAATTACATAATTATCCATATTTGATTTATTTAATGATTTATTGCAAAACAATTTATCAATTTAGTCAAAATAATTAATCAATTATCACATAAGGAAACAATTATCTTATTAATTGATAAATATCTTCAATTAGATCAAGAATATAGTCAAATATATCATAAAATCGGATTTATATTGATCTAATATGATACGGTAACTATCCATAAGCAAAAACAGCAAGAAATCGCGAAGATATCCCCATCTGACGAGTTGACTCGTCGAGTCAAGCTTAGACTCGTCGAGTCTGCATGGACTCGGCGAGTTCAGCTATGGACTCGGCGAGTCCAGCCTCCAGAACATCAAAAATCGATTTTTTTGAACACGTAATGCATCAATACAATTGAAACCAGTCTAGGCTCTGATACGACTCATGGGTTTTGGTCCTAAGAACATCCTATGTGCTCATACAAACCTTAATGCTTGGATCTAGGTTTCTCTATTGTACATGCATGTTATCCAAGACTATAAACCCTAATTCTAGCATTCAAATAATCATATTAACATTAGAATAGGTTTATAATGTTACCTTGATTGTTATGTAGCAATAACAATCCCAAATCTCCTTGTATTGACTTCGGAAGGCTTAGAGTCACAAGTGTCACTCCTCTAATGGTTCACAAACACCATAAGCAAGAGGATGAAGAGGAGGGAGGATGGAGGCTGCCAAAATCGTGTGAAAACCCTAGCAAGATGCTTGTCCATGTTTTTGGTCCTTAAGGGATCTATATATAGTGAGGCAATTAGGGTTATCTAACAAGGAAACCCTAATTTGGATGCTTAAGCCCTAAGCAACCCATGGAGCCCTTTTCTCAAGGCCTTGGACGATTTCATATGGGCTTCCCCATAGAATTTGTCCACCTTATAATAAAAGGCAATCCATGGCCCAAATTGCAATTATCTTATAATTACAATTCCAGTCCCTTAAGTTTAATTAATCTCTTTTAGTCACAAAACTAATTTCCAATTAATTATTGACTAATATTAATTAAACAATATGATTTCTCCTTTAATATATTACTCTCATAATATATTAGTAAATCATATTTAATCCTTTCTCTCCATAATTCATCCTATCAAGTTGCTTTGGTAAAGGCAACCCAAAATGACCATGCACCATCGGGTCAAGTACATACCAAAATAGTTATGGACTTAGACACTAATCCAACACCTGGTAGGAAGGTGAGGGCGGGTGAAGTCCCGTATCTCACCAATAACAGAGTATGGACGGTGTTCCATATCTCATTAGTAGCAGAGCAGGGGCGAGGCCCGAGACAGGCATGGAGTGAGTGTGGGCGTGGCCCGTATCTCGCTTATCATAACAGCTTGGACGAGGTTCCATGACTCACTAGTGACAACACAGGGGCGAGGCCTAAGGACAAGAATGCAGTAGGGTATGTTCGGTTATGTGTTATATGCTATTTTATACTATATGTGGTTAGTGGGCGAGGCCCAGAGACAGGCGGGGCCTAAAAGAAATAGATTTGTATCCGAGCGGGGCTCGAAGCCAGGCGGGGCCTGGAGCGGCGGGGTCGTTGTAGCGGGCAGGGCCCGAAGTAGCGGGCGTGGCCCAGTATATGCAGTATGTATGCCTTGTGATGGTACGGTATGTGGTAGGCTGGGGAACTCACTAAGCTTCGTGCTTATGGTTTTCAGTTTTGGTTTCAGGTACTTCCGGTAGCGGAGATAAGAGCTCGGTGTGATCGCATGTCACACACCATTGTTTAGTCAGCCTGGGATGTTTACTCTGATAATGAAAATATGTTTTGGAAATGATACTCTAAATTCATTTTATGACTTATGATATATTTTTATGAATATGGCTTTGTTAATGATTTAAAGAAAAGAAAATTGGTTCGAATTTTTGGGATGTTACAAGTTGGTATCAGAGTCTTGGTTTGAGGGATTCAGACATACTCTCGGGTGTGTCTAAACTCAAACTAAGGGATTGTTCTAAAAGTTTTCAAAATGAAAAGACGGTTTTTGTAAAAAAAAGAGTTTTTAGAAATGAAACAGTTTTAGAAAATGCGAAAAGAATTCAGAAAGAAAAGAATTTTGATAAGAGAAAAGGGTGTGGTGCATGCAATCAACCGAGCTCTAGTAAGTACCCCAAAATACCCCTACAAGATTATGTTATGATTATCAGTTAGTAGAACAACATGCTAGATTAGGACTAAGGATTTAGGGAGGATGCCTTATGTGCCTATTATATGTGTTTTGAGCTGCATGATAGTGCTGATTAGACAATAGTAGGATAGCCTGTTTAGGTTATGCCCGAGTTTATGAGCTTATGTTGCATGCCAATACAGATTCTTGATATGAGATTATGATTGCCTGAGTATGTTATGGTTAGATTTTCCCTTGTCTGAATGTTGCTTGCTTTGTGCATTGTGGGATTCTGAGTGATGGAAGTTAGCTATTAGGTGAATACGTCACGTCACATGTGATCATGGTTGAATAATCTCAGAGTACTGGATTTGGCCCTATTGTGCGGCTCTTGTCTGAGTCCAACCGTTGTAGGGACGAGTTTTTTTACTTGAAGGATTATCTGAGCCTCGTCACATGTGATGGTATTCAGATGATGGCTAATTGACATCACAAGGAAGCCTTCAGCAGCTGAGGGTTGGTCTGGGTGGAGTAAGAGGTTTCCCTAGGGTGAGCCTATGATGAGATAGTGCTAGGAGCAATAGTAGTAGAAAAGGGACCTGGTGGAGTCTAAGCAGTTCTCGAAGAAAGTACGGATAGATGTGGAAGATAGTTTGGGCCCGTACTACTGGAGGCAGAGGATCCGTACTCGATTCGAGAAAGGTCGAGATGAGACCGGGAAACTTGTAGTGTGTGTGTATGATCCCTCAGTAGTGATGAGTATTCTAATAGTTATCGCGATATGTTTTCAGCATGGTGACACTGCGAGAGAGACCAGTGGGCGGATCAGGCGCTGGAGAGGGATCAGGCTCGGGTTCTGGGGCCGAGCAGCTCGAGGAGCGGATGAGGGAGTTGATATCAACAGAGGTTAGGCACAGCATCCTAGATCAAACTACTGTGATCTTTGGCACGGTCAAGGAGGGTATACTGGAGATCTTGGATGAGAGGCTGGGAGCCTTTCGTACCGAGATAATGGCTTTGATGGGAGCGTGTACTATGACATTCCGAGAGTTTAGAGCTTGCGGAGCGCCAGATTATCATGGGGCTAGGGACCCCATCGCTAGCAGCAGGTGGTTGGCCGATGTTGCCAACGCATTCCGTACGAGCAGGTGTCCCGAGGGGGACAAGGTCAGACTCGCCTTCTGTCTTTTGAAGGACAGCACGAGGGATTAGTGGGAGGAGGTTGGTCATGCCATTTGTGATGATGTCGCGTTGAACGCGATGACATGGAGCGATTTATCGGCCAGGTTCAGGGCTGAGTTTTCACCGATTATTAAGGTGCAGCAGCTGGCACGTGAGTTTCAGGATTTAACGCAGACTACTGAGACTGTGGCGGAGATCAGCGCCAAGTTCAGGGAGAGGGCCCTCCTTGTTTCGCAGTATGTCGCGGACGAGGAGATAAAGAAGGCCCGATATCACGAGATGTTGAGGGATGACATCAGGCAGTTTGTGAGCAGGTCCAGCTGCAAAACGTTGGAAGACATGATCGCACGATCTAGAAAGAGATTGATTCGGAGCAGATCCGGAAGAGGAAGCCGGATGAGGTTCAGGTAGCCACAGGTTCGGGCAAAAGGCCCAAGGGGTCAGATTCGAGATCGAGGGATTACCAGAGCCGTGACCGATGCGGGAGGTGAGGCAGGACACACGAGGGTGCGTGTAGGAGTGGTAGTGGTGGAGATTCAGGCTGCTTCAAGTGCGGCCGAACTGGTCATCTTAGCAGGGATTGTGCTGCTACCACCACACAGGGATCATACCTGATATGTTTCCGTTGCAGTCAGCGGGGTCACAAGAAGGCCCAGTGCCCCAATTTGTTTTCGACAGGACGGGTGATAACACCTGCCCCTGCAACTCTGAGGATCACAGACGGCCGTCGGGGCCGAGCAAAGGCGCCTGCGGTAGGAAGCAGGGCTTTTTAGATGACTACCTTGGAGGCGCGAGCAACGCTGGACGTTGCAGGTATGTGTTTTCCGTTTTCTGCTTTCTTTGTTCATGATTATATTGTTATGGATCTGCATCCTTTGTGGTATAAGTATTTTAGAATTGAGCGGCTTGCTTGTGACTTAGTTATATGCCATCTGCATACCTTGGATAATAAAGTGGTAGTTAGGGGGTGGTGCCTTATGGAAGCAGGTTACTTAGGACGCAGCAACTATAGCATGCTTGTGTGGAACTCAGTAGTGACCCGCTGAATTCAGAAAGGTGTTATTGAGTGATGTATCAGTTATATCCATAGCTATGGCAAGCTTGGTTCTTCAGCAGATTGTTTGCGGTATAGCAGAGAAGATTGGGAATTCTTCTCAAGCATTGAGCATTAAGGTATAAGTAGGATCAAAGTGGGGGAGAACCCTCCGAGTGTTATGGGGTAAGAGCATGCAGATCGAGAATGAGTACACGACCTCGAAGAAGGAAAAGGAGTAGCACAACGATTGATGGGTTGAGGAGTTCAGCGTTGGGAGTTTGGGAGACTTCCCAACAGTTGGTTCATGTATTCGAGATGGTTAGTATCTGGTTAGGAATTCGGGTTGGAGGGTCGCCTGTAGGACTCGGGAAAGTTGGAATGAGGATTTTGAGAATGGTTAGCATGGGATGCTTTCGTGTTAGTAGTCAGTGGTATAGACAGCATGTAGAGCATGGTAGAGCGGCGGAAGAGCTGCAACATTTTTCGACAGCAGCAAGTGAGTATGGAAAGTGTTGTAAGACTACGGGTAAGTCGTAGCATTCCCTAGCAGCTTAGTTAGCGGAGTATGGGCGGAGGCTCGTATCTCCTAGTTAGCGGAGTTGGGGCGAGGCCCTTACCTCCTAGTGATCCAGGTAGGAATCAGGAATGAGTAGTGGATGAGAATGGTATGGAGCTTGCCTGCATAGCCCTAGAAAGGTGAGACCTTGGGAGAGGCCGCTATAGGATGTAGTTGGGTGAGACCCGTGGGCGAGGCCCGTATGAGAGTAGCAGTATAGGTGAGACCTGAGAGCAGGGTTGCTCAGTAGTGTAGTCGGGTGGGACCCGTGGGCGAGGCCCGTGAGTTTTAGTAGCACAGGAGGGACTTGGTAAGAACCTTAAGGTCGAGTTAGGGGGATCGAGGATCCCAGGACTTGTAGCCCCAGAGTGGCAGAGTAAAGGGGGTAGTATTAGGTAGCCTAAGTTTCCTCGGAAGTCGCTAGGAGCGACTAGAAGTTTGTGTTGGGGCTAGCGACCGGTGGGAGCCGGTAATCCAGATATTGATAGATCAGTAGGGACCAGGGTGGTCTCGGTTCATCCGGAAGGCAGATAAGGGACATCAGAAATTTTCAGTCAGTGACAATGATGGTAAGCAGACTATGGTGGAATTCAGTTAGTTGATCGACGGGTACTCAACACTAAGTTATAGTAGTGAGAAGTGTCCAGTGGACACTGGTGGTAATGACCCGTACTGGAAGTAGCGGGGGGGGGGGGGTAATGGAGTTGTTGAAGGATAGGACCTTCACAGTGACAGAGGAAGTAGTTGGTTATGGAACGTTGCCTTGGTGAGGCCAGAAAACGCACAAGGAAAAGGGGATGAACCCCTAGGGTATCCATCATAAGTACTCGGGGAGTACCATAAGGTTTGTTAGTTGAGTAAATGGTGTTCCCAGGATTGTCAGGGTTAGGGTTAACTCGATAATATTATCCGTAAGGATTAATGTTAGTCAGAATGATCGGGCGGAAGGCCAACGAAGGTAGTCAACGGATGTTAAGTCTACCAAGCAGAGTGTTGAAAGCAGATTGCAGGGCGATTGGCCGTAGAGAAACTTCGAGGACGAAGTTTAGTTTAAGTGGGGGAGAGTTGTAACACCCATAATCAGAAAGACCAAGAAAGGAAAGGAAAACCCTAAGTCAAGGGGGCCGACTCGTCGAGTCCAGGGTGGAACTCGACAAGTCCGAGCGGGATCCGGGTCGAGGAGTAAGTGACCGACTCGACGGGTCGGCAAGAGAACTCGGTGAGTCCGGTCCGAAGAGGAAAACCCTAAATCTGGGACTTTGTGCACTATATAAACATCTCATTCTCTCCCTTAGGGGTCTCTATAGCCTCTCTTATCCAAAACACGAAACCCTAAGCCCCCATTTTAGCACATTCAAGCTTTCTTGCCATTTTGGGTGATTTGAAGGAAGAAGGAGGAAGGGAACCTTTGGTGGTTCAAGGATTGGCTTTAGATCCAGAGTTGGTGTGGCTTTTCAGAATCCTCTGAGGTAATAAGCCGACCTTATTGCATTTAGATATATCTTATGATTAAGATTTGGGCATTTTGAGTATGAAGGAGGTTTATTTCGAGTTTGGAGTAGATCTGAGGTTGCTACCTCAGATCTAGGCAATTAAGGATCCAGAAAGCCATAAAGTTTATGCCAATAAGTTGTTGGTGAAGCCCCTTGGTCACAAAACCTAGCCCTGGAGTGTTTTAAGCCCATATCTCTTTGGTTTCACGTAAAGTTTGCAACTTTACATGGGGAATAGACTTGGGAAGAGTGGATCTATGAGTTGGAGCCCCTGCATGGTTCGAAAAGCCACTGTATGGATTAAGGACTGAAATGACTCGACGAGTCACATGGGTGGACTCAGCGAGTTGGATGAAGATGAGCATGGACTCGACGAGTTGGAAGAACAACTCGACGAGTCTATTGAAGATTGTCATAGACTCGGCGAGTCTGTTCTTGGACTCGACGAGTCAGGTCGTGAAGCACTAACCCCCCCCCCCCAAATTTTGGTTAAGACTTAGATTGGTGAGTTTAGTGGGGACTCAGTGAGTTGGGCATGATGGGACTCGGAGATCGTGGAACTCGACGAGTCGTCGGGGTGACTCGGCGAGTTGAGGCGTATTGGGTGAGTTTCTGAGTATAAGGACTCGACGAGTTCAATAAAATTAGATAGCAAAAAAAATGAAATTTTGTTCACCGGTCATAATGAGCATTTTAGATTTTTTTTTTTAACAAGTTTAGTGATTTTTAAAGCTTAAAAAAGACTTAAGTGATCGAATGAACATAATTTCAAAAGTTTAGTGACTAATTATAAATTTAACTCTTTTTCTACATATTATATGTGAACTTTTATACACAAATTTAATTATATTTATAATTAATTAATTATGTGCAAGAAAACTTCCCAACACTAAATTTATAAGAGAGATTTACAAATCTAGCAATTTCCTTTAATTATTTTACAAAAAATAGTCACTGAAACCACATACGAGGTTAATTCGAATGCTGTTCCATGTCTCGTCTGCTGTTTGATAGTTATTTTACCTAACTCACATGCTGTTTCATGTAATGGGTTGTTGTTTCGCAACCCATGAACCCATAATATATAAAGTACAAAAAAAATATTTTTGGTCATTTTTGAATATCTGAAATACAAATTTTTCTATGACGGAGGCTCCAACAACAATCAACTAGTGGTACTGTACTTATTTTTTTTTATCGTTATATATCATTTGGCGTAAAATTTAGTAATTGTGAGTTTTTTTTTTTTTTTTTTTTTTTTTTTTTTTTTTTTGAAAAAGTGGAAAAAAAGAACAAAACCATGGCAATTCCATTTGCACCATAAAAGTTGTTGATGTATGAAATGTGCATTAAAAACTTGTACATTGCAGATGACATGTCATATGCGGTTTTGTTCTTTTTTTTCTTTAGGTTTAGTTGCAGGTTTAAACATTGTTATGCGCTTCAGCTTGATTATATTTAATAGTTTCTATGATATTTGGATTGATTCGGCAAAATTCATGAACAAAACAATAGTTTAAGGATGAAACCGCAAGGAGAGGCCATACTTAATATGAATAAGAGATGTTATATTAGATTACAACATGTTTAAACATTTTTTTATCATGAATATAAAATACTAGAAAAAAGTGTTACTATAAAAGTCTCGTATCATACACTATAAGAAGTACTCAATCGTTTAGACATAAAAAAAAATCAAAACAAACGATGAGACGAAACAACAGATGACATATGGTCATCTGCGGTTTCGTTCTTCGATTCTCCAAGGATGAAAAACAAACGAAATAGTAGTTGAGATGGGAGGAAACTGTAGAATGTCTATGCCATCTGTGATTTTATGGGGGGGGGGGAAATGATTTTTTTATACAAAATATTTAAAGAAAAATGCTAGATTTGTAAATATGAGGCACAAAACAACATATGAGTTAATCTCGTATGCGGTTTCGGTGGTTATTTTTTGGCTGACAGCTAATTTGTGCTATTTTTTACAAAATAATTAAAAAAAGCTTAGATTTGTAAATATGTCCATTTATAAAGATTTACAACTCATATACCTACTTTTGACCTTGTTTCAACACCTATGAGCGTTGTATTGTATTAGGCAAGTCCTTAACACTTCGTCTTTTTATTTATACGTACAATCCATCGAAAGTGAATGATTTTGTCAACTTAATATCTTAACTGTTTACAAAATCTTTTTGATTATGTGAAAAATTCTTTATTATGTGTCCGAATAGATATTACTTTCTTGCCTTTGCTTGTGTTGTTTCCAATTTAGGTTCCTCTATCACAAAGTTTTTTTTGCGTTTGAAGTTTCTAGCTTTTAACTTTTGACAAAACGTTGTAGTTTAAACAAAAAACTTCGTTTGACAGTGCGAGCCTTTAGCTTTTAGTTTAAACAAAACGTTCCAGATCTAAAAAATAGTTCATTTAGCTTTTAACAAAACGTTACCGAGCTTTTGAAATCAATTTTCACAATTGCCCTTAAAAATATATTTATTTATTTTTGTATGTAATTTTATATATTGCCAAAGCTTTTAGCTACTTTTGCCAAACACTCATATAACAAATAAAAATTACAGCTTCCAGCTACCGGCTACCGGCTACACGTTACCAGCTTTCAACTAATAGCTCATTTTGCCAAACACCCTTCATGCTCTTGTAGTTATCATGTATCGTTATTCTAGAATCATGTTCAAAACATATAAAAACATTGATGATGATTTATAGATTTTTTTTGTATAATGTATAAAAGTATTAAGTTTAAATAAAATGAAAATAAATATAACTCGTTTTTAATGTGTATTTAGATGTATGTGATTGACAAAACCAGTCTGTAGCTTGTAACTGTCAGTTAATAGCAACTGTCAGTTAATAGCTGGTAACGGGTAACTGAAACTTTTATTTATTATATGTGTTTAGTAAAAGTAGTTGAAAGCTTTTAAAATATATAAAATTATATAAAAAGTCAATTGTTTAAAAAAGATAAATCTATAAATATATTTTTAAAGTTAATTCTGGAAATTGATAAAAAATGACAATAATTTTTTTTAAACGGGATGTGAAATAACTTTTACTTTTGATTTTTTTTTATTTAAACTAAAAGTTAACGTTCGTATTCCGAAACAATTTTTTTTAAATCGGGTTTTTATTAAAATTAAAAGCTATAAGTTCTCAAATGGTTAATACCAAACAATTACTAAGTCTATTAGTTCTGTTACTAAAAAAATAATATAAAACTATTATAGTAACATTTGTAATCATGTTTATTACAACAAATACAAAAAAAAAGTTCGTAGGCCTGTTCCACAATCTATTTTAATAGTAAAAATAAAATAAAAATTGCCAAACACATTTTTATTGTATTATTTAAAGGAATACTAAATGAGACCACAATGGACATCATGATGAAAAAGTGCCACCGACTACAAATTGAAAACAACTTCAACAAACGAAAAACTCAAAAAAAAGATAAATTATTAATCATCAAACAAAACCAAAACAAATTGATTCAATTAACTTGTTGCCTGAAAAAACAAGAAGATCAATAATGCAAAACATGAACATTATACTCAACAACTGCATCCCCTGTTTTCAAATCAAAAGTATGCGTACTCGCCTGAACATACCCTCTAGCAAACCGGAAAAGCCCACTTCCTCCGATCACCGGCATCTCTCTCACCTTATGAAACACCGGATTCCGCCCCAAAATCGTCAAAGTACTCCCGTTATACTTTCCTGTTGAAAACACAAAGTTCATCGCCATTAACAACCCAACTTCCTCCTGTGACGCCAGTCCATAGAACCCTTGTGCTCTCCCCAATAACTTGGAATCTGCCTCTGGTTTTTCCGTCAATGGATCGTCAATCATGTTAATCATACCGAATCCGGTTCCGATGGATCCCGTTTTGTTGTTGGCCGGCGGTTGCACGATGTTGACGACGGTCGGGTTGGGGCCACTGATGATATCGTGCCAGTAGAATCGGAAGTGGCTGAGTTTTTCTGATCGGAGCTTCATTGGGTTCCGTTTTACGGATTGCACGAAGGTGGAATCTGCTCCGGTGGTCGGAGATGTTTGTGAGAAGGCGATGAAGAGTGGAAGAAGGAAGCACAAGGAAATTTTGGCCATTGTGGAGAAAACGAATGATACGACAAAAGAGGTGTGTAGGTGAGGACCTAATTTATAATGCAATATCTACCCACTCTTTTTTCGATTAATCATTAAACTTATTGAAAAGAAACCTGTGAAGTCTATTTTAAATTAAATATAATATAGTAATCCAGTTAACTACTGGTAACATATTTAAAAGATTTTGTAACTTTATTTACAACATAAGTAATATAAAACATAGAGGTGTTTTTGATGCGATTTAGACTTAAAACTGCAAACTGCACTTCATATATATTGGTTCAAAAGTTTGTATGGATCAAATGGAAATTGCTTCATTAAAACTATTAAAACTATGTATCTTTTAATAATAATGGCTATAATGTTACATTGTGATTCCATTTTGATTCTCTTTCGACTCCCAAATTTTAGTCCGTGCTTATATTATACTTGACCAGGAAAGGTGAAGATGGAGACCAAATCAAAACTAGTGATGACATAGGTACGAGGAAATGAAGATGATGACCAAATCCATGAAAACCCAACTTTAGTCCATGGTTGTACTTGACAAAATATAGCGATTATCATTGTCCTTAATTTTTGTTAGAAATTTCCGAAAACTTTATAAATTATTTTCCTAATTTTTGTTTTACTAATTTTGATTTTGATGTTAGCTGTTATAATGGAATCTAAAATTGCACATGTGATCGATTTTACAAAAGATTATAACAATTATAATATAATCCAACAACAATACAGTCATCGAGAAATGGTGATCAAGAAGACGAACGGATGGTTGTTTGGGGTAGGGTATGAATGAGGTGGGAGTATGGATAGGGTCATAATTGGGCCTTTAACATTTAAATGTTATAGAACGAAATAAAAATCATTTTAAATGTAACTAAGTAAATATATAATAAAAATGATATAAAAATCATGAAATACATTGGTAAAATCATAAATGACCTAACCATACAGGAAATTGAAATCACAGTTGACCTTCCTCGTCAAGAAAAAAAATATGGGGTTTCTATGATTTTTTTTAAACATATGGACCATTTATATAATCATTTCTAAAATATAATTACAAACTTGACAAATATTATCTTTTAGAATAATCAAATGTCTACATCTTGGATGCATATTAGATTGCGGTGGACAATGGGTTCACCAGGCGATTGTTAGCGGCAAGTGTATTTTTAATTTTATACTAGTTTTGGGCATTTTTGAATTTTGATAATGGAGCAATATAGAAATCCAATGGATAGTAATATTTAACGTCCCTCATATAAAACAGATTTGATTCTTTGAATAAATTATTACAAAACATTTAAAGATTCAAACTACTGAAATTCCAATTCAACAAGACTTTAGACAAAAAACTTGATTATTTAGAAGTATACAAGAGATAATCATAATCCATATAGAGACAAATGCATACAATAAGTTTCTTAATTATCCTAAAACCAAAGTCATTTTTACTTTCATTTTTTTGACTATTTATTTATATCAATGCGTACTAAAGTAGTTTTTCTTACCTAAGTACATGTCTAAATAATATGTTAGGTCGGGATCACAGTGAGTCGCATAATGTTAGATATATTTCTAAAACAATATATAAACACATATTACTTATATATTAAAATAACCCTATGTCCCTATTCTTATGCAAATATTATTTATGGGAAAACGTATTGCATAATAAGGAAAACACTCTAACAAAGTCATTAAGTCAAGTTAGGGGCAAAATGGCCACATAATAAATGCAATGCATAATGTGAGCACTCATGCCCAAATCCTTCAGTCCTCTAACTTATAAGTCAATGTCACTTTTCCTTTAGGTGCCCTTTGCTTTATAAAGGATTCCTTGGTCTATATCCAAGGCTTCAACAATTAATTTGAGCTTCTTATTCGAGTTAGCAACAAACATACTAAGCTAAAAAGATCACCATTACATAAAAGCACTCTTGAAGAAGAATAAGTGCACGTATTACATTCATCCAAAAGATAAAGCATTAATCATAACCCAGAAACTAAAACCAAAATGATTAATCAACTTGTTGCCAGAGAAGGAAAAGCAACAAGATCAATAATGCAAAACATGAACATTATACTCAACAACTGCATCCCCTGTTTTCGTATCAAAAGTAATCGTACTCGCCTCAGCATACCCTCTAGCAAACCGGAAAAGCCCACTTCCTCCGATCACCGGCATCTCCCTCACCTTTTCAAAAATCGGATTCCGCCCCAAAATCGTCAAAGTACTCCCGTTATACTTCCCTGTCGAGAACACAAAGTTCATCGCCATTAACAACCCAATTTCCTCCTGTGACGCCTGTCCATAGAACCCTTGTGCTCTCCCCAATAACTTGGAATCTGCTTCTGGTTTTTCCGTCAATGGATCGTCGATCATCAAAATCGTACCGAAGTTGTTGGGTGTGGTTTTGTTGGCAGGCGGTTGCACGATTTTGACGACCGACGGATTGGGGCCAGTGGCGATATCGTGCCAGTAGAATCGGAAGTGGCTGAGTTTTTCCGATCGGAGCTTCATTGGGTTTCGTTTTATGGATTGCACGAAGGTGGTATCTGCTCCCGTGGTCGGAGATGTTTGTGAGAAGGCGATGAAGAGTGGAAGAAGGAAGCAAAAGAAAATTTTGGTCATGGTGGAAGATTCGTTTTGTGTGGAAAAAATGACAAAGAGGTCTCTCAATCAGCATTAAAGCAATATCTACCCCTGGTCACTACCCACCACCGTTTTGCTACTTTTGTATAAAACTAAAATTTGTTGGGTTAATCAAATCTTCATCACTACTCAGAGCAACGACAAGTCGACAACCCACTCTCACTTTCATTTTTTTTTTCCATTTTTTTTTATTCTTTTTCAATTCTTTCCCATTTATTCCTTATAAAGATATGAATATTATTACATCCATTTTTTTTTTTTGAACCGGCAAATATTATTAAGAAAAACCACCACCCTAGCAAGACGCTAGGAGGGGCAAAGAGTACAAGAAGAAGAAAATTTACATGCAAATAAAAGGGTTGATACACCAATCAATCCATTGAAAAGTACAATGTTTTCTCCTATATTTCTTCCATAGAAACACCGTGGATTTTACCAAGTCAACCACTTTGGCAGGGGAAGTTCTTGATTTTTTGAAGACCCAATCACACCTTGCCTTCCAAAGAAACCATGTAGTCCCATAACAAATACTAATTAAAGATCTCCTTTTCGTTTCACATGATCCCTACTGCGCTGTGAATGCCAACATCTCCTCAACGGATTCAAAGTGAATATTAGGGAGGTCACACCAGCTAAGCACCCATTCCCATACCCTTATAGCCATCGAGCATCGAAAGAGTACATGGGCTGTATCTTCTTCTGCATTCTCGCAATAAGAACAAATTGGGGAAGTGATCTGGATACCGCGTTTGAGGAGAGCACAAGCAGTTGGGATTCTTTCCAATTTTGCCCTCCACATGAAACAGGCGACCTTCAGTGGGATTTCATGAATCCATTTTAGTGTAGTCTCCACCGTAGGTAAGTTCCATTGATCAATTTTTATTCTAAGTCTATCAACGTGGAATACCCCATCACTAGCTAGGGTACACACCCACTTATCATTTCCCTGCACAGTTTGGAAATCACTAATTCTGGAAACAAGCAGGGCAATCTCACTAACCGCCTCCGAAGTTCTTGGTGCTGACTTCCAATCCAAGATCATGTCACCATTTTGTAGACGATCATTGATTTTACAGTGTTTGTTGCGTTCCAATTTGTATGCTTCAGGGAAGGATGTCTTTAGTGTCGAATCACCAATCCATCTACCGAGCCAAAACATGGTCTCATTTCCAGCTCCAATTTTTTTCACCATTAATTCTTCTATATCAATATCAAATAGTTTCAGTTCATCTTGTACTCTAGCAATCCAGTTCCAAATTCCAGGTATTGATTTTTTTAGAGATATGTTGTGCAGGCTTATTATAGAGATTATGGATCCCTTTAATAACCGTACACCATAAGCCTGAGCTATCGACCTTCAGCCGCCAAATCCACTTTGTGATTAGAGAGAGGTTGATCGCCTTGAGAGATCCCAACCCCAATCCGCCAATTTCTTTTGGAGCAGTCACCGACTTCCATGCCACCCAGTTAATCTTCTTCTGATCATCCGCACCTCCCCATAGGAATCTTCTTCTTATGCTTTCTAGTTTCTTGATAACACCTGTAGGAGCAACAAACAGTGAGAAATAAAAGGTGGGAAGGCTGCCGAGAACAACCTTCACAAGAGTTAGTCGACCCCCGAGGGATAGGGTCTTAGACTTCCAACGGTTCAGTCTGGATTGAAATCTCTCTATCACAGGTGCCTAGTGTATTTTGAATTTCATATTCGCCCCTACAGGCACATCGAGATAGGTGAATGGTAAGTCGGACGGCTTACACCCAAGCGGCTCCACTAAACTTGTTATTTCCTGTTTATCCACCCCAATTCCAAATACCCGTGACTTATTGAAATTCACTTTTAGCCCCCACGATACATGGAAGCAACGAAGAATTCTAGCGAGGTTATTTATGTTTTCCTCGCTCCATTCACCGACAAAGAGAACATCGTCTACGTAAAACAGGTGAGAGAGAGTAAGGTTACTATTGGGGATTCTCGTTCCTGTGAAAATACCTTTTGCACAAGCCTCCTTCATTACAATATTCAAACCCTCCATCGCAATTAGAAAGAGGAAGTGGGACAACGGGTCACCTTGCCTTATTCCACGCCCCATTTCAAATTCCCTAGTTGGCGATCCGTTAACTAGGACCGACAGTGTTGCAGATTTCAGGCAACTATGTATCCATCCCCTCCATTTTTCGCCAAAGCCCAATTGCCTTTAAACATGGTCAAGATACTCCCAATTGACCGAATCGAAAGCTTTATTAAAGTCTACCTTAAAGAGTAGCATTTTTTCTTTTGATTTTTTTGCCCACGAGTACATTTCATTGATTATTAGTGGGCCTTCAAGAATGTTACGCCCTTCTATAAATGTCGAATGAACATTCCCAATACACTCGCCAATGACCTTTTTCAGCCTAATAGATAAAACTTTTGAAATTATCTTATACATGCTACCAATTAGACTTATTGGTCTATAGTCCCTGATTGTGAGCGGGTCCTTTATCTTTGGAACAAGGGTGATAAATGAAGCATTACAGCCCTTATTAATGACTCCATAGCTTTTAAAGTATCTAACTGTGTTCACTATATCATGCTTCATTAACTCCCAATTTCTCTTAAGGAATTTAAAGGAAAATCCATCCGATCCGGGACTTTTGTCACTTCCACATGACCAAATTGCCTCTTTTATCTCCTCAACTGTGAATGGGGCTTCAAGGTTTGAGCTTGCCAATGGATCCAAGACACAAAATCTGGAACTAATGAACTTTGGTCTGGATGGCCACCTTTCTCGGAATTTCTCTTGATAGAAGTTAAAGATCTCAACTTTTATTCTTTCAGGGTTTGTGGTCCATTGATCGGCGATAAGCAGCCCGACGATCCTGTTCTTTTTTTGTTGTTGTTAATAAAGCCATGGAAGAAGGAAGTGTTTTCATCCCGTCAATTGCCCATTTAATTTTCGCCCGCTGTTTGATGTCGCATGTCATGAACCTCTCCATTTCCACCAATTTTTGGAATCCTACCTTTCTTTCATTAATCTCTTCTTCTGAAAGTAGTCGATCCTCTGCTAGGAGATCGATCTCATGTATTCTTCTTTTAATTTCCTGCATTTCTTTCACCTCCTTGGGGTGATCTGTGGCCCGCCAGCCCCTTATCCTATTTTTTAAAAATTTCATTTTGGCCATCATATACATATCCGGAGCTCCATAGCCCTCAAATTCCTTCCAGGCATTTTTAACAACTTCTTCAAAACCTTCTCGGTCGATCCAGGAGTTGAACAATCGGAACGGGGGTTTTCCAAAGTCCGCGAAGGATGTTTGAAGGGTTATCGGGCAATGGTCTGACAGCTCCCTAGGCAGGGCAGTGGTTGAAGTAAATGGAAAGGTATTGACAAAGTTATTACATACCAGAAATCTATCGAGTTTGCTGAGTTTGTTGAGAGAGTTATAGCAGTAGGTGTATCTACTCCCCCCCATTCTGATATCTTGAAGGCCTGCTTCTGAGATGAATTTGTTGAAGTAAAACGCAGAGGAACCACAAAAATGAGAATTAAGACGCTCCTCTCTTCTTCTAACTGTGTTGAAATCTCCAAACAAAATCAATGTTCCTTGCCTCTCCCTTCTAATCTGTAGCAGCTCATCCTATAATCTTTTCTTTTCATCCAGGTCATGAGGACCATATATATTTGCCAATATCGTGTTACCTGGAATTCCCTCCCAATCACCAATTGTTATCAAGAACCGGCTTGATTTTATAATTTCGTGAACCTCAAAGATGTTTACATCCCACATGCTCAACAGTCCGCCCGATCTTCCTGACGATTGCATTGCCGAAAAGCCAAACTCCTCTGAGTCCCAACACCCACGAACATCAATTGCTTCAGTGTTTGTAATTTGAGTTTCTTGCACTCCCAGGAATGAGATCCTATTTTGGACCTTAAGTCTTTTAACCCATCTGACTTTATGAGCCTCGCTGATCCCTTTTACATTCAGACTTAGGCAATTCATTGCAACTCACGGTGCCCACCTTCATCTCCCATGGATTCCCGAAGAATAGGGTCATCGGGGTTGATGTCGAAACCCAGTTCTTTTCATATCTCGGCTGTTTTTACAAGTTCAGATCGTCGGAGGTTTTGGGGGTATTCATCTATGATCTCTGCCTGCTGTATAGGAGGGATATTGAGGTCAATTTGATTTTCTATTGGTGAGTCAGGTGGGGATTCCGGCAGTGGGACAGTATGTGGCATTGGATCTATATCACCCATTTCAATCACTGGACTAATACTAGGAGTTGTATCTAACACTCTTCTCCTTTTCCCATTGGACCTTCCCACTATGAAAGTATGGGCTTCATTGCATATAGTTGGAGATGGAAAAGGCCCAAAACAGCCAAGTGGGGGAAGGCCGTTACCAGGCCCATCATGTATTGACTTTGACTTTGGCGAACTAGGGTCCAACTGGCATGCATCGTTCCCGTGGCTGGGTTGTTCCATCGTACCGTTAGTCATTTGAAACTCCATATTCCGAGGTGTCGCTTCAGCTTCTTCCCTCGATACTTTCGTTTGAACCGTCGCTTCACAACGAGTCTCTTCGGCTTCCATCTCCGTCCTGGTAGGTTCACTCGCCAGAACCCTAGATTTTCCCGATTCTTGATCATCCAATTCATTGTTTTCCGGCCATATCTCCCCTTCTTCCCTTTCATCATTTTGCTCTGCCATCTCCTCTTCTGCTACCGTCATTTCATTGCCGTCTTCAGGAGGATCGAATTTGAATGGAAACCAATCTTCGTCAAATTCGATGATGCCAAGTTTGTAGACTTTACCTTCAAACGTCGCTTGTATTTCATCGTTAATTCGAGTCCTCCTGGAGGTTAGTAGTCCGATCTTAGCATGGGATAGATCCACTCTGTGAGGAATGTCTTCAAATGGTGCTATCGTCTTCCCAAACCCATCAGTGATAGACCGAAAATTACGTTGCCCCCACAGGTGTAGTGGAAGCCCCGTAACTCGAATCCATGCAACACGTTCTTCATGTGAATCGACTTGATCTTCCCACCGCACCCACTTTAGATATTCCTTCCACTTAAGTTCATCAAACATGAATTCCTTAGCAGCTATGGAGTGATCGAACAACATTAGGACTCTTAAGCCTCCAATGTATTTCACCTCAGCACATGTCTCCCCCTTAGCCAGGAGGAGTTTTGGAAGATTGCCCAGGTGTTCTAGCGATGTTGCTTCTCCAACTAGTGATATTTTTTGCAACCAACTAGGTGTGGCCGGTTCAGGATGGAGGATGACGGGTACCGGAAGTGGTGGACCAGGGGGATATGTTTGTACTGCATTTACCGATTTCAATATGTCGGCATACGACCGATGGTCCCTTAGAATAGCCCCTGTTTTTATTCCATGGTTTTGGGCTATGGCTGTCTGTTCAACATTGATCCTCCTATATTGCTCGCTTTGGGTTTGATTCCTTACTGATACCTTTCTCTCATGTAGGGCGATATTGACTGCAAGTATATTTCCTCCAACTTTCACAGCGTCTAATCTTCTTTCTAGCTCTTTAGCATTGCCAACCCCTCTGTATCTAATGAACGCATAGTACTGTTTATTCTTCCCCAGCTTTTGCCCCATGTATACATCTGAAAGTTTCCCATATTTCTCGAATATTTTCCATAGCTCTCCTTTCTTTGCTTCCTTTGGCACGTTCGTAGCGAAATACGTGGTTTCTTGGTTGATCGCCGGCCTCTGTTTCCGACGAGCTACTTTCCAGCCGCTCATAACGTCCTTTCAATTGTACTCGAGACACGACAGATGTTTGTTACTTTATTATTTAATGTCGGGTCACTTCTGTTTTTATTACATCCAGTTATACTATTCATTTTTCTTAAAGAACTTTGTGATGTTGGTTTTAGTCCATCTATTTATATATTTATATATTTTTAATTTATTTTTACTTACCAATTGTAATTTAAATGTTATATTCAATACTTATTATATTTTGCTATATTTTAAATTAAATTAATTAATTATAAATATAAAGTTTGTTTTTTGTTTATCAAATTATAAAAAGTTAAATACATATTGAAATTAAAAAAAACAATAACGTATTTTACAAAAAGTTTATAAGTGTGTTATAAATATAAATTTGTTTGTTTATTGTTATTGTAATGAAAAAAATATAGATTATATACTTGTTTGTGTTATAAATATAATCTTGTTCGACAATCTATATAAAGTCGGAAGAATGGAATGTAGTAGTAGGAATATACTTTTTTGTGTAAAAAATGGGGTAAGAAATGGAGCAGGGTTGAAGATGAAACATTATTTACCCCATTTTTTATTTTATTTTTAGGGAAAAAAAATAGAAATGAGTTGAAGATGGTCTAAGATGGTTTTTATTTTCATCTTAAATATGTAAAATGTTTTTAGTTTTTTTTTCTCATATCTTAGCATATAAGTCGTGGACAAAAATTATTTTTCTATATCTTCAGTTTTTATAAAATAAATTGTTTGCTTTTTAAAATCTGTGGTGTGGAGGGGTGATAGTGATGGAGTTGGTGTTAATGGTGGTGGAGGCGATGATGGTAGTGATGGTGAATGCAGTAGTAGTGGCGATGACAGTAACGACGACGACAATGGTGGTTGTGAAAAAGGAAATATCACCTTGGCGTTAGAAATTTAAAAAATGTCTTCCAAAATCAGAATGTATATTTTTGTCTTTTGGAAAACGAGTTCAAAAAGATTTCTTTTTATGTTTTTTGTCTTCTAAAAAACAAATCGTTATTTTCAAAAATATTGTAATGTCCGCAAATTCGGGTTAGATATTTAAAATATAAAAAGTAATAATTATTCTTCATACGTTTTATGAGCGATAAATAGATGTTTTTAATAGAAGATAATTTTTTTATAAATAATTTTGATGAGAGTTGTAGTAGTCGTGATGATGATTTTGGAGATGTATAGAACGCTCGAATTTGACTTCGTATGAAGAAGTTATGATTCGTCAAAGTTTTGCATTCAGCCCGATACGGCAAAGTATTTCGTAAAATATGAATCAGAGATAGGTTGTTTATTAGCCTATGTAATCTAAACGAAAGTCATTGTAATCATAAAAGAGAAAGCGTACGTATAGTGAACGTCAAATTCTGACTTCATATAAGGAAGTTATGATTTTTCAAAGTTTCAGTGCAACCGTGTGTACACAAAAATAAAAATTCAAATCGGTTTATTGTTAGCCGAAATAATCTAAACGATAGTAATCATAAAGGATACTACACGAAAATAAAAATTCAAATCGGTTCATAGTGATCATAAAGGATACTGCACGTAATCTCCGACGAGATGAACTCCCTCGTTTGGTTATCAAGCTGCCCGAATCCAAAACCTGAGCCTGAACCCTCCCCAACAACGGAACTGCCCACTGGCCTGCCTCACAATACCACCATACTGAAAATAGACCATAAAAACTATCAGAATATGCATCAATACACACATCAGGGAAAATCACAACTCCACAAGCTCCCTGGCTTCATTGCATCCATCCTTGAATCGAGTGTAGATCCTCTACTTCCAGTAGTATGAGGCCATACTACCTTCCACATCTATCCGTACTTTCCTCAAGAAGTGCGTTAACTCAGCCAAGTTGCTATATAACCAACAGTTTCCTCACCGATATGGCTCCCAACACTAATTCTCATCCTAGGTTTTCCTAGGGCAAACTCCACACCACTCTCTGCCATCAGATGTAGAAGGAACTCACACTAACTTCCTCGAACTAGCTCATGAATACAATTACATATTGCAAAAACTAGATAATGCTTCGAATGAGAGTTCTCACACTGCAACGATTGACTCAAACAAAAGCTGCGCAATAGAGCTAAACCTAACCCTCTAAAATTGATTAGTTTCCATAATATGTAACTTAGCATATTCGCTTACTAATTAGTTGAAGCTAGCTAAAACTCCTAAAAGCACAAAGCAAGCAACATTCGATCATCAAGTAATTAGAACAAAACATAACCTAATCAGGCCATCCTATTACTGACTGATCAGTACTACCATGCAAATCTATAAGCTCGTAAAGCAGGCATACAAAGGCATCTCTGCTAGATCCTTGGCCCTAATATACCATGCGACTCACAAATTTACAATTCAAAACATACCATAAACATGTATGGGTAATTTGGGATAACTTACTTGAGCTCGGTTGATTGCATGCACTACACCCTTTTTCTATTTTAGAAATCCTTTTTATAAAATGTTTTTCTTTTGAAAAATTTTCTACCAAGTTCTTAGTTTGAGTTCAGTCACACCTAGGAGTGTGCCCGAATCCCTAAAACCAAGGCTCTGATACTAACTAGTAACATCCAGAAATATGGTCCCAAAAATTTCATTTTCTTATAATAGATAAAATAGTATTTTTCAAATATCAATCATTCATCACAACAAAACCAATGTATCAAGTGTTATCAAAATTAGAGTAAATGTCAAATGGGGAACTCCAATGGTGTGTACGACGCAGTCACCTCGAGCTCTTCCCCATGGAATTGGAAGTACCTGGAACATAAAATGGAAACCGTAAGCACAAATCTTAGCGAGTTCCCTCAAACTACCATATACCATACATAAAATAAACATATAGTGGGCCCTGCCCTGTCATCGGGCTCTGCCCGGCATGGAGCCCTACTCGGTAATAGATCGGGCCCCCCCATCATACATATAACATATATTAAATAAACACATACACATGCAATAGTCACATAGATACATATCATACAAATAGTCATCAGGCCCCGCCCAATATCGGGCCTTACCCCAGAAAGCATATCAACGCAAACACATGCAAGAGTCACGAAGACAACTAGCATGCTGACATAATATAAACATAGGCCGACATTGGTTCCTTTGACTCGCTAAACCTAGTGAGGGAAAGTCACCTCGAAAAGCTGAATCTCACAGAAGGAAATCTCTAGTTGCTGCCCCGACGACTCCTTGGGCTATCAGTACAAAATAACATCCAATCAAAATCTAATAATCCATCTTAGGGTAAAATGACCATTTTACCCCTGGCCTAATTTGTTTCATGACTAAGGTCCAAAACCATAACATAAAAGGTCCATCACTAGATAGTTTTCCAAAGCCCACCAATGGCCCACTTATGGCCCAACTTTCCAAATTAGGACCAAACTCCTCTAATGGGCTTTACCCTAAAGCCGATACATATAATAGCCAAAAACTTGATTTAAGATGGACTACTAAAGCCTAAAGCAACAGGGTCTAAGAAAATGGCCCAAGGGAAGCCCGTTGATGGAACGAACGCTAGGAGTTCATCACTAGCCAATAGATCGCGAACCTTAGCTAGAATGTTGGGTGTTCCTCGAACCAACGTTGGGTATTCGCACGCTGACTTCCAAAAATGATTATTAAGCACTTAATGCCTAAATCCACAAATCCATAAACTAGATCCAAGTTCTAAAGAACATCTAGAACCATAAAGTCACTGACTTGGTGGCTTTGTATGCCCCAAAAGGTCCCAACTTCAAGATATAGCATTCAACTTCCATAAAAGGGGCTTAATCTCACGCATGGGGCTTATAAAACTCTAAAGATGCAATTTTTAAGGATCTAGAACTTCAAAAACGCCAAGAGGAGCAACTCAAAGCTTCTGGAGTGGTCACAAACGACAAGATCTCAACCATGAGGCAAAAAGGGCTAAAAATCCGTAAAGGCTTAGATCTATGCTTCTAATGAGCAAGGTTAGAGCTTTATACCTTAAATGAGCTGGAAATGGAGCAAAGAACCAAGATCTATAAGCTCATACTTGAACCACCACCTTGCGGCAAGCTTCTCTTCCTTGACTGAGCTTCAAATACACACCAAAACACACACAATGAGCTTAAAACACCTCTTGGAGGCTCTAGGGTTTCGAGTTTAGGGTTAGGGGATATGGAGGCTGGAAATAAGGCCAACACCTGGGACTTATGGTGTTTAAATAGGTCTTAAACCGTAAAAGTTAGGGTTTGAGCTCCATGCGTAAATTCCCTGCATTCCTCCAGGGGAACGCCCAACATTTGAGCTCCTCCACCAAAAGTCCAAACTTGGAAAGAATGGTCCCTCCTCTCCCACAAACTTGCAAAACTAGGCCAAAAATCAATAACTTAAAATATAAAGGACCAAAAATGAATAATACTTGGATCGGCCGTTACAAATTATAGATGGGTTATGTAAGATTTATCTAAGTTAACACAATTATGGTCACAATTACGTTCTCTAGCACAGCTGAATTTGTTACTTTTATTACTTATCTAAGATGTGATCAATCCTAACTCTAGCAATTTAATGGTCAATGAATCACTAAATAATAAAGTTCATGTAATTTAATGTTCACTAAGCTACACTTAACTTGAATTAAAGCAACAAGTCATGTACTTTAACATGCTAGGTAATGATAATCAAGCACAAGCACAAAACCAACTTATAAAATCCATAAATTAATAAACTAAGCCATAGATTCAAGGTTTCATCTAGCTAAACGAAAGAAAACGAGTTTAGCTACTCACGACTGAAAACAAAAACACAAGCTCAAAAGAAATCGACATAACTAAAATAAATCAAACTGATGTGATGATTTGTTCTCAATTTCTTTATCTTCAAGTAATTTCTCCCTCAAAGATATATTTTGTGCACTTGTCTGACATCTACAATAGAATATCGCAGACTATATTTCCTGCTAAAAACCCTCTAAATCGATAATGCAAAGGATTTTATATAGATTTGCAAAAGAAGTGGACCACGATGTGAAATAGGGTCTCACGTCATGACTTCGATAAAAACCCGTGTCGAGCAAGGATTCTGACTTCCCGCATAGTAATCTTCTAGAATACCCTCTTCACGTCGTGGCCTTGAGTTGTTACATCGCGATCTTGGCTTTTCCCTGGAATTTTCTTCTTTTAATCTCTAATCCTCCAAAGTTCCAGTGCTTGTCATTTATGGTCCATATTCTTCACGAGTGTCTTTACCGACTTCAAAATACAATTTAATTCATTAAGTATCACATATCTTTGCAATTAACTAAAATATTAGTTAAAATCTATTAGAATATTACCTAAAAATGTGTATAAATATGGCAATATCAAAATACCCCACACTTATCTTTTGCTTGCCCCAAAGAAAAACTAATTAATTTAAGTTAAACTTTCATTACTAGTATCACATAAGACAATCCATTTTGAACTCAGCCATTATATCAAGACATCAATGCACATATTTGTGTCTAAGGCTCCTTAAAACTTCTCAATACTAAATACTCGCAATCCTTATGAACCTTCACCCCTTAGTTTATACGAAAATCATTTCTGCAACCCTCCGAATCCATCATCAGAAATATTTCTTAACCTCATGGTATGTTTGGTTAAGCTACCTAAGCATACATAATCTAGAAAGAATTACAATTTTTGATACCACAATGGAGCTCTTTGGAATTCTTCACTTCTTTGATAATTGCTTCTTTGATTTATTTGAATTCACCACCTTTTTGTTTGATTTTTTGTATCTTCAACTTTTGATTCTTCAAAATTTTTGATCTTCATAATTTTCATACTTTGATAGCTCCAAAATTTTTACAATTTTTTCACAATCTCTCTCTCTCTCTCTCTCTCTCTCTCTCTCTCTCTCTCTCTCTCTTAAACATCTCACTTTTTTTGCTCAAATCCTACATGGTCAAGCAATGGAGCTTAACTTCAACTTTTATTGGTTAGAGGTATTAGTCTAAGTGCAATGACTATATAAGCTCTCCTGGATAGATTTCAGGTACACACTGCAAAACTTATTATGTCATATAAACTACCGGATTATCTTTCATATCTCATGGTTTTTCACTAAAACTTGGGAAATCACAAATATACTATAACATATGTTGGCTAGCTCGCATTGGATCATCCCACGCAACACTAAAAACTTAAGTTTTTTTAATTTTCATTAGATTTAATTTTTAGATTATTATTTCAAATCTATTTTTAAATTTTTTTAATCTTTTGAATTTTCTAGCAATTTTATATTTCGACCCCTACCCCACACTTATTTCATACAATGCCCTCATTGTATGCATAAATTAATTTAATAGCAATAAAAGTGAGAAAAAGGAACATACTCTCCTAGGGTAGTAGTGACGAGTTCAAATTTTGCACACGTGTGGAAAACCTGAACACCTTGAGGATGTGCCAGCAAGATGTCAATGAGAAACTTCCATCTTCAAAAAGTGGGGTGCATAAGATCTTCAAATCAAAACATATCAATATGGGAAAGCATAGGCCACATTGTAAGGTTGAAAGAGTAGAATAAAAATGCCATTTTTTTTACTAACCACGACGTGATAATAGTGAGTCACGACGTGGTGTCGATGTAAATTGAATTCTGAATTGTGATGGCTTCGAGGTCACAACGTGGTGAGTAAAAGTCACGTCATGAAAACTGGGTGCATCAAAAAGCAGTTTTGCAATACTTCTTCCATTCAAGTGATGTGCAATTGAACTTCTTAATGGATTAAGACTCTTATTAAAACTCTTATGTTTATGTAATCCTCTCTTTCTCTAATTTTTCGCACACAAAATACACCCCACACTTATTAAAAATTATGGGATTCGAATCCTAACTCTAAAACACATGGCTTCTCTCGCTTTCTCTATTCTCTCATTTTTCACTCTCGATATTCTAATGAATTTGCAACAAAACAAACATTTGGTGGAAAATTGAAAACAACTATCACACAATTTGGGTACAAGTTTTAAAACATACCAAATACAAATAAAAACTCACAAAATAAAATAAAACACACCAAAATAATTAAGAAAAATGACTAAAAATAAAAATGATAAATATCAATCATCTTCTTCATCATCTCTCGCACCACTAGTCCCGACTCCATCTCCCTATCTCGACCATAGCTCTTCCCATGTAGGAATATAAGGATAATGAGGTGGCATTGTAGGCGGTTTCTCAATGCTAAGGTGTGAAAAAAACACATCAATTGCTTGATTGTGATAATTGATACCCCCACAGAGATTATCCAGATATGTACAAACCTATCTTTGGAATGGGTCGGTTGGTAACCCACCCTCAAATTATTGAGGTGGTTGTTGTTGTTGGCCCCTTTCTTTATGTGATCTTACATTCCTCCTTCCTCTTTGCCTCGATTTCTCCCCCTGTTGACCAATTTGTTCCTCATCATCTTCAGGGAATATGACATATCCCCACCAACATTCAACACCACTCGCATAAGACCCAAAAATTGAGTCGTCAATTTTGAGTCCTTGAAACGTGTTAGATTCCGAATAAAGTTAGGACTCAAAATCCCATATGAACAAGTGAGTCGAGTAACCAAATGTCCACCAGTAATAGGACTACCGGGCCGAGAATTTACCGCCTTCGTCCCTAAAAATCTTGCTAATATGTATGAAAGATCACAAAAAACTCCCAGCGTGATGATGCTCCAAAGATAGAATAAATTTTGGAAAGGAACCTTGTCACCATGATATTTGTGGTTTATGGTGAAGGTGATCAAGCGATGCAAGAACCGATGGATGGGTGATCGAATCTGTCCTTCACAAGAATTCCACAAACTACACTCGTGACTGGAAATGGATCTCCAAAATTGCACGTCAAGCAATCCCATGGTGAAGTCTCGAACACAACCTTGTAAAAATAAGATAAAATGTGGTGATTGTGTTTCCTTTTCTGTGTATAACCCCATTCCCAAAGCAAGCTCACACATGCTACATTCTCGATAGACACCTCCCAATCTAAATGCAAGCGCCCGGTTGAAAGTCGGGTCGATCGTCTGTTCTTCAAAACTAATTATGGCAAAGAATTCAATGGAGAACTCTCGATAAACCGGTTCTTGAATGGAAAATAAATTACACCACCCATTGCATTGGATATTAAACCTGTCTCCTACATATAGCTTTGTCCAATATCACTCCAATTCCGTCACCATTCCAACCCCACTTAGCCAAGAACAATCAATCACGGGTGCTAACGCGAACTCCGGATTATATAACCATCCCAATTTATTTGAATAGTTGTTGAGCATGGATTGCGAAATATTTTTGGGGAATCGATATAGTGGATGTATACTTTGAACATCAATATGATCTTGTTCTTCAGGAATTGCATGCCTTGGTCTCATGGTACCTGAAAAATTAATAGCAAGCAAAATGCACAGAACCACTAAACAGTTAAGCAATTAAAACAAAACAGAAAACTGAATACCCAGTTTTCACGTCGTGGTCACGAAGACCATGTCGTGAAGTCTGAATGAACTCAATCTGTTCATCGGTCATTCTCATGTCAAATCGAACTCAAATCTATGTTTAGAGTTTGTTTAGGCTGCTATTCCAAGGCTTTTTAATATAAATGCATTAACAATTTCATTTGAAAATCGACTCAATTTTTCATTTTGTTTCAATAACAAACCCTAATTTCTAATTAATAAAAATATAGGAAATTAAAGGTTACGTAACTCAAAACAAATACCTTTTGATGATAATGACGTAATATAGAAATAGGAAAACCAAGATTGTGGCCATAATCAAAGCGTGGGGGAGCAGTGCTGAGTTCACGACATAATGTTGAAAAGAAAGTGTTTAAAGACAGTGACTGATGTTCCGAACAAATGCATCCGTGACTTTGAGTGTACCATGTCGTGCCATTGCACTAGGCCAACTCTATGGGTTGTTGCTATTGGGCTAAATTGTTTAGTCAATATTCTTTTTCCTTTTATTTAATTTATGAAAATCATTATCATTTTATTTTAAAAAAATGTTGTCCATAAAAATATTTTTCTTTTACGATAAGGACCCCACACTTTATTTTGAAAATATATGGAGAGTGACAAAGAAAATTTATCCTAAAAATGCAAAAAAAAAAAAAAAATGCAAACTGAGCACAGGTTGCCTCCCGAGAAGTGCTTCTTTTTTAATGGAGTCCTAAGTTGGACTTTGTATTCCCTAGGTGGTATTGTTTGGAGGTACGATCTCCATATGCACCTTCTGTTCCCTCCACCTTTCTTGTACGTTTGCACCCTTCTTAAGTAGGCTTTTTTAGAATTTTCTTTCTTCATTTTAGAATCGCCTTCCTCATGCTTACGTTTTCGCCCCTTTATTCTTCACAAGAAATCTAGGTTTTCCTTTTTCCTTTTGTAGCTCCTTATCTTCCCCGTCCTCTTTATCCAAATTTAGCTTGCTCAAGTCTTGTGTAATTTCTTCTTCTTCATCACTTGATACCAAACTCTCTTCACTTTCTTCACTCACTAGAGACTTTGGAGTTTTAAAAGCAAAGACCTCAAAAACTTTGAAATTGAAGATCTTGGCTTAGTATGCTTGACTTGTTCTCTTGTTTGAATTTCTTCTTCCATCAATTTCTCTAACTCCTCAAGCTCGTTTTATTCATCCATAATGAAAACTTCATTTTGAGCACAATCCTTCTTGAATCCGTCTTCCACTCCAAATGTTGTTTCATAATTCCCCACTCGCAATGTAAGCTTTGACTCGTGAATATCCACCAAGGTTCGTGTGGTATTAAGTAAAGGGAATCCATTGATACTTGGGACATCTTTATCCTCCTTCATGTCTAGCCTCACAAAATCGATTGGAAAAATAAAATTTTCAATTTTTACCAAAATGTCCTCAACTATGCCTCGAGACCGAACGATTGGCGATATGAATTGTCATTTCGGTAGCCTTCAATTCTGGAAGGTTGAGCTTTTGGTAAAATGAATATGGCATCAAATTGATACTCGCTCTAGAATCGACAAAAAGCATATCTCTTCATGTGTTTTTCTGAATTCACATGAAAGTGTAAGGCGTCCAGGATCTCCCATATTTTTTTGTATTCCCTCCATAATGACCATGGAACTTTGCTCACTAAGGACTACCTTGGAGGTATTCTCTAGTTTTTGCGAGTGTCAAGTAAGTCTTGAATAAATTTGGCATATTTGGGAACTTTTTCTAAGGATTCAATAAAAGGTGTATTGACCGGAATACCCTTTACTTGCGTCATAAACTTGACATGCTCTTGTATAATGGGTGAACTCTGGCTCGAGAAGGAAATGGTAAAGGAGGTTGATAAGGTCAAGCACCAAATTTTTTTTGTATGCCCAGACTGAGACCACGTCGTGAGGATTGAAGCCTCACATCGTGATGACGGTGTTTCAACAACATTTTTTTCTTTGATTTTCGTCCGCTTTGGCTATGATTTGGGCTGCTTGTCTCTTCTTCCAAGGCCTCTAAGAACTCAGAAATATTGTCTTCTTCAGTAGTGATGGCCATGACATGTGCTGGCGGTTTATTATCAGGATTTTTAAGCGGTAACCGCTCGTTAACCAATGTAGTTAATTGCTCGGGTTGAGCTTCAATATTTTTGATGGATGCTTGATTATTTCTTATGGTAGCATCAGCTATATCGTGATGTTTTTCGGAAGCTTCCATGAATCTATGAAGCATTGACTCCAAGTCCACTTTTTTCTCGGGTAAAAGCTCCAGCCGGTTTGCCTATACTTTTTTTTTTTTTGTTTTTTATACTCATCATAAGGCAACCATTCCTTCTTCAGATTCCTCCAATCCTTATCATAGCGGTCTCCACTTGAGTAGTAAACTCGAGCCTTCCTATTCCCGTTTTCGTCCAAATGACAATCTTTTGTCAAACGTGGACCATTGCAATTTTCACAACCCACACGTAAAGCGTGTATAGATTAATCCATCTTAGTCATTCTTCTATCCATGCTACTTAACATTGCCAATACCGCCGCCATATCTTCCGAAGCACCATTCCTGATCCCTTTAGCTCCATCATTACGAGGGTTGTGATATTCTCATGAATGCTTTGAAAACTCTTCAATTAGTTCTTTAATTTCAGCGGGATTCTTCTCTATTAAAGGTCCTTGAGAATCAAGGAGTTTCCTTGTCGTGACGTTCACCCCATAGTAGAAAATCGAGACTTCTTGTTGCTCGTTTAGATCATTTTGTGGACAATTTCTTATTAACCCTTTGTATCGCTCCCAAGCCTCGTACAAAGACTCACCCACTTGTTGCTCAAAATTAGCTATGGCTTTCTTGAGCTTCGAAACTTTTGATAGTGGGCAAAATTGTTGGAGAAATTCTTCATGAATCTATGAACATGTGGTGATTGAACCTCATGAAAGTGCCTTCAACGAATCTGTTGTTGCTCCTTTAAAATTAACTGGAAGTTTTCTTAACAAGATAGTCTCTCGAGGTACATTAGGAATGTTGAAGTAGACAACAATGTCATGGACTTCATCGAGGTGCTTATATGCATCTTCATGGTGTTGTCCGAAAAATAGAATATCCTTTAGTGTGGAAAGGATATGTCCCTTAAGCTCGAAGGTAGCAGTAGCGGGAATTGTGGGTTGCACAAGTCCTGGACCGGTATCCTCTCGTATTCTTTTTTTGTATACCTCCATCGTCATGTCAGCAATGTTCGTCATGATGATTTTTGGCTCACTTTTTCGGGTTCACTACTTCTATTGGTTTTTGTGTCGGGCTTGTAACTAGCTTCATTTTTGTTAGGGGTTCTTTCAAAGCTATCGAACGTGCTATCATTTTTTGGAATTTTGCTTGATCCTCCTACGTTCTTGTCCTTCTTTTAATGGAAAGATGACTCTGGATCTTTAAATGGTGGTGTCAATGGTGTGTTTAATCCACGGGTCATATACTACTGACACAAAAACAAAAAATAAAAATATAAAAATGAACAACAACTAACTAAAAAGTCCTACTGAACGATTACCATGATGTGGTAATAGTGCCGCCTCGTGTTAGATCAAAACAAGTCGACAAAACGAAAAATAAAAAAATTAATATCACCGGGATCACGTCGTAAGAAGGGCCTTCACATCATGAAGTCGATGTTTTTGAGAAAAAGAAATTAAACTTTGCAGAAATTAACTTTTTGTGGTTTTTACCCTACAAAAAGGATTGATTAACCTAAAACAATTAAATAAAAACTAAAATAGCCGTTCCCTAGCAATGACGCCAAAAACTTTGATGTTTCGTAATATTACACCTATTAGTTTTACTAACTATCTAACTAACTATTACGACTAAGGCAGTAGACCTTCTCGCAAATAATATAATACAAACAGTCCGGTATCAAACTTAAGGAACGAAATTAATTTTTTTAACCTAACCACTAGCAGATTAATCTAAAAACAAGCAAAAGTTAAAAGGGTTTTATCTGATTTTTCATGTTTAGAAAATTTAAGCTCTTAACTAACGGTTTTAATCAATATATTAAAAATATTTTCGTTTAGTTCGAATACATTTCATTTCTATGGTTAGTTACTAATTATGGATTATAAAATTTGGTTACCAATTATTATGTAATTATCAATTTAAGTCCAAATTTACTAATATTTTGACCAATTTATAAACTGCCATGTATGGTCATACACAAGCAAACATAAAATTAGTTATTAATTATAGATGGGCTATGTAAGAGTTATCTAAGCTAACACAATTATGGTCACAATTATGTTCTCTAGCACAACTAAATTTGTTACTTTTATTACTTATTTAAGATGTGGTCAATCCTAGCTCTTGCAATTTAACAGTCACCGAATCACTAGGTAATCAAGTTCATGTAATTTAATGGTCACTAAGCTACACTTAACTTGAATTAAAGCAACAAGTCATATACTTTAACATGCTAGGTAATGATAATCAACACAAGCACAAAACGAACTTATAAAATCCATAAATTAATAAACTAAGCTATAGATTCAAGGTTTCATCTAACTAAACGAAAGCAAACGAGTTTAGCTACTCATGACTGAAAACAAAAACACAAGTTCAAAAGAAATCGACATGACTAAAATAAATCAAACCAATGTGATGATTTGTTCTTCAATTTCTTTATCTTCAAGCAATTTCTCCTTCAAAGATATGTTTTTTGCACTTCTTTGACCTCTAAAATCAAATATCTCAAACTATCTCTCCTCCCAAAATCCCTCTAAATCGATAATAAAAAATGAGTTTATACAGATTTGCAAAAGAAGTGGCTCACGACGCAAAATAGGGTCTCACGTCGTGAACTAGATAAAAATTTGTATCGAGCAAGGATTCTGACTTCCCGCTTATTAATCTTCTAGAATACCCTCTTCACGTCGTGGCCTTGAGTTGTCACGTTGTGTTCTTGGTTTTTCGCTGGAATTTTCTTCTTTTAAGCTCCAATCCTCCAAAGTTCGAATGCTTGTGATTTCTAGTCCATATTCTTCAAGAGTGTCTTTATTAGCTGCAAAATACAATTTAATTCAATAATTATCACGTATCTTTGCAATTAACCAAAGTATTAGTTAAAATGTATTGAAATATTGCCTAAAAATGTGTATAAATATGGTAATATGATTTCCATTCATCAAGCTTGCACATCCAAGAGGAAAAGTGGGACAAAACCTAGATTTATCCTCATAAAACAATAAAGGAGGAATATTTGATACTAATAATGGTACAAAAACAATGTAAGATGATGATGATGAGTCCTTGCAAGCCTCAACACACATCCCCTTCTTCTTTTTCTTTTCTCCTTCTGCCTGATGGGTGTTAGGCATAATAAAACAACTTTAAAACTCTTAAATGTGCATGCAACCTAAAATAAGATCTATGTTTTCACTATTGAACCTATAACTAAGAACATCAAAATAAGAACCCTAAAAAGCCTAGGTAATTTTCGAAAAACACAAGAAAGGGTTTAGGATTATATACCTTCTTGTTATTGTAGTAAATAACAATTATCCTTGAGTTATAGAACCTTTGGAAGCAAGCACCAAAAATATCGTGCCTCTAGTGGTTACACCCAAGCTAGCAAGAAGGAGATTATGGAGAGAGGAGAAGGGAGAGCATAATTTTGGTCAAGCCTTGGGAAGGAAGTGATGGCCAAAAATCATAGCCTAGGAGTCCTTATATAGTATAACTAGGAAACCCTGGATAACCCTGATTTGAATTAAATAATAATAATTCAAATTCGGTAATTATCTAGCTTTCTAATTATCTATATGGGATAATCTAGAAACCCTAGATTATCTCCCCTTGAAACCGTCCACCCACCCTCCTGGTGGAAGGTTTTGGAGCCTTTTGTTCAACTATTGAACAACTACACTTTAAATCCTACACTTTTAGTTAATTCTATTAAACCCAAAATTATTTCCAGTTAATTTCTAATTAATTATTAATTAAATATTACTATTTCTAATTAATATATTATTCTCATAATATATTAATAAATTATTTATTTCAATTTATTAATCAAATAAAAAATCAACCACTCTCTCTAAAAATCATCATCTCCAATTGCTAGGTTTGAGGGCAACTCAAAAGGAATGTGTTACTATCAATTCAAGTTTACACCAATTATATGCTATGGAGTTAGACACCTAATCCAACATTCTACCACTTGGATAAGTCTGTAACTATGATTACTAGTATAACTTCCGAATCGATCAGCAAATTGTAGCTTCCAAAAGCCGTTGTCGAACTGTGACCCATTCAGTTAGGTGTCCTAAGATAAGTGATCATATAGTCCTTCGTTCTGCAAGATATCATTCGGACATGAGACATGGAACATATTCAATCTCATTGTCAAATACTTTGTTTCCCAACTTCTGATTTGTAATGACATAAACTTCTAATCGAACACATCAATTTAGTCATGGCCTGGCCCGACACTATAGGTCAATACCAAATCACCGAGGAGCCTAAAGATATCGCTTTTCCTGTTAGGGAAAAAGAAATGAATAAACTTTGACTTATATTATTGCACCATTTACTCATCAAATTATGCACACCAATACGTTTTAGAACATCAAGTTACTGATGTGTTTACGTATCATTAATGTATAATTGACTTATATATCTCCGATTTAAGATTATAAGATATTATCATCTCAGAATTACTCGTGATTAATTCCATGAAGTAATTATCTGAGCGTGGGTTTATCCAATACTTAAATCTCCATTTCTAAGTACTCATGAACATTGTAGCAATACTATCATTATGTCTAAAACACTTTAGACAATCTACAATTCAATTCACGATAATATTAATTCATTACTTACTTCCAAAAGTACGAATGACTGTGAATTTTGAATATTCAAATTATTCGTGAAGTAAAACATGCAAAAAATGAAACACAACAATAAACAATTGAAAAAAGGTAGTAAACAAACTCCTACATAGTTCTTTATTATTTAATCACCAAAATTCAATTACATTTACATTTCTACAAGTTTCAAACTAGCTATCTAACTAGTAAAACTAATATCATCTCTCAAACCAATGCTCTTGGCATGTTGAATGGGTTTAGCCCTACTCCGATGCTTTGTAAGTCGATTTACAAGATTCTCTTCAGAGGATACCCTCTTTACTACGAGGCGACCTTTTTCTACTCTTTGTCCGATGAAATTGTATTTTCTGTTGATATGTATTGATCTGCCATGATCTTTTGGCTCCTTTGTTAAGGGAACTGCTCCTTCATTATCACAAAAAATTCTATTGGCTCCTTGATGGTTGGCACAACTCTAAGATCTCCGATGAAGTTCTTCAACCAAACAAGGGGTGTTTGCGGTCCGGTTTTTTCGGTTTTTAGGTCAAACCAAAGCCAAACTGTTACTAACGGTTTTTGTCAAGCAAAACCTGAAGCCGAACCGTTGAAAATTTAAAACCGAACCAAACCAAACCGTTACTAACGGTTTGACTCCGGTTTGGTTTCACGGTTTGGGCTTTTTAGGCCCATTTTAGTCGAGTGACTTGGCGACATGGCGTGGTGTGACAATTGGAAACGAGAGAAACGGATCCTTTGCATCTTTGCGAATTGCGTACTCGATTAGGGTAAGCTGAAACGAATAAGTGAATCATGAATTCATAATTGCTTGGTGGTGGACTATCAATTTGGGCATCATTTACCAATTACCAGATCACAAAAGAAACTACAATTGGGATGTAATAATTAAATATTGTGGGTTTTAAAGTTTATTATTTGTATATAAAAATTAATATATAATACAAAAAAATACATATACATATAAAAAATTAGTTAATATATATACAAATTCGGTCCGGTTTTTATACAGTTTGAAATCTTAAAAACCGTAAGCCAAACCATTCAATACGGTTTGAAAACATATGGATCTTTACTCATTTCTGCTATCTACGCATTGGTACTTGGCCTCTGAGTCTTACTCAGTTTGGTATTACTTTTGATGGGCAGTTCTCCGTTTTTGGAATTTTCCACAGTAAAACGTTTTAGCACCTTTTCCAAGTATGTACTTTGACTAAGTCCAAATAGTCTTTTACTCCTGTCTATTAGAATTCTTATCCCCATAATATAGTCAGCCTCTCCTAAATCCTTCATAGCAAAACACTTTCCAAGCCAAGACTTAACATTTTGCAAAGTTGGAATGTCGTTTCCTATAAGAAGTATGTTATCAACATACAATACTAGGAAGGTTACTATACTCCCACTAGCTTTGACATATACATAAAACTCATCTTCACTTCTAGAGAAACAAACTCTTTGACCTTCTCGTCGAAACAAAGATTCCATCTGTGAGAAGTTTGTTTCAACTCATAGATGGATTTCTCTAGCTTGCACACTCTATTGAGAAATTTTGCATCAGCAAAACCCTCTATCCGAGTCATGTAAACATCCTTAACCAACTTTCCATTAAGGAAAGTGGTTTTAACATCTATCTGCCAAATTTCATAGTCATGAATTTACTTTAAAAAAAAAGAAATAAAACCTTAATATTTAGTTTAAAAAAAAACTCAAACTGATATTTAATTTAAAAAATCAAAAACAAAAACAAAAAGGAAAAGAAAAAACCCTACTATCTTTAAGCATGTAGTAAACATATTTAAAAAAAAAAAGAAAAAAAACTAAAAAAAAAGAGAAAAATAACGAAAAAAAACAAAAAAAAAAAAAACAAAAAAAATCAAAAAAGCAAAAAGAATATAAAAACATTAAAACCGAGCATATATCTATTTAAAAAAATTGAATTTAAAAAAAAAAACGAAATCAATGAAAAAGAAAAAAAAAAAAACTCATTGAAATGAAATTTCATGGACTTTCGTCGCACATGAATATTCCATCGGGTTCGTATTAAGTTTCATACACGTGTGTTGCGTGCGAACGCGTCACGACCAATTAAATGTGTTTGACGTTTGTGCCATTGACGAAATGATTAGTGGAGAATAGTTCTCGCGGTTCCTACCAATTTTTGGGTTCTTACCGAACTCATACCCATACGTACAATAAGTTTCTTAATTATCCTAAGAACAAAATCATTTTTACTTGCATTTGTTTGACTATTTATTTATATCAATGCGAACTAGGGTAGTTTTTCTTACCTAAGGACGTGTCTAAATACTAATATGTTAGGTTGTGATCATTGTGTTAGATATATTTCAAAAACAATATATAAACACATATTACTTATATATTAAAATAACCCTATTTCTTATGCAAATATTATTTATGGGAAGCGTATTGCATAATAAGGAAAACATTCTAACGGTGTTGTTTGTTTTGAAAGCGGTTAAATGTCTTTTGTCTTTTTCAAGTTTGCGGAAGAAGACGTGCACTTACGAAAATTCTACCAACCAGAAAAAAAAAAGTAATCAAAAAGTAATTTTATAGAAAAACGAATAGACCAAAGTTAGAGGCAAAATGGCCGCATAATAAATGCAATGCATAATGTGAGGACTCATGCCCAAATCCGTCGGTCCTCTAACTTATAAGTCAATGTCACTTTTCCTTTAGGTGCCCTTTGCTTTATAAAGAATTCCTTGGTCTATATCCAAGGCTTCAACAATTAATTTGAGCTTCTTATTCGAGTTAGCAACAAACACACTAAGCTAAAAAGATCACCATTACATAAAATTATTCTAGCACTCTTGAAGAAGAATATTACATTTATCCAAAAGATAAAGCATTGATCATAACCCACAACGATTAATCAACTTATTGCTGGAGAAGGAAAAACAACAAGATCAATAATGCATAACATGAACATTATACTCAACAACTGCATCCCCTGTTTTCATATCAGAAGTAACCGTACTCGCCTGAACATACCCTCTAGCAAACCGGAAAAGCCCACTTCCTCCGATCACCGGCATCTCTCTCACCTTTTCAAAAATCGGATTCCGCCCCAAAATCGTCAAAGTACTCCCGTTATACTTCCCTGTCGAGAACACAAAGTTCATCGCCATTAACAACCCAACTTCCTCCTGTGACGCCTGTCCATAGAACCCTTGTGCTCTCCCCAATAACTTCGAATCTGCTTCTGGTTTTTCCGTCAATGGATCGTCGATCATCAAAATCGCACCGAATTTGTTAGGTGTGGTTTTGTTGGCAGGCGGTTGCACGATGTTGATGGCCGTCGGGTTGGGGCCGCTAATGATATCGTGCCAGTAGAATCGGAGGTGGCTGAGTTTTTCAGCTCGAAGCTTCATTGGGTTCCGTTTTATGGATTGCACGAAGGTGGGATCTGCTCCGGTGGTCGGAGCTGTTTGTGAGAAGGCGATGAAGAGTGGAAGAAGGAAGCAGAAGAAAAATGTGGTCATGGTGGAAGATTCGTTTTGTGGGGAAAAAATGACACAAAGGTTTCTCAATCAGCCTAATTTTATAAAGCAATATCTACCCCTGGTAACTACCCACCACATTTTTGTTGCTTTTGTATAAAACTAAAATTTGTTGGATTAATCAAATCTTAGTTATTAAGGTGTGTATTTTCATCTTAAATACGTAAAATGCTTTTAGTTTTTCTCATATCTTAGCATAGTTAGATGTGGACAAAAATTATTTTTCTGCATCCTCAATTTTTATAAATAAATGGTTTGTTTTTTAAACATGAGGTGTGGAAGTGGTGAAAACGATGGATGTGTTGGTGTTGGTGATGACGGCAGTGGTGGTGTTATTGTTAATGGTGGTGTTGTTGTTAATGGTGGCAGAGAAGACTGTGGTGGTAACGACAACAGTAGCAATGGCGATAGCAGTGATTGTGACGACAATGGGGGTTGTGAAAAAGGAAATATATATTTTTGTCTTTTAAAATCTCTCTCTCTCTCTCTCTCTCTTATATATATATATATATATATATATATATATATATATATATATATATATATATATATATATATATATATTTGTCTTTTGGAAAAAGAATTCAATAAGAATTTTTATTTTATTTTATGGTTTTTGTCTTCTAAAAATCAAATCGTCGTTTTCTAAGATATCTTTTCACCCGTAGACATAAAAGGTTCAAAAGACATTTTATATAAAAAAAACATAACAAACACAATCTAATATATAACTTAATTTCATTTTTGTGTGTGTGTTAACATATGTAAATTCTAATTTGACATATAACTTGGTAAACTAGTGTAGATACTAATTACATGTGTGAAATCAAAGTAATTCACTACAATACCATATTTGAGGTTATATGCAAAACATACACTATTTTCGTATGAAACTTAACAAAATCATCGCACCTAGATGATGGCGACAACAACAATCTTGTTTTAATGTCTTTTCTTACATACAACTAGATGTGATTATTACAAGAAATGAATATTTGCATTTTTATCCCTTAATAGCATTATACTTTCATTTGTATCACATAATACATTATGTGATACAAATGAAACTATGATGTTGTTAAGGGATAAAAAGACAGATATGATGCTATTATGGTATAAAAACGAAATATGAATTATGATGCTACATTACACAAATTCAAAAACAAAAACAACAACAGTTGCACGGGTAAATAGGACAATTCCATTGAACAATTGAATTTGCAATGTAACATAATAAAAACATTACAATAGTAATGAAATGTCGAACATGGAAAAATATTTGTGGGTGTTTTTAGAAATGAAAGGGGAAATGTGGTAAGTCGATTATACAATTGGAGTAATTTGAGGTTTACATAAATCTTAAATAATTATGTTATTTAAGAACCGCAAAATCATAAAACTAACCCCACATATACTCTATAATGTTAAAAATAAACAGTTTATAAAGTAGAATGCTATTACATTATGCATATTCTGTAAAGTTGCATTGTTTAATTTCATTTATTAAATGCAGAATAAAAAAGAAAGATACAATGCAAAATTATGACTTAGTATAAAGTAGTTTTTATGAGAGGAACAAAATAAACAAATTTGTTGCAATTTGTGTATTTTATTAAAACATACATATAAAATACAATAAAATCAGAAAATTCTATTATATTGGAATAAATAGAAAGCTAATATGTTCTATAAAGAGAATATGTGTTATAAAGTTGATTTTTTATTTGCTTTTTTGTGTTTTTAGTTAAAAGATGTATAAATTGAAGGGCAAATCAGGAACATGTAGCAAAACCAATTTATTATGACAAAAATTGAAAAAAAATCACCCCTTTAATGTTTCCATAAAACAAATATTTGTTGGATTAATTAATAGGACCATTCTACAAAAGAATAAGAAAAGTAAATTATTATAATGGTAAAATTTTTGTATTTCTGAATAATGTAGTAGTTATCATGGTGGTGACATTTTAATAATAAAAGTAGTTATATAAGTGACAAATATATGAAAAAAACTTGAAAACAAAAACGAAATGCAATTTTCACCATAATAATCCTAATAACTCCATAATTCAAGCCCAATAAAAATGATGTTAAATAGTTCCAACCACCAAAGCAAATCAAACCAACACAAAGAAAAAACCAAAGTTGAAAATAATTTTAAAAGGGATAATGCACTTAAAATATCCAATTGGTTTTAAATGCTTAAAGATGCATTTATTTCTCTATTTTTGGAATCAAAAGTTCCATCTTGCCATGTCCTGAAAAGCCATCATCCATGATTGTTGAACGCACTTTTGTCGATCGCATTGCTCGTGGGTCATCAACATCGTAAACTTCAGAAAGATTGCGCTTTAGCTCTGCATTAGGAGCTACAACTTCAAAAAAATGGTGTTTGGCCAACGGACTTGTCGCTGTGATTTTCTCAACATTAGAGGCCGGAATGATATTATCTCCCGTGAATGATATTGCATCCTTTTTTAAGTACATAGAATATGCTAATTAAGTAGTAATGCAAATGAAGTTAAATATAAATGTAAAATAAATAGCACCTTCAAATTGGTAGTTTCTTGAGATGTGACTTCAAATGTTGCGGTGTTGAAAGAGTCAGAATCAACATGTTGCAAATAAGGACATAACAAGAATTGCTTAAACAATATAAATATTATAGGGATTAAATAAATTGTGCAAAATTGATACCTGGTCAATTGTAAACGTCTTGTCAAGTTCAGAAAGTATTTTACAGTCAGTGGTCAATTTGCGTATTGAATACCCTTGAACTTTATTTTTGAAATTATAATAAAAAACTTCAATCAGAAACGCAAATTTCCTCTCAAGCATATCAATAATTTTAACAGGGAAAATATTAGTATTACCATCCTACAAAAAATGCAATTGAATAACGTGTAAGGTAAAACATGAGAAGAACAATTAAGTTGTATAATAAAACAAACCCAACCTCATTAAAACTTTCCAGCAATTCTTGTGCATTTTTTTCTAAAAGGCCTATTAGCATCACCATAAAAAAGAGTCAATGAAATTACTCATGTACGATCTTGGACTCTAATTTGGATTTTAAACCTAAACATATTAAAAAACAATAAAGAAATATTACATTAATTTGTAAAAAAATAATAATAACAAAGAGAAAGCATAAAGTATGCGTCCAATACCTAGGAAGAACAGTAACAACTTTATTTTTGCAGATTGCGGATGAACACACAACAACTCTTTTGTCGTTTGATCCATCATTTAGCTCAATATCCATCATAATATCTTCATTAACCTTCTTATGACACGATTTACATCCCTAATAATACCATGAAAAATCCGTGCACAGACGCTTAACTGTACCGAGCACAATTACTTGGCTTACCTATAAAAATTAGAAGTTGTTTTACAATACAATCAAGTGAAATTAGGTAAAACTTAAAAAAAAATACAACAAAATATACATTTGTGATTTCTTGGATTTCGGTAATGGGTTTGAAGTCATGTTTCAAAAGAAACTCATCGGTCTCAGAATACAACATAGATGATGAATCTTTGCTACGATTAACAGACGGATTTTCAAATAAATTTTTGGAAACCAAACTGTTCATGAATAAAGTTTAATAGTTATTATATAATAATGCATAAAAACAATACAATATTATGAAAAAATATGGAAACTATATAACGTGTTCTTGAATGTTAGGATTTCTTTTATGTTAGTATTGATGTAAAGTTTGGTAAGAGAGTACCAATTTGAAACAGACAAACAACTTGCAAAAAAGAGTTAGATTTCAGGTTTTTGTGTAAAAAATGGAATAAATATGAATTATTATTATGTAGTAGTTATTTGAGTACGGTCAAAACAATATAATAGGTTCCTAATAAAATATACTTTCAAGTTTAAAGTGGCAGGAATTTATTATTTGTTAAAGTATAATGCTATTTTTTGCTTTTGATGTTTTGTTATAAGTTTTTTTCTGGCAAAATAATATAAAAAGTCAAGGGGAAAATCAGTCATGTAAAAGAATAACAGTATACATTATAATGAAAAAAACTATAAACATATAATTTTGTAGAGTACAATTCTGCATATTATGCATATTGTCTATAGCTAAATTGTTTAATTTAAGCTTTATTTTGAAAAATGAATATGTGAAGGGCAAAGTATAACACAAAGTATAACACAGGGATTAGGAATTGTACTGTAAGAAAGAAAAGTATAATAAATTAGATAATTAAATTCAGATTAGGCACTAACCGACTGGTTTTTTTTCTCGAATATTATTTTCAAAGATTGTTTGGTAGTTCTCAAAAGAAAAACCATACAGAGGACCCACAAAATTATTGGATTTGGTAACAATTGTGATTGACAAAAATGTAATTTGTTTGAATTAATCACAAATTTGTTATCTGCAGTGCTTTCACCAACTTGAGGATTCTCAATATCATAAGATTCATTTTCAGCAATCATCTTTTCAAATCTGAAAACTCACCTATTTGGAACTTGAGCTTCAATTTTAGTACCCCATATGCAAAAATCATAATTTAGAATAATAACATAATTAATAGAATACCATTGAGATATAGTATGCTTAAAAAAATGAGACCAAAAAATAGTAATTTGAATAAATACCTCTTCATCAGCTAATATCATATCAATACGAAAAGGCTTCTTTTTATTCATAAGTTAGTCGTTTCGTCAAGCGAATGACTTGAACTTTCAAAGTGAATCTGTAACACGCACAACCAACAAAAGCTACATTATAGACAATGCTAATAAAACTTAAGTCACAGTCCAATATTTACATATAAAATTTGCTGTTGTATTTAACTCACGGTCCTTAATTCATTTGAATAATCCTATTATTTTTTTCAGTAATGCATGATTTTTTCAAATCCTATATTCGCCAATATTTGGTTCAAAAGTTTTTGTAAAAACTTAAAATGCATCAAATACATTGAACACATTTCATCTACATGGTCATAAGTACGGTATATCAATTAGCAAGTTTGTGAAATAGATTATAAAAGCATGTTATATACAATTGAATATTAGATATGATAGTAATTTCATTTGTCTGAGGCATTTTAGCAAACACATAGAGTGCGAGATATGAACATTTTAGCAAACATAAAAAATTAACCATCTAAATGAAACATTCAATCAACACATAATGTAAGATTAGTTTTTGAATATTATCAGACAATGGTATGTATAAGATGAAGGAAATAAAATACATACCTGTATGCAGACTGAGTTGAAGAAGAATAACGATGGCAGCCTGACCTACAGATGGGAAAATGCGACAATATGATACATGATAGCAAACGTGTCAATACACAATTTTGATTATATAATCCATTCTGTTTCCTAAAATATTGAGATATTACACTGTAAATTTAAAAATCAAATCCTTTATTGTAGCATATAATTTAAAGAAAACATCAATTCCCTATCATTTTTTTTGCTGATTTTTAGGGGATTTAAAACTGACTTCTGATTGTATAGTTATATAGGCAAATTATCAGTAAATAAGAAAATTTTGTATCGAATTATCGTAACGAGATAAACGATAGAGGAATGTGAGCATGACATACTTGTTTTGGTTAGGAAAACGAAAAATAGTTTCATTTTAAGAAAATGATTTTGAAAATGTAGTGTTCGTCCTGATTTATTATTATTATTATTATTTTGTATTAAAATGACGTTGATCGACATTAATTTGTCAATTATTTCATAAAATATTATTTGTCTAAGTTTATTAATTTGGCATAACTAAAATGAAAATAAATAGTAATATAAAGATTATAAAATATTTTTTTTTTATTTATATTTTCAATCAAAATGACCATTTTCACTTTATATCCAATTTAGTTAGGTTTTACATGCATATTAATAATTTATTTTCATTTTTTAAACTTGGCGTACCGAAAAAAAAAACAATACATTAATATGAAACTCTAAAAAAATAAAGTAATTTTTTTTTTGTTAAAAGTTGTTATTTTGACCATGTTAACGACAAATAATCATTTTTACAATCATACAATAAATAGCATTTTACTTGAATATTATTTTCTTATTTTTTTTAAATGTACGATTACTAAAAAAATTTATAACTAAATGATTAATAATTACACATTTATATTATTTTATCATGGTACAGTAACATAAAGCTGAAATTTAGAAATAAATATAAACGAAATGATGATTAATACAATAATTGAATCTATAGTGATAAATAAGAGTATTTAAATATTGTAAAAAATTACTCACAAATTTCCAAATACTTATTTGAATACAACATTAGACGCTTTATTGCTAAGGTTATCATCACTGTCTAAAATTAATATTTTTAATCCATCTGTGCTTGTAACTCTCGACAATGCAACATACAACTGTATTGTCCATGAGTGAACACTTGTTGTCTAAAAAATAAACTCACTTTCGATAACGATTGTACTTGACTCTTGTTAATTGTCATTGCAAAACATACAACCAATGGAAATTGTATTCTTTGAAATGTGAAAGGAATTCTTTTTTTATGAAGGAGTTAATGACATTTTTGGAATAAAAGTACGGTTTCCTATATTACTTCCGGAAATTATCTCTGTTTCTATAACACGGTTACCCAATGTTATAACCCCTAGTCTCGTTCCATTACACAAACCACTTTTCGGATCACTATTCTTTAGTAACATAACCGGAACACCGACTTTTAACACCGACTTATGGATCGGCAAACCTGACAGTTTAAGACCATTTAGAACATCTGGCGAATACAAACTTTCATCAAAGTCATTATGAACAAAATCTGAATGAACTGTCTGAACTTAAGTATTATTTTTCATCACCTGGAAATAGTGATAACAGACGATCATTTATTTCTTGAACAACTTCGTTTTTCGGTGCAATGATTGCTCTTTCTTGAAAAAAACATGGGATGCTTGGCATTTTCAATAATAGAAGGATAGACAAATGCAATTACTGAACCGACTGGATCAGATGAATTAGTAATGAGAAGATCATCTGGTATATCAGTAATTGCCTCACCATCATTGAAACCACCCATATTTCCTTCTCCTATATCGAAAAACTAGTTTGCAAAGGTCTTTGTTTCTTTAATATCATTTGTTCGAACACTCAACCTCATCTTTTTCGTTAATCTTAAGACTTTGCAATCTGACCAAATGTAGGAGGAACGTAATGAAGCATTCACAATGTCTTGTTTGCTTCCGTTTGGAACAATAGGTAGAATCTGCCTAAAACCGCCTCCAAAAACAATTGATATCCCTCCAAATGGCAATTTTAAGTTGCTACACAGATCACAACTTAATATATCCTTCAAAGATCAATCCAACGCTTCAAATGCATGTTTATGAACCATTGGTGCATCATCCCATATAATCAATGATGTTCTTCTTAACAAATCGACAACATCACTATCCGATGCGAAAGAACAAAAAGAATCATCGGTAAGATTTATAGGAATTATAAAGCGATAGTGTGCCGTTCTACCTCCTGTCAGTAATAACGAAGCAATACCACTTGAAGCAACATTTAAAAAGATTTCACATTTGGATCTTAAGGCTGCAGATAATGTCTTCCAAAGAAAAGTTTTCCCGATACCTCCATAGCCGTATACAAAAACACGCCTGCTTTTTTTGTTGAACATGTTTCATGATATCGTCAAAAACACCTCTTTATTCAACTGTAAACGAATCCAGCAGCTGAATAAACTCGTTGTGTAGAACGACCCTATCAAAATCTAGCCCCTCAGTTATCATATGATTGTTTGAAGAAGATATAGATTCACGATCAGGGTAAGGCATCCCATAATAATCTTTAAGGCTTGAGTTGTTCTGTAGTAAAATTTTTCAATCTCGTAAAGGGTCAAGTTCTTAAGTTGATCCTCAATAAACGATAAACCTATATAAATTGAAAGTTAGTTATTTATAAAGAAATGTACACAATCATAAGTACATAGAAATAATGTTTTCAAAAATAATATGTTAACATATTACAAAAAAATTGTAATTGTGAATAAAAAAAACTTATTAAAAATAAGTATATTATTAATGCATATATTTAAATGTTCAAAAATATCATAATACCTGAAGAATTTAATCGCATCGGTTGATTGTATAGAATTCCATCAAATAAATATTTCCATGTATTTTCCTAAACACAGGACGGTTTAGACAAACTATTCGACTTTAGCATAATTGCAAATAGAGATCGTAAATAGTAACCAAACCCTGAATGACTGGCTTCCTCGATGGCATCAATATATTCTCTATTGTCTTCTAAAAGTCCAAGAGCATAACATGCCTCTCTAAAAGTATCATATTTGTGTCCATTTACCGTATGGATATCTTCAAACGATTTCATACCTTTGACTTTATTTAAAAGAATTCTTAAAAAATATGCTTCACCAATATTAGGTGAAACTGCATGAATTCTACCAATCGATTTTCCTATTTTTCTTGGCTTCCAGCAACACTCTTTCAATTTCCATACAAATTTCATAGGAAATTTAAAAGTTTTTGTGCTTATTTATTATGTCTGTTACATGTCATCCAAGCTAAGAACATTGAAGAAAAAACATATTGTTTATCGAGGACATCGTCGATATCGTCGTCTGCACCATACACAACATTTTATTGTCCAGGAAGATGGAAAGGAAGTCTAACAACAGAAGGATACTTGTAAATAATTATTATTTAATTAAGAAAAATAATTAGTATTTACAATTTATATTTTTTCTAAATCAAAATGTGTTTAGTGCTCAATACATGTAATGAACGTGAAATCCAAATATCCACCACGAGGCTTCACATGCAGATAAATATCTACAATCGTAGGATTTCTTTATTTCATCAACTGCATCTTCAGTATCATCTGCGTTGTGCTTTGGACAACTGCCATGGTAGCCCTATCATGACCCTTGTTAATATATTTAAGCAAATATTTGCTGGAAGCATCCTAATTGCACCATTCAACATTATTGTGAGCTTGATATCTTTTCAAAAGGACTTTGTGATATGGAACGACACTTTTGTTCTCTAATTTCACACTCGACTTTTCAACAAATGAACCATCACTACGTCTCTTGTATATAGGATAACCATGTGAATCAACAGAAGTATGATCTAAGAATGGTTTCGAGAAGTTTTTTTTAACACTTGTTCTCAATCATGCATGTGCATTTAGGATTATCACCACCACAAGGACCATGCATCATGAACTCTTTGACAAGTGCCTATAATTCTGGATCCTCAACTTTGTTTGGAATTTCAGCAGATATAACTCGATGAATATGCTCAACGGTAGGCAACTTATAATTAGAGTGCATGAATATACATATATGGACGTGAGGTGAGCCACGTTTTTGAAACTCCACCGTGTAAACAACTACAAATGTATATAAATAAATATCATATTATAAAATATTGAAAATATAACAAAAAATAACAACTATAAATATAAACATGTTAAAATTATAGTTGTTATAGAACGTACCTGCTTGGACCGAACCCAATAATGCATTTGTCTTTATGTTTGTAATCAACGACTCGAGCTTCATTTTAAATAGCCTAGATAGGATATATGGCCCGTCTTCGGGATTGAGCGTTGTATCCTTAAGAAACCTTTTAATTTTTGGCTACTTTGGATTACATGTTACAATTATGAAAAAATGCAGGTACCCATACCACTTACGAAGATACATGGCATCTAAATAGTTATGCATCATTTACCGTGCACCACCTGTAAAACAAGAAGGCAAGATCACGCGTTTTCTGATGTTGGAAATATCAGTATTTCCATGACTTTGTAGTCTACGAAAAGTTTCATAAGATTCGCATCTAAGAACTTTTTGTTGGTTGCGCACGTAATATAGTCGCTCACTTTCGATCATTGTATAGGCATCAACCAGGAATTGTTGAGAAAGTCTTTTTGAATTCAAAACTAATGAAAAAAATATTCACTATGTCTTGAACTCTATATGCAAAGAATTCTCTCATTGTACAGTTGCGTCGTTTGGTATCCGTTGAAGGCATAACACCTCTACCGGGATTTCAACTCTATATCCATCATCTCCATAAGGAAAGAGTAGTGGGTATTGAAGGCAAGGTAACCAAGATGTAATTCATTTATACGTTGTAGACTTCCTGATTGAGTTGTTACAATGATATCTCTATTATCAATGGAATCATCAATGTCACCAACAATTAAAGCAACAACCTTAGAAGCAGTAGGTAGTGATAGGGGTGTAAGTGAGCCGAGCTACTCATGAGCTACTCGGGATCGACTCGTTAAAAGCTCGGCTCGAGATCGAATTAAACGATCCTGAGCCGAGCTCGAGCCTAAACATGAGGCTCGTTTATTAAACGAGCTCGAGCCGAGCTTCTATTAATGGGCTCGCGAGCCTAAACGAGCTTAAACGAGCCTATATATATATATATATACATACATACATACATACACACATACATGCGCGCACACACACACATATATATATATATACACACACACACATAGAGGCTCGTTTAGGCTCAATTAGGCTCGCGAGCCCACTAAATTGTTCACGAGCCGAACTCGAGCTTCATTTTAAGGCTCGAATCGAGCTCAAGCTCGAGCTCGAGCTTCCTCAAAATTAAACGAGCCGAGCTCGAGCTTGGTCAGGCTCGGGCTCGGCTCGACTCGTTTACACCCTTAGGTAGTGATAAAATTGTCATATGATTATAATAAAGAGAAAATACAAGGGTTCTCAATGAAAAGCATGAAGACTACAAAGAAGAAAGTGGATATAAATACTAGCTATAAAAAACCCTAATGGGCTAAAGACTAAAGGGCCCATAAGCAAGTGGGCTAATAATATATAGGCTAACATCCCCCCCCCCTCAAACTCACAATGCCACAGCAATAAGCATTGAGATTTTGTCACATAAGAACCGAAACCGAGAAGCGATAGAGCCTTCGTAAAAATATCCGCAATCTGCAAAGTTGATGAAACAAACGGAAACGATATGGTCTCGAGCTGCAGGTGATGACGGGTAAAATGACAATCAATCTCAATGTGCTTCGTCCGCTCATGAAAAACAGAATTCTTTGCAATTTTTATCGCACTTTTGTTATCACAATGCAAGGGAGTAGATGAAGAAATATGAACTCCCATATCCGCAAGCAGCCACCGTAACCAGATAATCTCACATGTAGTTACAACCATAGTACGATATTCAGCCTCCGTGGAAGATCCGGAGACAACATCTTGTTTCTTGATCAGTTGATCTTCCACGAAATGAGAGACTCTCCAAGAAATACGCAAAATCCAGTGGTGGACTTATGATCATGGAGATAACCATCCTAATCATCATCACTAATGTACATAACTCAAGAGAAGACGTCAAGGGAAACAAGAGGGTCTGAAACTGAGTGCCACGAAGATATCTCAGAATACGAAGAATAGCTCCCCAATGAACAGAGGTAGGGGCAGTTACAAAACGACTGACAAATTGAACAACATGGACAATATCTGGACGAGTAACTGTAAGATAGATCAAACTTCCCACAATAGTACGATAAAGGTTCAGATCGGACAAAGGAACACCATCAGTAGGAGAGTAGCGTGTATTGGTTTCAAGGGGAGTATCAATAGTCCGATTGTCATAGAGGCCCGCCCATGTAAACAAGTCAGATATATATTTAGTCTGAGAAAGAAGATACCCTTTCTTAGACTGAGCTACCTCAATACCCAAGAAATAACGCAGCAAGCCCAAATCCTTCATAGAAAATCGATGAGCTAGATCATGCTTCAAAGACTCAATACCACCATGGTCATCACCTGTAATAATCATGTCATCCACATATAAGGATAAAAGAATCTGTCCTGCACTCGAACATCTAACAAACAAATCAGAATGGTGATTAATTTAGACAAATCCAAGAGAGGTAATCACTGTGGAGAATTTTTCAAACCAAGCACGAGGGGTTTGCTTGAGACCATACAAAGCTTTGCGAAGCAGACAAACCTCACCCGGCCGGTGCTAAATTCCTGGGGGAGGAGTCATATAAACCTCTTCATGGAGATCACCACTCAAAAAAAGCATTCTTGACATCCATTTGAAAAATCTTCCACTGTCGAACGGATGCAACTGCAATCATAGTACAGACTGTCATCATCTTTGCAACTGGGGCAAATGTCTCCTCATAGTCAAAACCATACTGTTGAGAATATCCTTTTGCTACAAGCCTGGCCTTGTACCACTCAAAAGACCCATCAGCTTTTGTTTTTATCTTGTACACACAACGACAACCTATCGTATGTTTCCCAGAAGGAAGAGAAACCAAATCCCATGTATGAGTCTGATGAAGAGCAGTGAGTTCCTCATCCATAACATTGTGCCAAAGAGGATCTAAAACAACTTCTCTATATGATTCAAGTTCAGACAGATGATGGATACTCACTATAAATGAAGCAAATGGTCCTAAATATGTAGAGTAAGTAAAATCTGGAAGCTTGGTGGACTTGATAGGACAAGTAGATCTCCTGAGGGGTGGTGGAGGAGGTGGATCCTCAATTTTAACAATCGGAGGAGCAGGCTCAGGAGTAGGGGAGCTTGAGGAACTCTCTGAAGAGGTGGGTGTATCATGAGCTGAAGGAACAGGTGGCATAGATGGATACCGGGACTCTATCTCTTCATTAAAAGGATCAATATGCAGAAGATCCGATTTCGTTACATTGTGGGCTGTAGCAGGAATTGAGTAGAAAGGAATATGTTACAAAAAGGTGACATGCCGGGAAACATATAACTTCTGACTCACAGGATCATAGCAACCGTATCCTTTCTATCCAATACCATACCCCAAAAATACACAAATAGAAGATTTCGGCCCCAACTTGTTCCTCTTAACATGAGGACGAAGAACAAAACCAGTACATCCAAAAACTCATAAGGAAGAATAGTCTGGTAGATGACCATACAACTTCTCAAAAGGAGACATTCCTGAATTTAATGAAGTAGGGATACGATTAATCACATACACAACAGTTAGGACTGCTTCTCCCCAAAAGGCACTAGGGACCTGCGCAGACAAGAGTAATGAATGGGCAGTCTCAACAATGTGATGATGTTTTCGTTTTGCCATACCGTTTTGCTGAGGTGTGTCAGTACACGAGGACTGATGTTTGGTACCATCAAAAGCAAGTAACTGAGTAAAATCATTAGAGGTATATTCACCCCCTAAGTCACACCTGAAGCACTTAATCACAGCCGAATGTTGAGTTTTTACAAGAGCTCTAAAATTACTGTAAATATCAAAGAAATCAGATATGCGTTTCATAAGATAAACCCATGTATATCAAGTATAATCATCTATAAAAGATACCTAATAGGTTGACCCACCCTTTGTGGATACTGGTGAAGGACCCCATACATCAGAATGAATAATGTCAAAGGAGCAATAGAACAGGAAATACTTTTATTGAAAGGTAAAGCAGAAAATTTTGCCAGTTTACAACCACTGCAATCAGAAATATCACAAGTGTCTAAATGACAAAAAAACACCACTAGATGCTAAAAAAATCAAACGTGGTACAGAAACATGTCCCAAACGAGAATGCCAAAGATAAAACTCATACGACAAAGGACTCAAACGGAAAGAAGATAAATCAATGTTGGAGGCAGCAACATCAGACACTTTAAGAACCTCCAAGACATACAGTTCCCCCACCCTACGACTGATCCCAATCACCTTCTGGGTGTGTTGATCCTATATAACACAAACATAATAAAAAAAGAACACCCAGTTACCAGACTTATATAACTGACTGACTGAGGCAAGATTCAAAGTAAGTTTGGGAATGTAATAAATATCAGGGGGAGTGATATGAGAAATAGAGACAGACCTAACACCCTCAGCTAACGTAGATGTATCACTAGTAGACTTAACAGAAATAGACGACACTTGCGACAAAGAAGTAAATGATAACAAAGGAGGGGTCATATGATTGGTTGCACCAGAATCTAAAATCCACAAAGATGAGGGAATACCTGTTGTACCAGATGCAGTAGGACCAGAGTGAGACATAGATGCAGAAATGGCAGTGGGATTAGAAGCCAAATACTGTCTGAATGTAACACCCAAAGTCAGGAAGGCCAAGAAAGGAAAGGAAACCCTAAGTTTAAGGGACGACTCGTCGCGTCCAAGGAGGAACTCAGCGAGTCCGAGCGGGATCCGGGTCAAGGAGTAAGTGACCGACTCGGCGAGTCGGCCAAGGAGACTCGGCGAATCTGGTCTGAACGATGAAAACCCTAAATTCGGGACTTGGAGCCTATTTAAACGTCTCATTTTCTCCCCTAGGGTTCCTTTACTGCCTCTCTCACCCAGAACACCGAACCCTAAGCCCCATTGTTGCTCATTCAAGCTTCCAAGCCATTTTTGGGTGATTTGAAGGAAGAAGAAAAAGGGGAATCATTGAAGCTTCAAGGATTGGCCTTAGATCTGAAGTTTGTGGAATCTTGCAGAGTTATTGAAGGTACTAAGTCATTTACTTCAATTAGATCTATTCTAGTTATGAGTTTTGGGGCTTTTTAGCCATAATTAGTTACCCATTTGAGTTAGAAGCCAGATCTAAAGTTGCTACTTTGGATCTAAGCACATTTTGGCCCCGTGAAGCATAAAGTAGCTGCCCTTGAGTTGATTATAGAGCCTCCTTGCCTTAAACCCTAGTTTATGGTGTGTTTATCCTAGATCTCCTTCTCTACACGTAAAGTTTGCAACTTTACGTGAGGAATAGGCTTGGGAAGGGCAGATCTATAGTTTGGAGTCCATGCATGACTCAAAAGTCCTCTGCATGTATGAATATCTGAATGGACTCGACGAGTCCTTTGAGTAGACTCGGCGAGTAGCATGAAGATTAGGAGCAACTCGACGAGTGGGATGAACAACTCGTCGAGTCGGATGAAGATTGCCTTGTACTCGGTGAGTCTGTTCTTGGACTCGGCGAGTCAGGTCGCGAAACCCCAAACCCTTCGAGTTGAGACTCGAATCAGTGAGGCGAGTGGAGACTCGGTGAGTCGGACAGGTCAGGACTCGGAAATCGGTAGACTCGGCGAGTCATGGACTGACTCGGCGAGTCGAGTTATGAATGGAAGGACTTTAAGCATATGAACTCGGCGAGTCAGTAGATAGACTCGGCGAGTAGGGTTGACCTGGAAGGTTGACTTTGACCAGAACTTTGACTTTGACCAGCGTTGACTGGGTTGACTTTCGGGGGTCAGTTAGACTAAGTGTTGCATTGATATTGGTAGCTCGGGGAACTAGCGGAGCAACAATTCAGGGTATTGTCGGTCAACATCCAGAGGGGTTATCAGCAAGTTCAGCAAGTGCATGTGAGTTTCCCTTTTGTGTGAATGGGTCTACGACCACAATGCCGGCCCATGTAGTTATAAGTAGAAGACCCGGGGGTTAGCCCTAGGCACAGTATACTAGTATGATATTCAGGACGAGGTCCCGTATCTCACCAATAGCAGAGTGAGGATGGTGTTCCACATCTCATTAACAACAGATCAGGGGCGAGGCCCAAGTTAGGAAAATAGTGAGTGTGGGCTGGGCCCGTATCTCACTATCAGTAAGAGCATGGACGGGGTTCCATGACTCATCAGTAGCAGGACAAGGGCGAGGCCCAGGATAGGCGAGGCCTTAGGACAAGATCCATCAGTATGTGTTAGCTTACGTGTTGTGAGATGTTTATGTGCTATTATACGTTAGCGGGCGAGGCCCTGTGACAGGCGAGGCCTAAGCGAAACAGATCTGAATCCGAGCGGGGCTCGAAGCCAGGCGAGGCCTGGAGCGGTGGGGCCGTTGTAGCGGGCGAGGCCCGTGGTAGAGGGCGAGGCCCAGAATGGCGGGAGTAGCCCAGTATGTGCAGTATGTGGTTATGCATGGTATGTGGTAGGGTGGGGAACTCACTAAGCTTCGTGCTTACGGTTTTCAGTTTTGGTTTCAGGTACTTTCGGTAGCGGAGGGAAGAGCTCGGGGTGATCGCATGGCACACACCACAGATTAGATCGCCTGGGAATGTTTTACTCTGATAACGAACATGTGTTTTGGAAATTAATACTCTGATTATGTTTTGGATTGATGATTTTGCTTTAAGTAATGTTTTATTAAAAGAAATTTTTAGTCTTGAATTTTGGGATGTTACACTGAAGCTCTCAAACACCTTTGGATCCAATGCAGATGGGGGCATGTTTCCAACAGAATCTGTATCAACTGGTGGGATAGTAGCAACAACAAAATGTGGAGGACGAGGGGTCTATGAAGGAGTACTATATGAACGTGGCCGAAACTTCTATTGACCAGACTTATTTTGTTGTCTCGAATGAGGTTGACCAGATTCACCCTTGTTGACTAACAATGGACACTGAGCTTTCCAATGATTCTTATGTTTGCAGAATGCACAATCATCATAAGCAACCCTTGAAGTTTGTCGGGACTGATTTGAGGAGAAAGCAAGCATAGCAGGAGCAAGAGTAGGAATAGAGGTTGCTTTAAACCCTTTATCTGCATGAGACTTGATACGAGTCTCTTATGTAATTAACTTATCGACAATAGAATCACCTGAGGGAAGAGGAGAGTGGTGAAGAATTGTTCCACGTAGACCTTCAAAATCAGAACGTAAGGCCATCAAGAACTGGACCAAGCGTTGTTCTTCCTCCTAGTAATGTAAGGCTCAAAACCTTTTAACTATTTAGATTCAGTAAGATCCAACTGATCCCATAGATCAGACATAGCATCATAGAAATCTTGAATACTCTGGTCATTCTGTTGAAGAGCACGAATATCATATTCTAACTAGTATTGTTTAGCAACATTAGACTGAGTATACAGTCTCTCCAAGTGATTCCAAACTTCCTTTATTGTGTCATACTTAGCTAACTGCATACCAATTGACCGAGTAACAGAGTTATTAATCCAAGTGATAACCTTGGAGTTATCAGTCTCCCAAGTATTAAGCAATAAATCAACATTCTCAGTTTGAGGCACTGAGGGTTTGGCTTTAGTCCCAGTGACATAGCCCCACATATTCTTCCCACGAAGGAAGTTCTTCATCACGTAACTCCAATACGTATAATTCTTTCCATCTAGACGAGTACTGATTGACTGAAGGCAATCATCCTTTCCAGTCATGTTGGTAGCGAATAAATAACCACAATAACAATATAACAATCTGAGAATGAAAGGAGTAACAAACCAGCGGAATCAATCAATCAGACAACGAATCAACGGCGACAATGAATCAATTTAACAACAAATACTAACAACAACGAGCGAATTAACAGCAACAAAGAATGAATCAACAACAACAACGAATCAACACATCGATCTGCTACAAATGAATCTGCTACAGTAACCATATAAAGGCTTCTAACAACGTATCAAACCTCCGCTTTGATACCATGATAAAGTTGTCATATGATTATAATAAAGAGAAAATACAAGGGTTCTCAATGAAAAGCATAAAGACTACAAAGAAGAAAGTGTATATAGATACTAGCTAGACAAAACCCTAATGGGCTAAAGACTAAATGACCCATAAGCAAGTGGGCTAATAATATATAGGCTAACAGGTAGGTTATACGTTCGTCCATCTTTTTGCCTTCTTCCTATAAGACGTAACTTTAAATCCATATGAGGATTTTCCGAAAAATAATATCTTGCCATTCTATACCACTTAATCAGTTCATTTGTTGAATCCAACATAACCTTCAAGAATTGTCTGATCTCGATATCAAGTGAATGAGAAGGTGATATACACCCGTCTTTTCTTTATTGTTAATAATAAAGATTGTATGAGTTATTCAGTAATTAAATATTTAAATAAATAGATTATAATTTTTTTTTAAAAATCATCCGAAAATAAATATGAAGACAAAACTGAAAGCATTATGTCTATTCGAAACTTCGTTTTCAGTATCATATATGTAAAGTTGAGAGAACTTTGGTTTGGATCCATATGAAGGTATAAGACTGTCCATACTATGATAATTTTGACCGCTAATTCTGAAAGTATACGAAACATTGCATTTGTTAATGGAAGAGTCAACTTTTCCACCCATCGAAGTAAATGAAAACATCTAATTGAAGCGACGAATATTCTTCATGAAATATTTGCATCTGGGATCAAGATGACGATAGAGATTTAGGTATTATGGAGGCGCTTCTTTTAATTTTGGAAGTTCAACTTTGCCCTCACCACAAAACATGGAAAAATATGTGTTCTTCCCAGATTTATTACCTCAATGGACTTCATCTTTCCGTAATTTTGCATGGCAAATAGCACATACAAGAGTCTCATCACCCTAGTCCAAGTAATCTGATATATATATATATATATATATATATATATATATATATATATATATATAAAAGTTGTTAAAAGATTGAAAAAATTAAAGTTTTAATAAAGAATTAGTTTAATTAAAAATAAATGGAGGCATAGATTATGAACATTACCTTTTGAGAGACCTCAAATTACATGTTTAAGAATGTGATGATCATTTAAGTCTTCATCTTATGTCAAATCAAAAAAAGGGTATAGCAGATATATTTTCACTATTCCTTTAAAGTTTGATTCCCGAACAATAAACTTACGGAAGAATCTTGAGTGATTGCTAATGAAGTCGATGACCTCATATGATTAAATAATACATAATATTGTCCATTTCCCGAGGATAATGTTTTAATTGTTAGTACTGATTTTAGAAATGAATTGGATATAAACATAATGCATGCATATCGACATAAGTAGCATATAAAATACAATAAATGTTAAACGAAATGTATTCGTATCGTTGGAAATGTTAGATACCAGAGTTCTTAGATTAAAATTGGAAGTAGATTCGGAAGTTTGTTGAACACGACCAAGATTAGCTATAAAATAAAAACATTAGTAACTACAAATATGTACTAATTAGTTCAAAAAGAAACAAATGGATTTTGATAAACGAATATTTTTCATAAACCATATGGAATACATGTTGGTGTGGTGGACAATGTTCGATTGTTAGTATTGAATTTAGAAATCAATCGGATACAAATATAAATTGAAATATGTATAATGCATGTAGATCGACATAAGTAGCATATAAAACAAATGTTAAACAGAATGTATTCGTATCGTTGGAAATGTTAGATAACGAAATTATTAAATTAAAAATGGAAGTAGATTCGAAATTTTGTTGAACGCGACCACGATTAGCTATAAAATATAAACATTAGTAAATATAAATATGTATCAATTAGTTCAAAAGAAACAAACGGATTTGGATAAACGGATATATTTTATATACTAGATGGAATACATATTGGTGTGGTGAATGTGTCATTACATATTCTCTTATTCAAATACATTTTTCTTTGTTTTCTTTTGACCTTGGCATTGTTATATACTGGACCTTTGATATTAACAATGGAAAAAGATTTGAAACTTGTGTGCTGATATCCATGTGCTATATTTGGGTTAACATTTTCATCAAAACGGGTAACATATGTAGAATTATCGGAACAAATTATATGTTGTTGCCATAACCCAAAGTAACAAAAGTAAATAAGAAAATATATTAGTTAGATGACATAAAGATTAGATAGGATATAATACAATATTTTGTATAAATTAATTGATATTAACCTCACAAATTAAAATATAATAAATCTACCTCCTCTAATAAACAAAACCTTGAAATGACACATGTCCTATTTCTAAATAGGCTAATTGACACGTGGCAATTTTTAAGAAATTCTTATTTTTTGATTTTTTTTGGTATTTCCTTATTTTCCGGAAAGTATTTATAAGGAATTCAAAATTCAAGTTTCCATTTTTTTTTTGATAATTGTAAAAATCTTTCATTTAAAAATTTAAAAAATATCCTATCTTAATAACATAAATATTCAAAAAATGGTTTTTTTACACCATATCTACTTTTGAAATACATTGTAGTATATAACGTTAACCGTGTTTTATTGGTGCAAGAATTGACAAAGCTCAATGTGAAACCGCAAGATATTCTGTCAACATTAAAAGAGCAAAATCCAAATAATGTGTCTTCACTGAGAACTATATACAATTTTCGTCAAAGTTTTAGAGATCTTAACAAGAAGGTAGAACCCCGATGCAGAATGTTATGCATATTTTGCAAACTAAAGGGTACGACTTTGAGTTTCGTTAAAATAGGGGTAATGAGTTAGAAGATTTATTTTTCATTCATCCTACATCATTAAAAATATGGCAAACATTTCCATATGTGGTGTTGATGGATGATACATATAAAACAAACAAGTATAACCTTCATTTTCTGGAAATTGTTGGGGTCACTTCTACAAATAAGACGTTTTCCATAGCCTTTGCATTCATGTGTAATGAAAAGACAAGCAACTATAGATGGGCACTAACTTGTTTGAAATTAACTATTAATGAATCTTTTTCCCTCGTGTTATCATTACCGATAGAGATATGGTATTGATGAAAGCGTGCGAAGAAGTTTTTCCACAAAGTAATAATTTACTTTGTAGGTGACATATATTTAATGATATAACAAAGCATTGCATGACATGCATCAAAAAGGTCCTCTTCGGCCAATGTGGAAGAAATTAGTTGAATCTCCAACACCGAGTGCATACCTGGAAAACTATGCAACCCTTCAAACATTATTGTTTGAATATCCAAGTAACATTCATATATTTTTTGAAGTCTTAATTTGTTTAACACTTATTATTCATTTAGTTATACTAATCTGATTTTTATTTTTCTTCATCTTTTAGATGTTTTTGGTTACCTTTGTAGTGTTTGGTTGGACAAGTATGTCGAGAGATTTGTATCATTATGGACTGACAAACATATTAGTTTTGGAAATTCAACAACAAATAGAGTTGATAGCCAACATTCCAAGCTGAAAAAACACCTAGATTCGGCGAAATGTGATTTGGACAGATTCATATATGTCATTGAAAAAGTTGTTCAGGCACAACTCACTGCTATCAAAGAAAGTCTTGCAAGATGTAGAATCTTTCGTAAGCCAAAATTCGAGAATAAACTATTCCGAGAACTGGAGTTTGTTGTTTCATTTCATGCTATGGATAAAGTCTTAGAAGAGCTTCATCGGTTAAAAGGATTTAGTCCAACTCCTAAAAAATGTGGTTGTCAATTGCGGACATGTTTTGGATTACCATATGCTCATGAACTTGCGATGTATATCAATAAAGGTATGTTTAGTCTACTAGACTGAATTGATATTTTTTTTATTTGTAATCACTTAGTGATATTTAGTGCTTTTTACTGCAGATTTACCTATTCCGTTAGATTCAATTGATGTTTTTTTTGGAGAAAACTTGATTTGGAGCTTTTTGTATATGTGGAATATGGTGATCTTAATTGTGATCATGACATGCAAAGGTTTAAAGAAATATACAACAATCAACCAGATCAAGGAAAAATCAATTTTATAAGAAAGTCAAGGGGGATAATGGATCCGTCAAAAATTTCGATCAATGAACCTTCGATTAAGAAAAATAATCGTGGACACCCAAAAGTGAAGCGTGGTCAGCATCAAACTCAAGCTCCTCACAGAATGCAAGGTCAATATCCATGCGATTGAGAACTAACATAATGTCCTCATTTCATTCCTTAAAGTTAATCTCATTGATTACATAAATCATAAATGTGATCAATGTTAACAAATATAATATCATAATTCAAACATAAGCAAATCTACTTTTATGTTTATTTATCCATAAACCGTAATCAATAAATTCAATGTATGAGATCTTTAAAAGATATCAACACAACATTAATATCAAGTCTTTAGACTATAATATTAAATTGCAAGAGATATCCTTGTCTTAGAGATAAACATTGACAAGAAATCATTTCAATTAACAAGCATCTCTTTGAATTGACTTATTAATCACATGAAACCAAAAAATCGTCACATGTTTATCACCACATATATGTTTATTTGGCCAAATATCAGTTTACTTTTGGGTCGGCTAATACCCACATTAATAAACAGATAAACTATAAAATTTGATAATAAGAATTGACAATAAAACATGTCAATTAATAAGTCTCTTTTTGGATTGACTTATTAATGATATTTATCATCAAATATGTGTTTATCCGACCAAATATGAACCTACCTTTGGGTCGATTAATATCCGCATTAATAAACACATAAAACAAAAATATAAAATTTAATAATAAACATCAATAATAAATCATCAATTAACAAGTCTTTTTTATTGAGTTATTAGTAACATGTAACCGAGAAGATTGTCGCATGCTTATTATCATATATGTGTTTATTCGATCAAATGTCAACCTACATTTGGATCGATTGATATCCGTATTAATAACACATAAACTAAAATATAAATTTTCATAACTGAATTTATTGAAAACCTTAAAAACATCTTAAGCAGGCAACAAATTGAATAAATCAAACAATGTATGTCTCTATAAACTGATAATTTAAATCAATTTTCAAAACCACTAGACAAAAATTTAGATATGGACAAGCTGTACACAAAATGTCAAGATACACATGGGCAGATTTTATAAATAAGAAAAAAAAATGACGAGGTATAAATCTTAAACAAATGATCACTTCCTTCGTGTAACAACTTAACATAGATACATACATATAATTTCATGAATCATTTAACTAGATCCCCACCTTTAAATAACTTCCGTTAAACTTTTTCTCCAAAAATAAAAATAAAAATAAAAAAATTCATTTGAATGGATTTTAGAGATATAAAATAAAAAATGTATCATTTTATGAGTTTATCAAATTGAAAGCCAGAGAACCTTGAGTCATTTAAATAAACCACAATGAAAGGCCCAATTGTCACACCCCAAAACCAGAACGACGGAATCGTTCGAATGCGGATGACTTCATGTAGTATCGCAACAATTGAATACATAGTAAAGAAAGTAATACAACCATCATATATATAATTTAAAAGTTTACATTGTTGAAAGGTACTTGTTTCAAAAACAAATTACAATATGATGTCAAAATAAAATTAAACTAACGTCGCAACGTCCCTTCTTCAAAAGCTGTAGTTTACCTATATTAATGAATCCCTGAGAAATACAAGTGGTTTTGAAAGAGTAGGTCAACATTTAAGCTGGTGAGTTCATAAGTTTTTAGTGACAATGTTAATATGAAATAGAATAAAAATGGTTTGTACATGTTTAAAAGTTCCTAGAAAATCTCATATTTTCTACTATAGTGGATGGTAGTTTAGTTGTTCCAAAACTGTGATGCAATAGTACTTTTCATGCCGAAAGTAATAGGTTTATGTATAAATCGTTAAGGCATTTGAAAAACCCGTAAATCAATGTGTTTTTAATACTCCATGTGAGTCTTATAACCGTACTGTTTGACCAGGATGCCTATAACAACGTTCTTCAGGCGTTGGAAAGTTATGACGTTTGTCACCCCAGGCCTGCTGGCCTAGCTGTAGCTAACAACTTAGGTGTGGGATTATCAATCCCGTATAGATCTATACACAAGTATCACGCTCCCCCCTACAAGAGATTATGGTATATAATACAGGACTTAAAATGCATACTCAAAAGTACGTGAAATGTCTCACAAAACTTAATATAAAACAGATTTACGTATGAAAATGTCCGTTTGTTCTTGCATATGAAAATATCTCTTTGATATAGTGTTTCTAGTATGTAAATGTTCATGATTTTCTCGTAAACTATACATATTATAGTTTTTCAAAGTGTGTTTCGTTCATATAGTAAACTCTAGTGTAATGCTCACTTGTTATGTAAAGTATAACATTTAAAGTGACATAAATGATCACATATACTTAAAGTATAAATAAAGTGTTTGATTCGTGTATATATATATATATATATATATATATATATATATATATATATATATATAACATGTTTTATTTCCAAAAGACAAGATGTTATCGAGAATATATATTGCATACGAAAGTTCTCACGTAGTAGTTATGAATCACATATGATTACTAGATAAAAAGTTTATATAGTAAAACTTTAGGTTACACACGATAATAACCATGTGTTTACTTAGTGAAACTTTAGGTTACACACGATAATAACTGTGTGTTTACTTGCATTCCCCCCCCCCCCCCCCCCTTAAAAGTGTATAAAAAGCATTTATCAAACATTTAAAAGCGTAGTTTATAGGTGTATGAACTCACTTGATAGATCGAAGAAGGTGAGATGAAAACCGAGCATAACTTTGACTTGAGAAAGCAGATTTTCTCGGGATTCTCGGGAGCGTAAACTTCCTTCGGGGCTTGGGTATGGAAACCGGGGCTTCGGGATATTACTTGCACGTAAAACGAAGAAAATGAGCAATTTACCCGGAACCCACGTATCCCTTTTATAGGGGCTGGGAACCGCCTCGGTACGCTGGGCGTACGGGGTTACGCAGGGCGTACCCGTTCATCATGCGTGATCGCATCCTCGACTCCTGGACTTCGGACGGGACAAGACATAGGGGAGTAGAGGGGCGATGTGGACGTTCCGAGGCCTAGTCCTCGAGTACGCTGGGCGTAACTCGGATTGGCCCGGTGACTCCTCCTTCGGATAATACCGGATTTTTATTTAAATTTATATTTTAATTATTTAGTAAACTTCAAAAATTCATATCTTCTTCATATGAACTCCGTTTTTGATGTTCTTTATATCCACACGTTGGTGATGTTGGATTAATGTCTAAGTCCATAACTATAATTGGTAACACTTGACCCGACCCGACATGGTCAATTTGGGTTGCATGACATCATGCATTTGGATAGACTATAATGAGAAAAATAAGGCACTTATGGTTATTAATATATTATAAGTTCTAGTATATTAATAATAAGAATAATAAGATTATTTAATTAGTATTGATCAAGAATTAATCTAGGATTAATTAAGTGATCAAAAGAAGACTAATTAAATATATGGGTTGATTGTGCAAATCATCCATACTTATATAGTGGGCTAATGCTCCATGGATTATCTAGTTGGGCTAAAACCCATATGATGCTCCATGGTGTATTTGTACCCATGGATCATGGAAATGAAAGGCCATGACAATTAGGGTTTACCTGGTGTAACCCTAACTATATATGCATCTTATTCTTGACCAAAATCGGCTACTAGTGTGTGTAATAGAAGGGCTAGCCGATTTCATGAAGTGTAGAATTCTCTCAAGTTATTCCAAGTGTATTTGGTGTTGTGTTAACCATTTGAGGTGTCACACTTGAGGCACTAGGCACTCAAGCTTCATGAAGATTTTCTACATGAAAGAGGTATGTATTCTATCTTGTTATATTCATTGTTTTGTATGCTAGATTAGGATAATACCTTGGATGTTCATATTTGTATGTATAATAGAGAAAACATAGATCCAAGGTATTTAGGGTTGCATGTACACTTAGGAGTGTTAGAATGCTCAAAATCCAACAGGTGAGACTACGCTCTACAACTTTTGTTTAGACTCCGTCGGCAAATTTTGAAATTATTTTTATTATTTATTTTTAAAAGGTCGGGGTAGGAAAAGTTCGTTAGAAATCCATAACTTCTTTATCCGATGTCTGTTTTTGCCAGACTTTTTACCATTTTCGAGACCTTTGATTCTCATTTAGGTCATTTCGGCCAAAAGTCGTTCGCTCTCTGTTTCGAGTTTTTGGCTGTCTACCGCTATACCGAACTTGGAAAAATCATAACTTCCTCATACGAAGTCAGATTTGGACGTTCTTTTTATGTATGCTCACGGTTTAATGATATCTAACATAGTAGGTAACCAAATAGAGACTTTTGTACATTTTATATTCAAAGTTAATTTCATTATTTTCAAAAGTGCTTACAATACTTGGCTTTTTAGGTCATTACATAGAATCGAAATATCGGGTTGTCACATCATCCCCCCGTTAGAGGGAATTTCGTCTTGAAATTTAATGTAAGAAAAACACTTGTGGATTAGGGAAAAAGATGTGGGTACTTGTGTTTCATTTGATCTTCGCGTTCCCAGGTGTATTCAGGTCCTCACTTTGCATTCCAGTGGACCTTCAAGACGGGTATGCGACTTTGTTTTGTTCTTTTAATTTCCCTATCCATGATTTCTATTGGTTCTTATATAAAATGGAGACTCTCGTTGATTTTGATTTCGTCTAGAGGGACGAAAAGGGTCTCATCGGACAAACATTTCTTCAAGTTTGACACATGAAAGGTAGGGTGTACGTTATTGAGTTCCTGCGGTAGACGAAGTTTGTAGGCTACCGGGCCGATCCTTGCAAGGATCTCGAATGGTCTGATATACCTTGGGTTTAGTTTCCCGCGTCTTCCAAAACGTATCAGCCCTTTCCAGGGCAAGACCTTTAATAGCACTCGGTCCCCGACCTGAAATTCCAAGGGCTTCCGTCTTTTGTCCGCATAACTCTTTTGTCTGTCTCTTGAAGCCTTTATTCGTTCTCGAATTTGTACAATCTTCTCAATTGTCTCTCTTATGATTTTCGGGCCAGTGAGAGTGCTGTCGGGTACTTGTCCCTTGGCGAGTTGTGTGTCACCTAGTTCAATCCAACACAGTGGTGATCTGCACTTCCGTCCGTAGAGGGCTTCAAATGGAGCAACTTTAATGCTGGAGTGATAGCTATTGTTGTATGAAAATTCGACTAGTGGTAAATGGGTATCCCACGCTTTACCAAAATCGATTACACAAGCTCTTAGCATATCTTCCAAGGTTTGTATGGTCCTCTCACTTTGACCGTCGGTTTGTGGGTGGTAAGCAGTACTCATGTCGAGCCTCGTTCCTAGAGATTTTTGTAACGATTTCCAGAATCGCGAGGTGAACCTACTATCTCTGTCGGAGATAATGGATATTGGTACACCATGTAGTCGTACAATCTCTCAGATGTAGATTCGATCTAGCTTCTCCATCTTGTCGGTTTCTTTTATTGGCAGGAAGTGTGCGGATTTTGTTAATCTATCTACGATTACCCAGATGGTGTCTAGCCCACCTCCTGTCTTGGGTAATTTGGTTATGAAGTCCATGGTTATCCGTTCCTACTTCCACTCGGGTATTTTGGGTTGTTGCAACAATCCCGATAGCTTTTGGTATTCTACCTTGACTTTAGCGCAAGTCAGACACTTGCCCGCATAGGTAGCGATCTCTGCTTTCATGTTCGGTTACCAATACAATTTCTTGAGGTCAAGATACATCTTGCTCAAACCTGGATGCACATAGTATCGAGTCTTATGAGCCTCGTTCATGACCACATCTCTGAATCCACCAAACTTCGGTGTCCAGATCCGATCCATGAAGTAACGAACTCCGTCACCCTTGACTTCAAGATTCTTGTCCATTCCTCTTAGGGCTTCACCTGCCACATTCTCTGTTTTCAAGGCTTCCCTCTGAGCTTCCTTGATTTGTGTGGACAGACGTGAATAGATCGCCATGGTTAAGGATTTCACTCGGCGACCTGAGTATTCTTTCCGACTAAGGGCATCAGCTACTACATTCGCTTTTCCTGGGTGATAGTGAATCTCGCATTCGTAGTCATTCAGTAGTTCAACCCATCGTCTCTGCCTCATGTTGAGTTCTTTTTGGTTAAGGATGTGTTGAAGGCTCTTGTAATCGGTGAAGATCGTGCATTTCGTGCCATAAAGATAGTGTCTCCAGATCTTTAGCGCGAAAACGAATGCTCCTAGTTCAAGATCGTGGGTAGTGTAGTTGACTTCGTGTGTCTTGAGGCGTAAGCGATGACCTTACCTCGTTGCATTAGTACGCATCCAAGATTAGATGCATCACAGTAGACCACGAAGTCTTCTGTTCCTTCTGGCAAGGACAATATAGGTGCGCTGCATAGTGCTTGCTTAAGCGTTTGGAATGCAGCGTCTTGTTTTCCTTCCCATTTGAAAGTTACACCCTTCCGTGTCAGGGTGGTGAGTGGTTTAGCAATCTTCGAGAAGTTTTGTATAAATCTACAGTAATAGCCAGCAAGGCCCAAGAATTGTCGAATTTCCGTTGGGGTTCTTGGAGCTGACCAGTTCTCGATTGCTTTGATTTTGGAAGGGTCCACATGTATTCCGTCTTTACTAACCACGTGACCTAGGAAATCTTCCTTTCGAATCCAAAATTCGCACTTGGAGAATTTTGCGTATAGCTTCTCTTTTCTTAGCGTTTCCAAGACTTGTCGGAGGTGTTGACTATGATCCTCTTTATTTTTTGAATAAATGAGTATATCGTCTATGAACACGATCACAAATTTATGCAAGAATGAACGACACACTCGGTTCATTAAGTCCATGAACACCGCCGGTGCGTTTGTTAATCCAAAGGGCATCATTACAAACTCGTAGTGACCATAACGAGTTCGAAAAGCTGTTTTGGGAACATCTCCTTCCAAGACTCGTAGTTGGTGATACCCGGATCTTAAGTCGATCTTTGAGGAATAACTCGCTCCTTGGAGTTGTTCGAACAAGTCATCAATGCGTGGTAGCGGGTACCGGTTCTTGATAGTAAGCTTGTTAAGTTCCCGGTAATCAATGCACATGTGGAAAGATCCATCCTTCTTCTTTACGAACAAGACCGGTGCTCCCCAAGGTGAGTAGCTTGGCCTGATGAATCCTTTGTTGAGCAGTTTGTTTAATTGGCTGGATAATTCTTGCATCTCAGCTGGCGCCAGACGATAAGGCGACTTAGCTACTAGGGTAGCTCTGGGAATTAAATCGATTCTGAACTCGACTTGTCGTTCTGGTGGGACTCCTGGGAGATCTTCAGGGAAGATATCGGGAAAATCGTAGACCTCTGGAATGTCTTTGATGTTCTTTGTTTCTTTTTCCTTATCTACCACGTGGGCTAAGAAGGCATGGTACTCCTTACGTTGGTATTTCTGGGCTTTGACGCAAGAGATAATTTGTAATTTGGTACCGGGTTTGTCACCATAAATGACAAGAGTTTCGCTGCTTGACAGGTTTAGGCGAACGACCCTTTCATGACAAAGAATATCAGTATGGTGCAGGCTTAACCAATCCATACCGATGATGACATCAAAGCTCTTTATAGTGATCGGCACTAGATCGATTTGAAATGAACGTTCGTTTAGAGTTAGCGTGCAACCTATGTACATGTCATTCGTGCTTTCTGTTCTATCGTTTTCCATTTCTACTGTGAATATCTTATTGAGTGATATAGGGTTCTGTTTTAGTATATGCTTGAATTTATGACTCACAAAGCTCCTCTCCGCACCACAATCAAAGAGTATGCATGCATAAGCGTTATTGAGGAGAAACGTACCCGTAACCAACGTGGGATCAGCCATCGCTTCGTCCTGTTCTATTGCCAACACTCTTCCTATGCCGCCAACGTTCCTTGCCTTAGGGCAGTCTCTCTTGTAGTGTCCAGCCTCACCGCATCCATAACATGCCTGGCCTACACCGACTCCTTGGACTTGGGTGACTGGTTGTGCTGGTGCTCTACAGAAACAAGCAGTGTGCCCCTTCTTGTTGCAATTGTTGCAGTGCATCTCCCGACAATTTCTGTTTTGATGGAAATTGCATTTGCTGCATTTCGGCAGGTTTCCAGCATATGGCTTTGCTGGTGTAGTGGTAATTAGAGCAGCAGTGGGGGCAGTAGCGGCATGGACTGCCACAATCTGTTGTTTCTTGGAAGATTCTTGTGAAGGTTGACTCTTCCTTTTGTTCCAGAACCTCTTCTTCTTGTTGTTGGTATTGTTGTTGTTGTTGTTGTTGTTGTTGCTTCCTCTGGGTTGCTCCGGTGCGGTAGTTGCGAAGTCTTGGCAGACCCCATGGTCTACGAGAGCTTGTGCCAACTGTTTGGCACTATCGAAAGTGATTGGTTTGGAAGCTAGAACACTTCCTCGAATATGGGGTGACAGTCCCCAGATGTATCTTTCGATCTTCTTGCTCTCTAGAGCAACTATCCCTGGGCAAAGGATTGCCAAATCACTGAACCTATTGGTATAGGTCGTGATGTCTGAGCCTACCATGGTAAGGCCCCAAAGTTCCTGTTCGAGTTTTTGTAATTCTCCCTGTGGACAGTACTCTTGCAGTAATATTTGTTTTAGGTTCTCCCTGCCCATAGAGTTAGCCACTACTAGCGTTAGTGACTTGACATGGCCATTCCACCATGTCAGAGCTCTCACGGAGAAAGTACAGGCAGCGAACTTCACTTTGTTCCCTTCCGGACAAGAACAAATCTCGAAAACCATTATAGTTTTCTCTATCCACTGTGATAGAGCCATTATCCCTCCGGCCCCATTAAAAGTAATGGGTTTGCTATTCATGAAATCCTTGTATGTACAATCCTCTGAGCGTGATGGGTTTTAGCCATAAGAACATCCTATGTGCTCATACAAACCCTAATGCTTGGATCTTGGTTTCTCTATTGTACATGCAATTCATCCAAGACTTTAAACCCTAGATCTAGCACATGATAATCAATATTAACATAAGAATGGGTTTAAGATATTACCTTGATTGTTATGTAGCAATAACAATCTCAAATCCTCCTTGTAATGACTTTAGAAAGCTTAGAGTCACAAATGTCACTCCTTTAATGGTTCACAAACACCAAGAGCAAGAGGATGAAGAGGAGAAGTGAAGGAGGCTGCCCAAAACGTGTGGAAACCCAAAGGATCTTGTTCACCACGTTTTTGGAGCTTAAGGGTCCTTTAAATAGTGAGGCTATTAGGGTTATCTAAGAAGGAAACCCTAATTTGGATGCTTAAGCCCTAAGCAACCCATGGACTCCTTCCTTAACAATCCTTGGACGATTTCTAATGGGCTTCCCCATAGAATTCGTCCAACCTTATATTATAAGGTAATCCATAGCCCAATTGCAATTATCTTATAATTACAATTCCAGTCCCTTAAGTTTAATTAATCTCTTTTATCCACAAACTTAATTCTTATTAATTCTTGACTAATATTAATTAAACAATATGATTTCTCCTTTAATATATTATTCTCATAATATATTAATAAATCATATTTAATCCTTTCTCTCCATTATTCATCCTATCAAGTTGCTTTGGTGAAGGTAACCCAAAAGGACCATGCACCATCGGGTCAAGTACATACCAAAATAGTTATGGACTTAGACACTAATCCAACAGTCTCCCACTTGGATAAGTCTAATAACTATTCTGCGTACGACTTCAGATCCTGATCTGCAATCGTAGCTTTACAAAACCGCTGTCAACTCTGATCTTATCAGATACGCGTGTCCTTTAGATAAGGGATCATATATTCCTCCATTCTAGATATCGTATAGACTGAGACATGGATCTAAATCATTCTCTCTGTCTATGTGCTGTTTCCCGAATTCAGATTTATGATGACTGACAACAGACTACAATTGAACACATCAATTTAGTCCCGGCTTGGCCAAGCACTTAGGTGCCATCACTAAATCATCTAGGGGCCCACATATATCGCTTTTATCCTACTTTGAATAAAAGGAACATATAAACTTTGACTCAATGCTCGCTTGCACTCACTCACCGAATCACACACAACAATATATTTTATAACACCAAGTTACTGGTGCGTTTACATATTATCAATGTGCAACCAACTCGCAAGATACAACTCACACATCTCGGTTTCAAGAATATAAGATGTTATCATCTCACCAATCACTCGTGATAAAATCCATGAAGTGATCCAAGTGAGCGTGGGTTTAATCCAATGCTCAAATCATATTCATAAGCACTCATGAACGTTGCAACAATCATATGCATATGTCTAATGCTCTTTAGACAATCCACACACCAATTCATGACAGTCTTCATTCATATCTACTTCCAACATATGAACGACTGTGGCCCGTTTGAATAATTCGACTGTTCTCAACCAATTAAATTATTCAGGAAGTCAAAACATGCAAAGTGAAACACATGAATAATACTAATCCCATATGGCCTCAAACCTTTGAGTATAAATAAAACACCTTTTATTTATCACCATATCGATTACTCATTATTTGTCGTTTCGGGTAATCAACTTCTTACTTGAATTATTACTACACTTGTCCCATGCTCTTAGCATGCACACAATGCTTACCTATGGTTCTTACTTTGTGAAATAGATCAAATGAACACATTTCCAATCATACTCATTTCACAACTCCTAATCCTTTTTCATAAGTGAAATAATATCAAATTCTTTCCACTTATGGAATATGTTAGATTCTAACATTTTATGCAATAATCCTTTCGTAATGTCACTGCACTAAAGTCACAATGACTATTGCCAATGAATTTACAAATTCCTCTATCGGAGATTGTTACAAGACAATTCCTTAGATATGATGTCTCTCACTCAAAGTACATTCCTTTGAACATCCTTTTGCATAAAAGTTTCTAATCTAGACATTGATTCTCAATATCCAATTCCCAATATGGAAACGTTTCCATATTTTCCATATGACAACTCATTCTTAATAGAATCTTATCTATTCATAATAATGTCGATATGGTCCATCCAATACTATACTTCCAACTACTCACAAGCAACCAATCCTCAGCGAGCTTTGAATCGTCCTTTGATAGTTGTTTAATTATCTTAGTCAAAGCCGATTCTTGTCCTTTTCCCTCTAAATGCGTTAGACATTTGGAAAATTTTAGAATGGTCAAATATTATAGCATTTGCAATCGATCCTATACCCGAAGCGTATGGGACACGACGCATAATGTCTTACATAAAGATTTGATACTTTATCAATCTTCTGCCATAATATTTTATGTGCTACGTTCTTATAATTCGAACTATGAAGAGGAATGCCGTAATCATAGTCAAAATTTAAGAACACACTATGTATCCTTGACTAAGTTTATTAACATTCCACAACCTAAGCCTTTAGATTTGAAACGAAGCATAATATTCTCTCCCTTAATTATAGCAAAACAACTTTTCAACCATTGCGACTTTGCAAAGTATAACTCTTGTTTAATATTGCTAACTTTCAATACTTGCATTAATAATCATACAAGCATAACATTTATGCTCCCACTATCACGATGATTATTGCAAACATAACACTATGCTCCCACTAGCTTTGACATGTATTCAGAAACAGCTTAACTTTCAGAAAAACAATGCCTATTGAATTTCTTTAAGTTCATATTTCTAATACCCAATGCTTTGATAATCTTTTATCAAGGCTTCTTAAACTTATACACCTTTGCCTTAGATAGTTTATATGTGTGTCTTAAACAATTTAGACTAATTGCCAAATCTCATAATTCAAATCATGGAAAGGGATACCGTAACCATAATCGAATTCGAGAATACAGTTTTCACAATCACTATCTTCTTAAAATCTTCCTTAGTGAAAGCATTTCCTCACAGTCATTTTCATGAAGGAGGGAATCTTATGACACTTAGATTTTAATGGTGTATGTGTTCCTATCCATGTGAATTTGTTAAAACCAAAGTTTATGACAAATTCAAACTCATATGGACCGAACTTTCTCAATCTTGATTTCTTGCCTTATATTAACATGGCTGCCCACCATGTCTTCCAAGTAGTTAAGCAGCTCACCCTTTCCTATCAATGTACTTTCCATTGATCAGGGTGTTTGCCTTTTATGCGTTCAAATGAGAACTCATAGGACTCACATGCATAATTAACTTGATTGGAACGGCACAGAAACATGCTAATGTCAACACGATATGTTTTAAACCTCTACTCGTGTGCTAGTGATGATCGATAAAGTTTATTTTGATTTGTTCTTGAAACCTTTTCAAGAGCATTTAGACTCCCACTGACTCCTTGACATATAATATTCTCTTGTCAATAAACATTTCTTGACAAACAAATATCCAAGAGTTAGTGTAGCTTTTATCAAGACAAAACACTTCACAAAATTGGTCCTAGTTGGTCTTTGTCTTATCAAAGACATCACAACTTTCCAATTTCAAATGTGCGAGAATAGGAAAGCCTTTTTCCAAATTCTACATTTGATGAATGTTATAAACCTTCTTAAGACTTGTCACTCAATATTACAATCTTAACTCTAAGACTTGTTTTGGAATGAAGTATGATTGACTTCTTGATTTAACCATTTCTTCAACTCTTGATTCCTCTTCTTATACATACACTTGTACTAAGACTTATTTAGAGGATCAATTGAAATATGGTTTCATAATCATTAAGACATATCATAAAGTATAAAAGGTACTCTCCCTTCTTCTTAGAATAGAGAAACTTTTATCTTTCTGCCTACTTGATTCTTTTATTCGTTCTGCTATTGATTTAAACCTTTTTCAATCAATTCAGAATTACACTTAATCTTATAAGTATAATCATATTTACTAATCCTTTATTAAATCATGACGAATATCTTTGTTATCCTTGTGGTGGACTTGATCAACACACAACTTTGTGTACTCGATCTCCTAGTCCTTCACTTGACACTTTGTCAACAAATTAGTCTAATTTCCAAATATGAAATTTCACATTCATTGTGCAACCAAGTTGCATGATGCCAAGTTTCTATCCAATTGAAACTTGGGTGATGAGAAACTTTCCCTATTTGGTAAATTTTTGACATTTCCACTATTAACATAATAAAGAATCACATCCATTCGTTGTAGAAATATGCAAATATCAATTTTTCATAACGATTTCATTGCAAGGACATAAATAAATAAATAAATGAGTCAAATCAAAATTTAGTTTATTCATAAAAGCAGCGGAAAACATTTGTCCTTACAATGCAAAATCAACTGAAAACTATGTAGAAAAATTCCTAACAACTCTATCATAACTTTCTAAGCTCAAAATCTAATCTTCAAATCCATGCGATCGAGATCCATTTCTTCGTGATTAGATTTATCTTGCTTTTCCATCAAGCTTCCTCTCTTTTCACTGATCCTGCAAAACATTCAAATGCAATCTTATCACATCATGTATTAAGAATCAACGAATAGGAACTTAATGGAGTTAGATAGTGGATTTTACCTGAAGCGCAGCCATACTCTTTGACTCTCCCATCTTCTGGACTCTTCAGGCTCCTAGGGCAGACTTGTATCCAACGCCCTTTCTCTTGGCAAAAAACACAGGTCGATTCTCCTAGAACGTCCTCGGAAGCATGGTTGGTTGACTTTCCCAACAAAGATGTTCCATTGCTTTGCCAAATCATTTCTGATTCAGCAGCAATGAGCATGTAAGTTAGGTCATTGAGGTTATCGTCATGATCCATCATATAATACTTTCTTTCGAACTCTTTATATGATTCAGGAAGTGACTGCAGAACCCAGTTCACAGCCAACTTATCATGGAATGACGCACCCAACATTATGAACCTATCGATGTGTGATTTCATTCCTAGAACGTGGGCACACACGGGTTTACCATCTTCATGTTTCATTTCCAATAGGGCTTTAGTGACATTGAACCTTTCAATTCTTCGATCTTGTGGTTTAGGGAGAATAATTGGAGGAGTTGGAGGAAGTGAAGTATGATTTCTTGTTCCTTGATCGAATCGTGGAATATCATCTTCATGTGGAATGCTTGTTCCACGGGATTTTGGGAAGACCATAGTTGTCGTACTTTGATATCTACAAAACGGGAGAAAAATAAATTCAAGTTAGTTGATAGATTGAGTCCTTAATAAATCACCCAAATGAGATATTAAGGCTAGGACCCAACACAATACGCTACAACCTAGAAAAGGGATGCCGTAATCTAGTTGCAGAATATTTGAAGGTAAGTGAATGACGACTCATTAATTTCCACCATGAAAAACGAAAAGGAAATTTAAGTTTAAATCTATGAAAACTCCTAGATCCTATGAGATTCATTGAACATTTCAATGGCATGTTTAAATCTCGATACGCCCCTCTAGTTTGTGACTGGGATGCCGAGGATCACAAAGCGGGTGTGAATAACCATGCAAACTTACATAGTGCCCCCACATGTTACAGTCACCTATTCGATGTGTCGGTAAACCACACACGCTCCACCAAACTATGAAAAACATTGAGTCACCCTTTGCTACCTTTGCTTAGAACCATTTAGTGTGCCGGTAAACCACACACGCTCCACTAACGTCTTTGCAAGGGCACAAAGTGTAATTTCATGGAATTGCATCAATTCACTTTTGCCTAAAGTAACTAAGATTGGGAATTTCTAAAACATTTAGTTACTTTTGTACTTCATTATACATATAATGGAAGGTTCTGTCCTATCCTACCCGTTCGGCTAACGACCCTCCACTAGTCAAGAGTGCGGTGGGTAAGAGTGGATACCCATTCAATCGCCATTTTATAGGCAATTTCCTTAAACACCCCTTATAGACCAGCTTCGTGAATGAGGCCTACTAACGGTAAGACTGACTTTTATTCATACATATATATAATGTTAGACTTTTAATGTTATATATAGTATAGGGTGTATTTTACACTTTTAAAACACTAGGTGGTCAAATTCAACAATTATACTTTTAATTCAATCAATTTGTAAACCAAAACTTTATGGATTTATTAAACCTCTTTTAATTATACACCTTAATTAATTAATAAAACCATAAGGGTGTGATATGAACATTTCAAAACATCACTAGGGTTTTAGAATTTAACAATCCTAAATTAAACTTTTAATCAGCTTTTAAATTCCAAAACTTGAGTGCAAGTTTTGAAACATTTCAAAACATTAGGGTTAAGAATTTAAATATACATGAAAATTTAAATTCCAAAACTTGAGGGCAAGTTTTGAAACCTTTTTCAAAACATTAGGGTTTCAACTATTTAAATTTCAAAACAAAAACTTTTGAGTTCAAATTTAAACTATAAAACCTAAAGGGGAAAATTGAAACTTTTCATAACACAAGGATCAAATAACAAATAATATAAATTAAACAATTAATTTTATCATTATCCATATTTGACCTAATTTCAATTTCTTGCAAAATAAGTTACCCAATTAATACAAATAATCCAACTTTAATCATATAAGAAAGTTATTATCTAATCAATTGGTAATTATCTTTTGTTTAACCAAGGATATACTCATAAATATGTTTAAAATCGGATTTTAATGACCTAAAACAGATAAGGCAAGTATCCATGAGTAAAACAACAAGAAATCCCGAAATCCCCTCTTTCTGACGCTGAAACTCGCGTACTCGCCGAGTACACTGTGGTACTCGCCGAGTTCATCAGGCAGGGAGCTCAAAAACCATTTTTGCAACTTTAACAAACATACAAGGCATCAATACAATAGAAACCAATCAAGGCTCTGATACCACTGATGGGTTTTAGCCATAAGAACATCCTATGTGCTCATACAAACCCTAATGCTTGGATCTTGGTTTCTCTATTGTACATGCAATTCATCCAAGACTTTAAACCCTAGATCTAGCACATGATAATCAATATTAACATAAGAATGGGTTTAAGATATTACCTTGATTGTTATGTAGCAATAACAATCTCAAATCCTCCTTGTAATGACTTTAGAAAGCTTAGAGTCACAAATGTCACTCCTTTAATGGTTCACAAACACCAAGAGCAAGAGGATGAAGAGGAGAAGTGAAGGAGGCTGCCCAAAACGTGTGGAAACCCAAAGGATCTTGTTCACCACGTTTTTGGAGCTTAAGGGTCCTTTAAATAGTGAGGCTATTAGGGTTATCTAAGAAGGAAACCCTAATTTGGATGCTTAAGCCCTAAGCAACCCATGGACTCCTTCCTTAACAATCCTTGGACGATTTCTAATGGGCTTCCCCATAGAATTCGTCCAACCTTATATTATAAGGTAATCCATAGCCCAATTGCAATTATCTTATAATTACAATTCCAGTCCCTTAAGTTTAATTAATCTCTTTTAGCCACAAACTTAATTCTTATTAATTCTTGACTAATATTAATTAAACAATATGATTTCTCCTTTAATATATTATTCTCATAATATATTAATAAATCATATTTAATCCTTTCTCTCCATTATTCATCCTATCAATTTGATTTGGTGAAGGCAACCCAAAAGGACCATGCACCATCGGGTCAAGTACATACCAAAATAGTTATGGACTTAGACACTAATCCAACAGAGCGACCTTGACGTTGGCCATTCGTAGAACTATTTACCCCCCACCAGAACCATCGTTACTCATTTGGGCCATTGCCGCTGTTACTGCAGCCGTTACAGCAGCTATCAATGCCACATTTTCCGTCGTGGGAGGGGGTGGTGATGGAGCTGGTGCGTTGTTGACACGACGTGTAGATCTACGGGGCGACATTGTGCTGATAAAGAAATATAATGAAGAACATAAGTTTTTAGTGTGTTAATAAATTTGTCATTTTTATCAATTTATAAATTCGACTGACCTACCCATGGTTTAGAGTTTGACTCATAATAAAAGTTAGCATAGTGTTAGATAAACTTACGAATCTGAGTGGTAGTCAAAGAATTTACACACAACGGAATTTCTTCATATATATTAAACACATGCCGAGTTACATTTGTAGTTGGGAAAATTTCGACTCTTCTAAGGATCTCTGATACAGAAGTTAAAGAAAAGTAAGACTTTTAGCCGAGTTCCTATTCTATAACAAAATTTTGGGATTTAGCAAGCACTACTTGCGACGTAGGTTGCGCTTGGAGCTTGACTCCGTGTCTGATTGCTTTGCTTCCATAAGATGCCTATTGAAGGCGGCTTGCTGTTCCCTTATCTCAGAGAGGGCTGCAATCATTTGTGCTTGGAATGCGTCGACGCGGAGTTGGGTGTCATCCTGCAACCTATCCAGTCGACGGATGTAGGAAGTGTGAACTTGTACTTCCACGTTGACTTCATGTAGTCGGTTTGCTTGGACCCCGGATTGATAGGACTGGTTGGCTAGTTTGCCCACCATGACCGAGAGTGCTCGGTCGGCTGAACCTCCGTCTTTGACGTCGTAGAAGTCCCGACACATACCGTAGGGAGGACATATCCCTTGTTGTTGGCTCCAATGGTGAAGGTGACTTCCCCAAACGAGAGTTGGTCCCTGAAAGTTCCTCCTAACAGCGGGAGGTTGAGCGGCTGGAGGGTCGATTACTTCTGGTTCTGAGTTTGTCCCAGAGTCATCCCCTTCCTCCAACTCGATAGGTTCTTCATCCTCTTCAGGATCCTCCATTGTCCTGATTCGGGTGGTAGGGGTCCCTTGGTGGGTGGAATCCAACCATTTGACTATACGAGAATAGGGTTATAAGAATTGAACAAAATTTGAAAACATGTCGATTAAACTATTGCATGCAGCAAATACTCCTATAGTATTTAAATTTGTATGTTTGATACTAGTGTTTATTTTTGGTAAGTTTTGACTTGTTGCTCACTACGACCATTCCTCGACACATGTTAGTCCAATCTCGGATAAATATAGTTGATCAGGCTATATTCGTCCCAAATTTGATTACATATTTCGAGGCCTAATCGTAGTGTCTAACTTGTCTTAATACTTCTTGTATAGTTCTAACCAAGATAATATGTTGTTGTATGCATGTATTTGTACTTTTACGACCCAAAATAATCTAAATTAAATGAAATGAGGTTTTAGGTGTAAAAACGTTTTGTCAGAGACCTTGAGTCCCAATACAATTATAGTTTGTATATCTTATGTGGTTCGATATACTTAGTTCACTATAAACAATGCTCTGATACCAATCTGTCACACCCCCAAACCAGAACGGCGAAATCTTTCGAGGGCGGATGACTTCATGTAGTATCGCAACAATTGAATACATAGTAAAGAAAGTAATACAACCATCATATATATAATTTAAAAGTTTACATTGTTGAAAGGTACTTGTTTCAAAAACAAATTACAATATGATGTCAAAATGAAATTAAACTAACGCCGCATCGTCCCTTCTTCAAAAGCTGTAGTTTACCTGTATTACTGAATCCCTGAGAAATACAAGTAGTTTTGAAAGAGTAGGTCAGCATTTAAGCTGGTGAGTTCATAAGTTTTTAGTGACAATGTTTATATGAAATAGAATGAAAATGGTTTGTACATGTGTAAAAGTTCCTAGAAAATCCCATATTTTCTACTATAGTGGATGGTAGTTTAGTCGTTCCAAAACTGTGATGCAATAGTACTTTTCATGCCGAAAATAATAGGTTTATGTATAAATCATTAAGGCATTTGAAAAACCCCGTAAATCAACGTGTTTTTAATACTCCATGTGAGTCTTATAACCATACTATTTGACCAGGATGCCTATAGCAACGTTCTTCAGGCGTTGGAAAGTTATGACGTTTGTCACCCCAGGCCTGCTGGCCTAGCTGTAGCTAACAGCTTAGGTGTGGGATTGTCAATCCCGTATAGATCTATACACAAGTATCACGTTCCCCCTACAAGGGACTATGGTATATAATACATGACTTAAAATGCATACTCGAAAGTACGTGAAATGTCTCACAAAACTTAGTATAAAACAGATTTACGTATGAAAATGTCCGTTTGTTCTTGCATATGAAAATATCTCTTTGATATAGTGTTTCTGGTATGTAAATGTTCATGATTTTCTCGTAAACTATACCTATTATAGTTTTTCATAGTGTGTTTCGTTCATATAGTAAACCCTATTGTAATGCTCACTTGTTTTGTAAAGTATAACATTTAAAGTGACATAAATGATCACATATACTTAAAGTATAAATAAAGTGTTTGATTCGTGTGTATATATATATATATATATATATATATATATATATATATATATATATATAAACATGTTTTATTTCCAAAAGACAAGATGTTATCGAGAATATATATTGCATATGAAAGTTCTCACGTAGTAGTTATGAATCACATATGATTACTAGATAAAAAGTTTATATAATGAAACTTTAGGTTACACACGATAATAACCGTGTGTTTACTTAGTGAAACTTTAGGTTACACACGATAATAATTGTGTGTTTACTTTCTTCCCCCCCCCCCCCCTAAAAGTGTATAAAAAGCATTTATCAAACATTTAAAAGCGTAGTTTATAGGGGGTATGAACTCATTTGATAGATCGAAGAAGGTGAGACGAAAACTGAGCAGAACTTTAACTTGAGAAAGCGGATTTTCTCGGGATTCTTGGGAATCTCTGGAGCGTAAACTTCCTTCGGGGCTTGGGTATGGAAACCAGGGCTTCGGGATATTACTTGCACGCAAAACGAAGTAAAAATGCAAGAAAAAGGAAAGAAAATGAGCAATTTACCCGGAACCCTCGCATCCCTTTTATAGGGGCTGAGAACCGCCTCGGTACGCTGGGCGTACGGGGTTACGCGGGGCGTACCTGTGCGTCATGCGTGACCGCATCCTCGACTGCTGGACTTCGGACGGGACAAGACATAGGGGAGTAGAGGGGCGACGTGGACGTTCCGAGGCCTAGTCCTCGAGTACGCTGGGCGTAACTCGGATTGGCCCGGTGACTCCTCCTTCAGATAATACCGGATTTTTATTTAAATTTATATTTTAATTATTTAGTAAACTTCAAAAATTCATATCTTCTTCATACGAATTCCGTTTTCGACGTTCTTTATATCCACGCGTAGGTGAGACTACGCTCTACAACTTTCGTTTAGACTCCGTCGGCAAATTTTGAAATTATTTCTATTATTTATTTTTAATAGGTCGGGGTAGGAAAAGTTCGTTAGAAATCCATAACTTTTTTATCCGATGTCTGTTTTTGCCAGACTTTTTACCGTTGAAATACCATTGTCTAGACCTTTGATTCTCATTTAGGTCATTCCGGCCAAAAGTCGCTCGCTCTCTGTTTCGAGTTTTTGGCTGTCTACCGCTTTACCGAACTTGGAAAAATCATAACTTCTTTATATGAAGTCAGATTTGGACGTTCTTTTTATGTATGCCCACGGTTTTATGATATCTAACATAGTAGGTAAGCAAATAGAGACTTTTGTACATTTTATTTTCAAAGTTAATTTCATTATTTTCAAAAGTGGTTACAATACTTGGCTTTTTAGGTCATTACATAGAATCGAAATATCAGACTATAGTTTGACAACTTATAAATACAGTAAAACACACACATAAAAAATGATAGAGAAAAAGAAAATCATAACTCTCTTTCTCTTAAATCTTATGGCAAAATAAAGTCCCTTAAGTCGAATTGACATATTGCACGTATTTTTTTTTATTAAGCCTTATTTGAAGCAAAAAACCCAAATGAGTAGGATAAAGAAAAAAAAAACTGCCACTTTTCGATAATCTCGAGTAACAATTTACATAATTTACATACTAGCCTCTTATAGTCAAATTTTGTACTTACCGGATCATAAACAAAAATAATAATAAAATACAACTATGACAATTTATTGATACTAGCTGACCAAAAGATAAAGTTTGGTTGTGAAAGAACGAAACACAAGTGCACCTTCATTTCAAACAACCACAATCTAGGCGGTCAAAAAATAAAGGTAATTGTCACTTTGAGAGACAACAATAGACAACTTGTTTTGTGCAAGTAAATTTAAAACACGTTCATGAAAGCTTACATTAGTCAACCAAAAATTTCAGAGATCTAAGAACTTTCAAAACATGTATCTTTAGTAATCTTAAACCAATCAAAACAACTTCTAGTAACAGATACGAGAAGGCTCTGATACAAATTGTTGGTTATTTTGATAACCAAAACATAAAACGCGGAAGCATAATCTTGGATCTTAAATCTCGAATCTGATTAAAAGAAAACTTAATCATCAAAGAACGATTACATACCTGATTTCATTATAATGTTTGGATCTTAAGAACTAGGGTTGGGTTTTCTAGTTAATCTCAAGAGCTCCATCTTAAATCCCTCAGCAAACCCTAAAAAAATTTACATGTGTATTTCGTGTGTTTAGATTGCTCCTTATCACACGTATATATAGATGAAGATATACCCTAATGTGAGAGATGGAAGGGATTTTGAGGATCTAGAGTCAAACCAGAAACTCAACCCACAAGGTAAGTTAATATTCTATAAATCGCTCCATCAACAATTTATATTTTTACCATAATAATTGAATTTAATAATATATCGTACATATTTATGAAGTGGTCCCATAATTATCCAACATTCATTGGATGCGAGGAAGTACTTAATTCATTGTCTTTCTTAGAGTCGCCAGCACCAAAGGAACACTGGATGCTTATGCTTGAGACAGGAGTCATGATATCCAACAAGTTTGGTGTGATCCTTCAGTTTTTGACCAATGAAGGCCCTATAACTTTTTTTCCTCTCTGGAGAGGTCCTGAAGAGTTGCAATATCATCATGTTCTTACAATTTCACTTGTGTACGACGATCACTATGTCATGGTACGATTAGAAGGAGAGCATCCAATGCCTCCCATTTCAGTATTATGGATTCGTCACAAAGTCTCGTTAGCAATTGGATGACAAACTATATATAAGTCGCGTCTAAAATTTTTATAAGAAGCTCACACCTACTCAAAAAGATTTTATAACGATAAATGATTAGTTGTTACTCAATTTTATCTTGTATTGTTGTTATGTTATATTTAAAGTTAAAAAGAAAAACTGGAGATCGGAGAAGATTCATTTCGATATTTTTCTTATAATTTTAATTTTATTATTATTAATATTATTATCTTATAAAATATATCTTTGTAATTCTATTTATCTTATAAAAATCTAATTTTAGAAAAAAGAAATAATAATAATAATATTAATTTTTATTAAAAATGATTAGTAATAATATAATCATTATTTAGTAAAGTTGATGAAATGATTAAACATGTAATGATTATGATATCATATATAAAAGATAAAACATACTAGACTATTAGACTAAGGTGTGATAAAGTATTAGATTATGGTGTCTTTAACAACACCCTTCCAAAAATTAAGAAATATTTAAAAGAATTTTTTTATTTTTTTATTTTTTTTTGTAACCGGTAAACCATCTTTGATTTAAAAATTTGTATACCTCTTGCAATCCAATTTCATATTTTTTATTTAAAGTTTGAATTTAGTCTCTATACTTTATTAGTGTACCGGTATAAGTCAATGTAACTTTTTTTTTTCCAATAACTTTTTACCGATGTAATTACTTTTTATCTTTAAATAATTATAAAACATTATATTACTTTACTTTCTATCACATGTATTTACAGCTTTTTTTAACACAACAAATTATTATTGTTAAATTTTTGTTTACAAAGTTAATGTTTCATCATTAACGTTTAATTTTAAAAAAAATTTATACATACAGTAATAATATACAATAACAATGATTTTATCATATATTTATCTATACACTTTTATATAGTACATACTTTTTTTTATAAATTGTCTTTAACACCTTTGGACGTCAAAATTCCATTCAAATTGAAAATGAGACAATTTTCGTTGGTTGTTTGTTTTGCTATGACCATAAATAAAAGTCAATGTCAATCGATGTCAAATGTTGATTTTTTTTTTACAAAAATCAATTTTCTCACAAGGTCAGTTATATGTTGTTTTATCCAGAAAAATGAACATATAATGATTGAAGTTATTGATTTTAGATAAAAATTGTAATTTAACCAATAAAACGTCAAATGATATATACCAAGAAGTGTTTCAAAATGTAATTTAAAAGATTTTCTTTTTTACTTATCAAATTCTTCCGGCATTACTTACAATATGAAATACATTGCTTTTTACTATGTTGACATTTAATCTTATTTTTGTCTATATAATGAAAAATTTGAACATACCTACCGTGGTTTCTACGAGTTATAATCTAGTTCAATTATATACAAACGATTACCAATTGACATGCTAGACGTAACATTGGATTTTCTTTTATCCATATGTAGTTTTCTATGTTTTCGTCTTTCTTTAGGGTCCGTAGAATCCATATCTTGTTCGGAATCGTTAAACTTTTATATTCATGTAATAAATAGTGTAATGAAAAGTGTTAATTTATGTAACCCAATAAGCATACTAAAATGGAGATAATGTAAAGTTAAATGTACATACATATAAAATAATGTTAATATTGTTATAAAATATGATCAAATAACAAGATAAATTATAAATTAAAGAAAGACATGAAAGTGGAGAGAACTTTTATTCCAATACTTATGATGAAATCATCAAAACTTTACAATACATAACACTCACTATTTATCCTAGACAAAGAAGATGAAAGGTGATGTATGTTATGAATGCTCATTATAATGGTGCATAACTACACTCATATAAATCATAATAATGTTTGTTATAATGCTCACTAATTATGGAGAGTGACGGGGGAATATCGGGAATCCAATAGTCATACCACTATACTAGTTCAAGAAACAATACAAGAACATACTTATTAAACTATAATAGGTATAGTTTATGGAACAATTACACTATTTTTACTAAGTTCAAAGATACAATACAAAAATAACTATTTAAGTATAATTATTTTACACTACAAGTACACTACAAAAGGGGAATACATACATTTACAAGAACATTTACACACTATACGTAAACAAGTTAATACAAGATTATGAGCCACTATTTCATCATACCTACTAGAGTACACGTTAAAGTTCTGAATTATAACTAGAGTCTCCTGGAGGGAGAGCGTGAATTTGTGTATATAGATCTATATGGGACTGACAATCCCGCACATAAACTATTAGCTACAGTTAGACTGGCAGGTCTGAGGTGAAAAATGTCATAACATTCCGACGTCTGAAGAACGTTTTGCAGGCCACTAGTCATTTTAGCATGGTTATAATATCACTCACAATAAGTATTAACTAAACATTTTGGTTTACGGTACAAACATAACTTCATTGGTTTTATTTTAATAATAGAACTACATTACACCACATTACAGTACAACTGGTGGATTCCAGGCATATACATACAAAGGGTTTTCATACAAATACAATACAATATACTATTTTCCAAATACAGTACAACATACATTTCTAGGAAGCATTCATTTATATGGTTTTATTTAATAATAAGAATACATTATAATATTTCAGAGTACAATAACACACATACATTTTGGTCTTAAGGCCTAAGACTACATTTCATTTACAAAAGAAAATATTGGATTTTCTGGAGGAAACACACTAACATTTTCAAAGAACAAAAACATACTTCTAATACAAAAATGCTTATGAACTCACCAACTTAAATGTTGATACACTTTCAAAACCACTTGTATTCTATGGGAACCAGTAGACATGTACACTTACATGTTTTGAGAAGACGGAGCATCATAGTGTCACATCTTATAGTTTTTGCTATACACTTTTGGTGTCATACAAAAAATGTTACGAACACAATGTAAACTCTATATTATCAATATAATGGTTGTTGTTGTTTTGAATACTATTATCCAGTTGTTGTGATATTGTACATGCTGTCATCTGCTCCCGAACGTTTCCGTTATTCCGGTTTGGGGGTGTGACACATGTCGATGTAGGATGTTTAGAATGCATTGGTAATGGTCTTGCAGTTAATTGAAGGCGTTTGATTAACGAATCAGCTAAACCATTTTATGTAGAACATATGCAATAGGATGTTCAATACTTATCCCAATCGACATGTGCTTTTAGGCGGATTATTTGTGCAAGTAATCTTGCGAAAGAGAGATTACGGCTAGATAACACGCACACGTGTGACCATCTATTGATGCGTCACTAAATGGTCCACATGGTGGATGAATTGGTCCACATATATGCCCTTGAATTCTTTCTAAGAAACTAGGACTTTTATACCCAACTTTATTCAATGATGGACGCGAAATTAATTTTCCTTGAGAACATGCAACACAAGACATTTCATTAGCTTGAAAAATCTTCTGTTTTTTCAAGGAATGACCACTTGAAGTTTCAATTATTTTGCGCATCATAATTAGTCCGGGATGGCCAACCGGTCATGCCAAAATTTAAAGGTGTTAAACTACCTTTTATTTTCAATAGCATGAGATTCAATCATTCTAATATTTGTATAATACAACCCGGAGGACAATATGGGTAAATTTTCCAAAAGAGTTTTCTTTCCCGATATCATTTTGTAATATTGAGATACTCTTTTTCACCATAATTAGTTGTTTCAACATGATATCCGTTGAACCGAATATCCTTAAAAATTAACAAATTTCTTGGTGATTTTGATGAAACTAATGCATCACCAGTTGTAATTATTGTCCCTTGTGGTAATATTATATTCGCTCTTCCAAAGCCTTCAATCATTTTTGCATTACCTATTATTGTATTAACATTTGCTTCTCCAACTCATAAATAAGAAAAATATTTTTCATTATTAAAAATGCTATGTGTCCTTACACTGTCTGCAAGACATATATCTTTCTCATTTCTTTTGCGAATATCCTTATTTCTCTTTAATAAATAAATAAATAAAACATAAGAAACATTCGACTTTGAGAAATAAAGTCATATTTTATTACTTTGAGAATATTGTGACGACATCATTTTTTATGAAACGAATATGACATAAAAACATAATAAATGACATGAAACAAAACTATTATATATTATTTTTCCATCACCATCAATAGCACCACTTGTCCATTCTTGGTAGACAAGATAATTTGCAACATCCAAATGTGTCATTTTTGGTTGATCTTCGTGAAAATCATTTTGCATAAAGTTTGTTTTGATATTTCATTTTTATTTAGATTTTAGAGAAGCTTGATAAAGATCAACAAAATGATTTGGTAAGCGGCATGTACAAGACCAATAACCGGTCATTCCACATCGGTGGCAAACATTTTCAACTTTCATTTTGCCATGCTCACTTTTATCATTAGGATGTGGTTTTTTGCTATTTTCCAACTTTTGATCGTTACTTGTAATCTTTTTATTTTTATGATAATTATGATAACCTTCACGACCTTGGTTACACCTATGACTACTATAATTATATGATGTTGCATTCATTTCGGGGAATACACTAAAATCAGTCGGGATTGATTGGTGATTTTTAATCAATAACTCATTGTTTTGTTTAGCCACAAGAAGACATGAGATTAATTCAAATTCTTTTTTAAACATTTCTCACGATATTGCTGCTACAGGATCATGTTGGTGGCATGGAAAGTAGAGAACGTTTTCTCTAGCATAACATAGTTTTTCATAGTGAAAATACTAATCAAAATAAAGACTTGTATGTTAAAGAATTATTAATTAAGAAATTCCATAAAATAATATATAATCATTGTACATCTGAACTTATAAAAAATACATACCTGAAAATAAAAAGAACGATAAGGAGAAAGTCGTGCTGATAACATGTTATAAAATATGATCAAATAACAAGATAAATTGTAAAGTAAAGAAAGACATGAGAGTAGAGAGAACTTTTATTCCAATACTTGTTATGAAATCATTAAAACTTTACAATACATAACACTCATTATTTATACTAGACAAAGAAGATGAAAGGTGATGTATGTTATGAATGCTGATTATAATGGTGCATAACTACACTTATAAAACTCATAATAATGTTTGTCATAATGCTCACTAATTATGGAGAGTGATGGGGGAATATGGGAAATCCAATAGTCATTCACTAAATAATATTCATAACAAATATATGATGTTGTGTAGTCTTCAAGAAAAAACGTATATTGGTTATGTAATTTACATAGGATTAATAAATGAAGATCAACGAATATTGAAAATTTCATTTGTTTGAATGTGTTTTTTTTTTAATTATATACACAACGATTACATTAAAAATGCTTAAGAACCCACATGCCAAGTTGATCCTGAGCTACTCCATCAAAGAGTCCAAGAATCCACATAGGGATGTGTATTGGTATATATTAATTAAGTTGTTACTTTTAAGACAATTGAATATATTGTTGCTTGTAATGATGGTGTTTTATGTCCATGTGATCATTGAATATAACCACAAACAGTCTCGATTCCACAAGAACTAAAAAAACCACATCAACGATGGGTTTTGTTTCGGTTGCAGGCCATTCGTACACATAAAACAGAATTAAAGACACACAAATACAAATGACATACATTTACACACAGTGATAACACGGTTAAGAAAAAAGAATTGAGTTTAGCGACGAGTAAAAGCATATTCCAACCTTGTGTAGAAGCAACAAGGTAACAAATATACATTTTATTTAAGAAAATTGGTATATATAATAACAGTAAAATGTATGCGGGATGTTGCATTTTTTAAAAATATTTTACTTTTGGAATGTTTGCATACACAAACAGTAAAACATAATACTTTCGATTTGGTGTTTAAAATGGTAGAAATGTGGTAGTATACTCATATATTATAACTTAAAACGACTTGTCACAAAGTAGTTAGTTGAGTAGGGAAAAAAGTAAATTTACAACAAATACACAAAATAAGGAAATCATTATATAGAAGTGGATGGAGTGTGGATGCAAAATAAGGCTGAAAATGATATACAAATCAAGTTCGGTGCAGCACATATAGAACCTCTAAAAAGTTAATAATAGCTCAAGTACCACCTAGCTACTTATACTCTCAAGGATGGACCACAAGGATAGAAAACAATTCCCAGACAGAGAAAGTCATCCCCAAAACAACTTTACCACCTGTGGAGATAAAAAACAAATACTTAATTAAAAAGACGATTATACCCTTATGCCACGAATGACTTTGGGGTTATCAATTTTAACAAACAAACACCAATAAACAATTTAAAACATTTTTACACAATCCAACAAAATATAACTATTATGTTATTATGAACGAAAAAGATACAAAACCAAATTTATTTTGGCAAATTTAAAAATTTTAAAATATTTGCCAAAATCGAATGTACACCAAATTGGAAAAAAAAATCACATCTATGATTGTTTTTGAATGTGATGTGCTAATAACTAATAAGAGCTTTTTTTAAGAGTTGTTTTTGTTAATTGTGTGAGTTGTTAGTATTTATGACTAGACAAAACTGCAAAAATGGTCCCTACGGTATGCATATTTTTAGGGTTTTAGTCCAAACCTCGATTTGTTTTGGATTAGTGGTCTTTTTGGATTAGTTTGTATGTGAAAATGGTCCCTGTGAAAATTGAAATGACTATAATACCCTTGGGGTATTTATTTTTCATCTTCTTTCATTATTTTAAAATCTAATACTATTTATTTAATTATTTTAACAATTAAAAAATAATAGAGGACCCACCCTCTCTCTCTCTCTCTCCTGCCTGTACGAAACCTTCTCCCAGTTCATATTCTCCAACCAAAGAACATGATTGCAGCCCCAAACATTAATTATGATCATAAAACAAAAATAATGAAGGCCTCAATCAAATTGATTAGATAAATCCAAGATTTTAAACTGGGTACTACTCATGGATAATACTTTAACTCCACAAACCAACTTATGGTTCTTAAGAACAAACCCCTTATAGCTTTGAATTCGAAGGCAAAATCAGATCTTGGTTATGCACAGATAACTACGCACAGATAACGAAGGCAAAATGGAGTCCTCACAAAGTAGCCTAACAACAATAACACCAGTAGACGACATCGGAGGAGATATAATCGAAATCAGAGACCAGTTCTTCCTTATCCAAGACTATTGATCAATCAAAAAGGAAAACGAAAATAACGAGGGGGAAAATCGAACATACAGGGGTCGCAAGAGGTGAAGGGGCTGGTCAGAGATGATCGACGGAAGCAACAGCTGACGACGACGGTGGTTCACAACAACGACGACGATGGTGGCAGGAGCTGCTCCGGCGGCTTCTGCTGCTTTGTTTTCTTGTTTTTCGGTGAGCTCGATGAGAGGGAGGGTAGGGAGGAATGAGGGCTGTGTTCGGTGGTGATTTTTAATCGAGAGAGAGAGAGAGAGAGAGAGTGAGTGAGAGAGAGAGAGAGGTATAAGGTGGGTATCAGTGGTGGTGGGTCACGAATGGAAGGTGGTGTTGGGTTGTGTCCGGTGGTCACATCAACCGCAATGGAGGTGGTGATTGGGTACAAGAAGAAGACACAAAATTTTCATAAGTTAGACAAAATTATTGTTTAATGTTTACTCCATGAGAGAGAGAGAGAGAGACCCATTTTATTATTAATAAAACATTAAATTAAATAGAAAAAATGTAAAAAATATTTCAAAAGGGCAATTTAGTCATTTCAATTTTCACAAGGACCATTTTTACATACAAACTAGTCCAAAAGGACCACTAATCCAAAAAAGTCGGGGTTTGGGCTAAAACCCCAAAAAAATGCATACCACATGAACCATTTTTGCAATTTTGTCTTATGACTATGCATATTGGTTAGAGTACTGAGAATGTACATTAGCATTACACAAATGAGAATTGGATCTGTGAAAGAAGTGGAAAAGATTAAAATGAGTGTTGGAATTATTGTGTATTACAATTTGATGCAAGTTACATCTGGAAATAAGTAAATTCTAAAATTTTGAAAAGTTCTGTGCAACACATATAGAATCTCTAAAAATTTAATAATACCTCAACTACCACCTAGCTACTTATACTCTCAAGGATGGACCACAATGATAGACAACAATTTGACAGAGAAAGTCGTCCCCCAAAACAATTGTATCACCTGTAGAGATAATAAACAAACACTTAACTAAAAAGACGATTCTATCCTTACACCCACCAGTAACATTGGGCCTTATCAATTTTAACAAACAAACACCAATAAACAATTTGAAACATTTTTAATCATTCCAACAAAATAAACTATTATGTTATCATGAACAAAAAAGATTCAAAATCAAAATTTTTCAAGAAAATTTAACAATTTTAAAATATTTGCCAAAACCGAATGTACACCAAATTGAAAGAAGATAATCGCATCTGTGATATTTTTTTTTATAGAATGTGAAGTGCTAATAACTAATGTTTGTGATGTTTTGGTTTTGGAATTTTAGTTTCGTTTATTTCCTCAATAATGTTGAACGGAAATACAAATTGGTAATGTTCTTAATCGTACACACTCATGACATGTTCCTGATTTTTTGCTTTTCCATAGGTATGTTGCATGCTTATTAGTATACGGTATGCTTATTACTACACACTAACAGAAATCATCAACAAAAGGTTCCTGCTTTTCGATCCACCATAGAACCATCATCTCTTTTTATTTAAAGGATGAATTTGTTTAGATGAAGTGATCCTCACAGATACAGATGCATAGAAGATTAGTTTTTGTATAGTATCAGACGATGAAATGTTTTAGAGGAACGAATTAACATACATACGTGTATGTAGAATGATATGAAGAAGAATAACAATGACTGACGTCTTTGCTGACCTTCTTTAGATGTTGCAGTTGACGGGATGATATGTTACATATCTTGTGATAGTATATGAGAAATTGTTACGAAATTACATTAGAAAAACATCAATTTTAGAGCTATCATTAATTATGACATGTATTACATTACAGATAAATCAAATCCTTTTTCAACGAAACATTTATTTCTTGCAATATTGTAACCGAAATAATTTGTGAGTATGTGAACAAATCAAATTACATCTGGAAATAAATCTAAAAATCTATTAAAATGTTATATGTCCAAATCAATAAGGATATGACATCTGATAGAAAATAGGTTTTATTTATTAGGATAGATACTTTTACATATACACTTCATGTTCGTGAGAAACATTTATGATATTCAATGATCCCTACCAATTGAAGCCCTCTAAGGATACGTAGATCATATTTTACCCAAGGAGTGGTTATGTTTTATTTGTTTACGTTGCACCGTTCAACCTTCAGTAAAGATTATCATTTAAGAGCCACGATGCAACAAATATTTGTGTCAATACAAGAGATTGGAGGTTATATTATATTTACATTGTGATTATTGGCTTTCTTCAAATTGTTGCTCTAGTACGGGTATGCCATTTCTTTTATGAGATCATATTTAGAATATTTACAAGTTACTTTATTTTTAGAACAAATATGTTGGTCTTTACTATATGTATTTTTGATTTGTTATTTTAGCAAGTAACAATTACCTTAGCAATGTTATGTTTTCATTATTTAGTAATATAATATAAGCGTGTCTCTTATAAGTATACAATTGAACTTTTTCCAATGTATTCAAATTTTCTTTGTATATTCGCATGTCGTTGCAAATGTTGCGTATGTCATTCTAGTGTCATGTTCAAAACATACGATACATCAACAAGTACTAGGCCATTTAAAACTCGTTTAAATTACATCCAAATGCATTAATTTCTTAAATTTTCTTAATTAAAAAAATAATTATTATATTTTTATACGATAATTATTTACAAAAGGGAGCTGTTATTAATACCCTTGATTATATCTTCATACCCCGGTAATCATAATATTTTAGGTAGTTGACTTTTTCAATTGCAGCTTTTTTAAAATTTCAGAGTCATTAACCAATCCATATACATTCTTCATACAAGACAACCCACTGTGTAATTTAAGCTTTTTTATGGAAGACCGCAACTTCATCTTTGAAAAGCGTGTTCAATATTTCGTAAATTAAAACAATTTATATACTGCAACCAACAACAACCAACATTTACATATGAAATTGAAGATCATTTTTCTTCTTAATCAAACAATAATACACGATACATGTATATAAACAAGTGCAATAAAAATGATTAAGTAATAATCCTAACTAATAAAAAAATCTGTTAATATCTAATAGCTTCCCGGAACCATTATCTTCAACCACCGCCACCGCCGGCGATATACTGCCACCATTAACCGTGTTGGTGTCGCCGGAGAAGAGGGGAGGAACGTGAAAAAGAAAATAGCGACCGAAAAGAACGAGAAATCTAAAACGTCACCGGAAATCGTCGTCTAAAGCGTGATAAATCGTCGGAAATAGTCTGAAACGTCACCAGGACCACCTGAAGTCGACGGAATCGCTGCCTCCCTCTCACCTGGCGGATGAATCATCACCTGAACGACCGCCATCACCGTGGGACAAAGAACGAGAAGAAGAGAAATTAAAGGAAACTCGACGGAAATCACCTGAAGTCACCGGATATCGCTGAAGTCGACGGAATCGTCACGTATCTCTCATCTAGAGGCTGAATTGTCACCTGAAACCTTGCCATCATCGTCGGAAAAAGAACAAAAGAAGGAGATGCTAAAAAAAAACTCGCCGGACATTGTATGATATCACTGGAAATCGCCAAAAGTCACTTATTGGTTGCTTCTCTCAATTTGCGAATTTGCGGCCGATGTATTGCTAGGGTTAAAAGACAAAGTAAGCGATTTATATCCTATAACTTTACGTTTACAACCTATCTTTTTAGAAGTATTTCAATTTCTACCCTTTAAATATATACCTTTAATAATTGTCTATATTTATTTATGCAACTTAAAACTTAATATATAAAACATGCAAATCAAAATAAACATATCGATTTGACGTAAACATATCAAAATAAACAACCTATTTTGAAGAGCTTTATACCTTTTATAATTATCGTAACACCAAATTTTATAATAGTTTTTTTTTTCATCAAATTTTATAATAATTTTTTATAGTTGTTACATATATTTATTTATTGTAACAAAATACTATCTATTTTTTTTTATCAAAAAATTGTTTAATATAGTTTATGTAAATTTTCTAAATTGTACATATTTAATTTTGGTTAATACATCTTTTTTTAATTTTAAAAATATTATATTGTTTGATGCTTTTTTTAGTATACAGTGATGTTTAAGTTATTTGGAATCAACATATTTGCTCGAGATGAAGATACTTCTATCAAAAATTCGGCATTTTCCACGAAACAGGTTACATACTTATACTACATTATAACATTTTATATTTTTCATATAAACCATAACACGTAAAATTCAATTTTAGTTGTTCGAGTCTCGTGAGGAATTGTTTGAGTGGACACAAAACAAAGCACGTTCTCTAGGATATGTAATTGTCAGCAAAAGATCAAAGGCGTATGCCAACAACTTTGTGTATAAAGTCGTACTTATGTATGATCGTGGGGGTGAATATAAAGCTACTAACACGGTTAGAGCATCTGGAACCAGAAAAACTAATTGTAAATTTGAACTGGAAGGAAAGTATTCAAAAGAACATAATAAATGGACGTTGAGGGTGATATGTGATGATCATAATCATCCACCTGCACAACATATGGAGGGTCATCCGTTTGTAAGACGATTATCTGTTGACGAGACTCGATTGGTGGAAGATCTAACAAGAAAGAACTTGCCGCCACGTGATATTCTGTCAACCTTGAAGGGGCAAAACGAAAATAATGTATCGGTAATTCAAACGATATATAACGCACAACAAAAGATTCGCAGGCAAGAGCAAGCAGGAAAAACTCCAATGTAGGTTCTTATGTCCATTTTGCACACCAATAATTATTTATATGAGTTTACTACAGGCGATTCAAATGAGTTGGAGAATCTGTTTTTCGTTCATCCAACGTCTTGGAAGATATGGCGTGCATTTCCACATGTGTTGATGATAGATGCCACTTACAAAACGAACAAATATAATAAGCCGCTTGTAGAAATTGTTGGTGTGACCTCAACTCGAAAAACATTCTCTGTAGGTTTTGCCTTTATACATAGAGAAAAGGAGACCAACTATACTTGGGTGTTAAACTGTGTAAAGTCAATACTCGATAAGTGTATGCACCCACGTGTAATAATCACAGATAGAGAGTTGGCACTAATCAATGCATGTGAAACAGTGTTTCCGGATGCGACACGACAACTTTGTAGATGACATATCGAGCAAAACATTTTAAAGATTTCCAGCAAAATTATCACGTTGGATGACGACCGTAACTCTTTTAGAATACTATGGAATTTACTAGTTGGGTCTCCGACATTGATGGCATACACGGAAAACTACCAACGACTTCAATCAATGTTGATACAATATCCACGTAAGCTTGTTTATTAACTATATTTCTAAATCATAACTTTCATATTATTGTTTATGTGCTTATTTGTTAATTTATTTTACTTCACAGGCGTTATGAGATACATAGATGATACATGGTTAAACAAGTATAGGGAAATGTTTGTATCTGTCTGGGTTGATCAACATCTCAATTTTGGAAACCACACCACCAATAGAGCCGAGAGTCAACATTCAAAGTTAAAAAAAATTTTGAACTCTGCAAATTCTAATCTCGATAAGTTTGTGCAACGGATGAATCAAGTCGTTCAATCACAACTAACTTCGATCAAAGAAAGCTTTGAAAATAGCTTGACTGTTCGCTACAATCACCACAATTTGTTGTGTTTCCAATTGTTGCGGGGCCATGTTTCAAACGAAGCTTTAGATATAATATTAGGAGAGATCCAAAGGTTGGGTGATTTAATGTTAGACTCCTCAAATTGTGGTTGCAAACTACGTAACAGTTGTGGGTTACCATGTGCTTGCATGCTTTCTTTCTACTCGATTTCAGGTTTGTATGTTCTACTAAAACATACATATAGATTTTTAAATGTTAGATAAATAATTAATTTATATTTCAATGCAGGTGAAAATATACCTTTGGATTCAATAGATATCTTTTGGAGGAAACTTGATATTTCAGATACGACGTTTGTAGCAGACGACGATATTAATTGCGATGATGTAGTGATTAAATTTACAGAAAACTTCAACAAACAATCAAAAGCCGGGAAAATGTTTTATAGGAGAAAGATAGAAGAAATATATGACCCGCAAAAAACTGATGTTGGAGAACCTACGGTTCAAAAAAACATGCGTGGACGACCAAGTGTGAAGAAACAACAGAAAAAGAAAGTTAATCCTCCAAATCATGCTCCCCGTAGATGCAGCTTCTCAACCACATCAGAGTTTAATGGGGTGAATTTAAATAAAGAACCTGAAAGACATGGCTTTTCGTGTGGGATTAACTTAAATGATGAACCCCAAAGGCATTATCCATTCCAAATGAATGCTATTCCAGATATATTTCATGATTACATCGACGATATACATGATGTAGAAGGTGATGGAAATTGTGGGTTTCGAGCAATAGCTGTTTGTTTGGGGTATAATGAAGACCAGTGGCTTTATATTCGAAAACAATTGCTTGAAGAGTTAGAGAGTCAATATTACGCATACCAAAGAGTTTTTACTGACGGGTTCAATGAGGTATACCAGTCATTGCGTTGGTTTCAGTCACCGGCACCTTTCCAGGAACATTGGTTGCATATGCCTTTGAGTGGTTACTTGATTGCCAACAAGTTTGGCGTGATCGTTCATTGTTTAAGCCACGAACAAAATACGACATGCTTCCCTTTTTGGAGAGGTCCTGAAGAGTTCCAACCCCACCGAGCCATTACGTTGTCACTTGTAAACGGTATTCATTATATGTCGGTGTTTTTGAAAGGAAATTACCCAATGCCTCCTACCACAGGGTATTGGAACGCCCATAAAAGTGCATCTGCATCTACATGGCAAACTATGTATTGGCCGCGTTTTGATTTATTCAATCAACTTAGGTCTCGTACTTCTGAAACACCTTGGATACATATTGAAGATTAAGTGCGAATGTATTTGATTTTTTTATTATTTGTTGCGTCAAAATATTATTTTATTATTCATTCTTAAATTTTATGAAGACATCGAACAATTTAATACATTAAATTAGACTATTGAAAATATAAAACAAAAAATATATGTTGGTTTTTAACATAATAAATTAATTAAAATTTGTTCATTAACTATTGAAAATGGACCGTTAACAATTCACAATAATTACATTTTACTTTCTCATTGTAAAACAAGAAATATATGTACGTTTTTATGTTATTAATATTTATATTATTTTTTAAGCTAACTATTATTTTGGGTGACGAAAAAATTTACAAAATTTATTTACAAAATGATTTTAATAATCCAATTAGTTTTCGATAACTACATATTATAACTTTGTAACTATATTTAATTCATTTTTTAATAACATAAAAAAAACATAAATAGCAATTAATATTAGATTTTAAAAAACATTAATCATTACATACTTATAATTATAAGTGTAATCATAAGCTAATTATTAAAAACAATGATTAAAGGGTATGGTTAAGTAAGAAAAGGGTATGGATAAATGAAGCCTTTACAAAACCCAAACTTAATATTTTCAAACACGTTTTATAATATTTGACTTGAAAGGTAACAAATGAGAATACCATATTAAACCATGATAAAGATTAAAGCGTGTAAAAAAAGATAATTTATTAAACATCAAACCAACAACAAAACCAAAACTAAAACCAAAAATGATTTAACTTGTTGCCGGAGAAACAAAAACAACAAAGATTAAATTATCAATAATGCATAACATAAACATTATACTCAACAACTGCATCCCCTGTTTTCAAATCAAAAGTATGCGTACTCGCCTGAACATACCCTCTAGCAAACCGGAAAAGCCCACTTCCTCCGATCACCGGCATCTCCCTCACCTTATGCATCACCGGATTCCGCCCCAAAATTGTCAACGTACTCCCGTTATACTTCCCTGTCGAGAACACAAAGTTCATCGCCATTAACAACCCAGGCTCCCCCTGTGACGCCAGTCCGTACAACCCCTGTGCTCTCCCCAATAACTTGGAATCTGCTTCTGGTTTTTCCGTCAATGGATCGTCGATCATGTTGATCATACCGAATCCGGTGGGTGTTGTTTTGTTGCCAGGCGGTTGCACGATGTTGACGACCGTCGGGTTGGGGCCGCTGATGATATCGTGCCAGTAGAATCGGAAGTGGCTGAGTTTTTCTGATCGGAGCTTCATTGGGTTCCGTTTTACGGATTGCACGAAGGTGGAATCTGCTCCGGTGGTCGGAGATGTTTGAGAGAAGGCGATGAGGAGTGGGAGAAGGAGGCAGAAGAAAGCTTTTGCCATCGTGGAAGGATGAAAATTCTATTTGGGTCGAAGAACAATGATGTGACAAAAGAGGTCTGGGTGAGGACATTTTATAATGCAATATTAAGCCACTTTTGTTTCACTAAATCAATTAAAGTTATTAAAGAATGTATGTTTTATTTGAGGGATCTTTTTTAACTTATAAACCAAAGTTATAATGAATAACTCAGCGCTACAAAATAATATAAAACATAAGATTTTTTTATTTTATATTATTTTATTTATTTATTTATTTATTTTAAAGAATTAAAAATAAGAGACATTGTGTTTTCCAATATGAGAAATCTTCAGAAAAGTCTCAATATTTATGGAAAAATTACACTTTAGTCCCAATATTTTTTTTGAACGAAAAAGTCCTAAAAACCGACAAAAATTTGCAGTTTGACTCTTTTTGACCGGTTGAAACCGGTATTAAATTAATTTGAGACTATTTCGTAAACTAACCTAAAATATTTGGACTTTTCTGTAAACAAAAAATATTAGAACTTTTTTGTAAACAAAAATATTATGACTTTTCTACAAACAAACATTATTATTATTATTATTATTATTATTATTATTAAAAATATAAATAAGAATACTATTTTTTGAACTTGTTATTATTAATATTGTTACTAATACATATAAATGCATTTAAATAAAAATAATAATATTAATGACATTGTTTAAGGGTGGAGGTGGAGGAGATGATGATGTTTTTAGCATTGAAATCGTGAATGTCTGTTTGTATATTTTTACTTTGTATATGGGCATTTCACATTTGTTATTATTATTTTTTTCAATTCAAAATATTAAATCTTAACAATTTAAAAGAAGTTGCATATTTGTAAAATTGTTTATAAATAGTTTAAGGTTAGAAGGATTTCTCACTTTGTATATAAAATTGTTTAAGGTAGAAGAATTACTTTCCAAATCCAACAAATCCACTACAAACATCTATATAGGTAACCCATATCAAAATTCAAAAGTATTAATTACAATATCTTGTTTAATAAAAAGTAATAGGAATAATTCAAAAGTATTAATCGAAATTCAAAAGTATTAATATGAAAAACATGTCCTATTACTTTTTATTAAACAAGATATTGTAATTAATATTTTTAAATTTTGATATAGGCAACCTATGTAGATGTTTGTAGTGGATCTATAGGATTTGGAAAGTAATCATTCTACCTTAAACATTTTTATATACAAAGTGAGAAATCTTGCTACCTTAAACTATATATAAACAATTCTATAAATATGCAACTTCTTTTAAATTGTTAAGTATTATTATTCTGAATTGAAAACAATAATAATAAATGTGAAATGACCATATACAAAGTAAAAATATACAAACAAACATTCATGATTTCAATGCTAAAAACATCACCATCTCCTCCACCTCCACCCTTAAATATTGTCATTAATATTATTTTTTCATTTAAATGCATTTATATGTATTAGTAACAATATTAATAATAACAAGTTCAAAAAATAGTATTCTTATTTATATTTTTAATAATAATAATAATAATAATAATAATAATAATAATAACAATAATAATAATAATAATAAGAGTTTTGTTTGTAGAAAAGTCATAATATTTTTGTTTACAGAAAAGTCCTAATATTTTTTTGTTTATAGAAAAGTCTTAATATTTTGAGTTAGTTTACGAAATAGCCCCAAATTAATTTGGTATTGGTTTCAACCGGTCAAAAGGGGTCAACTGTAAATTTTTGTAGGTTTTTAGGACTTTTTCATTAAAAAAAATATTGGGACTAAAGTATAACTTTTCCGTAAATATTGGAACTTTTCTGAAGATTTCCCTTCCATCATAGTCCTTCTCCTTAGTTTTATTAACCCAAACATCACATTGATTTTTCTTTTTTGTCTCATTTATATCTATCTCAAACCAAGACACATGTAATCAATTTTTCCCAAGGCACTTCTAATAGTACACAAAACTGCAAAATAGGTAGTTAAAAAATCATAGATAAAGTCCAAAAAGTTTTTTAAAATGTCTTAAATCAAGTAATTTTCGTGGTTTTAGTCCTTGAACGATTTTAAAAGACCATTATACCCTTTTAATTTTATTTTTATATTTCTTTACATTTATTTTATTCATTTCTTTATTTTTTAGAGAATTTTTTTAAATAAATAAGATAAAAGAAAGAAATCGGCCCACTTACACCATGTAAACCTCTCTCTCTCTCTCTCTCATAAAAAAAAGACATCGGCTTCTCCATTCCCGTCAAGAAGCCCAAATAACTTCAACAACTTCGTCAAGAAGCCCAAATAACTTCAACAACTTCATCCGAGCAAATGCTATGTCCGACACCACCAATACCGCCCGACATTTCTTTGGCTTCATCGCCTCTATATCCTAACGTTTTCCCAAACCGATTGTCGTAACTTCACCGCCTCGCACTGAAAGATCTAGTATGCTCAAGAATCATATTAAAGTGATATTATTAATTAACATATGATACTAAAGGGTCACACTTACAGCAACTTGATATAATTGATTATTTATTAGAAATTGATTTTAATAAATATTCAATAAACTCTTATAATTAAATTGGAAATTATTTATTTCTAGGAAATAATAATTTTTATTAGCAAGTAACATTACATAATTCATATGATATAAATTAATAAGCCATGCACAACATTTTGGACCAGATAAATTCTTTTTTCTTTTACCAAAAAGTTCAAGTTTATATTTTATAAACTTGGTTTATAAAATTCAAAGTTTTTGTCCTCTTGATTTCATAATTCGAAATTAAGGAAGAAGAAAGAAGGCATGGTTATTTGATTTATTTAAACAAAAGTATGACATGTCTTAAAGCATGGTTATTTGAAAACCATTTACCGTTTCCTTAGTTTGAGTCCAGACACACTCTCAAGTATGTCTGAATCCCTCAAACCAAGGCTCTGATACCAACTTGTAACGACCCAAAAATCACGACTAAAAATTTCTTTTAAAACATTACTAAAACCATATTTATAAAAACGTATCATAAGTCATAAAATAATTTTCGAGTATTAAATTCAAAACATAATCTCATTATCAGAGTAAAACATTCCCCAGGCTAACTGACTATGGTGTGTGCACTGCAACCTCTCCGAGCTCCTCTTTTGAAAACTGAGTACCTGAAACCAAAACTGAAAACCGTAAGCACGAAGCTTAGTGAGCTCCCCCAAACTACCACATACCATACAACATATAAAGCACATACTAGGCCTTGCCCATTACATTGGACCGAGGTCCGGACTAACTGGGACCTTGTCCCCTGTATCGGACCGAAGTCCGGACTCACTGGGGTCTTGCCCCCTGCATCAGACCGAAGTCCGAAAATTGACTGGGACCTTGTCCCCTGCATCGGACCGAAGTCCGGACTAACCGGGGCCTTGCCCCCTGCATCGGACTAAAGTCCGGAAACTGACTGGGACCTTGTCCCCTGCATCGGACCGAAGTCTGGACTAACTGCATCGGACCGAAGTCCGGAACTAACCGAACAAAGCATAACATAAACATATCAACTAACATGAACACACATATACTGCATACTGCATCGGTCCGTGACCCGGAACACATAACACATACATCTTGTCTGAGCCACGAAGGCATCAAACATACTAACTACTGCATCGGACCGAGGTCCGGAAACTACTACTAGCTAAACGGGTCGGCATTGTGGCCTTAGACCCGTTTCTACTGGAAGGAAACTCACCTCGGAATGCTGAATGCTGAAAGCTCGAGTGAAAGATCCCCGACTGCTGTCCCGGATGCTCTCCGGCTATCATGACAAGTCAAACACTAAATCAAAAGGGGAATCTTTTGATGGGTAAAATGACTATTTTACCCCTACTATGGTGTGGGTCATAACCAAGGCCCAAAACCTTTAATTCTTCTAAGCCCATCCATGGCCCCACTAAAGGCCCACTAATGGCCCAATTTGCTCCTTTGGGCCCAAAACCCTTTATTGGACCTTACTCAAGCCCACTGCTAAATCCTTGGTCCTTAGCAACTGAATTTTGATGGCGCAATAAGGTCCAAGGACCCTAAGTCTCAACTCAGCCCACACCGAGGCCCAAAATGCAATAAGCCCAACTGACTGCGTTACGCGGGGCGTACTCTAATGTACGCTTAGCGTACTGGCTTGCTAGAGAGTATGCGGGGCGTACCTGCAATTACGCTCGGCGTAATTACTCTATTAAGACACTTCCCATTAAGCGCTTAATACTCCAACTCAAGAGCCATAAACTTAGATCTAGGTCTTATTCCATGCCCTAATCCATAAAGTCATTGACTTGGTGACTTTATATGGCCCAAACCAACTCAAACTCCCAAACTAAATTTCTACTTCCATAAAGGGGACTAGATCTCATGCATGGACTTAATAGGACCATAAAGGTTGGAACTTTACTACTTATGGGACTCATATGTCTCTAAGGGAGGCAACCCTGGTCTTAGAAATGAGCTTAAGTCATAAAGTCCCAATCTTGGGACCAAAAGGTCCATAAACTTGTACTAAGGAGATCTAAGAGGTTAATCATCAAGCTCAAGACTTTTTACCTTGCAGAGGTCCGAAATGAAGCACTTATCCCAGATCTACAAGCTCTAGCTTCAAAGATTTCTCTTTGCCAACCTTCTTCTCTTTGCTTCCAAGCTTTAATCCACCAAAATGGGTTCTCCAAGGTCAAGAACTCATAAGATGAAGGTAGGGACGTTTTAGGGTTTCTTCTGAGGTTGGGGAGGCTGATATGGGGGCTAGGTTGGAGCTATAATGTCCTTTATATAGTGCTTGTTCAAGAATTAGGGTTTTTAAGCTGTTAGCGTACGCTGGACGTAACTCCCGTACGCCGGGCGTACGCCTATAGGACCCACGATCTTTTGCCCCTTTACGTTGGGCGTACACCAGCCTTACGCTGGGTGTACTCAGCTAAACACGCGTGCACTAAACACTCATGCATGGCCTTCCATGCAAACTTTTCTCTATAAGGGCCATTCTTGCTAAATCTTCAAAGTGTCATAACTCATTCATTCTAGATCCGATTATGATGAACTTTATATCCATGGAAAGCTGACGAGAAACCCTACGTTTCTATCAACACAACCCGGTCCGAAAACTTCTCGCATAATAACTCCAAATTTAATAAAGGACTAAAACGCCCCTGGCCTTGGCCTCTGAAATTCCATAAACGAATATTTTAGAACAGGGCGTTACATCGAGAGTATACTTAATCGAGCTAAGAAACTCTATGTCACAAAAGAACACGAATCATGTACTCCAAGATATTTGACTATACCAAGAGTAAATTCAAATGTGGAGAAGATAGTATTCGTAGAATTCATACAAATTAAATTTAGTCGAACCCCTTAATATAGTATTTTTTGAGCTAAGTATGAGTGGTCACACTTCAGCTATAAGACTTTATTATTCTAGAAATGAGATTTGATTTGGATTTAGTATTTGGATATTGGAACATTGTGAAAACAACTATTATATAATGTTTTAATATACTGGGGTATGATCATAACATCAATACTTGTTGTGTTCTATATTAACATGTTTAATTGATGAATAATCTTATTATTCTAAAGGTTCATAGTCAGTTATAATTATAGGATAGATTATGAAGTAAGACTAATATGAATTAGATTGGTTGACTTTCACCTGATGAAGGTAGGCAATGGGTTGTAACTGATTTTCATAAGTACTTGTCAGAGAACTGGTACTGAACTGAACCGCATCAAGATCATCTCATGGATCGCTATCGTGAATGATACTTGATTAAAAGGTACTATATTTGTATCCTTAACACTTGGGATACAAAATGGGACTTAAGTATAGTGAATATTGTGCTTAGATATGATCAAACTCTGGTCCTTAACCGCACAATTATAAAAGCCATTTTCAGGTATGGTATTAATTATGCAAAAGGATTATGTAGTCAAGATGAGATTTGTTGCTCTTATGCGTTGAGAGTTAGACATCTAAGGCACCTTACCAAAAGTTGAACACCTAATGATATTGATTGCGATCCATGTCTCATGTTTAACATTATGTCTATGATAAAGGGATAAATGATAAAGTTACCTTGTACACCAATTGTAGCTTGGAGCTTTTTTTGGAAGTGGACGTTGATAGAATGACACAAAGTCGTATGTTGATGGGGGCAGTGAAATGTTACTAGACGTTTACCACGGTCTATATCAATCTAATATGAATCTTGCGCAAGTGGGGGAATGAAAGATTTAGTATGCTCAAGAATCATATTAAAGTGATATTGCCAATTAACATATGATACTAAAGGGCCACACTAAAAACAACTTGATATAATTGATTATTTATTAGAAATTTATTTTAATAAATATTCAATAAACTCTTATAATTAAATTGGAAATTATTTATTTCTAGGAAATAATAATTTTCATTAGCAAGTTACATTACATAATTCATATGGTATGATATAATTGATTATTTATTAGAAATTTATTTTAATAAATATTCAATAAACTCTTATAATTAAATTGGAAATTATTTATTTCTAGGAAATAATAATTTTCATTAGCAAGTTACATTACATAATTCATATGGTATGAATTAATAAGTCATGCATAACATTTTGGACTAGATAGATTCTTTTTTATTTTACCAAAAAGTTAAAGTTTATATTTTATTAACTTGGTTTATGAAATATAAAGTTTTTGTCCTCTTTTGATTTCTTAATTTTGAAAATGAGGAAGAAGAAATAAGGCATGGTTATTTGATTTATTTAATCAAAAGTATGGCATGTCTTAAAGCACAGAGTGACAAAAGACAAGATCTCTTTTGCATTAGTTTATTGTAGGAGACATGCTTTAGAAGCATGTCTTAAGATAATAATAAACGATAGGGCTAGAGGTATAGTGCATTAAGAACTCTTGGGTAATGTCTATACTTTAAGAAGGCTTTCACCACTTCCTCTTATATAATGTAAAATACGAAACATGCTTAGAGATATGTATTTTCTCTTATCTTTTGTTCATGAATGAAGCTTAGTTGCATTTATGTTCTCTTGAAGTTCATATTGGTTATGAACTTCAAGCTTAAGAGATTAAGAGTTTTCTTACAAGACTAGCATCTTAAATCAAGTTGACAACTTGTTGGTGTCTATAAATTTCATCATTTTTCATCAACTTCCAGGCCTCCTACGGGGATCCAAGGAACTACAAAGGTTGTTATTTCTTCATCTTCTTCTTTGGTGTTTGTTTTCTTTCCAAACTTTGCTAGATGATCCATGGTGGGTATAAACTAGTTTTATGTTTATTCTAATTTTAAAGTCTCCCGTTGCTAAAATCATGTTTTTGAAACTTGATTTTGAAAAAAAAAATCCAACACCCACGACCTCGCAGTCCGCTTAGTCGCCATTGAAGTCGAAGACGTCGAAATCGCTTTATCCTCCAATGTTTCGCACGATGCTACACCCTCTTCTGTCCCAATCACCCTTGGAAAAAATGATGTTGTACTCTTTGAATTTGAAGAATAGAGTCATAAATGTATTGACAGATAAACAAATTAAGAAGTGTGAGGAATTAGGAATATTAGTTGACAGAGTTGATCAGGGGACTCAGCTTAAGATCTTCATAACAGATATACCCTTCTTCATCAATACTCTTGAACTTGTCAATTTTCTTGAATTCATTTGCAGTAGATTCAATAATACAAAAGCCTAACTTACATATTGATCATTTCCCAAAATTTGTGATTGTTTTTTGTAAATATATGAGCAGGCTAACGATATTCATCAAGATAATTCAGTGAGTTGGTGTATGTTGAAAGATGATGAAGGCAAGGAGCAGTAGAAGGCATGGTGTGGAGGATTTGGCAAGAGAAACTTATCTGCGCTCATCAAATCGAAAGAGAGAGAGAGAGAGAGTCAAATAGAAAGGGAAGAGAGAGAGAGAGAGAGAGAGTGTATGATAGGGGTGGGTGGTGGCTCTTATTTTTTTAATCAAAATATCATTAACATAATTATAGAAAAATAAAAAAGAAATTAGAAGGACATAACCGTCTTTTTAACCTTTTTAGGACCAAAATTAAGGAAAATTCTTGGTTTTGAACCTCGGGATAATGACTTGAAAGGGTAACGAACTTTCGACTTTGTTCACATTTAGTCACTAAATTTTTTTTCGTTATCTATTTGCCATTTAACTATTGAAATTGATCACATTTTACCCTTATAACCGGCTATTACCGGTCATAAGGGTAAAATGTGAACAATTTCAATTGTTTAGTGGCAAATAGATAACGAAAAAAAGCTTAGTGACTAAATGTGAACAAAATCGAAAGTTCGTTTCCCTCTAAAAAGTTCAATGACTAAATGTGAACAAACTTTCTATTGTATTATGTTTTAGCAAATTATTTATTTTTGTTTAATTATAGGAACATTTGTTGATGAAGAAATCTATGAAATAAAAAAACAAAATGTAACATCCGGATTTTCAGGTATCATAATTTAAGTATTTTTCTTTTGAGTTAAGAAGAGAGACTCGACGAGTTGACGCCTCAACTCATCGAGTGAGGTCGCGACTGATGACTCAGATTATTGAATGGACTCGACGAGTCGGTGAGGCGACTCGACGAGTCCGCACTGTTGGCAGAAACCCTAAATCTTTGGGCCCGAGCCATATTTAAAGGCACTTATGGCCTTCAATTGCAACTACCTTTCCCATAAGTGAGAACCCTAGCGAGCTTGAGTGTGTAGAATGAGAGGAAGAGCTATCTTGAGCTTTTTGGTGTGATTTTGCAAGAAAGGAGAAGAGTTCCAACAAGAGGGACCAAGGAAAGTTATTGTTCTGAGTTATTCAAGCAAGGAGCTTCATTATGAGGTACAAAAATGAACCTTTTTCCTTCCCTATTGTGTAGATTCCATTTGGGGTTAGGGCTTGAATCACTTCATCTTTGGGGTTTTGAATGCCTCAAACCCCTCTTGCAAGTTTTTGTTATTGATCTGGACCCTTCTAGGTCCAGAGACCCGAGAATATGAAGCTTTAGTAGAGTAAACCTTGGGGTTTGAAGTTAGGAAGCATTTATGGGATTTTTATGGTATATATAGTTACTTTCATCTTACACATAGATATGAAGTATTTTATATAAATTACGTGTTATGTGTGCATGTTATTTGAATACTTGCTGTCTATGCTGGATGAACGATTTTATACATGCTTTAAAAGATTTAAACGGTATATTTATTTTATATCTACAAATATGTTGCAGATGAAACATAGGTAGATGAAATAGTTGGTGTGTAATAAAATAAAATGATGAGAGATAGGTGATGATAGAAAGTTGATGATAATTAGGTAAATAGATGATGATGAATAGGTGATGTAGGATGAAAGGAGATACCATAACCTTAACCGACAATGTGGTGATGTAGTCATCTACCAGAGTATAGATGGCGACCACGGACTATTTTAGACAACCCAATGGAAACACCAGCAGGCCCATAACCTGTAGGTGATGAATTACGAGTTCAGGCGATGTTGTAACTACGTATTCACGCGATGATACTCTAACCCCTTACTATGAATTACGAGTTCAGACGATGTTGTAACTACGTATTCATGGGATGTCACAAATTCTGCATGCCAAACCAATGGTCATAATTCACATTAGTGAGAATGGTTCATTTTTTTGTAAAACCAAAATCAGATTGGAAATTTTGATTTTTTATTTTGGAAAATGTCAAACCATTGGTTTTTTATTTCGGTTTTGGTTTTTTGTTTTTTTTATTAAATATATTTTCAGGGTTTTGTTATTTTTTTATTTCATAGATTTCTTCATCAACAAATGTTGCTACAATTAAACAAAAATAAATAATTTGCTAAAACATAATACAATAGAAAGTTTGTTCATATTTAGTCATTGAACTTTTTAGAGGGAAACGAACTTTCGATTTTATTCACATTTAGTCACTAAACTTTTTTTCATTATCTATTTGCCATTGAACTATTGAAACTGTTCACATTTTACCCTTATGACCGGCTGTTGCCGGTCATAAGGGTAAAATGTAAACAGTTTCAATAGTTCAATGACAAATAGATAACGAAAAAAAGTTTAGTGACTAAATGTGAAAAAAGTCGAAAGTTCGTTACCCTTTCAAGTCATTATCCCTTTGAACCTCTCATGCAAATTGAAAGTTTTTTGGACCTTACCCACAGTTTTTTGAATACCACAGATCTTAATTAATTTTTTTACATATTATTTTTATCTAAATAATAAATGTTATATATAAATATTTAATATATTAAATTTGCATTTTAATCTTATATAAATTACAAAATTCCATATATAAATTACATTCGAGATTGCACTTAGGCCATCTCCAATGGATTAAACCCATGGAGAGTGGTATGAAATGCCAAGTAGGAAAGATAATGTATACATTCATTTAAATTCTTAAAAAATTAATAAATGTTCTTTACAAATTCATTGAACCATTGCATGCCCATTCAACCCCACACTCTCTCTCTCCTTTTTATTATATTCATATTTATTCCATTAAACTCCCATACAACTCCCATTATGGATGAACTTACAAACTAATAATTAAAAAGTAAATTTGTGGACCATCTCACCTAACAAATCCTCTTATTCTTAAAAATAGTTTAAAAAGAGAATGTGGACAACGTGAACGTCCTTAATTTCATTGATTTTTAAGTATTTTTTTTTGAAGTTATAAATACTTTAATAATTTTATATGTATCTTAAAATTTGAACTCTATTTGTAACTCGTTACATGATTTGGACATTAAAAACGAAAAATGCATTTTTCCTTTATAAATATTAGATAAAATAATTAGATAATATACAAAGTTAATGTGGAAGCCATAGCTCCTTTTACATCATTGACTCATTCTTACGAATATTGGCGGTGCTTTTTCTAGATAGTCAACAATGATATAAAAATTACTTTTAAATATGAGTAAATTATAGAAATGGTCCTTGTGTCTTGTTCAAATATATAGTTTTGATCCAATTTTTGAAAAGTTGATAAGTCGCATCCATATGGTTTTCAATTTTTGTAGTTTTGGTCTTTCTATCTACCACTGCTAGAAAAAGTCCGTTAAAAACATGTAAAATGACTGACATACCTCTTATTTAATTTATCATTATTATTTTCTTTTTAATTATATTATTATTTATCTTTAAGGCCATATCCCTCTCCATATTTCTTCTTTCGATCAACCCTTCACTGTCGCTCCACCGATCAGCCCTCTGGTCTACTTCTCTGAAGATGAAAAACTTCATCTGGGAATCTTCAACCTTAAATTTGCTTCTCTAATCAATCTGAATGAATCAAAACACCAAATCTACACAAAACTTTGGAAGTGAATGTTATGGACTTCAATGAATCTAACTACAAACCAAAAACCTAAATTCTTAAAGGATTTGTTGCACAAGGACGAGCCACAAACTAGATACTAAACATCTTATATGATTTAATGTACAAACACAAGACACAAATTAGATCAAGATGAAGGAAAAAGCGAAAAACTAGATACCTGGAACCTTTCTCTTATGTAATTTGATGCACAACCATCGCCATTGCTTCCTGTCAATGTATCAGATTCAATAAAAATAGACAATTCCAAATTGATTCAACTGTATATAATGGATGTGTGTGTTGATCGTACATGATGTTGCTAATGGTTATGACGGTAAAAGGATGTGGTGGGAAGATATAGATGGTTGTGGGGGAGAACCATCATCACTGACTATCACCACAGTAGACACTTAAGGTTGAAAATTTGCCACGAAATATATAATAAGAAAATAAAAAACCAAAAGATGCAACACATGAATCAAATGGTTGATTTTTCCCATTTTGTGATGACCACATGAGAAAACCATAAGATCTATAAATTTGACAAAAACATTCAACACCATAAGCAAAAAACAATAATATATGTTGCTAATTAGGTTTTGGACAATATTTGTTCTTTATTTTTACACATACACATACATATATGCAAAGAATATCACAAAAGTCCAACTCCAAATTTTCAATTTAAGGCAGGAAAAATAACCTTTATGAAAGAACATTGCCATCATTAATAGAGTATAATATGAGGGAATCATAGAGAATCGGGGGAACTATAGGGATCATCGGATGTTGGAGGAAGGGAGCATAAGGGACGAAGGGTATGGTGTGGGTGTGGGTGGTTGAGTTGTGGAGGAGGTGAGGCAGAAAGGATGGATTTGTGGTGTTGGAATGGAGTCGATGTTGTAGGGGAGAGAGATGTAATATTTATTTTCTTTAATTATATCACAATGGCTAAAGTTGTAGGGTTCGGTTTAATAGATGACATGGTCATAGAGAAATGTGTTATTGGAGAAGACGTGGTCACAAAGGAGCTAATCATTGTGACAAATTAAAAGACGACATTCAACGATAGATAAGGATGGTGCCTATAATTTCCAGAAGGGAAGGGGTGGTTATAGGGATGTTGTCAGCGTCCGAAGGCAGTCTGATGGGATAATGATGGTTGGAGGCGGAGTCCGACAAGGAGAGAGGGTCGTGAATGATGGCTATAAGTTTAGGGTTTTAAATCATATTTAGAAACAATTCCCCTAAATGCTCCTAGAATTATATACGTTTTGATATTTTTGGTACAAGGGTAAAAAGATCTTTTAACATTATATTTGACATGAAAAAACAAATGGAGTTAACCTCAGGGACCATGGATGTAATTTTTTAAAACCACAAGGTTGCATCATGTCAACTTTTCAAAAACTGGACCAAAAATAAAAATCAGACCAAACCACATGGACCAAAACTGTAATTTACTCTTTAAATATTTACGAATAACTTGATAATTTTATATTTAATTTAAAGTTTTAAGTGTTTTACATTTTTATATGCTTTCTTCAAATATCACGATTCTAACCTAAAAAATATAAAAATTCAGAAATAGTTTTTACAAACTCGAAATGATCTTTGCAATACATAAAAATACTTTATGTATAATCCAAAATCCCTTATTGGTGTTATTAAATTTTTTACAAGTTTATTTCTTGATCAAAAGATACAAGATTTATTAGGTCCTATTAAAGATCCTACATGTAAGAAAAATTCAATAAAGTTACATTATTCTATAAACCCATTAAAGCTTTTCAACCATTTTATGTACATATTATATAAAGCAATAAAAAAAGTGTTAGACTATAAAACTACAAAGAAATGATATCTTTCTTACATTCAAATGTTTGAATTTGACATACAATACCAAAAACAATGATTTTTGTCCTATTAAAGAATAAAAACTATATTAAAGAAATTGATAAAATAGGGATCTTCATTAAACTAATAATTATAAATGAAATATTCAATAAAAGCAACCAAATGTTTTGAGTTTTGCAAAAATGACAGCATTATTGTAGGTGGATTATTTCAGACCAACAAAAAATATCAAATGTGTATTTTTTTTTTCTTATTTACATAATTTTGTCTTTAAAAAAAACTCATTTCACTAATGTACAAAATATCCATTTCGAAATGTTTAACGTTTTCAATTAAATATCTTATTTCAAGCAATTGTATCTAATATACTTTTAGATTTGCTATGTTTTCTTTAAATTTTTGTTAGATTTTACTAAAAACGAAATATTTTCTCGAATTACAAAATTATACATTGGATTTCAAACTTGTATTTGAATTATATTATTTTTTTCTTCATAAATCCGAAATTATGGACTGAAATCCAGAATATCAGTTCAACAAAATGTATTTTTTTCGCAAAAAGATATTTTTGATGTTGACATAAAATAATTCGAATGACCCAATCCCAAAATATTAACTTAAACATAACTAGGATAATAAATATCCCAAAATAGTACAAATCTACCGTATTTTTTTAAAGCTTAAACGACTTTATACAAGTGATGATAGTCCAACACAAGTGCCCCACTTTCTGGTCTGCTCCACTATGTTCTTCTCAACGTCAAGTATACGCTTGGAAAAGGCCATCACAAGTCCAACATCAAGACTTCAACATCGATCATCATGTTTTCACATTACAAGTAGTTGTGTACTTGGATTTAAGGTTTATAAAATATGATTAGACGCACGTTTATGAGATTTATAAATATATAAATAAACATGCGTGCACTCAAATAGACACAAATTGTATATAATGAATTGAATTTTGGTAAAAAAAAGGAAAAAGAGATTCTCATTATTTTCTTATATTTGTTTGGATTAAAGGGTTGGTGATTATCAATGGATACGTTGTAATGGATGGGTTGTGGTGGTTGTTTGTATAGGAAACGAAGTGGGTAAAGAGACAAATCTTTAAAAAAAATTCAGTGAAAATCAATAAGAAAAAATCATAATAATAAGAGAAAATATCATAATAGTCAATCTTTTTATTTTATTTTTTTAAATAGCAAAAAATTTCAAAAATATCAATGATTTTCACAGATGAGCCACCTATCTAGATTTTTGAGGGTGCCTACAAAAACCGGTTTATATATATATATATATATATATATATATATATATATATATATATATATATATATATATATATATATATATATATATATATATATATAGGGTTAGGTTCATTTGAGACCACCTATATTTTGTGAGACTGTGAGACGCATTTTTTTTATTTTTTTTTAGTTAATTCAAGTTCCTAAAATAATATTTAAAAAAAGAATTTTTTGATTTTTCCATTTATTTTGCATTTTAAAATTATTTTTAGAATATATGTATAGTGTAATATTCTATTTAGAATATTTCACGTATTTTTCAAAAAAAATGGATTTTTTTTAGTTAATTCAAGTTCCGAAAATAATATTTAAAAAAAGAATTTTTTGATTTTTCCATTTATTTTGCATTTTAAAATTATTTTTAGAATATATGTATAGTGTAATATTCTATTTAGAATATTTCACGTATTTTTCAAAAAAAATGGATTTTTTTTAGTTAATTCAAGTTCCGAAAATAATATTTAAAAAAAGAATTTTTAGATTTTTCCATTTATTCTGCATTTTAAAATTATTTTTTAGAATATGTCAGTGTAATATTCTATTTAGAATATTACACTTATTTTTCAAAAAAAAAAACGGAATTTTTTTTATTTTATTTTTATTTTTTTTAGTTAATTCAAGTTCCGAAAATAATATTTAAAAAAAGAATTTTTGGATTTTTCCATTTATTTTGCATTTTAAAATTATTTTTAGATTTGGTCTCACGGTCTCACAAAATTAGAATGGTCTCAAATGAACCTGAACCTATATATATATATATATATATATATATATATATATATATATATATATATATATATATCTTCAAACATTCTTAGTCTATCATATCAACTCCGTTTGATTTGATTTTTTTTTCATTATATTATTTGTAATAAAGTTTATCAATGAAAATTTGGATGTTCGTAGTTATACATTTATTGCTCCAAAATAGATCACTTTATTGTAAATATGAAAAAAAAAACATTCAACTTTGATTATTCATAATTTTTACATACGAACTCTCTTTGAGTTGAATTTTTTTTTCAATTATGTTTTTTGTAATAAAGTTTATCCATGAACATTTTACACTTTCAGTTTGGATGTCTAAAAGTTATACTTTTTTAGTTTCAAAACAGGTTATTCAGTGAAGATTTTGAAAAAAACAAACTTTATAACTTTTGAATACGAACTTTATAACAATCATCAAACATGCGGTTTCTCCCAATCACAATGGTAGCATGTAATAATATAAAAAAATCGCAAGCCAGTTAGATTTTTGAAGGTGTTGAACTATGAAATTAATTTATTTTATTTTCAAAAAATATAAATTAAAAAAAAATCACAAGCCACCTCGATTTTCGTATGGTCTTATTGTTATTTTGGTCATTTTTATTTGGTTTTTTGGATTTTTTTTATTTTGAAAAAACTTTGGAGTAATTAGCTATTATGGTTATTTTTGTTAATATAATCACACTTCAATGAATATAAATAAGAGAAAATGATAATAATAGTCACACAAGCCACAAGGGCTTATTTAACAAATGAGTTTATTCAATAAAAGACCATATATTTTGATTTTTTTTTCTGCTTTAGACCTATTTTTTTTTTCAAAAAATAGTTTTTACATTCATTATTATTTCACTAATAGAGCTAGATACCAACATGTAAGTTGAGTTTATTTCATATAATAAAATATATTTTGTTTTCTTCTTCGTAGACCTATTTATTTTTTCAAAATAAATGCAGGGTTAACATATTTCTTGTTTTTTTAACGGATAGTTAGTGGTTAGAAGTTAATATCACCAAGTTAGAAGGAAATCGCCAATGCACAAATTAGACCATGGGACCTCCAATCTAATATTCAAATTTTCTACCAAATGGGTTAGTCCCACATTGTCTTAATATATTTATTGTTATTTTTCATTAATGGAGTAAGTTACCAACATGTAACCCTGTATCCCCCTAACTCACGTGTGTCCTAAGCATCGATCACCTAAAATAATAACCAATTATAAAACTCTAAGTCACATTTCTCGTTGTTTTTCATCTGGTATGCCATATTTGGTCCCCTGAAATGGCTTCTTCCTCAAGTATCATGAACATAAACTTTGTAAGAAATGCTCAAAATGGAAGAATGTTTTCATACGGTTTGATGGTATGTTCACTTTAATAATGTATTAGGAAAAATTTTCAAGTAAGATGTTATTTTTGACCTTTAAGCTCATTTTGTCATAAGTATGTTGCATTCAAATTAATTTTTTAACAAAAAAATAACAACTTACTGGCAAAACAATCCTATGTAGATTGTTAAAATGAACATACCATCAGTCTATTTGGTCATGCAACACCCGTTTTCCATATTAGAGTGGTTGAGGGTTTAAAAGGAACAAAGGTAAGGTTTTTGAGAAAAACCTTGTTTCACGACATGATGAATGAAGCATCACGACGTGAAATGCTAATTGGATGAACGTATATTCGGGATGGTTGTCACGATGTGACGAAAGGAAGGTTAAGACGTGACCTCAGCTGCAGCCTAAGCCCACGATCTTTTAGGGTTTATTCTATATTTAAGCCCAAAACTCAATGTTTGGGGGATTCTCTTCAGCCTCCAAACCTCTCAACGAAACCCTAGCCTCCATTGATGAGTTCTGGAGCTTTTGGTGATGTTTTTGTGTCTTGAAGGAGAAGAGAGCGTCCTTGGTGCATAGATCCAACTTGCAAGTCTCATCAACATCTTCTATCACTTAATCTGGACCTTTGTGAGTATTCAAGCTCCAAGATTTATAATTCTATGTTGGTAGATCTAAACTTTTATGCATTATTCTCCACGTTTAAACTATTTGGAGCATTGGGATTCCATAAAGTTGGTGTGACATCCTCTAATTTTCAGAACCAATTAAAACTTTCCTTTGCACTTTTAAAATTATTTTATCATTGTTGCGGAAGATCCCAATTTATTTAAAAAAAATTGACTACAAGTGATTGCCACTATTTATTATAACCCTAAGGATGTCATAATTAATACAAATACATAAGTTACAACGTAAAGACGTAATGGTCCTAATCATTGGTCCGATTCAAGAAGCTGGGCAAGTTGGGTCTCAGATTCACTGGTCCTTTCAGGATGGTTGCTCGAGTGGGAAATGTAGCTTATCGGTTAGAGCTGCCTGCAGAGCTATATCAGATTCATGACACCTTCCATGTAGCCCAACTGAGGAAGTGTGTAGCCAATGAGATGGTCGTGCTTCCTTTAGAGGACATTCAGGTTGATGACCGCTTGAATTATATTGAGCGAGCGGTGGCGATCTTGGATAGGAGAGTGAAGACCTTAAGGAACAAGGCATGGAACTTAGTCAGAGTTTAGTGGCAGCATCGTAGAGGTTCGGAGTCGACTTGGGAGCCGAAATCCAAGATGCGTGAGCAATATCCAGAGCTATTTCCAGAAGATGACTTCGAGGGCGAAGTCTGATTCTAGTGGGGGAGAATTATAACATCCCCAAAAGGAGGTATAACTTCTTAAACCTTAATCTTTTATGTGTATGTCAAGACTAGTCCTTATTGTGGAATAGGTGGCATTTGATTACGTGGGGCATATGCATGTGTACGTGCAGCGTACTCATGTACGTGGCTTGGACACGGAGGCCACCTCGTACGCTGAGCATACTAGGCTCAGAATGGAACCCTAATATCTTCTTGTATCCCTATTAAAAGAACATGATGGCCTCATTTCTAGCCACCATTATCAGCCTCCAATTGTTGGATTAATGTCTAAGTCCATAACTATATTTGGTATGTACTTGACCCGACTCGGCATGGTCCATTTGGGTTGCACTTCACCGACACAATTTATATGGATAATCTTTTGAGAATAGTATGTTTATGATTAATATTAATATATTATAAGTTCTAATATATTAATATGGAATCATATTATTTAATTAGTATTGATCAAGAATTAATTTATAATTAATTAAGTGATCAAAAGGAACTAATTAAATATGGACTCTTATATATATGGAATGGGCCAAGTTCATTTAGGTTGGGCTAAGCTTTCATGGATAGTCCATGGAGTGTTTAACCCATGGATCCTAGGAAATGAAAGGTCATGGGTGTTAGGGTTTAACCCTAATCCTCCATACTATATAAAGATGTCTTTGGTTGGTGAAATTGGCACTAGTGGTGATACACTAAGAGGGCTAGCCGATTTCACTAAGAGAGAACTAAGTATTCATATTCTCTAAAGTCTTCCAAGGTGTCTTGGTGATTTGTGATTCCACTTGAGGCTTCCACACTATTGGGGCTAAGCTCTTAAAGCTTGAAGACATCAAGCTACATCAAAAGGTATGTCTTCTAACTAGTACTTTGTAGATTAAGAACATCATAATATGCTAGTTAGGATTAAAGCCTTGGAAAGTTCTTATTTGCATGTATAATAGAGAAAACATAGATCCAAGGTTTATAGGGTTGCATGTACACCATAGGAGTGTTAGAATGCTCAAAACCCAACAGTGGTATCAGAGCCACGAGTTGTTTTCTGTTATATTGATGCAAATATTTTATTTTCAAAGTTGAAAAAAAAAGAAAAAAAAACATGAAGTTCGTCAAATTTTAAGATAATTACTTGTTCTTGTGAAAAACTAATTATTTGTAAAATTTGAATAATTTGCTTTATGAGTTGAATTAGGTCAAATTTAATAAAAGATAAAATGATATGATTATTTTATTAGTTTTAAAAGTTTGATCTAAAGAGTTTTATTTTTTGAAACCTCCATAAGTTATGGATATGAAAAGGTTTTAAAAAAAATTGATTCAAAGTTTTTATGGAGTTACAAAATTTGGTGTTAATGTTTTAAAGGATTCCATAACTTAAGAATAAGTTATGGATCACCAAAAGTTTTTTGTATTACCTTGTTTTATGAGTGAATTTAGATTAATGAATATATTATGTGATAGTTGGTTTTAATCCAAATTAATCTAAGAATTGATTCTAAAATGTGTTTTTGTAACTTGTCCTCAAGTTATATGAAAAGTCACATTTAAGAATCATAAAACTCATAAAAATTGGCAAAGGTTACAAAAATGAAGAGTCTAGTTCTAATTAAATGGTTTTATGACTCCATAACTTGTCCTCAAGTTATGGAGGACCAAGAGTCTCTTCATTTAATAAACTAAAATAAAATAAAAAAAAGATGTAACATTAATTAATTCCATAAGTTATAAAATAAAGAAAAGTTAATTCTTTTATTAGTTTAAAGTCTTCCATAACTTGTCCTCAAGTTATGGAACTTGAAGAGTTTTTGGATTAAAACTACTTTAAACACATAAGTTATGGAATTAATTAGTTTTGAATAGTTTCAAAACTTGCCCTCAAGTTTTGGAATTTGTAAAGTTTTCTCTTATGAATACTTTAATTCCAAGTTAGCCCTTAGAATTTTAAGAGTTAAAATTCAACCCTTATACTTTATAATATTATAAGTTAATAATATATATATATATATATATATATATATATATATATATATATATATATATATATATATATATATATATATGTATAAGAGTAAAGTCAGTCTTACCGCTAGTACGCCTCATTCACGAATCCGGTCTATAAGGTGGGTATAAGGTTGTTGCCTATAAAATGGCAACTTAATGGGTGTCCACTCTCACCCACCGCTTGCTTGACTGGTGGAGGGTCGTTAGCCGAACGGGTTTGACAGGACTATAATTCTCCTTCATTAAAAGTATTAATGATAATACTAAGTAACTAAACTCTTAATAATACCCAATCTTAGTTACTTAGGAAAAATGTGAATAAGGTGCTAACCCATGAAATTACACTTTACACTTTGTCTAAGTCGTTAGTGGAGCGTGTGTGGTTAACCGGCACACTAACTTGGACTTAACAAGGTAGGTAAAGGGTGACTTAATATTTATCATAGTATCGATGGAGCGTGTGTGGTTAACCGGCACATCGATTGAGGGGTAATTTATTAAGGGTACCAAGTGATTTGCATGGTTACTTCACACCTTGTTTTGTGATCCTCGGCATCCCAGTCACAAAACCTGAAGGGCACACTCGAGATTGAAACATGCCTTTGAACAGTTCAATGAATCTCAATAGATCTAGGAGTTTCAAAACCAATTAAAACCTAATAATACATTTCGTTTATCTTGGTGGAAATTGGTGAATCGTCATTCACCTACCTTCAAATATTTTATAGCTTGGATTACGGCATCCCTCTTCTAAGTTATAAAATAGTTTGTTGGGTCCTAGCCTTAATATTTCATATTGGGTGTTATATTAAGGACTTAAGATCAACTACCTTGAATATCTCCCAAAAGATGTCTGGTTTAGACATTTATGATCTTCCTAAATCTCTTGAAACAAGCTTTCCTAAATGAAGATGATGTCTCATGGAAATCATACTTCTTTCACCTCCTCCAATTATTCTCCCTAACCCACAAGTTCAAGGTCACTCAATCCCTATTGGCAAGGCAAGGTCTAGGTGTGATCACATCTTTGAGATGTAGTCACATATTGACAAGCCGGGAGAGTTGGGTGTCAAAGTCTTGAGAAAGTTGCTGGTTCAATCACTTTCTAAGTCACATAGTGAGTTCCTTTGGGACACCTATGAAACAGACTATGACAAGACCCTTAATGATCTTATCTATTTGTTAAGATCAACTTCCTTAAAACTTGATGGACATTGACAATAGTGACACAGGAAATCCAGAAAAGCATTCTCTTCCCAATGGTAAAGGGATCGGCCATAGTCAACTCGGTTGACCAAATGGTAAAGAGAAAAGCTAAGTCTGTGATAGTCCCTTGTACCTTTATCAAAGGGTCCATATGTTTATATTGCCAAAGGAAGGGGCATTGGTTGCGAAGCTGCCAGATTTACCTAAGGATGTTAAAGTCAATAAGTTTGACTCTACTTCAGGTAAAGTCCACTATCTAACTCTGTTAAGTTTCTATTCTGAGATTCTTGATACTTGATGTTACTGGGTCACATGGTGATGTTTTAAGAATCAAAGAAAAAGTGGAGAAACTTAAAGAAAGAATATGCTGAATCTGATCGCATAGATGGATTTCTATCGTATAGTTTGAAAAATCGGATTCTTGAGCTACTTCTTAGGAGTTATGAGATATTGCTTAAGGAATAGATAACAACAAGTTTTCATATGGATTGTAAGGATAAGTTTTTCCGCAAAGTTTTAAAATAAAAGAAAAATTTTTGATTTTATTTATTTTAAAATATCCTTACAATGGCATTTAAGGAAAAATTGTTGCTTATATGATTCCATTAAGAGCAAGAGTGGAAATATGAAATTGATTCTTTCATTTGTGGTAATGTCTAGATTTACCAAATAAGGAAAGATTCTCATCACCCAAGTTTCAATTGGACCGGAACTTGGAATCATGCAAGTTGTATAGCATGATGAATGATAACTTTCAAGTATTGGAAAAATTAAGACTAATTACTTGTTCACATGGATGTGTGAGTCAAGTAAAGGACTAAGGGATCGAGTACACATTTTTGTGCACTGATTAAGTCCACCACAAAAGTTTGATAAGACTATTCGTCATAGTTTACTAAAGCTCAGTAAATATGATTATACTTACAAGCTTAAGTGTAACTCTGAGACATTGGAAAAGGTTCCAATGTATGGCAGGGCGAATAAGAAGAATCAACTTAGGCAGAAGGATAAAAGTTTCTCAAATCTGAAAAGATGGGAGAGTACTTTCGTATCAGTTTTGTGATAATCTTGATGATTTAGAGACCTTATCACAATTCATCCTCTAAGAGCCTTCTTATAGCTAAGAAGAGGAACTTGAATTGTTGAAGTGGTTAAATCGAGAAGATGATTCATACTTCGTTCCAAAAACAATTCTTAGAGTAATACTCTAAGATTGTAACTTGAGTGACATGTCTTAAAGAAGGTTTAAAACTCTTGTACATTTGAAATTGGTAAGTTGTGATGTTTTGGATAAAACAAAGACCAACTAAGGCCAATTGTGTGAAGTGTTTGTCTTGATTAGAATCCGCACTATCTTTTGGATGTTTGACAAGGGAGTCTTATATGTCAAGAGGACAGTGGGAGTCTTAAAGGTCTTGAAAGTCTCAAGAACTAATCAAGAATAAACCTAAAGTTCTTCACTAGCACACGACTTGAGGTTTATAACCTATCGTGTTGACATATTCTGTGCCCATTCCAGTTAAAGTTGGCTTTGCATATGAGTTCTTAGAGTTCTCAATTTGTTGCACAACAACTTGGAAGCAATGGTAGGCCCTTGAGCTGCCAGGTGGCTAGAAATTAAGATTGAGTTCAATCCATATGGTTTTGGATTTGTCATTATCCTTGTCTTGTGGCTATGGTTTTGACAATTCACATGGATAAGAACACATACACCATTAAATCTAAGTGTCATAAGGTTTCTCTCCGATTCATGAAAATGATGGTGAGGAAACACTTTCACTAAGTAGATTTTATCTAGATAGCAATTGTGATATTTGCATTCTCAAAGTCGTTAGTGGAGCGTGTGTGGTTAACCGGCACACTAACCTGGACTTGTGAGAAGTGGCAAAAAGGTCTAACCATTATGATTACGGCATACCTCTTCATAATTTTTTAGACACACAAGTGTGCTATCTAAGGGAAGGTGTATGATTTTGATAAAGTTTTATCAAAACAATCTAGCATCAGAAATCTGAACTTTGGTAAGAAAGTCAATGAAGTATTGATTTCTAGAAGTCCAGGTGATTTCTGAGAACATGTCAAAGCTAGTGGGAGCATAAGTGTTATGCTAATAATCATCATGTTAGTGGGAGCATGATAATTATGATAAATATTGCAAGTTAGCAATGTTAATTATAGAAAAACAAAAAGTTTCAATTCGTGAGGTTGCAGGGTTTGAAAAAGTTGTTTTGCTATAATTAAGGGAGAGGAAATTATACTTCATCTCAAATCTATAAGTTTAGATCGTGAGGTTTTAATCATTTAGTCAAGGATATATATGAATTTCATGTTGGAGTGGCTCAACATAAGGAAATTTTGTATATGGGTCCATTATTTGCGTTCTAAAATTCGATTATGATTACGGCATCCCTTTTCATAATCTGAATTATGAGAACTTGGCAAATAGAAATGGAAATGTTATAGCAAAAGACTGGTTTAGTCTTTATGTGAGACATCATGAATCGTGTCCCATATGCTTCGGATATAGGTTCGATTACATGTGCTATATTCATCATTTCTAAAATTTTCCAAATGCTTGGGGCATTAAGAAGGGAAAAGGTTTAGAACTGGATATGACTAAAAGGATTAAACAATTGTCGAGAACAATCTAAGGTTTACCAAAGATTGGTTGCTCAAGGACAGTTGGAAGTATAGTGATAATTCTGGAAGGACCATATTGACATAATCTGTAAGGAGGCAACTCTTATTCAGAAGTGATAGTCAAAATGGAATCTGGAAATGTTTCAAAGTTAGAAATTTCAATCTGTGTAAGATTAAGGAAACTTAATGCAAGAAGGATGTTTCCAAGGAGTTGATCTCCTTTGGAATTCTCTGTAATGATTGTTGCCAAGTCTTTGTGAGTTTGTGCATAATCATTACAAGAGGATCAATGCATATAAGTTTAGAATCTAACAGATTACAGTAAATGGCATGAATTTGGAATTCTTGCATTTGCGATAAGGATTTGGGAGTGTGAAAAAAGAATCATTGAAGTTATGTTCAATTGATCTAGTTCACAAAGTAAAGATCATAGACAAACATAGTATGCATACTTGGTGTATGGCATGACTAGTGTTTAAGAAAACATAGTGTACATGCTTGGAGCATGGGACAACTATTGTTTTAAATTCAAGAATAAAGTTAATAGCTGAAACAGTATACAATGAATAATGTGTAATCATATGGTGATAAATAAAAGGTGTTTTATTTATGTTCAAAGTGTTGATACCATATTGGATTCAATTATTATTGTGTTTCATTTTGCATGTTTTGACTTCCCGAATAAACTAGGTTATTCTTCCGGAATGACTAAGTTATTCAAACCATCCACAGTCGGTCATATGTTGGAAGTAGATATGAATTAAGACTGTCATGAGTTGGCTTGTAGAGGTCTAAGGTGTTGGACAAAGGGCTACAACACTCATGAGTGCTCATAAGTTCTGAGTATTGGATTCAACCTGCGCTCATTGGAATCACTTCATGGATTTTATCACGAGTGATCATGAGATGATAATATCTTATATTCTTCAAACCTAGAGATATGAGTTGTTACTATGAGTTGATAGTACATTGATTGCACGAAAACGCATTTGGTAACTCGGTGCTATAAAACGTGCCTTTGTGTATGATTCAATAAGTAGTAGAACAAGCCATATGAGTCGAAGTTTATCCATTCCTTTTACCTTCGGGATAAAAGCGATATCTGTGGGCCCCTCGATGATTTGATGATGACAAATGGAAGTGCTCGGCCGGGCCAGGACTGATTTGATTTGTTCAATTAGTCAGTCGTCATAAATCGGAAATCGGGAAACAACAAATGGACAGAGAGAATGATTATAATCCATGTCTCAGTCCATATGATATCTAGAATGGAGGAATATATGATCCCTTATCTAATGGACAAGTTCGTTGACAAGATCAGAGTTCGACAGCAGCTTTAAGAGCTACGATTGCCAGTTAGGTTTGAAGTCATACGCAATAATAGTTTTAGACTTATCCAAGTGGGAGACTGTTGGATTAATGTCTAAGTCCATAACTATATTTGGTATGTACTTGACCCGACCCGGCATGGTCCATTTGGGTTGCACTTCACCGACACAATTTATATGGATAATCTTTTGAGAATAGTATGTTTATGATTAATATTAATATATTATAAGTTCTAATATATTAATATGGAATCATATTATTTAATTAGTATTGATCAAGAATTAATTTATAATTAATTAAGTGATCAAAAGGAACTAATTAAATATGGACTCTTATATATATGGAATGGGCCAAGTTCATTTAGGTTGGGCTAAGCTTTCATGGATAGTCCATGGAGTGTTTAACCCATGGATCCTAGGAAATGAAAGGTCATGGGTGTTAGGGTTTAACCCTAATCCTCCATACTATATAAAGATGTCTTTGGTTGGTGAAATTGGCACTAGTGGTGATACACTAAGAGGGCTAGCCGATTTCACTAAGAGAGAACTAAGTATTCATATTCTCTAAAGTCTTCCAAGGTGTCTTGGTGATTTGTGATTCCACTTGAGGCTTCCACACTATTGGGGCTAAGCTCTTAAAGCTTGAAGACATCAAGCTACATCAAAAGGTATGTCTTCTAACTAGTACTTTGTAGATTAAGAACATCATAATATGCTAGTTAGGATTAAAGCCTTGGAAAGTTCTTATTTGCATGTATAATAGAGAAAACATAGATCCAAGGTTTATAGGGTTGCATGTACACCATAGGAGTGTTAGAATGCTCAAAACCCAACACCAACCTCCTTCAGACCCTAATCTCGTTTTCATAGCTTATGTGAGTGCTTTTGGCTCATTTAAGTGTTCTTGTGAAGCTTTTGGTGGAGAAAGAACCTTGAAGGAAGGATAGCTTGCGCTTCTAGTTTGTGGATCTTAGTTCTACTTCAGTCTATGCATCTTCCAGAGGTATCAAGTTCAAAACTTGTTCATTGTATGTTCTAATTCTTGCTTTGGGTCCTTTTTAGGGTTTTAGGCCCCAAGTTTGGAACTTTGTGGGTTTAGTGAACTCCATAGCTATTCTTCTGTACTTTTAGGTTTATTAGAGAGTTCTAGTTTATAAAAAGGAGTTCTTGAACGTCTTAATCTCTTCATGTAGGAGTTGTATGACCTTTTGTGTTGAGAAAAATAGAGTTTTTGAGACTGGGTCTTAACTAGCCATGTAAAGGCTTAAAGTTAGTAACTTTATGAAGGGATAGGTCTTATTTAGTCTAGATACATGGTTGGAATGTTTTTCTTAACGGGTTAAGACCAAAAGAAGTGAGAAGAGGGAGACCGAGGAGTACGTCGTGCGTACTCCCAGCTACGTGCAACGTAGGGTGGAGAATCCCCGTCGCATGCTTAGCCAGTTATACGCCCAACATAGAGAGTTGTATGCCTAAGGTACGCATTGGGTGTTGACTTTTGTTAACTTTTAAGTTTTAGGTCAAATTGTGGACTTTTGACTAAATAGGGGCAAAATGGTCTTTTACCCTTCTGAGATTTAGTTGAGAGGCTTGGTTTAGCAATTCGAGGTTATTGATATTATTATTAATTAGAGTTACATGTGGCACATTTAGGAGGAATCTAGACCGACAGTTCGGGTGCGGGGTTACTTGCTTTTCTACGAGAGGTGAGTCCTCTCACTATACTTACCTGTTGGTGATGCATGTATTGACCGAAAGGTCTTATTTGTATTATTGACCGAAGGGTCTTATTTGCTTATACTGAGATATGTGTTTTATGCATTCTGTCTTTATGACTTATGTTGTTATATTATTCAGTGTATATATTGAGTTATGACCAGAGGGTCCATACCGTGACATGAGACCGGAGGGCCTTCACTGAGACACATGATCGGAGGGTCCTTATCGTGATACAACCATGAGTAGATGTGATGTTTTAGGGAACTCACTAAGCTTCGTGCTTACATTGTTGATGTAAATGTGTTTCAGGTACATCTTAGGATCGCGGGAAGGCGTCGTCATGATTGTACACACTTGTTTGCTGATGGAGATATTTTAGGATTATGGGATATTATGACATTGTTTTGTGGTGTTATGTATTTCACAATTATGTTTGACATGAGATGGTATTAAAAATATGTTTTTGGGACTTTTTAAAATGAAAATTTTGGTTGAAAATTTTGAGTGTTACACCATTATCAATTTAAAGCTACAACTTTTGAACAGTTTGGACAAAATGCTTAAATTGTTAATTTAAATATAACATTACAGTGTCAACTTAAATATAAATTTTAGTTCCACTTAAAAAACCAAATAATATTTTGTAAATAGTTTAAAGTGATAAATTGTAGTGATAAATGGAAAAACTTAATTGTAATATCAATTTAACTAAAATATTTCCTAAAAATATTTTTATAATCGTTAAAAGTTTTCCAATAAGTAGCTTAAAATAACTTACAATAACAATTGTTAAAAATAACTCTATATAAATGATTATATTGTTACATTTAAAATGAAAAACAATATTTGATGTTTCAAATAATTATAATGATAGAAATTAAAACATTAAGCAAATAAATTTTAAAAAATTAATTAACAATAACAACTACTATAAATAACATTAAACCATATATTATATTTAATTTTATTCATGTGTAACTCGCAGGTAGAAGTTATTCAAACGATTGAGATTATGCAGTTATAATAGATGTATATATTATCATATAATTTAAAATAATCAATATATTATATCAATTTAGTATACGAATTATTTTATCAAATTTGATAACAACGGTTTTGTTATATTTAAAAAAACATATATTTATAAAGACTTCAACTATATAGGTTTTTCTATGCAACGCATGAGCATTCGCCTAGTGTAATATATTATCTGGATATGACCAACTCACCGAATCATAGACTTTTTCAAATTCTATTTTGAGAAGCATCAACTTTTTCTTTTTCTTCTTATACCAATCAATCAATTCATTCACCATCCAAGGGCCATCTAAAATTTGCCGATGCTTTATAAACGCCAATGGTTCACCATTAACAACAAGGTTTATAAATTTTGACAATCTTAAAGCAAAGATCTTAGCAAATATCTTATATTGAATACCAATAAGAGTAATAGGACGGTAATCATTTAAGGCGACCAAACTATTTTCTTAGGGATTAAATTAATAAAGGAAGAATTAAAACCTAACAGTATTCTTGCTTTTGCCATAAATCCCTCCATTGAAGCGAAAATATATTCTTTTAACAAATCTCAATATCTCCTAATAAAAGGACCTGGCGCCTTCTCACCAACATAAGACCAAACTGCATTTTTTATTTCCTCCAATGTGACATTTTCTTCTGAACCGTGAGCTACAACACTAGACAAAGATTGAATTTCTTTGACTTCTGTTGGCAATTCGATAGGATAAAATTTCTTGAACTTCTCTTTATAAAAATAGAAAAAATCTCTCTCAAAATGTGTTAGGTTATTAAGCAAAACACCATCCACTTTCAACCCAAAAATAGCCATTTGACATCTTTTACTATTGATCATACCGTGAAAGAATTTTGTATTTTCATCGCCTTCAATACACCACTTGATCTTCGCTTTTGAGAAAGGTCAACCACCTCTTTTTTCTCCAAATCGGACAATTGAGTCTTAATATTAACCATTTTCATTTTTTTCTTCCAAAAAGCTAGACCCATATCAATCTTCACATTGATCTCATGTAATGTTTCTAAAATATTACTTTTAACCCCATCACACTTAAGTTTAACCTTATTCCACCATTCTTGCAATACCCCATTTAAAACGTTTAGTTTTTCTTTAAAGATGATAGGAGCACAATCTTTGACATTACTAGTGTCTTTAGACCAAAACAAGCGTTCAACCTAGTCAAAATCTTCTTCAAGCATCGAATAATTGAAAAACTTGAAGGGACGAGGACCATAATTTGGTTGGACTTGCGCAAGAAAAATAGGTCTATGATCAACAATAGTAAGATCCAGCGCTAAAGAAGAAATATCAGGCAACAAGTGCAACACATCATAGGATACTAGGAACCGATCAAATTACAAGATTTAGCACCATTATTACTAACTCTAGTGAAAAAAACCTCTCGTGGGAATGTCAAATAAATCACAAGCATTAATAAACCAATTAAAATTGTCCGCCTCCCGTTGGGAGAACATACACCGCAATCTTTCACCCGCAGATCGAACAACATTAAAATTACCAAAAGAAATAAGATCCTTTATTACTTTGGATGTAATCATGCAAATACAACCACAACTCCCTCTTACTTCTATTATCCTGCTCTTCTATTATCCTGATGTGCATAAACATTAACCATATAACAATTATGATTAGTATCCACCCATTTTCCTTGAACTATAAGCACATTTTCATTCGAACCCACCTTAACTTTCATAAAAACCGATGGATCCCATAACGACACAATACCACTAGATCGACCACGAGACACACTGGAAGCAAAATCAAAATTAAAGTTCCCCCATATACTCCGAAAAATAAAAAGATCATTAGACTGAAGTCTTGGCTCTTGAATCCCAAGAAACAAGACACCGAGACTGTAACGCAAAGTTGAAATCTCCTCCTCTTCGTTTTGTTTCCGACACTGCATGCATTAATTGATAAAGTATTCATTTATCAACAAGCTTAGTCACCATTTCTTTGATAATAGATTCCATATTTTTATTACACCTCGTCATCTTATACCCAAGTGTCGTACCAGCCTCTATAAACTTTACCATGGCATCAACAAGAGACCCTCTCTCAACATCTACATTTCTAACTCCAATTCTATATTGCTTTCTCTTTTTTGAGTTAACACTACCTGTTTTCAAACCATGATGCTCCAAGTCAACACCACCTTAATTAAAAACAGGTGATAATCGGCCACCATTTTTAATAAATGAACTGAAACCTGTAGGTCTAGACATAGAAGAATTAGACTTATCATTTTCCTTAAAAACAACATTATTATATATTCTATGGTTCATCACCCCATATCGCTTTCTTCTTCTTTTTAGGAGACAAAACACACCCCTCCGCCGAGTTAGACTCCTGCATAGTTTTGTTTTCTTGATCTAATTGTTCCTCTTTATTATTTCCAACACCATTTTCCTTTTCATTGTTTTGTTTTAAATTCTGATCCTTCCTATTTCCTTAAGCTACATCATTTATTTAACCCTCCTCTACATTAAGTTCATCGGCCTGACTAGAATCGGAACAAACATCACTCTCCTCATCACCATTTTTTGCTTCATGAGTAATAGAAGGCGTCCAATTCCCAATTTCTCTAACAGTAACAAGATATTTGGTACCCTCCATTTCTACATTAATAACTCCATGTATCTTGTTCAAATATGAAGTTTTGATGCACACCCTACCTGCACCAGATGGTTCATCCTCATCATAATCGACAAATAGCGCCTCACCCCCAACATGACACCACTTTTTTAAAAGCTGATGGGGTCCAAGCATGCAAAGGAAATCATGATATTTCAATCAAAATAATTCGTGAATCAATCACAAAATTCTTTGCTAACGGTTTAATTTCACCAAAATATTTCTTCATTTGAACACTTTTCTTGAACTTATCACACACATTACATTTTTTTAAATTCAATCGAAACCCAATCACCACCAAGGTAAGAAATTTTCACATCATTAATTAAAACCTTCTTTATGACAAATATTGTATGGATTTTCAATCACACTAATATCTTTAACCCTTCCGCAATAGAAGATGAATCATGAATAAGTAAATGATCCTTTGATTGTAACTTACATTCCAGAATACGTATATCCTCCTTTTGTATATTGATTGAGGGTTGTTTTTTTTATAAGTTTTCTCATTCGTTCCAGCCACTGCTGACGCATATGATCTTGCATAATTCTCGTTCAATAGGTTTGTCATCGTTTCTTTTCTTACTTTCTGGTAACATTGATCATCCACCATTCTATTACCTTCATTCAGTCTGTTGAATCTAGCCCACGATATAAAAAGGTGGAAATTACCAATACAAATTTTGTTAAGGTCTTCCACAACATGTGACACATCCTTATTTTTTAAAAAACTTAACGAATGTGAATCTTTTGCCAATCTTGGAAAGTTTTCTGGCAATGTAGACATTTGACACATCAGCATGTGTTTCATACAAATTTCAGATATCATTAGCTGACATCTATCTTTTTGTAGTAGTTCTGAAACCCGATATCACGTCCTTTTTTTGAGTCGTGGGGATTATCTATTTGTATTTGATGATCTCTAAGTCTCAATTTCCATCTCTCGTTCTTTTGATTACTCCCCATATCAAACAGAACATGAAAATATAATGGAAGTGGTCGGAAAACCAAGTCTGCCACTTGCCGGAAAAGTACGCACCGTTGCTAGGGTTTGATTTTTTTTAGGGGAATGTATAATGATATTCACATATAAGTAGAAAAAATGTTTTAGAAACCATTTTTTAGTTGAACCGGTTTGATGACCGGTTTCTAGTTCAACTGTTGGTATACATCTAACAGTGGTATGTAGGGATGAGATTTAGAACCGAAAAACTGGACCGGAACCGGAATCAGACCGGAACCGGAACCGTTAGAACCGGAATATATAGAACCGGTTCCGGTTCTGGATTTAAAAATTTGTTTTATCCGAGTTCCAGGTAATCGGGGTTTGGGTCCATCGGGTCCGGGTAAACTGGGTCTAAAAACCGGAACCGATGTTAGGAGCCGGAACCACTTTTAGGGTCGTAACCAGTTTTTGTGAAACGTTTAAAAGATGCATATTTCATTCGTTTCAACTCCGATTGACATGCGGTTTTTTCCAACGTGTAGTTTAGAGTTTGTACATGATTTTAGACTATAAATTTGTCATTTTTAGTTTTATATTCGTTGATTTACAGTCCCCGAAATTCGAGATATCAAAGCTGAAAGTTTTTAGTTTTTCAGTTTTTTTGTATTCTGTGAATGTTTTAAAACATGCATATCTAATTCGTTTGAAGCCGGATTGACATGTGGTTTTTTCCAACTTGTAGTTTAGAGTCTTCACATGAGTTTAGACTATAATTTTGTCATTTTTGGTTTAATATTCAATGATTTATAGTCCCCTGAAGTAGGGATATCAAAACTGAAAATTTTCAACTTTTCAGCTATTTGTTTTTGTACTTTGTATTCTGTGAAAATGTTAACACATGCATATTTCCTTCGTTTAAATTAGGATTGACATGCGGTTTTTGCCAGAGTGTAGTTTAGAATTTGTACATAATTTTAGACTATAATTTTGTCAATTTTGGTTTCATATTCAATGAGTTACAGTCCCCTAAAATCGGGATATCAATATGAAAAATTTTCAAAGTTCAAACCACTAAGTAGCAAGTAATTACTAAAAAATTTTGGTTTTTCCGGTTCTAAACCCATTTTATCCGGTTCCAACCTACCCACGTTGATGTTTCCGGGTTTTCTGGTTCTAGACCCACTTTACCCGGAACCGAACAGAAACCGGTTTCTATATACCAATCTGATTTTCGGTTCTACAAAATCCCATTAACCAGTTCTGGGTTTTCCGAGTCCGCGTCCATCCGGTCCGGGTTTGGACCCACTTTTATCCCTAGTGGTGTGCGTTGGCCTTCTAGTTTTGTACACTCTGGATGACCTGATCACTCAAAGTATTCAGTTTGCTCTATTAATGAGTTGTTTTTTTAACGGGCTAAGTGAAATCCAACTATCCAAATTCAATAAACTGGTTCCAACAGTCTTTTACCAGTTCTATCACACTGATTCAACCAGGTTTTTTAAGAACCCGTTCGGTTCGTCCGATCTAGAAATTTGCATAAAATCGGTTGTTGTCAAACCGTTCTCGTCCCTAGTTCCCGGTCCAACCGGTCGGTGCGAACCAGTTTTAAAACGTTGAGAAGCGCCACCACTATCTTTATTGGTTCAGTTAGTCTAAACCTTACCATTTCTCAGCGTCGTCTCCAGAGACTTATCGTGGATATATGTATTAACTATAATAACAGTTTGCACATGACATGCAATATAGCTTTTTGATTGAAAACGGTTACAACCCTTGTAGATGACATGTCGTCATTATAGAACCAACATTTGTAGATTTAGCCTTCCGAACAATATGTTGTTGTTAAAAGTTATCAATAAAACTTTTTTTTGTGAAAATCATTCCCGGCGAAACTTGTGCCGACGACCTATCATCGGTATATGGGTACATATCCCAACCACATTTTCCACCTATTGCGACGAAGCTATATCGACGACTCTGAACCGACGAATTGTCTTCAATATAGCCTATTCCGACAATATGTCGTGAGCAGAAGGTTAAAAAGTATCGATTACCATAGGTAGTGATTCTTGTAGTGTCCCCTCTTCAATTGCAACAACCAACATCCCTACAATAACCAAAGTTCATCTAAAATAACCACAAACTCCGAGCAATGTTGTTACTTTCATGTCGGTGCTTCTTATCTTATGTTCCTCCGTTCTTGTTAGGTATCACACGAGCTACATAAAGCTTCTTATCTTATGTTCCTCCGTTCTTGTTAGGTATAACTTCAACCCTATTGTTAGGCCCCACCTAATAGGAGATGCAAGTTGGGCGACGGCTTAGGACTCATGTTTGCTTAGAGACCAATTTTAAGTCTATTACTATTAGGTATATATACTATAATGAACGAAAGTGTTAAACAAATAAATTTTAGACTTGTTAGTAAACGTGCTCTATACGCATGTAAAGAAGCCAGGTTCGAGTCTCACTGTGGTTTCCTTCTGTTTTCCTGACTGAATTTATCTTTTGTATATTTCCACATGTTTTAATAACTAAATTCATACGTTTAATAATCTTTCTTTCTATATATAAGACAACAAATATCATTTAGTTCACTTGGCTGGACATTTTGTATTTTGTAAAAAATGATCGAGGCTCATGTCAAGCATTAATAGAAAAATATAAGAATGTTTAAGTTGAATTTGTTGGAAGTTATTTATATATAATTGTAACTTTAATAGAAAGAAATAGTTTTATAGTCTACTTAGGGAGGAGGGAGTCCTTCCCTCCCAACCACTGCCACATATATATATATATATATATATATATATATATATATATATATATATATATATATATATATATATATATATATATATATGGCAGTGGTTGGGAGGGAATATATATATATATATATATATATATATATATATATATATATATATATATATATATTTTAGTCTAAATAAAATATGGGCCGAATGCATATGTGTTCCTGATTATACTATATACTATATATATATATATATATATATATATATATATATATATATATATATATATATATATATATATATATATATATATATTTAGTCTAAATAAAATATGGGCCGAATGCATATGTGTTCCTGATTATACTAAACGTAAAATCACAATATAATTTAGTTCAAAAGAACAACACATTTTTTCTCTTCAGATTTAGGGTTTCTATTTATTCTCCGTCTTTCAGTGAAATATTGTAAATCGTTTGATATTAGAGAAAGTGTTGAGACTAGAGAGGGAAAGATTCACGGGTTAGTGAACCCGTTCCAGCTTCATCATTCTTACATCCTGCTCAACCCGTCGGAGAAGGAACCACATCTGTACCACCCCAAGCCGATCTATAACCCATCGACGACTCCGTTCGGTCTAATAAAAAAAATTAAAAACCTCAAATCTTATCTTAAGGCACGGAGTCATATGCAGTTTCGTCAATGGGATGGGGCGGTACCAGAGGTACCGCTGGGAAACGAAATCGAGCACCATGGGTTCAGTGGTTTCATGTCTTTTTTTTTATTCGGGTTGATGAACCCACTGACAATGCATGAATATGAAAATTAAAACGCAATAACATTTAATGCAAAAGGCAATAGAGACAAAAGACACGGATAATTAATTCATTTGTTTAATGAACCACAATCAACTTATTTTATTTGTTTGAATTCAACTTTTCACCTTGACCACATTAATTCATGCTTACGTGCCTTTTTTTTTTTTTTTGGTTTTAACTTTATAAAACAAAGATATAGTGTCTTTATAAAAATAGAATAGACAATTTATTTATTTGTAGTGTTTTTACTCTAAAAATTTTTACATTTCGTTTAATTCCTTGAGTGGGTTGAGAAAAATATGGTTTCTATGTGTTATGGGTTGGGAAAGATAGAAAAAAGAGAAAATAACAAATCTGATGTGACAGGGGATTGAGTGGGTTGGGAAGGAAGGACTCTCTCCTCCCTAAGAAAAAACTTGCATATAATTAGCTCAAATTTCCTAACTTCAACTTTCCCCTTCTACGTGTTTTTTGTCACTAATTGATGTTCTTTCTCGAAGTATTAAAAAAAAATGTTTAGGTTGATACTCTTGTCATCTTGTATGATCCTTCTGTCCGATACTAGTTGTTTCACTGCTGCTGGTTTTGAGTTGGTTGGATCACAAGTCCCAATCCATCTCTCAAATTCATACTAGCTTGTTTTCTTTGTGTAATTTAGATACTCGATCCTGGTGTTATACTTTTTTTTTGGGAGTATTTGGCTTCTCAGTCATATTGTACATTGTTTCTGTGCCATAACCGACCCTTTTTCTTTGGTTTAATGAAACCATATGTCGTTATTAAAAAGTTCCAAGACTTGGTTGAATTTAGTGATGCGCAATAGTTTTCTTTGCTTTAATGAAATTCACATTGATTTTGATTTGATTTTTAAGTTAAGGATTTTAATTTGCTTTTGATTTTAGGTTACCTGTTTCAATTTGGTGTGCACACATTTAGGTGTGACAAATACTCTAAAATATCAAAATAGAAAAAAAATAAACAAAAGGTTATTCATAAAAATGATCATATTGGAAGCTTTAATATCATTACACAACCATATTTTTTTGAACTTTAAAAAAATAACCAAAAATCATGCGAAAAAAGCTTGTGAACTCGCACTACGCTAATTTGGACATAAATGGCATCCCGTTAAACATTCATGATTATAATAATAAAAAAAAAGTCACCGACCCCACCAAACAAGACTCAATACTTGTTCATGAACAACTATTTTCATCTCTTAGAGTAATCGGTATGCGCCAAACGAGGTTCGACGCGGGTGATGTGGCATCTCTCGACGCCGTCGTAACGGGGGGAACACCGCCCCCCTGCTCGTTGCAACTCGTCGAGGTTGATTCTTGTTGGCGTGGCGACGAGAAGAAACAGAAGAATCGTGACCGTTTGAGTTTTAATTTGCAACAGTTTGAAAAAAAAATTAATTATTTAACAAAAAACAATTTATCCTATAAATACCTCTCATTTTATTAAAAATTTCACACACTTTCTCTTCTCCTCTCTACATACTTTCAATTATCTTCAAAAAAAAATATGGATCCTTTCGACTCGTCCGATGATTCAGATGATGATATTTTCTTTAGGATGATGTATCATTATTACACTACCGACCTGCTACAATCAGACCCATCCCGCTACTAACAAGACGTGCGATGTTAAACAGAAATCGCGAGGAAGGACACGAACATCTATATCGCGATTACTTTGCGGATGATTGTGTATACGGGGCGAAAGACTTCAAAAGAAGATTTCGTTTGAGTAGGGATGTGTTCTTACGAATCGCCAACGCCTTAGAAAGCCGGTATCGTTTGTTTACTATATTTTTATACAAGATAAATAAAAATGTACTACATGTTTCTTTAATTTTACAACATATGCAATATATTTTTAAACTGTAGTTAATTTATGTTTAGGTACGAATTTTTTCAATTAAGATATGATGCTAGAGGTAGACGGGGGTTTACAACGTTGCAGAAATGTGTTGCGGCCATTCGTTTGATGGCTATGGGGGAGTCACCCGACACCATGGACGACTATATGAGAATGTCCGAAAAAACCGCAAGAGAGAGTTTGTATACATTGTCAAGGGGTGTTGTTGAAACTTTTGGAGACGTGTATTTGCGGAAACCTTCGTTGCATGATTTGCAAGAATTTTATGCGGCGCATGAAGAACGCCATGGGTTTCCCGGAATGATCGGAAGCATTGATTGCACACACTGGAAATGGAAAATTTTTCCGGTAGCATGGAAAGGGCAATACGCAAGTGGTCATCACGGATCGCCTTCATTGGTGTTAGAGGCTGTCGCTTCTCAAAATTTATGGATTTGGCATGCATTTTTTGGGGTTGCGGGTTCCAACAACGACGTCAACGTTCTTGATCAGTCGCCAATATTCGACGATCTTTTGAATGGAAAAGCCCCGGATGCTCCTTTCACGGTGAATGGAAACGAATACAAATATGGGTATTATCTTACAGATGAAATATATCCTCAGTATTCCACATTCGTGAAGGCGTTCCGCCACCCGATTGAAGAACTAGACAATTTTTTTTAAGATAAGACAAGAAGGAGCACGTAAGGATGTGGAACGTGCTTTTGGAGTGCTGAAGGCGAAGTGGCATATAGTCGAACATGCAGCACGACCATTGGATTTAGAAACTTTACGATATATCATGTATGCATGTATCATAATGCATAACATGGTAGTAGAAGATAAAAGGCGAAATATTGCACACTATATCCCAACGGAGCCCAGACACGTTTAGTTTCAACCAGGAACAACAGATTATTTGCATCGCGTTGTTGACATTCAGGACGCAAATAAACACAGACAACTTCGAGAGGACTTGACGGATTATATCTTTTATGGTAACAATAGCGATAACGAATAGCGTTGTATTTTTTTTTTTTTTAATTTGGATGTTATTTTAATCTAAAATTTTTTTAATTGTTTTTTAAAATTTTTAAACATTATGTTTTATTTATTTTTTATATTTAAAAAATATTTGTAAAATCGAAATAAATAAAAAATAAATTATAAAATGGAAAAAGAGTTGGTGTCATAACAAGATACAACATGTTGTCCATTTCCTCACTTGGTGTTATAACACCATTGATGATTTGGCATGTGATGTGGCACCAAAATGGTGTTACATCTAGTTGCCCACACCTTATGGTCTTAGTATTGATGTTTCGTTTGTTTCCGACGTGAGCTTCAACCATATCCACTAGGTTCATAAATTATACTTGCTAATTACTTGCGAGTTTATTTCGGTCTACTTATGGGTTTGGAGATCATAACTTTAGGTTTTTGTCCGGTTATTGTTATGTAGTTGTTGGTGCCCTTCTGATTATAAGTTTCAACCATGGACACTAGAGTCACAATTTATACCCGTTAATTACTTTTGAGGGCCTCTATTTCACTTTGCTTACGGGTTTGAAGATCATAACTTTAGGTTTTTGTTTGGTTATTGCTATGTAATTTTCGGGCCCCTTCAAAATGTAGGTCAATCGTTTTTATCTCTATTTGATTGTGTTTTCATACATCAACACATGAGTAAGTCATTTCCCTAAGTTGATTCCGAGTACTCGTTCTTCACCAACCTTGTCGTCATTACTCCATGTGTTTAAGATGAACAACAATGTACAAAAACGAAAACAAACAACTTATAATTATCTGCTGATCGTGAAGGAGGAGAAATCATCCTAAGAAAATCCTTAATGTTGCTCTATAATATTATTGTTTGATGATACAAATTTAGTGTGTAATCCTCTAAATATATCTTAGAAAACTTCTTTATGATACATATATTATGATAAGGCATTTTTAAAACAGGATAGTTAGATAAGGCTTTTTTTTTTTAAAAAAAAACACTGGATAGTCATCCATATCAATTTTTAAAAAATTGGACTAAAACTAGTGGTAATCATAAAGTCCAAAATTGTAATTTACGCGTTAAATTATGAAGAAAAAAGTAAATAGAATACAAAAATGTTACGCTAGATGTCACATGATAACCACCTTATCAAATACAAATGTGACAGATAGATGTAAAAGGGCAATTCCTAAACTCGTTTTAAACATTATTAGCCTTCGAGTTGACTCTGAGTTCTGTAAACTAATCTCCAACAATCCATCAATGGCGTCCATCAACCGATCACTACTCATCGCTTTAATCTCAATCCACCTCACAGCCACCGCCATCGCCACCGAAATCCACGATCTCCTCCCGGAATACGGTCTACCAAAGGGCATCCTACCTAACGCCGTCGATTCCTACAATATCTCCCCCACCGACGGCGCCTTCACCGTTCAGCTCAAACGTCCCTGCTACGTTAAATTCGAAGATCAAACTGTCTACTACAGCAAGAACATCAAAGGAAAGTTGAGTTACGGATCCGTCTCTGATGTTTCCGGTATTCAAGCCAAAGAATTGTTCTTGTGGCTAAGTGTTACGGGTATGGATATGGATTCGGGTTCTGATATGCTCGAGTTTCATGTTGGGGCTTTGTCGAAGAAATTGCCAGCTGATATGTTCCAGGATGTTCCCGATTGTAAGAGCAAAGCTTACGCAGAGGATGACGAATCCTACTCTCAATCGATTTAAATTGAAAGGTAATTCTGTTTTATGCCAAGTGGATCTGTGTTGAAAATTCTGATTTGATTCAAAAAGATACTTGTACTTCTGCAACTAAGATGAACGACTTCAATTATGACAGATTATAAACATAATTGGTATATAGATGTATATTGATTTAGTTATCTGATTATTCTATAATCATACAGATCATCAACACAATTTTAACTGTTGCAACTTAAACGAGTTCATTGATTAATATACTTAATTTATGATTTTAGTTCTGCATTTAAGTCACCCTCTTTGGTCTTGACCCCATGATTGATCGTATCTCAAGTTATCAAGGATCATGAATGAAAATTGGCAATGGAGGATTCTTCAAGAACTTGAATTTTCATTCATACTATTGAATTTTTTTGCAGGGATTTTGAGCAAGATTTCGAGTCAAACAAATCTGTTCCAAAGTGTTTTATGATGTAACTAAGTTCCGCATAGTAAATATTTTCCTTTTGAATGTCTTAGTTTCTATGTAAATTCTCAATTGGATTAATAAAAACTTCTATTCCTTTTTTATGTTTCTAATTCTATCTTTTGTTCAATTCATTTTTCCAAACATAGAAACTTGATTGTGTTATTAGTTAAAGATGAAAACACTCTTTTCAAATTTTATATTCTAAAAGTTTCATAATGATTTTTTTTATTATTATCAAAGTATAATAAGACACAAAATGGTATGAAGCATCAAAGGAAGAAAATACAATTATAAGAATCTAATTGATAAAAACTGGATTTTTAGGTTCAGTCTAGTCAGTAGTCTGAAAACCCGAACCAACCAAAAATACCTAAATTGATATCGTTTTATATGAGTTTAATTGATTAAATAAATTAAATAATTAATATTTATTTTCGGTTTTTATTGAAAATTAAAATAATAAACATGGATTTACGTCATCTTGTATTACTTTTTAGTATATTACTTGTTTTTTTGTTATATTTTATCATGGTAAATGAAAAAACACAAAAGATTAAATATAATATTAAAAAACTGGAAATCTGGAAAATCAAAACCGAAAAAATCAACAATTTCTTTTAACAACATCAAAAGTCAAACGTGTTTGGTTTAGTCAAAAAAAAAAAAAAAAAAAAAAAAAAAAAAAACCAAACATAATCATCATGTTCACCACAATTGAGAAAATATATAATTTTACTTTAAAAAATAAAAAATTCTACTAGTTTTAAGACTTATGTATTATATGAGTTAATATAATAAAAAAAAGAGTTAAATATAAAGATCAAAATATTTTAGAACTTTGAATTATAACAAAATAAGAAAAATAATGATTTATTATAATGAAATTTGTTTTCATCTTTTAAATTTAAACAAATATTTTAAATAAAGAAAAAAAAACTAATGAGTTTTAATTTTGGGAATTTTGAAATTAAAAAGTAAGTTTATTACTGAAATTAATATTCATTTATTGCAATTATTATATTAAAATATTATATAGAATTTAATAAAATATAAAAACTCATAAAATGACATGTGGAAAAAAAATTAATTCAAAATAACCATAATATAACATTTGACAATTTGAATGCGAGTGTGACAAGTGACAAAAAAATTCTTTATTTATTAGAGAGGATTTATTGCAATTATTATATTAAAATATTATATATAATTTAATAAAATAAAAAAGCTCATAAAATAACATGTGGAAAAAAATTAATTCAAAATAACCATAAAATGATATTTGACAATTTGAATGCGAGTGCGACAAATAACAAAAAAAACTCATTCATTTATTAGAGATGATTCGATGATTACAATCTCATACAAATATAAGATAAATTTTACTCAATCTATTTTTAAAATACAATGTCATAATAAGGCAAAAATTGAAAGTAGAATACTTTAGGGTAAATAGCACAAAAAACATTTTTTTTTACACAGAAATTCGATTTTGACACCGTGTTTTTTTTTTTTTTTTGTCAATTTTAACACTGTGTTTTCCAATTTGTTACAATTCTGATCACTTGATCGGTTAACCAGGTTACATGCTGATGTGGCATGATGACGTGTCAGTTTTGATGACGTGATATGCTGACATGATATGCTGACGTGTCAAAATTGATTTTTTTTCCACAAAAAACACTAAGTTTTCATTTTTTTTTTTGATTTTGGCACTAAGTTTAATTTTTTATTTCAATTTTGACACTATGTTTTTTTTTGTTCCAATCGAACATCATTTATCAAATTTTGTTCAATTTTGTCTATTTTCCATTTGAAACCGTATAAATATATATTTTTTTATTACATTTTAAACGGTATTAACATACTTTTTTCGTTTAAAAACCACATTTTTATTTAAATACAAGGTGTTTTTTTTTTCTTACATTCAAAGTATTAGTTATATCATGAGAATCAAACTAACCATAAGCTTCTAATAAGATGTAAAAATTTGATGAGTTGCAAACTTGATATCCGAGTTTTGATCGACTACACGCCTCCAAACCTCCAAACACATTTTAAAGTTGCATATTTAATATAAAATACAATTTTTATATAACTAATACATATTTATACATAAAAATATGTTTTCCGTGTAAAAAAAAAGTTGTATTTATACAAAATTATGGTTTTTAAATGAAAAAATATATATATTTATACGGTTTAAATGTATTATAAAAATATTTATACGGTTTAAAATAGAAAATTGTCAACATTGAACAAAATTGGAAAAAATGATGTTCGATTTGGAATAAAAAAACATAGTGTCAAAGTTGAAAGAAAAAATTAAACTTAGTGTCAAAATCGAAAAAAATGAAAACTTAGTGTTTTTTGTGAGAAAAAAAATTCGATTTTGACACGTCAGCATATCATGTCAGCATGACAAGCTATCAAAACTGACACGTCATCATGTCACCTCAGCATGTAACCTGGTTAACCGGTCAAGTGGTCAGAATTGTAACAAATTGGAAAACACAGTGTTAAAATTAACACAAAAAAAAACACGGTGTTAAAATCGAATTTCTATGTAAAAAAAATGTTTTTTGTGCCATTTACCCAATACTTTAATAGAAAGTATTGGAACTCGGGTGTTATTGTACACAAAAAAAATCAAAAAAAAGAGAAAAAACTAAAAAGGACGTTATAAAAGAACAAAATTGAATCTATGTATTTGAACGTATTTGAATTATGGTTATAACGAATGATATTAGAGCCAATTTTGATGATCGTAAGAAACGATTTCGAAATTTTAATAAATGTTAAACTTGATGGTTTTCGTTTTTTCATAAAGAGTGGATGAGACCCATCAATGCATCATATATGTATATGATATGATGTTTCATATATATGATAAAATTTATGTGTTTTAATTTGAGATGGATACATCAAAATGAAATGAATTTGATTGTTTTCATTTGAAATTTGTTATCGTGTAGTTGACTCATTGATATAGAAATGTCACGGTCTCTTCCGTAAGACAATTTTTCTTATTTGATTTATAAGGTGTTTGTGGAATAATTTCATGCAAATATTAATGGAATCCCAATACCAACGGCGGTCCTAGCTAGGTGCCTGGCATGGCACTGGCAACACCTAGCTCGTGCATGTAATAGAAAATTTTTTGACTTTTTTTTTTAAAAAAATTTACTTGTTGTGTCACTACGTAAAAAAATCGTGCAACTACTAAAAACATTTTGTGCAACTACGTAAAAAAAATTGTCACTCTATCGGTAATTACCAAACGAAAAAAATAATAATGAACTCAATGTTTTAATCAATTAGTGTCTAATAGCCCAATTGCCCAAAGCCTCAAATAAAACATTAATTGGATAAATTAGCCCAATTCTAATTGCTTGTAAAAAAATGGCCCAATCCTAATTTATTGTATTATCGATACAAGAAAGGAAAAAAAACACAACTACAGATCGATACTTCGTCTCCAGTTCGCACTTCGAACATTCTGACATTCCTGAATTCCTTCGATAGTTCGATCGATCGACAATCGGCTGGCCATTCGTTCGTGACTTACAATGATCGATATTTCACATTCGACAAAATCAACTTCCTTCGATTTCTACTTTCTTGGTTAACAAAATCGACCTCAAAGCCCTATAATGAAGCAAGTAAGTTTTGCCAATTCATTTAGATATTTGAAATTGATATGTTTTTTTGAAGTTATTGATTGACTTGGGTGAAATTGATTTGTTTTATTGAAGTTATATTGTTTGCTTAGGTTATATTGCTATGTTTTTATTGAATTTAGTGTTTGATTAGGTGAAATTGCTATGTTTTATTGAATTTATTATTTGATTAAGTGAAAGCAACTTGTTTTATTGAAGTTATTGTTTGATTAGGTGTAATTGTTATATTTTTATAGGTTACATAAGTGGTTTTTTTTTACCAAAAGACAAAGACCTAATCCTAATGAAAGTGGTGAACAATGTTCCCAAATACCAATCACCAATCAATCAATCTCTTCTGTTTCTAATTCTAAGGCAACTCCACAAACCACAAACACCAAACACCAATCAATCAATCCCTTCGATTTCTAATGCAACTCCACAAACACCATGCTCTAACCAACTTAATGATAATGTTAACTTGAAATATCTTCCAAAGGACCCGACGGATAGGCCAAAGATTACAAATTACAAATCAAATATAAGAGATGATGTAAGAAGAAAGTATTTGCTTTAAGGACCTTGTCAAATAAGTGATGGGTTTTAGGCATAAGAACAATCCTATGTGCTCATACAAACCCTAATGCTTGGATCTAGATTTCTCTATTGTACATGCAATTCATCCAAGACTTTAAACCCTAGATCTAGCATATGATAATCAATATTAACATAATAATGGTTTTAAGACATTACCTTGATTGTTATGTAGCAATAACAATCTCAAATCCTCATTGTAATGACTTTAGAAAGCTTAGAGTCACAAATGTCACTCCTCTAATGGCTCACAAACACCAAGAGCAAGATGATGAAGAATAAGGAGAGTGGAGGCGGCCCAAAACGTGTGGAAACCCTAATCAACAAGTTCACCACGTTTTTGGGACTTAAGGGTCCTTTAAATAGTGAGGCTATTAGGGTTATCTAACAAGGAAACCCTAATTTGGATGCTTAAGCCCTAAGCAACCCATGGACTCCTTTATTAAAGGCCTATGACGATTTCTAATGGGTTTCCCCATATAATTTGTCCACCCCCTTAATATGGAGTCCATTAGTTCAATATTCAACTATCACACAATTGACAGTTCAAGTCCCTTAAGTTTAATTAATGTCTTTTAGCCACAACTTAATTCTTATTAATTATTGACTAATATTAATTAAACAATATGATTTCTCCTTTAATATATTATTCTCATAATATATTAATAAATCATAATTAATCCTCTCTCTCCATAATTCATCCTATCAAGTTGCTTTGATGAAGGCAACCCAAAAGGACCATGCACCATCGGGTCAAGTACATATCAAAATAGTTATGGACTTAGACACTAATCCAACAGTCTCCCACTTGGATAAGTCTAACAACTATTTTGTGTATGACTTCAGATCCTGATCTGCAATCGTAGCTTTCTAAGGCCGCTGTCAACTCTGATCTTATCAGATACGCGTGTCCTTTAGATAAGGGATCATATATTCCTCCATTCTAGATATCGTATAGATATGAGACATGAACTTAATCATTCTTTCTATACTATTTCTCGACTTCCGATTTATGACGACTGACAACAGACTACAATTGAACACATCAATTTAGTCCCGGCTTGGCCAAGCGCTTAGGTGCCATCACTAAATCATCTAGGGGCCCAAAGATATCGCTTTTATCCTACTTTGGATAAAAGGAACAGATAAACTTTGACTCAATGCTCGCTTGCACTCACTTACTGAATTACACACAACAATATGTTTTATAATACCAAGTTACTAGTGTGTTTACATATTATCAATGTGCAACCGACTCGCAAGATACAACTCACAAATCTCGCGGTTTCAAGAATATAAGATGTTATCGTCTCACCAATCACTTGTGATACAAATCCATGAAGTGATCCAAGTGAGCGTGGGTTTAATCCAATGCTCAAATCATATTCATAAGCACTCATGAACGTTGCAGCAAACATTTGCTTATGTCCAACACTCTTTAGACAATCCACACACCAATTCATGACAGTCTTCTTTCATATCTACTTCCAACATATGAACGACTGTGGCCCGTTCGAATAATTTGACTGTACTCAACCAATTAAAGTATTCAGGAAGTCAAAACATGCAAAGTGAAACACAAGAATAATACTAATCCCATATGGCCTCAAACCTTTGAGTATAAATAAAACACCTTTTATTTATCACCATATCGATTACTCATTATTTGTTGTTTTGGGTAATCAACTTCTTATTTGAATTATAACTATACTTGTCCCATGCTCTTAGCATGCACACAATGTTTACCTATGGTCCTTACTTTGTGAAATAGGTCAAATGAACACATTTCCAATCACACTCATTTCACAACTCCCAATCCTTATCAGAAGTGTAAGAATATCAAATTCTTGCCACTTATAGAATATGGTAGATTCTAACATTTTATGCAATGATTCTTTTGTAATGTCACTGCACTAAGGTCACAATGACTATTGCCAATGAATTACAAATCTCTCTATCAGAGATTGTTACAAGACAATTCCATAGATGTGATGTCTCTCACTCAAAGTACATTCCTTTGAACATCCTTCTTGCATAAAAGTTTCTAATCTAGACATAGACTCTTAATATACAACTCCCAATATGGAAACCTTTCCATACTTACCATATGACAACTCATTCTTAATAGAATCTTATCTATTCATAATAATGTCGATATGCTCCATCCAATATCATACTTCCAACTACTCACAAGCGACCAATCCTCGACAAACTTTGGATCGTCCTTTGATAGTTGTTTAATTATCTTAGTCAAAACCGATTCTTGTCCTTTTTCCCTCATAATGCGCTAGACATTTGGAAAATTTTAGAATGGTCAAATATTATCGCATTTGCAATCGATCCTATACCCGAAGCGTATGGGACACTATGCATAATGTCTTACATAAAGTTTTGATACTTTTTATCAATCTTCTGCCATAATATCTTATGTGTCACGTTCTTATAATTCGAATTATGAAGAGGAATGCCGTAATCATAAATGAAATTTAAGAACTCACTATGTATCCTTGACTAAAATTATTAACATTCCACAACCTAAGCCTTTAGATTTGAAATGAAGCATAATATTCTCTCCCTTAATTATAGCAAAACAACTATTCAACCCTTACGACTTTGCAAAGTATAACTCTTGTTTTCTATAATTAATATTGCTAACTTGCAATACTTGTTTTAATAATCATACATGCACAACATTTATGCTGTGACAACCCGAAATTTCCATTCAAATCAAACCATTTCAATCCAATAGAAGTAGAACAGTACAGTGAAAATTCAGACTATGGAATAAGTTTGGAAGTTTTCAGGGTTTTACACCTAAGGAGTTATTAGGAGAGTGGATGCACTAGGATTTTGTGCAACACTGTAATTCCATTACTCTAGGTCATTAGAATCGATTCCGAGAATAGAAATATTTTTTGCCAAAAATCTCAGGACTATAAATAGAATTCTGAACCAAATTGGTTCATTAGTTGAATTCCAATTAGAGAAAAGCCAATTTCTCTCTCACGGATCTTCGGGTTTTCATTCCAGATTGAGAGTCTACTTCCCTAAATGTGTTTTAATACTTGTTATATGCTTAATAACATTATTTTCATGTCCAAAACACAAGATCCGGGAGCTTACGGCCCAAGAACGTTCTTGGGGTGTAAACTCCAAAACAAGGCCTAAAGGCCATCTAGTCCCATTCCTGTGTTAGGTATCTAGTTAGGGACTTTAGGTATGAACATTAGAGGCTAGAAATCAATCAAAATCATATAAGTTTTAGGAGTTTACGTCCAAGGATATGCTCTTGGGCCGTAAACCCCTTTTTCAAGGGCTAAGAGTGCCCTAATCACCCCCAAAGGCTTGGACTTTATTTTAGACAAATACCATAATGTGTTTAGGACCTAGGAAACATAAGAAAAGCACAAGTATTGAAGAGTTTACGGCCATGAGTGGTTCTTGGGCCGTAAACTCCCATAAAGGGGTCAAAGGACACCCTAAACACTTCCTTAAGCCAAGAGACAATTTGGGCATGTACCTAAATGTATTTTGGAATAACTAAAACACTTAGAACCCCATTAGTGAGGGAGTTTACGGCCCAAAAGGTTCCAAGGCCGTAAACTCCATAAAATGGTACCTAATGGTGCCATAAACCCTCCTAAAGCCAAGTACTAAAGCCTAGAATTGTTCCTAGTTATTATAGAGACTGGAAAGCACCATAAGAACCCTCCCAAGGGAGTTTACGGCCGTAAACTCCAAGGGAATAGGGTCTTTGGGCCGTAAACTCCCCATAGGAGTCAATATGGTACCTTAAACTCTTGTTAAGCCTTGAAACAATTCCCCACTAGAGTTGTGCTAATTCTAAGCTCCATTTCAAGACTTGGTTGAGAGTTTACGGCCAGGATCTTACTCCCCTAGGCCGTAAACTCCAATGAATATGGTCTTTTTACCTTAAACTTCCATTAGGGGCATTACACTCCTTTGTTGCAACCCATTAGCCTCCTAGCACTTGACCAAAAGTGTTGTCCTCGCGTTAAATGTTTATACTTGTATAATTAGTGATTTAATCTCTAATTATTTATATACATATGTCTTCATATGTAATTAGGATCATTGTGTGTGTCTAAGTCTTCACTTGACACCAAGCACTTGTCCGATCCTTCCGTACGATAACAGCCCGTTTAATTCCAGTCGCTTGCTGCAGGTGAGTTCATACCCCTTAACTAATGTTTTAAACTATTTTAAATGTTTTATGGGGGGGGGGATACAAGTAGAATCATGCTAGTATTATATCAATCACATGCGATTAATAAGTAGAATTACGCTAGTTATTACATCAATCACATGTGATTAATATACAACATTCAAAAGATTTGGCTACTCATTAGCCGTTTTACCAAACAGTTTCCTTCAAATGATTTTTATAAACATTTTATATGTTTCAAACTACTTATTACACTGTACATCTTACTCTGTACATTACCCTTTCAAACTTATTTACAACTGTGTTTCAAACAAATGTTTTCTTGTACTTAAACTGTTTTATCAAACTTATGCCTTCAAATTGTTTTATAGATCGACATCAAGTCGATCTTTTCTTAAACTAATATTTATGTTTCAAATGTCTTACAAAATTTATTTATGCTTTTATATTATAAATTGCATGCCTCTATATGTATAGTTATATAAGAAATGTTGAAAAGACTTAGGAAGGCTATCCACCCTATTTCCTTTTCGCGCCTTGAGATGTGGTCTGGTGGGATATTGGGTAATCGTCCGAAAGTCATTTAAATATTAGTTATATATCATGTGTACATATATAGTCATCAAAGGTCCTTCCAGTTCATCCTATGCCCTTGGGTAGCAAGGGTATACATCCATGTCCATACGTACCACTTAGATTACTAGTAAGCTACCATATGGGTAGTTCAGGAAGATACTAGAACCATTACTAGAACGCGATATCATACAATGAGTCAGTTCATTCATGAGTCAATACTTTCTAGAACATCACTATACATTACATATACAACTATACTAGGACGAGAACATATACAACTATATTAGAACGCTTACATTACTATACTTGCTAGGTAGAGAGCACGTACATTACAACTAGAACAGTTCATTTCATTACATATACGAGAATACGTTAATTACTGTGATTTAAATCGGAGCATGACTTAAATGACATGGCCCGAGTTGTAGCCAGAGTCTCTTGAAGGGAGAGCGTTGAGTTTGCGTATAGATTCTATAATGGATTGACTATCCTACACCTTGCTGCTAGCTACAGCGGGACCTGCAGGTCTGCGGGTGCCAAACGTCGTACATTAATTTCGACCATTCTTATGTCGATGTAACCAGTCCATAGTATGAGTTTGTGTATAGATCTATACTGGATTGACTATCCTACACCTTACTGCTAGCTACAGTGGGATCTGCAGATCTGCGGGTGCCAAACGTCATTCCTTATTACGACCATTCGTATGTCGTTGTTACCAGTCGATAGTATGGTACAATTTATCACAGAATGCCTTAGCCTAAAATCCGGTTTAAGGTAGTTAGTACGGTAGTAGTCCTTTTAGAGCTACGTTTTAGTACTACGTTTTAGTACTACGTTAATTTTTCCATTACATATTTTTAGTGATAACCTCACTTAAACATAAATGTACAAACTATATTTTTGGATAATGATAGTTATACTTTGGAAAAATACATACTCTTACAAGAGACACACACACAGAACAGTTAGGTCTTGGTAGAAGACACCTTCATATACTAGAAGGAATCATAGGGATTCTAGGGTTTTTCAAACACTTACAATTCATATACACTTTCAATTTCTTACAATACATAGACTTACAAATTCTTACATATAATTACTTACTTACAAATTACGACACTAAATACTTATGATCTCACCAGCTTCAAAGCTGATACTCGCTTTCAAAATTACTTGTATCCTCAGGTCATCATAGACAGGTACCGATGCAAGGAGAAAGGAAGATGGAGCTTGTTCAAGACTTATCTTTCATTTTGATTTATGCTTTAGTGTTTATCAAAATTTGACAGAATACAATTGTATAATAATTATTTTATTAATGCAATGGATGATGTTGTTGCTTGTTTACTACTTTACATTGTTGTTGATATTATACATGACGTCCTCCGCCCCAGAACGTTTCCGCCGTTCTTGGTTTTGGGGTGTGACAGATTGATATCAGAGCATTCTTTATAGTGAATTAAGTATATCAACCCATAAAAGATATACTAACTATAAATACATAAGGGATTAAAAATACTCTAACCAAGAGTTTATACTTTAAATAGTAAAATATTTAATAAAGTATACGTGCTGCATTCATACTAAAATCAGTGTCACTAGGACAGTACAAAAGAATTACGATTATTGGGCAACACAAGTGGGCTTAGAGACATATGGTCAAAACTGGGAAGATATAGCCTGATCACCTATATTATCCGAGGGTTGACTAGCATGTGCCTAAGTTTAAGTGTGTGGTTGCAACAATGCTAAAATCTTACCAACCCTACCACAATGAGAACAATAGAACATAACCTTAAAATTTAAAATACTATAGGACTATTTGGTGTTACTATAAGTACTTTATACTTGAGAATTAAAAAGGGATCTTCATTACTAAGTTGATAGTTGCTAAGTGGATACACTAAGGCTATATGTAATTAGGATGATATAGACTTAGAATCTGTGATAATTTTGCCTTACCCCTATTCTGTGTGAATTTGGAATTAAGGTCACTTATTCGAAGGTCTATCCTGTTTAGATTACACATAGCTGGTATGCACTTCACAAATAGCGATGTAACTAATGAAGGTTTTCTAAATAATTATCTAGATAGTTCGTCTAATAATTATCCTCTTACCCTAAATTCTCGCATATAAATCATAACTGGACTCCATCCCCTCAGCAGCCAGCATCTTCCGAATGAAGTCATAGCTGGTTGGTTTGGAGAAGAACCAGAAAATGATCATCCTATCCCCTTGAATGATCACCATGATGAAGACCTTTCTTACAATGCTAACTCCGAAGCAGAGGTTGAGAACCTACCCCGAGCAGCTCCCTTTCCAATTCCTAACCCTCGTCCGACTTTTCATGGCCCGACCCTGAGTGAGTGAAATGCTTTGAAATATGGAGCCAAGGACAAGATCAGTCTATGCTATTTGATGGCGACCGAAGCTTTTACGACTTGAGCAATGAGGGCTTAGCAGATATAGTCTTGCCAATCTTGGTCCGTAGAGAGGCCCGAAATGAGATTCAAGGCAGGACAGCCCTACATCAGATTTCAGGAATAGTCGCCTATGCTAGAATGCATACCCTCCACACCATTCATCTAGAAGATGCTCACGAGAGATCAGAGAGAAACCATGAACCCCAGCAAGCACTGGCTGAATCACGAGCCGAAGTCATAGAACTCCGAGTGTGCCAGATGGTGTGCGAAAGACACCTACTTGACATGGAACGTCAATTGGTTGAACTAAGAGTTCACCAGAGGGATGACCGTCGCCAGTAGTAGACGCTTTACTTTATTTCCTTATAATGAGGAATCGTATTTTTCTATCTATGCCTGGCGTGGCATTTTCTATGAAATTATATTGTACCGTAAGTACTTTAGTTAGGTCTTTATGCTGTCAGGAACTATCTTCTGTAGATATGGTGTAAGACCTTTACAAGGTCATTTTCCAGAATCTTTACATCGTGAATATCAAAGATATTGACATCCGGCTAACTTCTGTGTCATTCTTCATTCAAGTACTCTTATCATTCTTTCATTAGAGTCTATCTGAAACATGCTTTAGTCAAGTCATTTGGACTATAGTAATTTAGCTCCGGAGACATTTCCAAGCCTCTTTCAGTGGATGGATCTTGTTATTCACCAACCCACGATACCTCAACTCGAACGAAAAACGTCTTGAGACCATTCTACGAACATACTTCCATTCCGTACTAGGACTGCATCATAGGGATGTAGGTCAAACCTTCACGAACATACTTTCATTCTTTACTAGGACTGCATCATAGGGATGTAGGTCAAACCTTCGAGATCATACTCTTACTCTTTTCAAGAACCATCTAAGTACATCAGAGTCAACCAGAACCGCTCACAAAACCCTTATCTTTCGTGTTACAGAATCATGTCGTCATTCGGAAACAACCAGCCAAGCAACGAGACCTCTACTTTTCCTATGGACGCCACTACCTTTTACTCATACATATATATAATATTAGACTTTTAATGATATATATAGTATAGGGTGTATTTTACACTTTTAAAATACTAGGTGGTCTAATTTAATAATTATACTTTTAATTCAATTAAATTGTAAACCAAAACTTTATGGATTTATTAAATCTCTTTTAATTATACACTTTAATTAATTAATTAAACCATAAGGGTGCGATTTGAACTTTTCAAAACTATACTAGGGTTTTAGAATTTAACATTTCTAAATTAAACTTTTAATCAACTTTTAAATTCCAAAACTTGAGGGCAAGTTTTGAAACATTTCAGAACATTGGGGTTTAGAATTTAAATATTTCAAAATCAAACTTTTCAATCAAAATTTAAATTCCAAAACTTGAGGGCAAGTTTTGAAACCTTTTTCAAAACATTAGGGTTTCAACTATTTAAATTTCAAAACAAAACTTTTGAGTTCAAATTTAGACTATAAAACCTAAAGGGGAAAAATTGAAACTTTTCATAACACAAGGATCAAATAACAAATAATATAAATTAAACAATTTATTTTATCATTATCTATATTTGACCTAATTTTAATTTCTTGCAAAGTAAGTTACCCAATTAATACAAATAATCAAACTTTATCATATAAGGAAGTTATTATCTAATCAATTGGTAATTATCTTTTGTTTAATCAAGGATATACTCATAAATATGTATAAAATCGGATTTTAATGATCCAAAACAGATAAGGCAAGTATCCATGAGTAAAATAGCAAGAAATCCCGAAAATAGCTCCATCTGACGCTCGAACTCGCTGAGTACACTGTGGTACTCGCCGAGTTCATCAGGCAGGGAGCTCAAATAAACGTTTTTGCAACTTGAACAAACATACAAGACATCAATACAATAGAAACCAATCAAGTCTCTGATACCACTGATGGGTTTTAGGCATAAGAACAATCATATGTGCTCATACAAACCCTAATGCTTGGATCTAGGTTTCTCTATTGTACATGCAATTCATCCAAGACTTTAAACCCTAGATCTAGCATATGATAATCAATATTAACATAATAATGGTTTTAAGACATTACCTTGATTGTTATGTAGCAATAACAATCTCAAATCCTCCTTGTAATGACTTTAGAAAGCTTAGAGTCACAAATGTCACTCCTCTAATGGCTCACAAACACCAAGAGCAAGAGGATGAAGAATAAGGAGAGTGGAGGCGGCCCAAAACGTGTGGAAACCCTAATCAACAAGTTCACCACGTTTTTGGGACTTAAGGGTCCTTTAAATAGTGAGGCTATTAGGGTTATCTAACAAGGAAACCCTAATTTGGATGCTTAAGCCCTAAGCAACCCATTGACTCCTTTCTTAAAGGCCTAGGACGATTTCTAATGGGTTTCCCCATAGAATTCGTCCACCCCTTAATATGGAGTCCATTAGTTCAATATTCAACTATCACACAATTGACAATTCAAGTCCCTTAAGTTTAATTAATGTCTTTTAGCCACAACTTAATTCTTATTAATTCTTGACTAATATTAATTAAACAATATGATTTCTCCTTTAATATATTATTCTCATAATATATTAATAAATCATAATTAATCCTCTCTCTCCATAATTCATCCTATCAAGTTGCTTTGATGAAGGCAACCCAAAAGGACTATGCACCATCGGGTCAAGTACATATCAAAATAGTTATGGACTTAGACACTAATCCAACAATAAGGACACGTAAGTTTCCAAAAAAAAGGTGATAGATTTAGAAAATTCGTTCCTTCATGGTTTGATGATTTTGATTGGTTGGAAAATAGTGTGAAAAAGAATAGAGCATATTGTTTACATTGTTATGTGTGTGGAGACCTCATGGGACAAAAAGGAGGGAGAGATGCATTTGTTTCCCAAGGTTTTGATACTTGGAATAAAAAATATGCATTGTACAAAAAGGAGGGGCAACTTAAGATATATTATCACTCTTGCATGCAAAGATGAGTGATTCACTAGTTTAAAAGAACTTTCTGACCTTTCTCGTTTGATGGTTAGTACGGGTAAGCATTGGTCTTATCATTTGGTATATAAGCTTTTAAAGTTGGCTTTGATATTACCCGTAGCGACCGCAAGTGTAGAAATATATTTTTCAAAGATGAAGCTCTTGAAGACTTGTGTAACAAAATTGGTGATGAATTTTTGAACGACACATTACTTTGTAATGTCGAGACCGAAGCACTTGTGAAAGTTGATTATGAAAAAGTAATGAAACGGTTTCAAAAGATGTCTGCACAAAGATGACAAATTTAAATTGTAATAGATCGTTGTTATATTATCTTTAACTTTTTTTTTTTTTGTATTAGACATTTTATATTATGTTTGACGGGAATTTTTTATTATTTATTTATTTATTTTTAATGTTTTATATTATGTTTGACCGAAAAAAAAAATTATGCAACCTTTACTACTAATTTCTGCGTTTGTCCAATACCAATTGCTCCAAACGAAGACAACAATTTGGCAAGAGTTATTTAATCTTGGAATGGTCAATCATGTTTTATCTCTTTTAAAGATGACTTCTCTCATATTTACTTGGTAAATGAGTTATCAAAGTCATGCGACGTGTTCAAGTCTTTTAAGACCAAAGCTGAATCAACTAGAAATGTTAAAGGCATTTGTGGATCATTTTTTCTTGCTACCTTCTACATGAATTCTTTTAAGTTTTAAATATTTCATATGTGGTATGATTCGAAGCCCAAGGTGACCCACAACAAACTTTATTCTTCTATTGCACCCAATAAAAAGGAGAATGTCAGGAAGGCTCACAATAAAAGTGATGTTTCATAGAGGACAGGAAGACGATCAGGCAAAAGAATTCTTTGTGGTTTATGTAAATATGTTGGACACAACAAGTCAATATGTAATCAAGGGGAAAGACCCCAAATTAAAATTAACAAAAAAAAAGGTGGGACAATATAAGAAAGCTCAACAAGAATGTGTCAAGTCAATGTCACAAGAGGAAACAAGTAGGTTAAATGAGGATCAAGGGAATGGAAAGCAAGGGAACGGAATGCAAAAGATGACAAAAAAATTAGAAATGATATTTAAGAAGTTGCCAATGTCACAAGAGGAAACAAGTAGGTTAAATGAGGATCAAGGGAATGGAAAGCAAAAGATGCAAAAAAGATTAGATATGATATTTAAGAAGTTGCCGAAAAAAAAATAGAAGGAAAAAAATGGGAAATGTAATAGTTCAACAAAATGTAGGGAAATATAGGGTTTGTGGTGGAGATCTGGATACCAACTTGGATCGTGATATCACTTTCCGAATTGATATTCCTATCCTATGTCTGGGTTACGGAAATTCAGCCCAGAATAATCCAAATGGACACTTACGATTCTAGACACAGAAATCGTAAGCCAATATATTAGAGGATTCTGTGAAAGTATGATGAAAACGAGAGCTTAAGATCGTAACCCTTTTCTAAAGATGAAGAACTGTTTATATATTAAATGAAATTAGGGTTTCATTAGGGTTGAGCCGTCATTAGTTGTTTTGATGGTTTGTGTTTAATTCTCGACTAAATTTCTTTGTGTGTATTTTTACCTGTTATTGTCCCATGAACATGTTTCACTATTTTTTTTAACTCCTTTAGTTTAATTAAGTAAGTTTTATGTATGTTTGTGTGTATCTATATCATGTTTTTACTTTAAAATATGATGTGGAAGTTAGGAAAATTTTCTTTAGCAAATCATGTGTATGTTGGTGAACTCATGTACATTAACATTTTGTGCATATGAATTGGATCACATTAATATTTTGGACAATTCCATCTTCATATAAACATATGAATCGGATGACATTTACAATACGGATGTGGCGGTTGACCTTTTGTGCATTATGAGATAAACATAAACATATTTTCAGACATATATTTATAATCTTAGTATGACACATTAGGGTATTTTATATTATGTCTAACCTAAGGGCATCTCCAACCCACCTCCATACTCCATTTCTTCCTCCATTTCTTCCCCCATTCTTCTCCAACCCTATCCCATTTTCACCTCTATTTTTGGAGATATGAATAGTATTCCCCCATATATGGGGGAATACTATTCATATCTCCAAAAATAGAGGTGAAGTTTGGTTGTCAATTTTAGTCCCTCTCATTTTTATTTTATACATTTCTAGTTTATTTTATCTATTAATTATAATTTAAATGCAACATTTAATATTTATAATATCATATTGTATACTAATTTATATTAATTAATTATAAATATAAAGTTTAATTAGTAGAGGGGTGTATTTGACAATATATATAAGTTATAAAAATGAAATATTCTAGGAATATATTTTTTGGGGTAAAAAATAGGGTAGAAAATGGAGTAGGGTTGGAGATGAAACACTATTTACTTCATTTTTTACTCTATTTATGGAGGAAAAAATGAAAATGGGTTGAAAATGGTCTAAATTAGCTGATCCCATCAATTTAACTTTAATTATCCAACTCGTTTAATTGATCAATTAACATTTTGTACAATTCCATGCTTAATCCAACACAATCGGTTACTCAAATAAACCAAAATTTAGGTACAAAATAAACCAGATTACACACATACAAAATAGATTTCTTCATTCAAGAGTGCTAATAGTAAATACACAGCTGCCACTAATACAATGATTAAACGTTCAAATCAACAATAACTATATGACATGTCATGAGTAACTATCATAACAGGTTAAATGACTTTTTTTACTGATAAATTTGGACTTTATGCCCCTAAACTACTAAAAAAAAAAAAAAAATAATCATTTAAAATAAAAACCAAAAGTTTATAAGGCTATCATTTTCCCTTTAAATAACAATGTTTAACCTATTTAAGACATTTTGACTTTGGAAAGAGTCTTCCTTTTCCTTTTAATTTTTAATTATAAATCACACTTTGATTATACAATTCCTTACTCTTTTCACGTTTTAATTTTTTTATTATGAAATCACACGTTAATTATACAATTCCTATATACCGTTATCACGTTTTGCTTTTTTACTATACAAATTGATTATACAATTCCTTTATATTTTATCACGTTTTGGTTTCTGATTATACAAATGTGACGTCTAGAATTAAAAGAGCAACTCCAAAACTCGTTCTAATCATCATTATCCTTCGAGTTGACTCTAAGCACTGTAAACTAAACTCCAACAATTCATCAATGGCGTCCATCAACCGATCACTACTCATCACTCTGATCTCAATCTACCTCGGCGCCACCACCATCGCCTTGAAATTCCACGATATCCTCCCGATATACGGCCTACCAAAGGGGATCCTCCCCAACACCGTCCAATCGTACTATATCATCCCCACCGACGGCACCTTTTCCGTTCAGCTCACGCGTCCCTGCTTCGTTACATTCGGCGTTCAGATCGTCTTCTACAACATGAACATCGTAGGCAGATTGAGTAATGGATCGGTCTCTGTCGTCTCTGGTATTGAAGAAAAAGAATCTTTGTCGTGGATGAGTGTTTCGGGTATGGATATGGAATCGGGTTCTGATATGCTCGTGTTTAATGTTACGGGTGGTTTGCGGAAGAAATTCCCTGCTGCTTTGTTCAAGGATGTGCCCGATTGTGATAGTGAAGCTTACACACATGAATCAGAATCCCACTCTCAGTCGATTTAATTGGAAATGTAATTTTCTGTTTTACGTGAAGTGGATCTGAGTTGAAAGTTTCGATTTGATTGAAAAGATTGGTCAAAAGGATACTTCTACTTTTGAATTTTATGCATACTATTGAATTTTTGTAGGGTTTTGACTTTGTGTACTTATAAATTCATGTCTAGTTTTTAGGCCATCGGAGAGAGATCTCCACGCGTGAAATGCTTACGTGGAGGGTCTCTCCACGCGTGAACACCGCCCCTGGGTTCAGTGGGTTGGTCGTGGCGTGGCTCCCAGGACGGACGAAGACGCGGACGTTGATTGACTATTTAATTTTTTGACCGTTGGGTTATTAAATAAAAAAAAACTTTTTTCCTTTAATTTACTTTCTCTATCTATATATACATCCACTTATACATAATTTTTTTTTTAAAACATTCATACAAATTCTCTCAAATCAAACATACAAATTCAACCAAAAAATGGATAGTGATTCTGATGACAATTTGGTTTTGCACACACTATTGTCTGTGGCATAAGACGTGATTCGTTAGAGAGGCGAAACTTCACATCGCGAGAAGAAACATAGAAAATATATCAATCGGGATCGAGAGGTGGTACATGAACTTTTGGTACGTGATTATTTTGCCCCTGATAGTCTTTATGACCTTTCGGAATTCGAATACCGTTTTCGTATTAGTAGAAAATTATTTTTACGTATAGCTTCAGATTTGGAACGTAATTATGAGTTTTTCCAATTACGTTGAGATGCTAGAGGTAAACGTGGTTTTACCACAATACAAAAATATACGGCCGCTCTTAGACAATTGGGGTATGGTATAACCGCAGACGCATCAGATGAGTATCTGAAAATGTCTGAGAGGACGGGTCGAGATTGTACATATCTTTTCTGTGAGTATGTTATAGAGCTTTACCGTGACATATACCTGCGACATCCGACTAAAAGTGATGTTGAACAGTTGTATGCCACACATGAAGCTAAACATGGTTTTCCAAGGATGCTTGGTAGTATTGATTGTACACATTGGGAGTGGTCAAATTGTCCCAATGCATGGCGTGGTCAATTCACACGAGGAGATCATGGGGTCCCGACTGTTATACTGGAGACGGCTGTTTCAAACGACCTATGGTTTTGGCATGCATTCTTTGGTATGGCGGGGTCAAACAATGACCTGAATGTGCTTCACGCGTCTCTGATATTTAACGATATTTTGCAGGGTAAAGCACCAAATATGTCATACGTTGTGAATGGAAATGAATACAAGTATGAATATTACCTAGGTGATGGGATATATCCAGAGTATGCTACATTTGTTAAATCTTTTTCGTTTCCAGCCGATGAGAAACGAAAATTGTTCAAGTTAGCACAGGAATCTGCACGGAAGGACGTTGAAAGAGCGTTTGGAGTCCTAAAACAAAGGTGACACATAATCAAGCATCCAGCACGAACATGGGATAGGGCAAAACTAACGACAGTGTTGACTGCTTGTGTGATTTTACATAACATGATAATAGAAGAAGAGGGCAGAGCTATTTGTTCATATACCGACAACGATGCACTTAACCCACCTGCAGTAATACAAGTTGGCAGCCCGACATACTTCTCTAGGGTTTTGGAAATACAAAATCGTGAAACACATCACAATCTACGACACGATTTGACCGAGCACATATGGGGGAGACAACACCAAGGGGGAAATGATGATGAAGACGAAGAGGATGAGGGCGATGATTACGATGAGAATGCAGACGGTGACGACGAGGCGGATGAGGATGATGATGATGACGACGAGTAGTACTGGTCTACGGTTTTTATGTTTTACTTTTTTTTTTTAAAAAATTAAGTAGTGTAGTAGTTGATTTGTTAGGTTTTATGTGTGTTTTAGTAATTTTAGTTTTTAAATTTCTATGTTTTTAATTAATGAAAAGTGTTTTTTTTTTTTTTTGTATTTGCAAAAAAATTATTTATCTTATAAATTATGTTTTTTTTATTTCATATAGTGTTACAAAAAATAAAGAAACTTACCTATTTTAAAAATTATGTTATTTATTTAACAAAATGTTAAAAAAAAAAAAAGGTAAATGTTGTTAGTGGTGACCATTTCCATAGTGGAGTGGGTTGGTGGTGAAGGTGACGTGGCGTAGATGTGACACCACTTTTCCGGTGAGTTTGTAGTGACCACTCCACATAGCCTTATGTAAAGTCCCATTTGGGTTGATAAAAATCTTCTATTACTTTTCATGGTTTTATCTTATGCTCAATAAAAATTATTATATATAATATCATTTTTCCAAACATAGAAATTTGATTGTGTTGATTGTGTTATTTGTTAAAATTGAAAATACTCTTTTCAAATTTCATATTCTAAAACCTTCATTATGAAACTCTTGATTATTATTAAAGTATAATAAGACGTAGTTCTAGTTTCGGGTTCTATTACGGACATTTGCGAATTTAAACAAGTTGGTGATATTGACTTGTAATCACTAATCATCCGTTAAAAAAAACAATATGAATATGTTCAAAGCGATGTATTACCAATTTTGAACAATCTCTGGTGTTCCTTCAAAGCAATAAAATGATAAAATAATATTTAAAGATTTTATTTAAATTTGAAGGAATTGAAAGTAGGATACTATAATACATGTTTTGTTCTATCATATATCAACGTGAACTACCAAATGATTAAGTATGAAGGAGGTTCATTGATCTGTTCATTATCACATCCTATTTTTGTTTCTTCATATTATATTATAACATTGAGGCGTGCACAAAAACCATAACCGAAAAAGAAAAGACTGTAACGGAAAAACCAAATTTTTATGAAAAAACTTTGGTTTTTGGAACACCAGGTTTTTATATTTAGTTTGGTCCGAAAAAAAATCTGAACCAAAATACATAAAACAATGTCGTTTTATTAATAAGTTTAGCTATTTAAATATTAATTGGTCCAAAGGAAAACAACAATTTGTTGACTATTCACAATGTGAGATCATGTTCATAACTGAGAAATACATTATTTTAATCTTAAAAATTCTACCAAGTGATGACAATGTCACCCAAATAATAGATAAATTTTTACCATGATTTGATAGATTTTAAAAGTATAATATCATAACAAGATAAAAATTGAAAGCACAATACTTAAATAGAAAAGATTGGAACTAGGATGATATTGTACACAAAAAACTGTTGTAAGGACGTTCTTATAGAATGAACACAAACTTAAATCTATGTATATGAATTATGATTATAAAAATGGTAATAAACCCAATTTGTATTTAGGTTGTAAGAAATGATTTCTAAATTATTTAAAAAATGTCAAACTTGATGGTGATCATAAACGAAAGATGAGATCCATCGATGCATCATATATGTACATGATGTTTCATTACATGGTTAAAATTTATAAGTTATATTTTTGAGTTAAATTTTTCAAAATCAAATGAATATGAATGTTTCATTTGAAATTTTTTTCTTGTAGTTGATTTGTAACGCCTACTTTTCAGGTATATTTTATTAACATATGTTTAATTTCAAGTAATCTAGAAACGAAGGTTTTTAAGGGAAGCAACTTCGTGACATGTCCAAGCTTTGGTCACAACACGAGGCTAAACCCTTAAGCACGACGTGACTGAAGTGATAGTCACGGGGCGACACTGCTATTTGCAAAAAAAAGAAAAAAAAAACCTGGTTTCAATATTTGGACCATATCTAAAGGAACTGACATCGAGGGTTGCTTTCTCCACTAGCCTCCACCCTCAGAAGAGAAATCATAGCTTCTCATCACTCCGTCTTTTTTGTTCTTGAGATTTTGGGTGATTCTAGATGAAGAACGGAGCCTTTGGTGCATTGTGAAGCTCATTCTAGCAGAAGATTCCACATTCTAGACATATTACTAGCTTTTTAAGTCTTAAAGTTTCCTACTATATGTTGTTTTATGTATAGATCCATTTGTTGGATGTATTTTTTGCTTTTTGGTGTCCTTTTTCTTGATGTTTTGGAGTTTGGAGAACTCTAGAACATTATACTTATCTATGGATGGTTTTTTTTGACATTTTTAGGGTCATATGAATCCATGTTTGGACTCTCTTTGAGCCATGTGCAAGGTTTTGGCCGTTTTAGACACCTTTTGAGTTAGGGTTTAGTATTTTGCTTGATTGAGGCAAAGATCTGGATAACGTTGGAAACTTTATCCATTAAGACATTTTTTTGATTCATATCTAATAGTATGAGTCTTGGTCTTATGGGATTAAGTGATCAACAGAAAGAAGGTTCTGCCTCAAAGAGCACGGTGCGACCAAGGAAGGGTCGTGTTGCGAGATTTGAGTTGGGCCACGACTATTTTGTTGTTTAGTGATCGCGACACGATCAGAAGTTGGGTCACACACATTGACTATTGACCGTTGACTTTTGGCAAGTTGGATATTTGGTTAAATATTTTTGGATATGAGTTAGTGATTGGGGTTGGACCTATGTATGGTTTTAGGTGGTTCATGCTAACTGTTATTCCTTTGAGACTTGTCAGACTGTAGTTGCTAGCATCAGGTGACTTTTCTCACTATATTATGTGTGACATTGTATGTCTTCTTGTACATGATGTATGTTTGTATGAAAGACTATAGTTGGACTATAAAAGTTGTATGAAAGACTATAGTTAGACTATAACAGTTGTATGAAAGACTATAGTTGGACTATAGTAATTGTATGAAAGATTATCGTTAGAATATAATAGTTATATGAAATACTATAGTTGGACTATAACAGATAAGAATATGGTTGGACTATAGCAGTCAAGACTATAGTTGGACATACCAATCAGATGTGGGTGTAAGACTATGGTTGGAGTATAACATACACATGAGTATGGTAGAATATATGATATCTTTAAGAACTCACTAAGATTTGTGCTTACCCGTTGAATTAAAATGTTTTTTAGGTTGTTCTTGTAACAATCTAGATTTTCTACACAAACTTCTAAAGGAAATATTAGAGTTTTCTTACAATTGCACAATTTTACTAAAACTAAAACACTTTAAATCCCAGGGTTAATAATGATGGGATTTATAGGTTACAAAAACAATGTAAATACGAAAAAATCACTTAACACTTAAGGGTACATGCAACCTATTTGGATATGTCTTTTAACAACTAATAGCAACATACTTATCAAACTATAATAAGCCTTAGGTATAATCGAAATTACTAGTTAAGATTACATACCTTTGATATTGTACTAGTAAACAGTATCATTGAATCCCTTCCTGATCTTCAAAAAGCCAACACCAAAAATATGGCTACCTCTAATGGCTCACATCCAAACCCTAGAATCTAGAATACAACTTTTAGAGAAAGAGAGAGATAGAGAAATAGAGGGGGGGGGGAGAGAGAGAGAGAGAGAGAAAGGAGTAGATTTTCGGCTAGGGTATTCCAAGAGAAGAGATGGCCGAAAATCATACCCTAAAGGGTTTATTTATACTTGCAAGGTAACCAGGATAAACCCTAATTTGAATTCAAAATAATATTAATTTAATCAAAATCAGTTGATTATCCTTATCAATACTTGAAGGCTTCCAGAAGCTCCACAAGCAGCCTCCAAAACCGTCTAATCAAAGAAGGATCTATAATCCTTCCTTTGCTAAACTATTAAACAATTACATATCAGCTCTTGTACTTCCAATTAATTCCAGTTGACCCAAAATTAATTCCAAATTAATTCTGATCAATTCTAAATTAATTTAATCAATTTATAATTAATTTAATCAATTTCTAATTAATTTATTAATCATAGTAAATTAATAAATCATTTCCTTTTTCTCCAAATGCTATTCTAATCTATTTATAGTTATGAGGGCAACCCAAAAAGGACTTTGCTTTTAATTACAAAAATATACCAATTTAGCTATGATCTTAGACACATTTATCCAACAAATCACGAGTTTACAATAAAATTTATTACATAAGTACAACAATAAGGAAAGGCAGGCCAAATGGCAACCTATTCTAGGTCATTGTGCTCCTATCTTCTTCTTGTACACCAGATGCATCCTGAACCTGCAAACATAAAACATATCTACTACATGAGACCATAGGTCCGGTGAGTTATATTCTAATCTATTATTATGTTTCATCTACTCTTTCTTTCTTTTCTATTCTTTCTATTACTTTACAATATAATCGGTTTCTCTAATAGCATACACTATTATTCTTTCTCATTTCATCTATCTTTTATATCTTCCTTCTCCCATCTTTCTTTCTACTATTTCTCATCGTACTTATCTCTTTATCTACCATCTACTATATTTTGATACTCTTCTCTTTACATATCTTACTATTTCTTAGGCTCTTCTCAGACTCTTCTCATGCTCTATCTTTACCTTTACCTCTATCTATTCTCTTATCTTTCTCTTCTATACTCTATTACTTCCCCGTTTTGTCTATTCTCTATATTCTAGGCATGTTCTTCTCTATCTCTTACTCTGTTCTTCTCATATATTTGACTATTAGCATGACTGCATCATACTTTGCTTGCTCTTCATATATTCTTTACTCTAATGCATCAACATTTTATTCTCATCTAGACTCTACAGTCACATCCCATGATTTAATCTCATCTACCTTCTAAGGGAAACCACGTCCCACTAACATTACCAGGTACACTCGTTCAAACTTGTTCCTCTCTTTTATGATCACTCATGGATCCTTAACCTTACCTATTCTATTGAATCCCTCACATATTCCTTACTCTTAATCCCTCGTGGATTACATCTAAGTTCTCAAAAGAACTCTCTTACCTTGTTCCACTCATGGAACCTTTATTCTAACCATACACATTCTTATTCCTGCAGGAATCATCTATCTATATCCCCAAAGGGATCATCATCTATTTTTCCCGTAGGAAAATAATCTCATTCTCGAAGGAATCATACCCTTATTCCCGAAGGAATCATACTCTTGTCCACGAAGGAACCTCTATCTCATTCCTGAAGGAATTATCTATCTAACATCTCTATCTTGATTATGTGACTTGTCACATAATATTTGTCCCATGGATAATCTATATTTTTATATCAATAAGAGATCTTATACTTCCCATTTAGTACTTCACTCATTAAGTACTTAATCTTTATCTATGTTTATTAACACATAGGTATTCTACACAATACCAATAGTGTCTAGACATACTTACACACTCTTGTGATTATATTTCATACAATCATCTTCTGTCTCTTTCTACAACCTCTTAGGTATTAACGAATACCCTTCTTATCATATATTCATACATAGGACCATATTACATATAATCCCAATCATTATTTAACTACTCTTGTAGGTATTACTCATAATACCTTTTTCTTTCTTAGTCATCTCTACATACTTTGGTTTTACATACATACTCAGATACATGGTATTATATGTATAACCAAAAATACATATTCTTTCTTACGATTATAATTTATATAATCATATATTCTCTTTCTCTATGTCATGCTCGGATACATTACTCTTACATACCAACATACATACATGTATATAAATAATATATAACATAATCTAAAGAGAGAGAGTGTGAGAGATATAAATCACCTTGGCTCCATTCTTTAATTTAGGCATTATGGATCCATCTTCTTTGATCCTAGTCCTAATCATACACATATACAAGCATCTTAATACTTGTCTTATCCTATTAAGATCTTAATGACTTATGGTCAAAATGACCACTTAATGGATCAAAACTCTAAGTTTTTCTTTCTATATCTCTTAATCTATTCCAACTAATGAATTAAGCACCCCCTTAATACCTAATTAATCGTAATCTAACTTCTAATGCATCAATTAGCATAATCACTAGGATAGAGTTTCAAACCCTAAATCTTATTAGATTGATTCCACCAAGGGAATCGCTTTCTAAGCTTGGTTAATCTTCTAGACACTATCAATAGCATCATGCTAATCTAACCAAGTAATTTAACCAATTCATCAAAACACCATTAAGCCATAATTAGCTTGATTATGGAAAACATGATTACCTCATGAACTTTTTTCCACCTTCAACCATAGCCACAAACACCCTTAATCGCCACTTGATCTTCTTCCTATCTCGGAATTTTCGTAGCTCGGCTCCTTAGGGTTTGGGATGTTAAATGACAAGAATGGAGATTCAAAAATTTTTACATTTGTTGCAACACCGCAACGTGGTGGTCTCTTTACCGCACTGTGGTGACCATTTGACCCGTGGTCAACAACAACCACTTCCTTGCCACACTGTGTCATTCTACTTGCCATGTTGTGGTGCTCTTTCTCAACAACATCCTACTTTGGCCACTACGGCGTGGTGCCCATACACCGATTCTTCGGGGAAAAGTACGTTACCTTTCTCTCTTATGAAGAATAACAACATTTTCATCCCTTTCTCCACACATCGGGCCGCCGTGAGCTATATATCGTGTCGCGGTAACTGGGAATCAGCAAAATGCATTGCTAATTCCATTCCAACTTTGGGGACACTTTTTCTTCAATATTCAAACTTTCATAACTTCTTCATTTCTAATATGTTTTCTATGATCTTTATATAAACAAAGGTGGGAGTATACTCTACAATTCGGTTAAGTCATTTCTCACTGATTTAATATGGTTCTTAATCTGTTAAGTCACAAAGTTGGCCCTAAATGCATAAAAACACCTATTTTACCCTTTTGGCCAAAATGCATTTTCTCATGCATTCTTTCTCTTGAAATTACTAATCTAACATCTTATAAGTGAATTAAACTCATCTTGGCCATTTTCATGAAGGTGCAACTTCATATTCTCGCTAATTCCTCATTAATGACCATTTTGCCATTTTGGTCAATATTTGACTAAAAGTCAAATATTTCTAAATTTTGGGTTCTTACAGTTCTAGTGGTAATGAGAAGATCACGGTCTAACTAGACTGCATCCATTAGATTTGTTTTCGGAGACTTCCGTTGGTATGATTTTGCATGATGACTCTTATTTATTATTACTCTTTTGAACATGATGTGACATGTTTCGAACAAATGAATATTTTATCATACTTTTGAGAATTTTTTTTTGGCTGATAACTCTTATTTTTAAAATGAAGAAAAATTGGTTGAAAATTTGGGAAGTTACATGATTCATTAGTATATAGAAAAGTCAAAAAAGTGGCCTCCACTGTAAGACAATTTTGTTATTGAATCTATAAGGTGTTTGTGGAATAATTTCATGTAAATTTTAATTGGTCTAAAGGAAGATACCAACCTGGTAATGGTCAATGATACTTTATCTATTTTAAACATGACTTATTTCGATATGGTTATCTTTATTTGATAAATGAGAAATCAAAGATATGGGATTTATTTAAGTCCTTTAAGACTTAAGTTGAAAATCAATAAGGCAAGACGATCAAGATCATAAGATCTAATCACAGTGGTGAATACCACACCTATGATGGATCTATGACCTTTTGCGAAAGATGTAACATGAATATGTGATAAAAAAATCTAATATAAAATATATTTATAACTAAATTAGAAATAAATATATTTAAAGTGTTCTTTTGATGTGAAGACTAGTGTTAGGATTGAAATAAATTTTATTTGCATCTTTTTTGGTGTAAATGAAAATGGTGTTAAGGGGTGATAGATGGTTGTAAAAAGTTACAATGTTGTTTAATTAAGGGAAAATGACATAAATGCCCTACAAACTTGATGGGTTTTGGTCATAAGACATCCTATGTGCTCATACAAACCCTAAAGCTCGGATCTAGGTTTCTCTATTGTACATACTTTGAATCCAAGACTTAGAACCCTAATACTAGCATATGGAAATCAGAACTCACATGTAAATAGGTTTAAGAACATACCTTGATTGTTATATAGCAATAACAATCCAATTCCTCCTTGAATTGACCTTGGAAAGCAGAGAGTCACAAGTGTCACTCCTCTAATGGCTCACAAACACCATAAGCAAGTGGAGAAGGTATATAGAGAGAGGAGGTAGGTTAGAATTCGTATTTAGGACCTCTTGGGAAGGGATACACGAATTCATGACCTTGGGGTTGTTTATATAGGTGTAGAGATAGGGTTTCAGTCATTATCCTTATCTAGTTGATTATCCATTAAGCAACCAATAAGATAATCCTTGAATCCTTATCATACTCGAATTCTAAGAGATTTACACCTCAAATTCGTTCACCATATATATAAGATAACCCTTACCTTATTTTGTAACTATCACATAATTACAATTCAGCCCCTCTAGTTTAATTAATTACATTTGATCACAAAACTAATTCTTAATTAATTATTGACCAATATTAATTAAACAAATATGATTTCTCCTTTAATATATTATTCTTATAACATATTAATAAATCATAATAACCTCTCTCTCTATTTATTTCTCCAATCAAGTTGCTTTGGTGAAGGCAACCCAAAAGGACCATGCACCATCGGGTCAAGTACATACCAAAATAGTTATGGACTTAGACACTAATCCAACAGTCTCCCACTTGGATAAGTCTAATAACTATTCTGCGTATGACTTCGGATCCCGATCTGCAATCGTAGCTTTCCAAAGCCGCTGTCAACTCTGATCATATCAAATACGCGTGTCCTTAGATAAGGGATCATATATTCCTCCATTCTAGATATCATATGAGATATGATTTCAAATCATTCTCTTTGTACTATATCTCGATTTCCGATTTATGACGACAGACTAATTGAACAAATCAAATTAGCCCTGGCCCGGCCGAGCATTTACGTTTGTCATCACTAAACCATCGAGGGGCCCAAAGATATCGCTTTTATCCTACTTTGGATAAAAGGAACGGATAAACTTTGATACAATGCTTGCTTGCACTCACCCACCGAATTACACACAACAATATGTTTTATAACACCAAGTTACTGGTGCGTTTACATATTATCAATGTGCAACCGATTTGCAAGATACAACTTACACATCTTGGTTTCAAGAATATAAGATGTTATCGTCTCACCAATCACTCGTGATACAATTCATGGAGTGATCCAAGTGAGCGTGGGTTTAATCCAATGCTCAAATCATATTCATAAGCACTCATGAACGTTGCAGCAAACATTTGCTTATGTCTAATACTTTTCTAGACAATCCACACACCAATTCACGACAGTCTTCATTCATATCTACTTCCAACATATGAACGACTGTGGCCCGTTTGAATAATTCGATTATTCTTAACAAACTCAATTATTCTGGAAGTCAAAACATGCAAATGTGAAACACAAGAATAATACTAATCCCATATGGCCTCAAACCTTTGAGCATAAATAAAACTCCTTTTATTTATCACCATATCGATTACTCATTATTTGTCGTTTCGGGTAATCAACTTCTTACTTGAAGTACAACACTTGTCCCATGCTCCTAGCATGCACACAATGTTTACCTATGGTTCTTACTTTGTGAAATAGATCATATTGAACACATTTCCAATCCTTCTCATTTCACAACTCCAAATCCGTTTTTCATAAGTTAAAGAATATCAAATTCTTGTTACTTATAGAATATGCTAGATTCTAACATTCTATGCAACTATCCTTTCGTAATGTCACTGCAGCAAAGTCACAAAGACTATTGCCAATGATATTACAAAGTCTTCTATCGGAGATTGTTACAAGACAATTCCATAGATGTCACTGCAGCAATGCAACTATCCTTTCGTAATGTCACTGCAGCAAAGTCACAAAGACTATTGCCAATGATATTACAAAGTCTTCTATCGGAGATTGTTACAAGACAATTCCATAGATGTGATGTCTCTCACTCAAGGTACTTTCTTTGAACACCCTTTTGCATAGAAGTTTCTAATCTAGTCATAGATTTCTCAATATTCAATTCCCAATATGGACACACTTCCATATGTTCCATATGACAACTCATTCTTAATAGAATCTTATCTATTCGTAATAATGTCGATACGGTCCATCCAATATGGAAACATTTCCATATTTTCCAATACTATACTTCCAACTATTCACAAGCGACCAATCTTCGTCGAACTTGGATTGTCCTTTGATAGTTGTTTAATTATTTTAGTCAAAACCAATTCTAGTCCCTTTTCCCTCTAAATGCGCTCGTCATTTGGAAAATTTTAGAATGGTCAAACATTAAGCATTTGCAATCGATCCTATACCCGAAGCGTATGGGACACGACGCATAATGTTTTATTTGCTATGTTCTCAAAATTCGAATTGTGAAGAGGGATGCCGTAATCATAATCGAAATTTTAAGAACACACTTTGTACCTATGACTAAATTTATTAACATTTCTCAACCTAATCCTTTAGATTTGAAATGAAGCATAATATTCTCTCCCTTAATTATAGTAAAACAACCTTTCAACTCTTACAACTTTGCAAAGTATGACTCTTGTTTTCTATAATTAATATTGCTAACCTTGCAATACTTTCCTTAATAATCATACAATCATAACATTTATGCTCCCACTATCATGATGATTATTATAAAACATAACACTTATGCTCCCACTAGCTTCGACATGTATTCATAAACATCTTATCTTTCAGAAAACAATACTTATTGAATTTCTTAAGTTCATGTTTCTAATACTTAGTGCTTTGATAATCCTTTATCAATGCTTCTTGAACTTATACACCTTTGCCTTCGATAGTTCATATGTGTGTCTAAACAATTAAGACTAATTGCCAAACCTCACAATTCAAATTATGGAAAGGGATGCCGTAACCATAATTGAATTCGAGAATGCAATTTTACAATCACTATCTTCTTAAAATCTTTCTTAGTGAAAGCATTTCCTCACAATCATTTTCATGAAGGAGGAAATCTTATGACACTTAGATTTTAAACGGTGTAAATGTTCCTATCCATGTGAATTTGTCAAAACCAACGTTTACGACAAATTCAAACTCATATGGATCGAACTTTCTTAATCTTGATTTCTTGCCTCATGGTAGCACAGCTGCCCACCACGTCTTCCAAGTAGTTAAGCATCTCACCCTTTCAAATCAATGTACCTTTCATTGATTAAGGTGCCTTGCCTTTTATGCATTCAAGATGAGAACTCATAGAACTCATATGCATAATTAACTCAATTGGAACAGCACATAATTAAAATAATGTCAATACGATAGGTTGTCAACCTCAACTCGTGTGCTAGTGATGATTGGTAAGGTTTATTTGATTTGTTCTTGAAACTATTCAAGACCATTAAGACTCCCACTGACTCCTTGACATATACGATTCTTTTGTCAATAACCATTTCTTGACAAACAAATATTCAAGAGTTAGTGTAGCTTTTATCAAAAACACTTCATAAATTGGTACTAGTTGGCCTTTGTCTTATTCAAGACATCACAACTTCCTACATTTGATGAATGTTATAAACCTTTAATACTTTTCACTCATTGTCACAATCTTAACTTTAAGACTTGTTATTGGAACGAAGTATGATTGACTTAGTGATTTAACCATTTCTTCAATTCTTGATTCCTCTTCTTAGACATACAATTGTACTAAGACTTACTCAGAGGATCAACTGAGATATGGTTGTTAATCACTAAGACATATCACAAAGCATAAAAGCTACTCTCCCTTCTTCTTAGAATGGAGAAACTTTTATCTTTCTGCCTACTTGATTCTTCTTATTCGTTATGCTATTGATCTAAACCCTTTAATCAATTCAGAATTATACTTAATCTTGTAAGTATAATCATATTTACTAAACCTTTAGTAAATCATGACGAATATCTTTGCTACTCTTATGGTGGACTTGATCAACACGCAACTTTGTGTGCTCGGTCTCTTAGTCCTTCACTTGACACTTTGTCAACGAATTGGTCTAATTTCCAAATATGAAATTTCTCATTCATCGTGCAACCAAGTTGCATGATTCCAAATTTCTGTCCAATTGAAACTTGGGCGATGAGAAACTCTCCCTATTTGGTAAATTCTTGACATTTCCATAAATAACATAAACAAGAATCATATCCATTCGTTGTAGAAATATTCAAACATCGATTCTCATAATGATTTCATTGTAAGGAAATAAATAAGTCAAACAAAATTTATTTTATTTACAAAAGCAGCGGAAAAAATTTGTCCTTACAATGCAAAATCCATTGAACTATGTACAGAAGAAAATTTCTAACAACCCTATCATAACTTTCTAAGTCTAATCTTCAAGTCCATGCGATCGAGATCCATCTCTTGTGATTAGATTCATCTTGCTTTCTCTTATCAAGCTTCCTTTCTTTTCACCGACCCTACAAAACATTCAAATGCAATCTTATTACATCATGTATTAAGAATCAATGAATAGGAACTTAATTGAGTTAGATAGTGGATATTTACCTAAAGCGCAGTCATACTTTTGACTCTCCCATCTCTTAGATCTCTTAGGTAATTAGGGCAACTTTGTCTCCAATGCCCCTTCTCTTGGCTATAAAAGCAAATTGACTCTTTCGGAACAACACATGGAACTACTTCAGACATCGCCTTTCTCTTATGATCAAACTTTTCGATCATTGCATGTCTTTTATTGCCATTGTCTATATCCATAGAGGTCTTGAAGGCAGATTCACCAATTAACTTTGCTTTTCTATTGCGCCAAACCATTGCTGATTCGGCAGCAATAAGCATAGAGGTGAGATCTATAAGGGTCACGTCATGGTTCATCATATAGTACTCTCTTACGAACTCACTATACGAGTTAGGAAGTGACTGAAGAACCCAATCAACAACCATCTCTTCACTAATAACGGATCCCATCATTCTTAGTCTATCAATGTACGACTTCATCCCGAGGACGTGTGCACACACCGACTTACCTTCTTTATGTTTACTTGCCAAAAGGGCTTGAGTGATATTGAACCTTTCAATTTTACAATCTTGTGGGTTAGGGAGAATAATTGGAGGAGGAGGAGGAAGTGAAGCATGATTTCTTGTTCCTCGATTGAATCGTGGAATATCATCTTCATGTGGAATGCTTGTTCCACGGGATTTGGGAAGACCATAGTTGTCGAACTTTGACATCTATAATATGGGAGAAAACGAATTCAAGTTAGTTGATTGAATGAGTCCTTAGTAAATCACCCAAATGAGATACTAAGGCTAGGACCCAACACAATATTCTACAACTTGGGAGAGGGATGCCGTAACCCTAATTGCAGAATATTTGAAGGTAAGTGAATGACGATTCACTAATTTCCACCATGAAAAACGAAAAAGAAATTTAAGTTTTAAATCTATGAAAACTCCTAGATCCTTTGAGATACATTGAACTTTCAATGGCATGTTTATATCTCGATATGCCCCTCTTGTTTGTGACTGGGATGCCGAGGATCACAAAGCGGGTGTGAATAACCATGCAAACTACATGGTGCCCTCACATGTTACAGTCACCTATTCGATGTGCCGGTAAACCACACACGCTCCACCGAACTATGACAAACATTGAGTCACCCTTTGCTACCTTTGCTTAGACCCATTTAGTGTGCTGGTTAACCACACACGCTCCACTAACGTCTTCGCAAGGGCACAAAGTGTAATTTCATGGAATTGCATCAATTCACTTTTGCCTAAGTAACTAAGATTGGGAATTTTGAAAACATTTAGTTACTTTTATAATTCATTATACTTATAATGGAAGGTTTCGTCCTATCCTACCCGTTCGGCTAACGACCCTCCACTAGTCAAGAGTGCGGTGGGTAAGAGTGGATACCCATTCAATCGCCATTTTATAGGCAATTTCCTTAAACACCCCTTATAGACCAGCTTCGTGAATGAGGCCTACTAACGGTAAGACTGACTTTTAGTTATACATATATATATAATGTTAGACTTTTAATGTTATATATAGTATAGGGTGTATTTTATAACCTTTTAAAATACTATGTGGTTAACTTTAACAATTACACCTTTAATTCTATTAAATGGTTAACCTAAACTTTTATGGATTTATTAAACTTCTTTTAATCATACACCTTAATTAATTAACAAAACCATAAGGGTGTGATTTGAACTTTTTCAAAACTATACTAGGGTTTTAGAATTTAACATTCCTAATTAAACTTTTAATCAACTTTTAAATTCCAAAACTTGAGGGCAAGTTTTGAAACATTTCAACACATTAGGGTTTAGAATTTAAATATGCATCAAAATTAAACTATTTAATCAAAATTTAAATTCCAAAACTTGAGGGCAAGTTTTGAAACCTTTTTCAAAACATTAGGGTTTCAACTATTTAAATTTCAAAACAACAAAACTTTTGGGGTTCAAATTTAAACTATAAAACCTAAAGGGCCAAATATGAAACTTTTAACAACAAGGATCAAATAATTTAAATTAACATTTAATCACATAATTATCCATATTTGATGATTTCTTGCAAAACAATTTATCAATTTACTTAAAATAATTAATCAATTATCTTATAAGGAAACAATTATCTTATTAATTGATAAATATCTTGAATTAGATTAAAATTATAGTCAAATATATCATATAATCGGATTAATATTAATCTAAGATGATAAGGTAATTATCCCAATGCAAAAACAACAAGAAATCCCGAGATAAGCACTGTCTGACGCACCGACTCGCCGAGTCACCCTCTGGAACTCGCCGAGTAGGGGCAACTCGCCGAGTCCACAGTGGGACTCGCCGAGTTCATCAAGCAGAACACCAAAAATCGAATTTTTAAACATATCAAGCATCAATACAGTAGAAACCAATCATGGCTCTGATACCACTGATGGGTTTTGGTCATAAGACATCCTATGTGCTCATACAAACCCTAAAGCTCGGATCTAGGTTTCTCTATTGTACATACTTTGAATCCAAGACTTAGAACCCTAATACTAGCATATGGAAATCAGAACTCACATGTAAATAGGTTTAAGAACATACCTTGATTGTTATATAGCAATAACAATCCAATTCCTCCTTGAATTGACCTTGGAAAGCAGAGAGTCACAAGTGTCACTCCTCTAATGGCTCACAAACACCATAAGCAAGTGGAGAAGGTATATAGAGAGAGGAGGTAGGTTAGAATTCGTATTTAGGACCTCTTGGGAAGGGATACACGAATTCATGACCTTGGGGTTGTTTATATAGGTGTAGAGATAGGGTTTCAGTCATTATCCTTATCTAGTTGATTATCCATTAAGCAACCAATAAGATAATCCTTGAATCCTTATCATACTCGAATTCTAAGAGATTTACACCTCAAATTCGTTCACCATATATATAAGATAACCCTTACCTTATTTTGTAACTATCACATAATTACAATTCAGCCCCTCTAGTTTAATTAATTACATTTGATCACAAAACTAATTCTTAATTAATTATTGACCAATATTAATTAAACAAATATGATTTCTCCTTTAATATATTATTCTTATAACATATTAATAAATCATAATAACCTCTCTCTCTATTTATTTCTCCAATCAAGTTGCTTTGGTGAAGGCAACCCAAAAGGACCATGCACCATCGGGTCAAGTACATACCAAAATAGTTATGGACTTAGACACTAATCCAACAAAACTTTCGAGGGTTGATCCTTTTAGTCCATTAACTATTTTTGTGGCTTTATGAGGGAACGGACTCGTAGACTACCTGCATTTTTAGTCCCCTTTACGTGTTATACCCAGTTTGAGTACCACATACATAAAAATTGGGCCCATCTCTTTCCTGTTCATCATTTTCCTCCATGTTAAAATGGAATTTTGACTTCTAAGATTGTGGTAAAAACCCTAAAATCTCCTTTTCTTCCTTCAAAGCAAAGATGAATTCGTGATCAAATCTTATCTAGGATTTTTTTCTTCATGCAATTAAGGCTATTATTACTCTGATTATTTTATATTCTTATATGATTTAGGTAATTTTGCTTTATGATGTTCATATTTATGTATAATCCATCTTTGAAGCTTTGGGTCTTCGAAATGTGAACAAAACAATCTTGTGTTTAAGTTAAAGTACATCCCTTAATCTAGTTCCAATTTAAAAAGTTGAGTTTCTTGAATTGAAGATCCATTTTAGCTTTGTTTTTCTTAGAGGTCATATGATGCTGATTGGTTGAACTGTCTCTATGTTGCGATGTCATATTATATGGATACGAGTGGGGATCAAACCCATGATGGTAAGAACCTCCATCACCACCTATAGAATTAGGATCCATCTGTGATGATAGAGAAAGCATGGAAACCATCTATCGGGTGTAATGCAGTGTAATAGCCCCTAGAGCATGATAATGGTTACTACGACCGCTACTGTCGGATTTGTGTAAATTCTGGGGAGCCAGAGTTAAAGTGAAAAGGTGATCTAAAGATGAAAGATCTTGGATATGAATTATCTTCAGATATAACCTATACTTTTGAAGATGACTCGCAACATTCTCACGTATCAATCCTTCAACATTCATCATCTCCAGCTCCACCTCCATCAACGACTTTCTGTAATTTCTACAAATCATAAGCATCACGTGGTAGATCAATGGTTTCGTTGCCTTCCACAACCATCTCACCTCCTTTATCATCTCCAAACGAATTCAAACTATTCCATTTTAACACAGAGGAAAATGATGAACATGAAAGGGATGGGCCCAAGTTTTGTGTATGTGGCACTCAAACCAGGTATAACAAGACAATGTGACTAAAAAGATAGGTAGCCCACGAGTTTGTTCCCTCATAAAGCCACAAAAATAGTTTATGGACTAAAAGGACCAACCCTACACAAGTTTGTAGGAGATTTTGTGTCATTTCCCCTTTAAATAACCACTAAATTAAGCCAAAACCTACCGATCACCATGTGGGACCTATCTTAAAAGAACCATGTTTTGGCTTTGGAAAGATTCTCCTTTTTCCTTTTTTATGACCTCCATCTCTCACACACTTCGATTATACAATAATTCCCTTACACTTCAATAACTATCCCATTTCAAATTTTTATTATACAAACTGATTATACAATTCCTTTTACATTTTGATAATGATCACCTTTTGGTTTTTTATTATGAGAAATTAAATATCCTCCTATATTTCTTCATACATATCCTCCTATCCATCTTAAATGGTGACATGTGTCACACAAGTGTATTAAAATATTATTATTTTCATTAAATATGACACGTGCCATCATTTAATATGGGTAGGAAGATATGTAGGAAGAAATTGCAGGAGGGTAATTAATTTCTCGTTTAATATACATACAATTCCATCACATTTTATCATGTATTGCTTTTTTAAATACAAATAGACAACTGAATGTAAAACGACGACTCCTTATAAATTCATTCTAGGACGCTAGACTATAAATTAATCTCCAACAATTCATTAATCTTGTCTGTCAATCGGTCACTACTCATCAATCTAATCTCAATCTACCCCAGCGCTACCACCATCACCATTGAAATCCATGATATCCTCTTAGGATATGGCCTACCAAAGGGCATCCTGTAACATCCCAAAAATTTCATAAAATTTAAAGTTTTCAAAACAACCCTTTTTCTATAGAAGTATTTACAAAAACCGTTGTTCCTAAAACATTATTTAAAAATTAGAATCTCTTTCAACATAGTTTTCAAAACGTTCACATTACCAGAGTTTTCCTAGAAATCATAAGTCCAAAACGCGAGGATGTGTACGGTCACGCCTTCACCTTGCCACGATCTATTGAAATACCTGAAACCATAAACAAATCTATACGCACAAAGCTTAGTGAGTTCCCTCAAAGTACCAACACCCAAACAGATAACATGTGCAAATAACAACATACTATGGGTCCAATCAACCATCTGGTTAGAATACCCCAGGCCCTCAACCATCGGGTTGGAATGCCAACATACTATAGTCCAATCAACCATCGAGTTGGAATACCCCAAGCCCTAGACCATCGGGTTGGAATGCCAACATACTATGGGTCCAGTCAACCATCGGGTTGGAATACCCCAGACCCTCAACCATTGGGTTGGAATGCCAACATACTATGGGTCCAGTGAACCATCGGGATGGAATGCCAACATACTATGGGTACAGTCCACCAACGAGTTGGAATACCCTAGGCCTGTTGGCTTACGCACAAAGCATTGAAGCCTCAGTCACCGACCAAACATATGCACATATAACAAATACTCATATGACTGTCTAAATGTAGCACCTGGTTCCTGGTACGTATTCCTTGTAATTAATAATTTTTATTTCTTTCATTTTTGCCTTGGACTCGGCGAGTTGAAGGACCAACTCGCCGAGTAGAAGCGGGATGAGACGCGGGGTCCAAGCTTTTGACTCGGCTAGTCGGTCCCCGGACTCGGCGAGTATACCCTGTTTGGGCAAAAACCCTAATCCGGGTGTTTGCACCCTATTTAAATGCTCTAACTTGGCTTCCTTTGTCCCTAACACTTCCAGAGAGCTGTAGAGCGAAACCCTAGCCCCCATATTGTTCTTGAGAGTGTTCTTGGCTTTGTGAAGAAGGTTTGGAGCTTAGAAGAAGAAGGAAGAGGTTGAAGTGTGCAAGGAGGGGAGGTAGATCCGAAATCTTCACTGAGAGAAGCTTCCATTCAGGTAGAAAAGTTCTTACCTTGATCACTAGTTCATTAGATCCCCTTTTTGTCCCAAATTAGTGGTTTTCAAGCCCTAAAACCTCAAACTCCATGTATTTTTGCTCTATGTTGTGAAAGGACTTCAGATCTAGACCTTATGGACGTATCAGAAGTATAAAGTTTCTGTGGTTGAAGTGATTGAGGTCCCCATTGAGTGTATGACCTCATTAAGAGCTTGGTTTTGCCTTCTGGAGCTTATAGGGCCATGCATGCACGTAAAGTTTGCAACTTTACATGATAAGCATGCCCTAGGAACATAGATCTATGGTTTGGAAGCGTTTCATGTCTCAGATTTGGTCTGTATGGGAAATGGGTCGAAGGGACTCGCCGAGTCCCAAAGTGGAACTCGGCGAGTTCTATGAAGGTGGCCTTAGACTCGGTGAGTTGGATGAACAACTCGGCGAGTCCCATGAATATTGCCTGGAACTCGACGAGTTGTTCTTCAAACTCGGTGAGTCATATGAACTGTTACTGAGTAAGAGGGGTTTAAATGTTGAAGGTCCAACCCTTCGTATCTACACGTGGAATTAGCAATTTAACGTGTAGCAATAGTCCTAGAAACCCAAATCCTCATAAAGGATGCTCTGATGAGGATTTGGAAGTAAGTGGGAGGTCTGCTCCTGGAGACTCAGTGAGTCGGATCGCGAGTCGGTTCTATAATCCCAAGTAGTGAGTTGAGGGTGACTTAGTGAGTGGGAAGAGGGACTTTGCGTGTAGGACTAGGTTAGTAGGAGAAGGACTCGGCGAGTCTGTGCCATGACTCGGCGAGTCCAGTCAATTGGAAGTTGAATTTGACCAAGGAGTTGACCTTGGACCAGGGGTGGGTCAGTCATTTGATCTAAGGGTATTTATGAGTGGCTAATCTATGTTTATGGATTTATATCCGGAGGATTACCGGTGCAGCAGTCAGACGTCCAGCAGTTAGACTTTTGGTAGTTACTTTTCGAGGTGAGTTTCCTTCTAGTAGGAATGGGTCTAAGGCACCAAGGCCGGCCTGTATAGACGATATGATAGTATTGGAGTGTGGGCAGAGCCCGTATCTCTTAGTTGAGTCTGATGATGATATATGCTAGCGTGGTAGAATTGTTTATACTCGTTGTCTGTGTGATACTTGTATGTTATGGTTTAGTAGTGGAGTGTGGGCGAGGCCCGTATCTCCTAGATAGCGGAGTGTGGGCGAGGCCCGTACCTCCTAGATAGCGGAGTGTGGGCGAGGCCCGTATCTCCTAGATAGCGGAATGTGGGCGAGGCCCGTATCTCCCAATTAGTGGAGTGTGGGCGAGGCCCGTATCTCCCTGAGTGTGGGCGAGGCCCGTATCTCCTAGCTGTTCATTATATGATTGTATGGTATGTGGTATTATGGGGAAACTCACTAAGCTTCGTGCTTATATTTTAGAGTTTTGGTTTCAGGTACCTCTTCAGTGAAGGGGAAGGAGCTGGCACGGTAGCGGCACATCATACACACCTCTTGTTTTTCCGCACTATGAGATTGTTCTGGGATTTGTACTCTGACACTATGGTTGATTCCATGTTTTGGTTTTCAGACACGTAATATGTTTTAAGAAACGATATGATCGAATGTTGTTTATTTTCAAATGTTTTGCAAAATGTTTAACTAAAAATGAAATTTTTGGCTTTGAAAATTGGGTCGTTACAAGTTGGTATTAGAGCCCTGGTTTGAGGGATTCGGACACACCCTCGGGGATGTCTGAACTCAAATCAAAGGATTAAAGGATTTCGAAAAAGAAAAAGTTTTCTAAAGGATTAAGTAAAGAGTTTTACGAAAGAACGAAGTGTGTGATGTGCGCGACCGGCCGAGCTCAAGTAAGTATTCCCCAAAATATCCATACAAGTTTATGTTATGTTTAACAGTTTCAGTAGAACAGCATGCTAGAATAGGACTAAGGATCTAGGAGTGATGCCTTACGTGCCTGCTTTAGGTGCTTCAACTTATGAGGATTGCATGCTAGTATTGAGTAGACATCAGTAGGATAGCCTGTTTAGGTTATGCCCGACTGTATAAGTTTAGCACTGTATGCTAGATCAGTTTCTCTTTATGAGAACGGATTTGCTTGAGGTTGTTCCCTTTTGTCTGAATGATGCTTGCTTTGTGCTTTGTGGGGATCTGAGTGATGGGAGTTAGCCATTAGGTGAATACGTCACGTTACATGTGACCAGGGTTGAATAAACTTAGAGTGCTGGATTTGGCCCTATTGCGCAGCTCTCGTTTGAGTCTAACCGTTGTAGGGACGAGTCTGCTACTCAAAGGATTATCTGAGCCTCATCACATGTGATTGTATTCAGGTAATGGCTAATTGGCATTACAAGGAGGCCTTCAGCAGCTGAGGACCGGGTAGGGTGGAGTCAGAGATTTCCCTAGGGCAAGCCTAGGATGAGTATATCAGTGATCAGTAGTAGTGAAAGGGATCTGGTGGAGTCGGGGCAGTCCTTGAAGAAGGTACGGATAGATGTGAAAGGTAGTATGGACCCGTACTACTGAAAGCAGAGGATCCGTACCCGAAATAAGGAAGGCCGAGACAAGACCAGGGAACTTGAAATAGATGTGGTCCCTTTAGAAGTATCAGTATCACTAATGGTTGCCTGTGTCTATTGCAGAATGGTGATGCTACGTCAGAGGCCAGCTGGTGGCAGTTCTGAAGAGGGATCAGGTTCCGAGCCAGTAGATGAGAGGCTACACGAGTTCATCGCGTCAGAGATCACCAGAGGCATCCTTGAGTCGACCCCCATCATTTTCGGGTCGATCAAGGAAGGGATAGTTAAGCTGATGGAGGACCGCCTCAGGGCGTTCAGGAGTGACATGGCATCTGGCCAGTCAGGATCTCGCACACTGTCCTTTAAGGACTTCATGGGCAGTGGTGTGCCGGATTTCCATGGGGCGAAGGACCCCATTGCTGCCAGACGACGGATTGCGGACATTGAATCCGCACAACTGATTAGCTTCTGCCCCGAGGGGTCGAAGGTGAGATACGCAACAGGGTGTTTGAGAGACAGAGCTAGAGATTGGTGGGAGTCCGTCGGTGACTCGTTGGGAGCCTTGGCTGTTGAGGCTATGACCTGGTTGGACTTTGTGACCAGGTTCAGGGTAGAGTTTGTGCCGACTGTCGAGCTTCAGCAGCTGGCCAGGGAGTTCTTAGACATGAGACAGACTACGGAGACTGTGGCGGAGATCACCGCAAAGTTCCGGGAGAGGGCATTGCTGGTGCCCCAGTATGCTAGAGACGAGGATATGAGGAGGAACCGCTATCATGCCATGCTCCGCGCTGACATCCGAGAGCATGTTAGCTTTTCAGCTTGCCCTACCCTAGAATCTATGATTGCCAAGGCAAGGGGGAGGGAGATTGATCTGGAGCATATCCGGAAGAGGAAGGCAGAGGCGGGGCAGGTGGCTGGGGCTTCGGGGAAGAAGCCCAGGGGATCAGATGGTAAGCCGAAAGGCCAAGGAGGACCGGGCCACTGTGGGAAATGCGGCAGGTCACACGAGGGAGTATATAGATTGGGATCGTCGGGCTGCTACAAGTGCGGCAAGACAGGACACGTTAGCAGGGATTGTACTATCCCTGCCTCAGTTGTTCAGACATCTGAGTTGCTGTGTTTCCGCTGCAACCAGAGGGGCCACAAGAGGGACAATTTCCTCCAGCTGACAGCAGCATCAGCGCCAGTGAAGGCGCCAGCTCTAGCGACCCTGCGGATCACAAATGGCCGGCAGGGCAAGTCGGAGGCTCCAGTGGTGAGGAGCCGGGCCTTTCAGCTGACTGCAGAGGAGGCACGCGCCACGCCCGATGTGGTGACAAGTATGATTTCTTATTTATGCTTTATTTTATGCTGCTGTAATTTTGATATGCTATATGTATGTGCTTTGTCTAGGATCGTTCCATGTGAACGGTATCCCAGTTCAGGTGTTGTTTTATTCGGGGGATACCCGATCGTTTGTTTCTATTGCGCTTAGTAAGAAGTTTCCTGAGTCTTCGGGCATGTTAGGTTGCCCTTTAGAGGTAGAGATTGCCGATGATCGATCGGTGCGAGCATCAGCAGTGTTCAGGGATTGTGTTCTAAGGTTGTTTGAGGAGTGCTACTTGGTGGATTTGGTTCTCATTCCGTTGCATGGGAACAAGGTGATTATTGGTATGGATTGCTTAAGCCCCAATGGGGCAGTGATAGACTGCGCGCAACATCTAGTGCTAGTCCAAGCCCAAGTGGGGGAGAGTTGGTGACTTAGGGAGAGAGACCACAGCGAGGGCCAGCCTTATGTTCGGCGGCGAGGGCAAGGCGCTATCTCCAGCAGGGTTGCACAGGTTATATCGCGTATGTTACAGATGCCCGGGAGGCGGGTAGAGCGGCAGTGGACGAGGTGCCCATAGTATGGGAGTTCGCGGATGTATTCTCCGAGGAGCTGCCTGGGATACCTCTGGAGAGGCAGGTGGAGTTAAGGATCGACCTAGTCCCTGGTGCGGCTCCGATAGCCAAGGCACCGTATCGGTTGGCTCCTCCCGAGATGCAGGAGTTGTCTGCACATCTATAGGAGCTATTAGACAAGGGATTCATTAGACAGAGCAGTTGACCCTGGGGAGCCCCGATCCTGTTTGTGAAGAAGAAGGACGGGTCGCATCGAATGTGTATAGACTATCGGGAGTTGAACAAGGTAACGGTGAAGAACTGTTACCCACTCCCGAGGATTGATGATCTAATTGACCAGTTATAGGGAGCATCTTGGTTCTCCAAGATCGATTTGCATTCAGGTTATCATCAGATGAGGGTCAGAGAGGGGGATGTGCAGAAGACCGCGTTTCGGACGCGCTATGGCCATTATGTGTTTGTGGTGATGCCGTTTGGGCTCACCAATGCTCCTGCCGCGTTCATGGATCTCATGAACCGCGTGTGCAGACCGATGCTGGATCAGTATGTGATAGTTTTCATTGATGACATCTTGGTTTATTCAAAGACGCAGGAGGAGCACGAGAGGCATCTCTGAGAGGTGTTGGAGACCCTTAGGAGAGAGAGCTTATATGCTAAGTTCTCCAAGTGTGAGTTCTGGTTGCGTGAGGTGCAGTTTCTTGGGCACCTTGTCAACCAGGACGGGATTTCAGTAGACTCGGCCAAGGTAGAGGCTGTTATGAGATGGGAGGTTCCGAAGTCTCCATCCGAGATTCAGAGTTTCCTGGGTTTAGCGGGCTATTATCGGAGATTCATCCAGGATTTCTCCAAGATAGTCATACCATTGACCAGGCTAACAAGGAAGGTCGTGGTCTTTCGTTGGGGGCCTGAGCAGCAGGCAGCGTTTGAGACACTGAGACAAAGATTGTGCGAGGCGCCAATCTTAGCCCTGCCAGAGGGCATGGAGGATTTTGTTGTATACTGCGATGCGTCCATCACAGGTTTGGGCGCGGTATTGATGCAGAGAGGGCATGTCATCGCCTACGCGTCGAGGCAGCTAAAGCCTCACGAGGCGAATTACCCGACGCATGACTTGGAGCTAGGAGCTGTTGTGTTCACCCTCATGATTTGGCATCATTACTTCTATGGGGTTCGCTGTACCATTTACACGGACCATAAGAGTTTGAGTTACCTCATGGATCAGTCGAATCTAAACATGAGGCAACGTCGGTGGTTGGATGTGGTAAAGGATTACGATTGCGAGATCCTTTATCACCTAGGGAAGGCCAATGTGGTGGCCGACGCGCTTAGCACTAAGGCATCACCGATCCGAGATATCTGCCTACGGATGATGGTAGTGACTCAGCTATTGGAGCGGATTCGGGAGGCTCAGCAGGAGGCTATGAAGGAGGAACATCAGAAGAGTGAGCGGATCGTGGGTCAGGTTTCCTCCTTCGACTATGATAGCCGGGGGTTATCGACCCTTCACCGTAGGGTGTGGGTCCCTTATCATGGTGGCATGCGTCTGGTTCTGATGGAGGAGGCGCGCAAATCTCGGTTCTCTATTCATCTCGGGCGACGAAGATGTATAGGGATCTTCGTCTAGATTATTGGTGGCCCCGCATGAAGCGGGATGTGGCTTGGTACGTTGAGCGGTGTTTGACCTGCAAGAAGGTCAAGGCCGAGCATCAGAGACCGCACGACAAGAACGCCCACTTTATCACGAAGCTTCCCAGGACCACGCAAGGAGTGGATTCTATATGGGTCATCGTGGACCGATTGACTAAGAACGCCCACTTTATTCCGATTCAGGAAAGCATATCAGCCGAAAAGTTGGCCGACATTTATATCAGGGAGATAGTGGCGCGGAACGGGGTGCCAGTATCCGTGATTTCAGACAGGGATGTGCATTTTACTTCCAGGTTTTGGAAGAAGTTTCATGACGAGTTGGGTACTCGTCTGCATTTCAGCACCGCTTTTCACCCGCAGACGGATGGTCAGAGCGAGCGGACAATCCAAACGTTATAGGATATGTTGCGGGCATGTGTTCTGGATTTCGGGGGTAGTTGGGATACTTACCTTCCGTTGGCGGAGTTGTCGCATAATAATAGCTATCATGCGATTATCGACCGTTCTCCCTTCGATATGTTGTATGGGAGGAGGTGCAGGACCCCGATATGTTGGGGAGAGGTTGGCCAGAGGGTCATGGGGAGCACCGAAGTAGTGCTCAAGATGACAGAGAAGATTCAACAGGTGCGAAGTAGGCTTTAGACTGCTCAGAGTTGGCAGAAAAGTTATGCCGACAAGCGTCGATCAGACCTTGAGTTCTAGGTCGGAGATATGGTCCTCCTGAAAGTGTCGCCGTGGAAAGGCGTTATTCGATTCAGGAAGCGGGGCAAGTTGGGCCCGAGATATATTGGGCCGTTCAGGGTTATAGCCCGGGTGGGCAAGGTGGCATATAGACTGGATTTGACAGCCGAAGTCAGTCAGATACACAACACTTTACATGTCTCTCAGTTGCGAAAGTGTCTGGTAGACGACTCAGCAGTAGTACCCTTGGAGGACATTCAGGTTGATGGCAGCCTGAATTACATCGAGCGGCCTGTAGCGATCCTCGACCGGAAGTCGAAGGATTTGAGGAACAAGAGGGTGGAACTCGTGAAAGTGCAATGGCAGCACCGGAAGGGATCAGAGTGGACTTGGGAGCCGGTGGAAGAGATGATGGAGCACTACCCCGAGCTATTTCCAGGGCGAACAACAGACTTCGAGGACGAAGTCTAAAATAAGTGGGGGAGATTTGTAGCACCTGGTTCCCGGTACGTATTCCTTGTAATTAATAATTCTTATTTCTTGCATTTTTGCCTTGGACTGGCGAGTTAAAGGACCAACTCGCCGAGTAGAAGCGGGATGAGACGCAGGGTCCAAGCTTTGGACTCGGCGAGTCGGTCCCCGGACTCGGCGAGTAGACCCTGTTTGGGCAAAAACCCTAATCCGGGTGTTTACACCCTATTTAAACACTCTAACTTGGCTTCCTTTGTCCCTAACACTTCCAGAGAGCTGTAGAGCGAAACCCTAGCCCCATATTGTTCTTGAGAGTGTTCTTGGCTTTGTGAAGAAGGTTTGGAGCTTAGAAGAAGAAGGAAGAGGTTGAAGTGTGCAAGGAGGGAAGGTAGATCCGGAATCTTCACTGAGAGAAGCTTCCATTCAGGTAGAAAAGCTCTTACCTTGATCACTAGTTCATTAGATCCCCTTTTTGTCCCAAATTAGTGGTTTTCAAGCCCTAAAACCTCAAACTCCATGTATTTGTGCTCTATGTTCTGAAAGGACTTCAGATCTAGACCTTATGGATGTATTAGAAGTATAAAGTTTCTTTGGTTGAAGTGATTGAGGTCCCCATTGAGTGTATGACCTCATTAAGAGCTTGGTTTTGCCTTCTGGAGCTTATAGGGCCATGCATGCACGTAAAGTTTGCAACTTTACGTGATAAGCATGCCCTAGGAACATAGATCTATGGTTTGGAAGCGTTGCATGTCTTAGATTTGGTATGTATGGGAAATGGGTCAAAGGGACTCGGCGAGTCCCAAAGTGGAACTCGGCGAGTTCTATGAAGGTGGCCTTAGACTCGGCGAGTTGGATGAACAACTCGGCGAGTCCCATGAATATTGCCTGGAACTCGACGAGTTGTTCTTCAAACTCGGCGAGTCATATGAACTGTTACTGAGTAAGAGGGGTTTAATTGTTGAAGGTCCAACCCTTCGTATCTACATACGGAATTAGCAATTCAACGTGTAGCAATAGTCCTAGAAACCTAAATCCTCATAAGGGATGCTCTGATGAGGATTTGGAAGCGAGTGGGAGGTCTGCTTGTGGAGGCTCGACGAGTTGGATCGCGAGTCAGTTCTATAATCCCAAGTAGTGAGTTGAGGGTGACTCGGTGAGTGGGAAGAGGGACTTTGCGTGTAGGACCAGGTTAGTAGGAGAAGGACTCGGCGAGTCTATGCCAACTCGCCTTATGACAAACTTAGTCAAAGACATAAGTCAAAAGACAAAGTCAATGGTACAAGTTGACCCAACTCGCCAAGTTGTCCTTCAACTTGTCGAGTTTCTCCATCAATCTGCATAGATCAAGAAAAACCAAGCCAACTTGCCGAGTTCCTCTATCAATCTGAAAATGTCAGGGAAAACCGAGCCAACTCGTCGAGTTAATCCAACAAACTCGCGGAGTTCGCCAGAAACCCACCCCATAACACATTAAGCACTTAATCCATGAGGTCATGACTCCAAAACATAGATCTAACTTCCTTGAGCTGGAAAACCATGTAAGTAGCCAACTTTACATTCATGTGTGTCTAAATGAAGCTCTTAAGCTTGGAATGGACTTAATAATTGACTTAATGCATCCATGACACGAAAATCCTTATAAAGTTTGCACCTTTAAGCTAAATGGTACCAAAACTAACCCAAATATAGAAGAACAACCTCTAAAATGACTTTACTCCATCATCATCCCCAAAAAAGAGGCCAAAACACCACAAAACCTAAAATAAGTAGATCTAATCAAACTTTAAGCATGGTTAGAACTTTATACCCGAAATATGCTGGAAATAGAGGAAAGAGCCCAGATCTGAAAGCTCCTACTCAAACCACCACTTTGCACCAAGCTTTTCTTCCTTTAATGATCTTAATACACACAAAAACACACCCACCATGAGCACACAATACTCAAGGAGGCTCTAGAGTTTCGAGATTAGGTTTAGGGGATATGGAGGCTGGAAATGAGGCCAACACCTGGGACTTAAGGTGTTTAAATAGGGTGCAAGACCCTAAAATTAGGGTTTCCTTCTGAGTGGACAAGTCGCCGAGTTGAGGCTCCTCAACTCATCGAGTTGCCTCATTAAACTTCGAAGTCAAGCCAACTTCTGCTCGCCGAGTTGAGGCTCCTCAACTCATCGAGTAGACCCATTAAATCCACGATTCTTCATCTTCAACTCGCTGAGTTGGCTCCTACAACTTGACGAGATCAACTAGAATTGGCATAATTCCACAATTAGCATTCTAGATTTTTGGTGTTACAACTCACCCCCACTTAAATCAGATTTCGTCCTTGAAATCGCTCCTTATTATTACTCATATCAAAACGACCAACCTAATGATTATAAACAGAAATTCTGTGCCTAAGAAAATCTTCTCATGGCATCCGGAACCCGAACCAAAACTTCCATCCCGAAGACAACAACCAAAACTTCAGCCCATGCAAACCACTTTTACCCTTCTGACCCCTGAAATCTATAATGGTCGAACTCCCAGACAAACCCCCCATACTGAAGTAACTCCATGCCAAGCTCTCAACGAACAACAAACCAACCATATCACTCCCAACTCTGATCATATAATGGTCCATCCTGATCTACCGAAACCATCCCTAGAATAGTTCTTCAAGCCCGATGGAGAATGAATCCTCAATCTTTTGAATAAAATCCAATCTTACCTCCCCTAAGATCTGAAACCTAAAGTCTCAATGGTCTGACTCCCTATCAGGCCTCCCCCACTAAATTGTCATCAAGCCAAACTCATAGGGTCTTGCACCAAACAAAATGCTTCCAACACCTGATCACATGCTGCTTCAAAGGAATACAATGTCGCTGACCATATATAGCAACCGTATACTTATGCTTGACAGAAGGCTCAGATAATCCTTCGAGTAGAATATTCATTCCTGTAACGGTTAGACTCGGACGAGACTTGTGCAACATGGTCAAACCAATTACTCTGAGATCATTTAATCCTACTGCGAGTGACTTATCACTTCCTAAACACGCATACTCTCCACGCATACGTAAAATCCCACATTACTAATACAACCCAAAACACGGATACTGCCTAAAACACTGATACTGCCTGAAACACTGATATTGCCCGAAACACTGATGCTAGGAGCCTGAAACCTCCTCACTAGCCCAACCTTCACAATGGTAGAACCATCTATTTGAATCTACCCCTAGTCCCTAACTGGGGTATTACCAAAACCATGAAGAATGATCCTCGAGACACACTGATTGCGAACTTATCCCAAAACCAAACCATATGAAGAACCCAAAAACTTAACACCCTTAACTCTATGTTATGCCATTACTGACCACTGCTCACAATGACGATCAGCAATACATACAACCCTTACCAACTCCGGTACACTCCCACCTGGGCACCCACTCGATACAATCCCCCAGAACTTTACGCATTACGACTTTATAAGGAATTTCCAACTTCAGGATCACAAATCTAACAACTGCTTGTGAACAATTGGAATTATTGCATACAATCTGCCGAGACTTTCTGATACCTAACTGATACTTTCCTCAATCCTTACTACTTCCGTTATCCAACCAACAGATTTACGACTCGCCCGACCCCCATCAACGTGCCAACCCTGAAAACACTACAAGCAGAATAAATGAACCATTATGATCTCTAGGCCCACATCCTATGATTGGAATGCTTCTGATAACATGCAAACCTTGACGACACTCTCACAGCGCCACTGACCACCACATAGTTGCTACCCAAGCAATCCTTACGAAAACAAAGTCGCATACGATCTGTAGAAAGGATAATGCTCGGACTCTTGATCCAAATCGAAAGCTGAAACCCAAAAGAACCATGCACATAACTCGAACCAAGAGCCCCACGGCCATCTTGCCCAGCTCACATGGAACACCCCCATACACATAATTAAGAGACCCAAAAATCTCATTCGAAGAGAAAAGAAACACCTGAGATAATCGACATGCCACCTTAATCAAAACAACAAAATATCTTTACGGTCGGTCAAAACAAGAACCCATACTGGACTGAACAGATTCCATCACTACCCCAATAGCTCGAGAAAACCTTCAAGATGATCCTGAAGGCTACCAAAACCTGAGTCTGCTATGAACCAAGCTCCCCCTCTACCATTGAGAGTAAGCACACCAGAAGACTGATGGAATTTAGAATATACTGAACAAGAGGGTAGTTGGTGCATTCCTTGACCTTTAACTGGCACCACTTAAATTCTTCAGAGAATTCTCGCTGAATAACGAACTGAATGACGAATGGCCTCGAATACCTTAAAACTCAAACCAGAGAAACAACAACCCACCTGGAGTTGAACATACCTGCTTCTGAAAAGGTCCCACCAACCAACATCTGCCCAACAGATCTGAAAGCAGCAAACGAACCAACGAACTAACATAACCCTCAATGACTGAAGTTCAACCTGGGAATGCCAATTCTAACTCACTTAGAACTCAAACCACCGCCCATTGGTGATGAACCAAAACATAACCCAAGTAGCCCATCTGTGTAACCATACCTGACTTTAAGTCCCTAAAATGTCTGTGTATCAATCAGATCCGTTTGATGGTGCGGAATCCCAATCAAACGGATGATGTCAGATCACATAGAAGAGAAGGAGAAGAATAATAATATGAATCTTGTTTGAATTGATTAGAATGAAGTTCCCTTACAAGATTGACACACAACACACACTTGTTCTTCTCTCTACCGTACACTCTATACTGTTCATCAGTCCACTCCTCAACCCTAACACCTATATATATACTAAGGAATATGGTCTTGGAGAACATGGGCCGTAAATGGGTTTACGGCTGTAAACACTAAGTTGTTTACGGTCCAAGACACAAAAAATACATTTTTCTAGAAAAGTAAAGTATAAACCATATTTTTGACCCAACAATATCCCTCTTGGTTTATAACTTTCTTTTCTAAATGACCCAACAAGCTCCCTGAAAAAAGTAGCTGGCTTTTCTTGTCAATCTTCATCGAGAGCTTGGCTTCAACATTTATCTTCAATGAATGACTTCATCTTGAGCACTTAAGCTTTTCTTAAAAAATTTGACATTGAACGCACATTGGGTGAGGAGGATTCTTGTAGAGATTATTGAAAATTGGTGATTTCAGCTTGAGAATCTTCCGAGTGAACATCAGAGAGAACAAATCTTCTGGATCACTTTAGCAGGTACAACGACAGTAGCAGACTGATTGAGGAGGCTTCAATGCAATCCGTCACATATCTTCAATTTCTGCTTCACCTTGCTTTTGGGGTTGAAGGATTGAATAGTTGGAATAGTGTCTAAGGCTGCAACTATATTAGGCAAGTATTTGACCCGGTTGTGCATGGTCCTTTTGGGTTGCCTTCACCATAGCAACTTGATAGGATGATTTATTATGAGAGAAGGAATATTATTAATATATTATGAGAATAATGTAAGGAATAATAATATTATTATTTGATTAATATAAGTCATAAATTAATTAGGAATTAATTTGGTGACTTAAAGAGATTAATTGAATAAAGGGGCATAAACTGTCAAGTGTTTGATAGTTGTACTTTGGGCTATAAATCCCTTAAGGATAAGGGGGGGGGGGACGATTTCTAGGGCTTAGGATAGGCTTAGAATTCGTCCAAGGCTTATCAATTAGGGTATTGGATTGCTTAGGGCCTAAGTTATCCAATTAGGGTTTAAGGGTGAAACCCTAGGAGCCTTACAAGTAAAAATAGACCCCAAGGGTTAAGGAAATCGGCACTCTTGATAGAAAAGAAACCCTGGCCGATTTTCTCTTCCCTCTCCTCTCTCTCAAATCATCCTCTTGCTAGTTGGTGTTTGTAAGCCATTAGAGGAGTGACAATTGTGACTCTAAAGCTCCAAGGACAAGAAGATCAAGCAAGTGATTCACGGTAAACTTCTAATTCTGATTTCTTATTGTTATTATACTCTATTAGCCATTAGAAGTCTTGGATTCAATGCATGTTTAATTAGAGAAACCTAGATCCAAGCATTAGGGTTTGCATGTGCACATAGGAATGTTCATATGGCTAAAACCCATCAGTGGTATCAGAGCCTCAGTTGGTTTCTATTGAATTAATGCATTGGTTGCTTGTTTGTTGCTTGCTAAATTCGAATTTTATGTTTTTGTCTGATGGACTCGGCGAGTAGGCTCGACTCGGCGAGTCCATTGGGGTACTCGGCGAGTCCAAGCGCCAGAAAGAGCAAATATCAGGATTTCTTGCTGTTTATCTTTGAGATACTTGCCTTTAACATATTAGATCAATATAAATCCGATTTTATCATATATATGAGTATATTCTTGATCTAATTGAAGATATTTGTCAATTAATAAAATATTTATTTCCTTATGTGATAATTGATTAATTATTTTGATTAAATTGGTAAATTGTTTTGCAAGAAATTATTAAATAAATCAAATATGGACAATTATGTGATTAAATGTTAATTTAGATTATTTGTTATTTGATCCCCTATGTTTTGAAAAGTTTAAAACTTGCCCTCAAGTTTTGAAATTTATGTTTTGTGATTAAAAGTTTAATTTAGACAATTTAAATTTCAAACCCTAGAATTTTACAAGTTTAAAATTCAACCCTACACTAATATAATATTACAAGATTAATATATATATATATATATGTATGATTAAAAATGCTAGTCTTACCGTTAGTAGGCCTCATTCACGAAGCCGGTCTATAAGGTGGGTATAAGGTTGCTGCCTATAAAATGGCGCTTAATGGGTGTACACTCACACCCACCGCTTGCTTGATCGGTGGAGGGTCGTTAGCCGAACGGGTAGGATAGGGCAACCTTATCTCTTCATTAAAAGTATAATATGAAATACAAAGTAACTACATGTTTTTCAAAATTTCCCAATCCTAGTTACTTTAGGAAAAGTGAATTGATGCAATCCCATGAAATTACACTTTGCACCCTTGCTAAGAAGTTAGTGGAGCGTGTATGGTTTACTGGCACACTAATTAGTTCTAAGCAAAGGTGGCAAAGGGTGATTCATTGTTTATCATAGTTCGATGGAGCGTGTGTGGTTTACCGGCACATCGAATAGGTGATTGTTACAATGAAGGCACCATGTGAATTTGCATGGTAATTCACACCCACTTTGTGATCCTCAGTATCCCAGTCACAAACGAGAGGGGCATATCGAGATTTAAACATGCCATTGAAAAGTTTCAATGAATCTCATCCAAACCTAGGAATTCTCAATACATTTAGAACTTAAAGTTATGTTTTCATGGTGGAGAATTAGTGAATCGTCATTCACTTACCTTCAAATTGTTTGCATGTTAGATTACGACATCCCATTTCTAATATGTAAACACTGTTGTTGGATCCTAGCCCTAATTTTTCTTATCGGGTGATAATTAGGGATTCAAATTCTAATCTATCTTTTTCCTTTCTATTTGTAGATGTCGAACGCGAACAACGCTGCTACTAGTTCGTTTACATTGATGAGCCTTTGTCAAAAGGTGACTTTCGATGGGACGAACTTTAGCGAATGGATAAGATACATTCGCACAATTGCTCGCTACGAGGACAAGGAGTATGTCCTCGATGAGAAGCTCGAGAAGATCAACCCAAAAATCGCTACTCCGGCTGAAATGACTGCTTTTGAGACTCATGAACGTGATGCGACGAAGGTTCATTGCATCATGATAGCCACAATGAACGCCGAATCCCAAAAGTCCTATGAGGACATGTATCCGTACGAAATGCACCAAGACTTGTTGGAGAGATACCACCAGAACGCGAGGCAGGAGCGTTACGAGATTTTCACTAACATGATTTCCGCCAAAATGGGTCATGGAGAATCTCTAACCGTGCACCTGCAAAAGATGCAAAGGTATGTCGATCGTCTTTGCAAGTTGAATGTTGACTTTGGGGAAGACTTGGCGATCGACATGGTGCTTCACTCTTTGCCTCCGTGTTACAATCAATTTAAGATGACCTACCACATGAACAAAGAAGACGTCACCCTAAGTAAGCTCCAAGGTCTCCTTAGGGTTGCTGAAAGCAACCTCAAGGACAAGTCTGTTGCACCCACTCCCAATCCACCCGCTGCTCCTGTTTTGGCCATTAGGCAAGGAAGAGGCAAGAAGAGGAAGGCTCCGTCTAAGAGCCACCGCAAGGGAAAGTCCCGAGATGGTTCCTCTTCTAGTGGGACCAAAGTTGATCCCGCTAAGCCTAACCCTAACCCAAAAGAGGCAGAGTGCCATCACTGCCATAAAATAGGGCATTGGAAGAGAAGCTGCCCAGACTACCTGCAAGCCATCAGGGAAGGAAAGATCAAGCCGTCTTTTGCAGGTATATACACAATCAAATCTAACGATTCATCTCATGCTATTTCTTGGGTCCTTGATACCGGTTGTGGTTACCACATTTGTTCTGGATTGCAGGGACTAAGAAGAAATAGGGATGTGGAGCATGGAAGAATAAATCTAATCATGGGGAACAGAAGATTGTCGCCTGTGACCAAGATTGGAGTGTATTCTTTAGTGCTTAGGAATGGTTTATGTTTAGATTTGAACAATTGTTGCTATTCGCCAGAAATGGCAAGAAACATCATTTCATTTCATGGTTTGTTTAGACAAGGTTTTAGATTTTCTTTTAATAATGATAATGGTTCTATTATTGCTTATCTAAATGGTGTCTTATATTTTGAAGCAATACTGTGTGATGGAATTTATGAAACTGTTGTGATTGTAGATAACTTAGGAAATGATGTTTTATGCATGGATTCTTCCAATGGTATGGATAGAGCATCCTTGTAGCATTGTCGTCTTGGACATGTCAACAAGAAGCGCATAGCCCAACTCCAAAAGGATGGAGTGTTGGAGTCATTTGAGCTTAAGGAAGATGACACATGCGAGTCTTGTTTGCATGGAAAGATGACTAAGTCACCCTTCACTAGTACATGTGAAAGGGGTGAGGGTCTATTGGACCTAATACATATGGATGTATGTGGACCGTTTAGATCAACCACAAAGGATGGGAACCGCTTCTATGTGACTTTTACCGATGACTATAGTAGATATGGGTATATCTACTTAATCAAGCAAAAGGCAGAAACATTTGAAAAGTTCAAAGAGTTCAAGAATGAAGTGGAGAATCAATTGGGCAGGAAAATCAAGATGCTTCGATCCGATCGAGGAGGAGAGTACCTAAGTCTTGAATTCCACGATTATCTCAAGGAGTGTGGAATAGTTTATAAATTGATGCCACCTAGGACACCGTAGTTGAATGGTGTGGTAGAAAGGCGTAATCGAACCTTGTTAGACATGGTTCGTTCTATGATGAGTCGTGCTTCACTACCTATCTCTTTTTAGGGGTATGCCTTAGAGACTGCCGCCCATATCCTTAACCGAGTCCCTACTAAGAAGGTTGCCAAAACACCTCACGAGATGTGGACAGGGAAAGCTCCCTCGTTGGCACATATCAAGGTTTGGGGTTGCGAGGATTTCGTAAGACAAGATACTCACGACAAGCTCAAACCTCGTAGTGAGCGATGTATTTTCATCGGCTACCCGCAGAAATCCTTTGGATATCTCTTCTATAGACCGAAGGACAATGTTGTCTTTTTTGCGAGGAGAGGAGTTTTCCGAGAGCGAGAACTCATAAGCCAAGGAGACAGTGGGAGGAAAATCGAGCTTGAAGAGATTCAAGAGTCGATAGATGAAGGAACCTTTACCGCTGGCACTCAACCCGAGGAAGAAATTCTGGTTGAACCAATTGACGAGTCCTTACTTCTTAGACGTTCCGAAAGAGTTAGAGTTCAACCCCAGTTTTATGGTTTTCATATTACTACCGAAGGGGACACGTATATTAGTGATGGTACACTAATAAATCTAGATGAACCTAATAGCTATAAGGAAGCCATGGCAGGCCTGGAGTCTGGGAAATGGAAAGAGGCAATGGACAGTGAGATCCATTCCATGTATGACAACCAAGTTTGGAATTTGGTTGATAATGTGCCCGGACGTAAGACCGTTGGGTGCAAATGGATCTTCAAGAAGAAGACCGACGTGGATGGAAATGTACACACATATAAAGCGCGATTGGTTGCGAAGGGCTTTACTCAAACTCCCGGAGTTGACTATGATGAGACCTTCTCACCAGTTGCGAAAATAAAATCTATTAGAGTGATGCTAGCTATTGCCGCATTCCATGATTATGAAATTTGGCAAATGGATGTCAAAACCGCTTTCCTTAATGGGAAGTTGGCCGAGGATGTTTACATGGCTCAGCCAGAGGGTTTTGTCGATTCGAAGCATCCGAATAGAGTGTGTAAGCTTGAGAAGTCCATTTATGGACTTAAGCAAGCGTCTCGCAGATGGAATCTTTGCTTCGATGAGAAAGTCAAAGAGTTTGGATTTGTACGAAGTGAAGATGAATCATGTGTATATGTCAAAGCCAGTGGGAGTGTAGTAAGCTTCCTCGTTCTATATGTCAATGACATATTACTCATAGGAAACGACATCCCGACTCTGCAGGATGTTAAGTCCTGGCTCAGGAAGTGCTTCGCTATGAAGGACCTCGGAGAGGCTTCTTACATTTTGGGAATAAGGATAGTAAGAGAAAGAAGTAAGAGACTAATTGGACTTAGTGAGAACACTTACTTAGAGAAGGTACTAAAACGTTTTAGTATGGAAAACTTGAAGAAGGGAGAATTACCGATACAAAGTAATGCCAAGTTGAGTAAGACTCAAAGTCCGAGTACCGAAGCTGAAATAGCATAAATGAGCCGAGTTCCATACGCTTCCGCAGTTGGCTCAATCATGTATGCTATGACTTGTACTCGCCCTGATGTAGCCTTTGCTTTGAGCATGGTTAGTAGATATCAAGGGAACCCTGGCAGAGCCCATTGGATTGCGGTCAAGAATATCCTTAAGTACCTTCGGAGGACGAAGGAATGGTTCTTAGTTCTCGGAGGGAGTGATGACTTGAAGGTGCGAGGGTATAGTGACGCCAACTTTCAGACTAACAGGGACAACTACCGTTCACAGTCGGACTGGGTCTTTACCCTGAATGGAGGAGCAGTAACTTGGAAAAGTTCCAAGCAGGAAACCGTAGTTGATTCAACGTGCGAATCAGAGTACATTGCAGTGAGCGAAGTGTCGAAGGAGGCAATATGTTGAAGAACTTCACCGGTGATCTTGGAGTTGTACCTGCCATAAAGGAGCCCATGGAGATTTTCCTTGATAATGAAGGAACGGTTTCCTTGACCAAGGAACCGAGCGATCATGGTAGATCTCGACATATCGACAAAAAATATCACTTTATTAGACATCGTGTAGAAGAAAGACAACTCGTGGTGAAGAGGATATCATCAGAAGATAACCCAGCAGATCCGCTTACGAAGGGACTGAGTAGGGTTAAGCACTTGCAGCATGCTAGGAGTATTGGGCTGAAGGATGATATTAGTATAGATTAGATAGTATTGGAAACGTGTAATAGATAAATGTAATTAACATTTGATGATTAAATAAAAGAGTATTATTTATGAGTAATGTTACTGTCTTATGTTAATTGTTTAACTATTGTTTCACTTTGCATGTTTTGACTTCCAGAATAATTGAGTTTATTAAGAATAATCGAATTATTCAAATTGTCCACAATCGTTCATATGTTGGAAGTAGGTATGAATGAAGATTGTCATGAACTGGTGTGTAGATTGTCTAAATGGTATTAGACATAGTAAAAGGTTGCTGCAACGTTCATGAGTGCTTATGAACTAGTTTTGAGCATTGGAACAAACCCGCGCTTGCTGGAATCACCTTATGGAATGTGATAAAAGGTTTATCTATTACTTTTATCCTAAGAGGTTAAAAGCGATATCTCGGCCGCTCGATGATTCGATTTAACTTATGTGCCGGGCCCGGTCAGAACTGAATTGATGTGTTCGATTAAGTTCTATATCAAATAAATCTGAGATCGAGAAACCAAATGCTAGACTTATTGGTTCCATAGAATTGTCTGCATGATATCTAAACAAAGGACTGTACGATCCCTTATCTAAAGGACAAGATTGATTAGATTAGTGTTTGACAACTTCTTTGAGAGCTACGATTGCTAATCGGATTATACTTGTATATATAGTTACTAGACTTATCCAAGTGGGAGACTGTTGGAATAGTGTCTAAGGCTGCAACTATATTAGGCAAGTATTTGACCCGGTTGTGCATGGTCCTTTTGGGTTGCCTTCACCATAGCAACTTGATAGGATGATTTATTATGTGAGAAGGAATATTATTAATATATTATGAGAATAATGTAAGGAATAATAATATTATTATTTGATTAATATAAGTCATAAATTAATTAGGAATTAATTTGGTGACTTAAAGAGATTAATTGAATAAAGGGGCATAGATTGTCAAGTGTTTGATAGTTGTACTTTGGGCTATAAATCCCTTAAGGATAAGGGGGGGGGGGGGGGGGACGATTTCTAGAGCTTAGGATAGGCTTAGAATTCATCCAAGGCTTATCAATTAGGGTATTGGATTGCTTAGGGCCTAAGTTATCCAATTAGGGTTTAAGGGTGAAACCCTAGGAGCCTTACAAGTAAAAATAGACCCCAAGGGTTAAGGAAATCGACACTCTTGATAGAAAAGAAACCCTGGCCGATTTTCTCTTCCCTCTCCTCTCTCTCTCAAATCATCTTCTTGCTAGTTGGTGTTTGTAAGCCATTAGAGGAGTGACAATTGTGACTCTAAAGCTCCAAGGACAAGAAGATCAAGCAAGTGATTCAAGGTAAACTTCTAATTCTGATTTCTTATTGTTATTATACTCTATTAGCCATTAGAAGTCTTGGATTCAATGCATGTTCAATTAGAGAAACCTAGATCCAAGCATTAGGGTTTGCATGTGCATATAGGAATGTTCATATGGCTAAAACCCATCATGAATGTCGAAAGTATAATCTTCATTTCTTGCTCCTTCAAATGAGAATTCTTCGATGTTCATGGACGAAGCCTTGGCTCAGAAAATCTTCGATACAGTCTGCATGAGTCTCATCTACACCTGGATTTACTTTTCAAGACAAAACAAAACTAAAAGAAAATTTAGCACACAATATTTTTGGGTTTTTCGTACTTTTTGAAAAATAAAACAAAAACAAAAATACTTTTGGATTTTTGATTTTTTTTGAACATGAAATAAAACAGAAATAACACTATTTTTATTTTTCATTTTCTTTTTTTTTAATTTTTTTTTATTTTCTGATTTTTGTTTGATTTTTGAATTTTTTTAATTCTCCCCCTAAATTTGTGCATAGAGGAAAACTATGAACAAATTTAACAAAACAAAAATATTTGGGATCAAAGTTGTTAGACATCCTTAGTCTACTTATCAGTACCCTTATTTTCATGTCTTTGTTTGATCGATCGCAAGTATTGTGGTCCACTTAAGCACGAAACATTTGTGATAGAATTTGGACAATTTACCAATAACATGATGTTTTTAGCCCTTATTCTTAAATAAATTTCCTTGTGGCCATTTAACTGAATACAACCAGGAATATTGTTGTCCACCTAAATTAAGCAGCGATATCTACAGACAATTTGTATGTGTTTATTTTTAATTGTACTAGAACGTGTTTCCCGCTTCCTAATATGCTCCAGCTATCAAGGACTTCCAAAATACTCCTTACACGGGGTGAACAGACAATTATTAAGAGAGAAGATAGATTTAGAATGCATATGTTGTACATCCAGGTCGGATCTCTTTCAAACACGCAAAGGATGAAACATATGACTAACTGAAGTTTCAGAGGGATTGAGAAGAGAATGTTGCATATACTGTGTACCAGGTCGGATTATGAGTCACACAGAGGAGACAGTATATGGCTAACAGGTAGAAAGAATTGCATAGAGAGAAGATGCAGAGAGATAGAATTGCATATGTTACAGTCCAGGTCGGATCTCTTGATCACGCAGAGGATGCAACATATGACTAACAGACAAAAAGCAAGAAAATAACCTTTTACAGACCTAGTTTAACGGAATTCCCCAGTCACCCCATCAAAACCGGAATTAAGGATAGAATCCGCACATCTAGGAAAAGTTAATCCAAAGTTCTAGATACGGGTTCTTTCAGTGTGACCGGTAGATTCTCGTGTATATCTCCCTGCTCAACCTATCTGAGCGTCGTAATGTCAAGCTAAACGGATCTAACTAGGTCAATGTTTGTCAAGTCCTTGAATTCATTAAGTTCAACTTTCCCTAGTCAAGTCCATTTAAAATCTTTCGTGTCTGCCATCACATTGAGCACAAAGCGTAGACGATTCAATTTAGTTACGTTACGTAGATTCAGATTGCCCGTTATCACTTGCTAATATCATTTCCCAACACATTACCTACTAACAAAAAACTATAAGAAAATGAAAAATTGTCTTTGAAAAGAATCAGTTTAAGATAAACTCAGGAGTATAGAGAAGAAAACGCAAACCATCATTCACTGATTGAATTTGCATCCAGAAGGTCTGAGAACAACATGCATAATCTCATAACAGATCCAAAAATTCTTCATGTCAATAAACACTAACCCCATTTGTGATCTCTTCCTTTCCTCCTTTCTTTCCTTTCCCATAAAGGACACACACTCTCGAACAAAGTTCTGAGTGTTGTATAGTTGAGAGATGTCCCTTATCATATTGTAATGCCCATAGATCCGGGCTAGTCAATTTAGAGACGATAAGTGTCAAAAAATGACTTTTTGATGGAATATTATTTTGAAGGATTAATCTTAACTAAGTTATAGTATATGTTACAAGGATTCCGTACATATAAAGAACGTCGAAATCCGAGTTATAACGAAGTAGTTATGACGTGTCGAAGTTTCGCGACAGAACCGGCACGACACAACGCGACGTAAATAGTCAATTTACGATAGAGCAATATTTGGCCTTAGAGATCTAAACGAAAGTCGTAGAATACGTTCAACCATGAGCGTGCATAAAAAGAACGTCCAAATCAGACTTCGTATGAGGAAGTTATGATTTTTCTAAGTTTCGACTTAGCAGTACGCAGTCCGAATACTCGAGTTGAGACCGATCGGTTTTTAGCCGAAACAATCTAAACGAGAATCGAAGATCTCGTTGATAGTAGTGAAACGATAAAAAGATAGGCGAAAACGGACGTCGGATGAAGAAGTTATAAATTTATAACGAAGTTTTCCTGTCCCGCCCTACTAAAAATAATATATAAGTAATATATTTATAATATATTAAAAATAAATTCAAAATTAGCCAACGGAGTCCAAAAGATAGTTGTAGATCAGAATCTCACCTACGCGTCGATATAAAGAACGTCGAAAACGGAGTTCGTATGCGTAAGTTATGAATTTCTGAAGTTCAGGGCGTGAAACCCCAAAACTGTCAGATACCACGACATGGCAAGTCTGACACCTCCTGGAGTCCCCCAGACGCAACTTGCGATGACGCATGCAGTGACGATCAAGCCCACGACGTGGAAATAGTGACCACGACGTGGAAAATGAGAAAATTTCCCTATAAATAGAAATCAAGGGCCAACCGAATTTGGTTGCTCATTCTCTCATCTCTCACATGTATTGCATCGATTTACGTGCAAAGAAATACCCCCGAGACCCAAAGAAAGTCCCGAATCCCGAAGATCCCAAGAAGAGAAGAGTTTCCAAGCCGAAGCTCTGTCCGCGAGAAGCCCGGTGTGTGAAGTGATCCCGGTTTCACCGAAGAATACTACTTTTACAAGCCGTAGTGATGTCCGATCATCTTTTGATCAAGTGAGTGTATAGTCACTTTCATCTTACACATAGAGATGAAGTATTTTATAAAATACGTGCTATGTGTATATATATTGTTTTTCATATGTGTGAGTGTATAGTCCCTTTCATAAACACGAGTATAATACAAGTATTGTTTGAATGTATTAAGTATATGTTTGGGTGAGCGTATAGTTACTTTCTTCTAACACATAAATATAAAGTATTAGCTATGAAATACGTGCTATGTGTTATATATTATTTGTCTATTTTAGATGGGCTTGGAATTGATGTTTTTATACGGGTGTTAAATGATTGAAATTGTGCTTGTATTTATATCTACAAAAATGTTGGGTAGAACATGGGTAGATGGAATAGTTGGTGACTATGCGACTTAGTGCCTATCGAGTAAACCTTGGTGACGATGTGACTTCGTGCCTATTAAGTAAACCCTGGTGACTATGAGACTTAGTGCCTATCGAGTAAACCTTGGTGACGATGTGACTTCATGCCTATTGAGTAAACCCTGGCGACTATGCGACTTAGTGCCTATCGAGTAAACCTTGGTGACGATGTGACTTCGTGCCTATTAAGTAAACCCTGGTGACTATGAGACTTAGTGCCTATCGAGTAAACCTTGGTGACGATGTGACTTCGTGCCTATTGAGTAAACCCTGGCGACTATGCGACTTAGTGCCTATCGAGTAAACCTTGGAGACGATGTGACTTCGTGCCTATTGTATAAACCTTGGTGACTATGGAGTTAGCGCCCGTTGAGTAAACCTTGGTGACTATGGAGTTAGCGCCTGATAGCTATGGAATTATTATTTGAGAGATAAATCGTTGGTAACTATGGACTTAGTACCTAATAGATAAACTTTGCCAGCAATGGACTTCGTGCCATTTCCTTAGGTCAATCCTTAGGAATGATTGAATGAGGGATACTTGATTCTTAGGGTAAAACTTTAAGAGTAAAGAAGATAATGGGGAAGGGTAGTTGGGTTAATTGTTTGATAATTGAATATAATAATTATATTATTGTGGGTTGAAAACCCTATATGCTCACTAGGCTCCCAAGCCTGACCCACTCAGTTTTCTTTGCAATAAGGTAATGTCACAAGAGTATAAGTTGGTGGACTTGACGAGAGATTTTGGATTATAGATCAGTAGTTATAAATAACTGTTGTAAGGTCTATTTTATACCGTTTATGCTTTTGGTCTGTATCGGAACGTGACATCTCGAGATTTTGTTATTTAATAAAAATACATTTATTTAAGAAATGCTTCGATAAATTTATTTTATCATATTTTATTTTGGGAACAAATTCCGCAACTCTTTTAATCAAAGGATTACTCTGATTTTATAAAACAAAGCATAAACAAATCGGTCTTTTCTGGCCGCGAAATTGGGGATGTCACAGTTGGTATAATAGCATTAGTTTAAGCGAACTAGGAATTTTTGGGATTTCTAGACTTAAACTTAGGATGCTAAGCGATTATTGTGAGTTGTGTGTATCTTTTATATTTTAGATAGTACACCTAAATTGACACAAGTGCTAGTTTATTTTGGAATGATGCCTAAAATGCTTTTATGTGGTAAATGTTATATGTTTGCCATATATGCTATTATTTGTTTGGATCTATATTTTGTTGCCAACCGGATCTGGAAACCTTATGTGTTTAGGATTCTAAGCGTACGACTATGATATTAGAACTAGCATGTAAACGTTTCGGAGTGATCAGAAGATTTATACGTTTATCGTAAATAAAGCTTTCTTATCTTAAATTCTCTCCCGATACACCAAATGTCTGCTTGGGTGTACAAAATGTTATGGTGAAGACTCGTAGAGAATTGAGTAAATGGAGGAAATGAAAGGCTGATGATAGTGAATGACACCTATCGGAAGATATTGTAAGAGTGGTATCTTGCCTTTAGAGTATGCCTGATAAAATAACGGAATGTTTAGAGGAGTACGATACGTCTGAAGTACACCTTCGATTGGCAGGATGATGGAATAATTGATGTAATTCTTGAAGTTGTCCCATCGTCTGGAATTTCCATCACCAACCGAGTTGAAGTAGAATTGATGAGTGAAGATACGCATGGAAGAAGTCCTAGTAGAGTCTAGGAGAATTTTTGTGATTAATTGGACACATTCGTATTTGTTAAATTGTTTGGTGATTTTAGGACTTGGGGACTGTGAGACAATACTTGGGACGAGTATGAGTAGGTGTGAATAGTAGTAGAGATCTATACTACTGGAAGCACATGACTCACGCTTGGATCAGGGAAAGTCACAAGGTTACCAAGAATCTAGTGATTGATTCCGTTTTTATTCAAATATGTTGTTACCATTTTTCAGTAATGACTAATGAGGTAATTGATATTCTGACCCTAGTGGTAATATCAAATTGAGTCCGACGACGATGAGTTTGTTACATGGTTCAGAGGACCAAGTTCGATGTAACATCTGACTTAAGTCAGAAGATTGAAATCAATGCGATCGATGGAATCACGCTTGTTGTGAAGGAAGCTTGTAGCTAGAAATGCTACATGCAAAAATTTGATTATATCACATTAGAATATGAAGGAAGGTATATTCCATTATGGAATTTGACTCTAAGAGACTTGATTCTAGGCGTTGCATCATACGATGAGAGGTCATTAGAACATCACCCATCGATCTGTTACAATAGATAAAGGAAAGTTCTTATCCTAAGAAGAAGTAGGAGTCCTCAATAAGGATTTATTTTGTAACTTGAAGGTTATGATTGAAAGTCCAACATAGTACGAAGAACAGGTGCAAGATTTAGCATCACGGTTATTACTTAGGATGGAAAGATAACGTATGGAATCATTATACAAGCCCTATTTCCGTTGATGATTCCGGGACGTAATCATCCTAAGGGGGAGATAATTGTAACTCCCGTAGATCCGGGCTAGTCAATTTAGAGACGATAAGTGTCAAAAATGACTTTTTGATGGAAGATTATTTTGAAGGATTAATCTTAACTAAGTTATAGTATATCTTACAAGGATTCCGTACTTATAAAGAACGCCGAAATTCGAGTTATAACGAAGTAGTTATGACCTGTCGAAATTTCGCGACAGAACCGACACGACACAGCGCGACGTAAATAGTGAATTTATGATAGAGCAATATTTGGCCTTAGAGATCTAAACGAAAGTCATAGAATACATTAAACCGTGAGTGTGCATAAAAAGAACGTCAAAATCTGACTTTGTATAAGGAAGTTATGATTTTTCTAAGTTTCGACTTAGCAGTACGCAGTCCGAATACTCGATTTGAGACCGAGCGGTTTTTAGCCGAAACAATCTAAACGAGAATCGAAGATCTCGTTGATAGTAGTGAAACGATAAAAAGATAGGCGAAAACGGACGTCGGATGAAGAAGTTATGAATTTATAACGGGGTTTCCTGTCCCGGACTACTAAAAATAATATATAAGTAACATATTTATAATATATTAAAAATAAATTCAAAATTAGCCAACGGAGTCCAAACGATAGTTGTAGATCAGAATCTCACCTACGCGTCGATATAAAGAACGTCGAAAACGGAGTTCGTATGCGTAAGTTATGAATTTCTAAAGTTTGGGTCGTGAAACCCCAAAATTGTCTGATACCACGACGTGGCAAGTAGTGCCACGACGTGGCAAGTCTTCTAACACCTCCTAGAGTCCCCCAGACGCAACTTGCGATGACGCATGCAGTGACGATCAAGCCCACGACGTGGAAAATGAGAAATTTGCCCTATAAATGGAAATCAAGGGCCAGCCGAGTTTGGTTGGTCATTCTCTCATCTCTCACCTGTATTGCATCGATTTACGTGCAAAGAAATACCCCTGAGACCCAAAGCAAGTCCCGAAGCCCGAAGATCCCAAGAAGAGAAGAGTTTCCAAGCCGAAGCTCTGTCCGCGAGAAGCCCGGTGTGTGAAGTGATCCCGGTTTCACCGAAGAATACTACTTTTACAAGCCGTAGTGATGTCCGATCATCTTTTGATCAAGTGAGTGTATAGTCACTTTCATCTTACACATAGAGATGAAGTATTTTATAAAATACGTGCTATGTGTATATATTTTGTTTTTTATATGTGTGAGTGTATAGTCCCTTTCATAAACACGAGTATAATACAAGTATTGTTTGAATGTATTAAGTATATGTTTGGGTGAGTGTATAGTTACTTTCTTCTAACACATAAATATAAAGTATTAGCTATGAAATACGTGCTATGTGTTATATATTATTTGTCTATTTTAGATGAGCTTGGAATTGATGTTTTTATACGGGTGTTAAATGATTTAAATTGTGCTTGTATTTATATCTAGAAAAATGTTGGGTAGAACATGGGTAGATGGAATAGTTGGCGACTATGCGACTTAGTGCCTATCGAGTAAACCTTGGTGACGATGTGACTTCGTGCCTATTAAGTAAACCCTCGTGACTATGTGACTTAGTGCCTATCGAGTAAACCATGGTGACGATGTAACTTCGTGCCTATTAAGTAAACCCTGGCGACTATGTGACTTAGTTCCTATCGAGTAAACCTTGGTGACGATGTGACTTTGTGCCTATTAAGTAAACCCTGGCGACTATGTGACTTAGTGCCTATCGAGTAAACCTTGGTGACGATGTGACTTCGTGCCTGTTAAGTAAACCCTGGTGACTATGCGACTTAGTGCCTATCGAGTAAACCTTGGTGACGATGTGACTTCGTGCCTATTGAGTAAACCCTAGCGACTATGCGACTTAGTGCCTATCGAGTAAACCTTGGTGACGATGTGACTTCGTGCCTATTGAGTAAACCCTAGCGACTATGCGACTTAGTGCCTATCGAGTAAACCTTGGAGACGATGTGACTTCGTGCCTATTGTATAAACCTTGGTGACTATGGAATTAGTGCCCATTGAGTAAACCTTGGTGACTATGGAGTTAGCGCCTAATATCTATGGAATTATTACTTGAGAGATAAATCGTTGGTAACTATGGACTTAGTACCTGATAGATAAACTTTGCTAGCAATGGACTTCGTGCCAGTTCCTTAGGTCAATCCTTAGGAATGATTGAATGAGGGATACTTGATTCTTAGGGTAAAACTTTAAGAGTAAAGAAGATAATGGGGAAGGGTAGTTGGGTTAATTGTTTGATAATTGAATATAATAATTATATTATTGTGGGTTGAAAACCCTATATGCTCACCAGGCTCCCAAGCCTGACCCACTCAGTTTTCTTTGCATTACAGGTAATGGCACAAGAGTATAAGTTGGTGGACTTGACGAGAGATTTTGGATTATAGATCAGTAGTTATAAATAACTGTTGTAAGGTCTATTTTATACTGTTTATGCTTTTGGTCTGTATCGAAACATGACATCCCGAGATTTTGTTATTTACTGAAAATACATTTCTTTAAGAAATGCTTCGATAAATTTATTTTATCATATTTTATTTTGGGAACAAATTCCGCAACTCTTTTAATCAAAGGATTACTCTGATTTTATAAAACAAAGCATAAACAAATCGGTCATTTCTGGCCGCGAAATTGGGGATGTCACACATATGCCAGGAGCAGGCACTACCAAGAAACCGAAGTCTGATGATATGCCTCCATAGCTACTTCGGCACAGAGCGGGATCAGTTGGTCTTTGGAACCTAGTCCATTTTGAAACCGGGTCGACCTTTGTTATCAACACACGATACTTTCTCGCATGACATGTCCTGTTTATCACAAACAGAAGATGTAGAAATATTAGAATCGTTAGGTGATTTGGGAGACTGAACCTTTGGTACCCATTTATAATTGGGTTTGACCCATTTCTTTTTCAATCCGATGGGTGGCTCAGTACTTGCTTTTGATCTTGATGTCAGTCGTTGAGATGACTTTTACCTAACCGGTCGTTGTTTCACTGGTGCATCTCTAGGATCAGGCTTCTTGGCCGACATTTCCTTCTTGCCCTTGAGGGGTTTCCTTTGAAGTATCTCCCTCTTGGAGTGTTCTGCCACCCTTGTGCATAGTAGGGAACGTATGCGTGATTAGGACAATTTTTGGCAATGTTTCCAAGTGTTCCACAGTGAAAACAAGTCTTTTTCTTCACTGTAAAGTTGTTTCTTCCTGCCCCTGGTGGCGTATCCATGCCTTGTCTCTTGCTTTTCCCACACACACACTTGCAACAAGCATTCTGTTGCGCTGGAATTGGTGGCCTGTATTTCTCAACCGTAGGTTTGTTAGGAGTAACAGAATTCAAAGCAACAGATTCTGAGTTCAAGGAGTCATTGGTTTGTTCAGTAGTGTTCTCCTTGTTCTTATCTTCTACTACTTTACCTACACATAAAGTAGAAAAATTAGTATTTTCAACATTAATAAATCCTCCTGAAACAAAACCAGATGGCTTGCCATAAACCATGAATGGTTCGTTGCCAATCTCCTCTTTAGACAAAGGTTGATAATGATATGTATGATTAAAAGGAGGAGGTACATTATCGTATCCTAAACCCTTTGACTGATTATGTTTAAATTGCATGCAATGGTCTATCATGTTGGCAACTACTTCACTTGATACATCAAACTTTTTAAAATCAAAATTTGCAGTTTCAAATTGCCCTTTTAATGTATCAAGCTCAATAATTAACTCAACATTCCTTCTCTTGATATGATCATAATGTTCACATTTTTCACTGTAGTCTTGCTGAATTCTCTTAAAGTCCTTTATTTTTGTTTCTAATTCAACCTTCATGGGTTTCTGTCCTTTCCTGAGTTGATATCCTTCATATCTCAGGTCCTCAACTTCTCTTTTTAATAAATCAATTTGTTCCTGAAGAAATTTAATCGTATCTTCACTAGATAGTGTACATGAAACTTCACATGATTGAGAACATGAAACTTCATTGACTGGAAGGTTTACGGAACTCATTGTTTTTCCACACTACAAAGTGTCAAGGTCTTCAATAACAGCAGCAAGACTAAGTCGATTGAGATCTTTTGTCTTCTTGATGACAATTACGTTCATATCCCACGACTATGGAAGTGCATTCAGCAGCTGTTTATTTATCTCAGATTTAGACAAGAAGATCCCAGCTATATTCATCTCAGTAGTGAGCGTGGTAAATCGTTGCAACTTAGCTTCCAGGGTTTCTCCGGGAATGTAGTTGAACATGTTGAAAATTTGTTTTAACATATCTTGACGATTGTCTTTCATGTCTTCAATTCCCTTGTTGGCCTCAAAAGCCATTAAAAGCACAACTCGAAGCTAAAATAAAATTTAAACGTCAAGATAAAATTTAAAAATGCCCTTTGACTATAAACCTCAAAAGTCAACTTTAAAAGTCAACTTTAAAAGTCAAATTTAAAAAGTCAAACTTGAAAAATCAAAATTAAAAGTCAAACCGAAAAGCTAAATTTGAAAATTTAAAAATTAAATTAAAAAGTCAAAGTTTAAAGTCAAAGGTCAAACTTGAAAGTCAAAGTCGATTTTTGAAGACAAAAGTTAAAAATTAAAAACTATACGAAAAAGTCAAAGATTAAAGTCAAAGGTCAAACTTTAAAGTCAAAGTTAAAATTTTTAAAAAAATCAAAATTAAAGGTCAAAAATTAAAAACCCTTTATTTATTTATTTATTTATTTATTTATTTTTAATTATTATTATTATTATTATTATTATTATTATATTTTGGATGAAAAAGGAAAATAAAAATAAAAGAAATTTAATTTTTGGGCTAAAAATGACAATTTTGCGAAACTAGGAACCGAGAAGGAGTGTTTTTCAATAAAGAATGCGAAGGAAACGAACAAAGGTGGTCCTAGAGGAGTTGGTTAAGGCGCTGGTCGATGAATCAGAGGTCCCGAGTTCCATCCTCGGCAGCCCCCAAACTCGTTTCCTATTTTTTATAGGTGAAGCGAAGATACTGCTGCGAAGCGAGGACGAGGCGCGATGCGATGCGAGGTGCGAGGATGCTACTGACCGTAAACGAGACCGAACATGTGCGAGCCGTAATCTCGGACCGCAAACTCCGGACCGTGAACCTCTGGCCGTGAACTCCTCGGAAACCCTGGCTGCTGGCCGCCACCCCCTCGCAGGTTACGACCAAAAACAGTGATTTTAGCCCTTTTTTGCTTCAAAACTCGATCAAAAACCCGTTTTTATGAAAAACGCGAAGAACAAACTCCCCTTATTTTTCAGAGATCTATCCAAAAATGCAAAAAATATTTCGAAAATAAGATCAAATAAGCTCCAGATCTGAAAAAATTGACTGATACAATCCAAGCTCTGATGCCAATTGTAAGTCTCTAAAATGTCTGTGTATCAATCAGATCCGTTTGATGGTGCGGAATCCCAATCAAACGGATGATGTCAGATCAAATAGAAGAGAAGGAGAAGAATAATAATATGAATCTTGTTTGAATTGATTAGAATGAAGTTCCCTTACAAGATCCACACATAACACACATTTGTTCTTCTCTCTATTGTTCATCAATCCACTCCTCAACCCTAACACCTATATATATACCAGGGAATATGGGCTTGGAGAACATGGGCCATAAATGAGTTTACGGCTGTAAACACCAAGTTGTTTACGGTCCAAGACACAAAAAATACATTTTCCTAGAAAAGTAAAGTATAAACCATATTTTTGACCCACCATTGACTATGAAACAAATATCACCCGTAGAATCATCCTCCAGGTACGGATCAAATGAACCCCACGAGGAACCTGAAATACAGTTGAAGACCTCGGATCTTCCCATAATAACCTGTTACAAAGCATAGGCAACTGCCGGTTTACGATCCAAACATACACCCATGCATGCAACCCACACGAAAATCTGACACCTGGCCTTCCCATCCCCCAAGGATACGACCCTTGCTCACATTGCTAAGATACTCATGCCACATCAAACCACTTGCGCACACTAACGCAAACATGCTATTTCCAACCACCACGACTAACAGACCTCAAGCTGAGAATCCCATCTAACTCGGGAGGTCAAAATCCTACCCACTCCCTCTAACTCGGAAAGCTGAAGGCAAAATCTGTGCCACAGATAACTACAACCCAAACCGACAATCCGCTACTTAAATCCTAGATGCAATTCCAAACTAATCATGACAACCACTTCCTACCCATGTCTCGAGGCTCGAGGCATGACCCCTAACAAAACCATTGAGACTTCCAATCAACATCCTCACCCGGGTCTGAACCATTCAACCCACATCAATATCGCCACAGAGGCCTGAACAAACACAAAACCCATCCTCGCCTGAGCAGCCCAAGCAAAAAAACCAATAGATACAGAACCACTGCCTCGAACCATGGTATCCAACCATGATATCTGATGTGTTTGAGCCATAAGAACATTCCTATATGCACATACAAACCCTAATTCTTGGATCTAGGTTTCTCTAATTGAACATGCAATGTATCCAAGAATTTGATTGATAGATCTAATGAAAACATTCATATCATAACACATGAAATCAGATTTGAAAGATTACCTTGAATTGCTTGCTTGAATCTTCTTGTCCTTGGAGCTTAGAGTCACAAACGTCACTCCTCTAATGGCTTACAAACACCAACTTAGCAAGAGGATGATTAGAGAGAGAGGAGGGTGAGAAAAGTCGGCCAGGGTTTCTCCAATACCAAGGGGTGCCGATTTTGTTAGCCCTAAGGGTCTATTTATACTAGTGAGCCTCCTAGGGTTTCACCCTTAAACCCTAATTGGATAACTTAGGCCCTAAGCAATCCAATCTCCTTATTGATAAGCCTTGGACGATTTCTAGGTCCTTCCAAACCCTAAAACCGTCCACCCCTTATCCATTAAGGATCACTGCTCAAAACACAACTATCATACAATTGACAGTTTATGCCCCTTTATTCAATTAATCTCTTTAAGTCACCAAATTAATTCCTAATTAATTTATGACTTATATTAATCAAATAACAATATTATTATTCCTTATATTATTCTCATAATATATTAATAATATTTCTTCTCTCATTATAAATCATCCTGTCAAGTTGCTATGGTGAAGGCAACCCAAAAGGACCATGCACAACCGGGTCAAATACTTGCCAAATATAGTTGCAGCCTTAGACAGTATTCCAACAGTCTCCCACTTGGATAAGTCTAGTAACTATATATACAAGCATAATCCGATTAGCAATCGTAGCTCTCAAAGCCGCTGTCAAACTCTGATCTTATTAGTCCTGTCCTTTAGATAAGGGATCGTACAGTCCTCTGTTTAGATATCATGCGAACAATTCTATGGAACCAATTGTCCAGCAGTTGGTTTCTCGATCTCAGATTTATTTGACATAGAACTTAATCGAACACATCAACTTAGTTCTGACCGGGCCCGACACATAAGTCAAATCAAATCATCGAGCGGCCGAGATATCGCTTTGACCTTCTTAGGATAAAAGTAACAGATAAACTTCGACTTATATGCATTTACTTATTCATTAACCAATTATACACAACAATGCGTTTTATAACATCAATTTACTGATGCGGTTTCGCATTATCAATGTACAACCAATCAACAAATAACAAACCATATATCTAGGTTTTAAGACCATATGATATTATCGTCTTGCGATCAACCTTTTCGTCACATTCCATATGGTGATTCCAGCAAGCGCGGGTTTGTTCCAATGCTCAAAACTAGTTCATAAGCACTCATGAACGTTGTAGCAAACTTTTGCTATGTCTAATACCATTTAGACAATCTACACACCAATTCATGACAATCTTCATTCATACCTACTTCCAACATATGAACGATTGTGGATTGTTTGAATAATTCGATTATTCTAAATAAACTCAATTATTCTGGAAGTCAAAACATGCGAAGTGAAACAATAGTTAAACAATTAACATAAGACAGTAGCTTTACTTATAAATAATACTCCTTTATTTAATCATCAAATGTCAATTACATTTATCTATTACAAGTTTCTTAAATTATCTAATCTAATCTAATATCATCTCTCAGTCCAATACTCTTAGCATGCTGCAAATGTTAACCCTACTCAGTCCCTTCGTAAGCGGATCAGCTAGGTTATCTTCTGATGATATCCTCCTAACCGCGAGGTGTCCTTCTTCTACTCGATGTCTAATAAAATGATATTTTCTGTCAATATGACGAGATCTACCATGACCCCTTGGTTCCTTGGTCAAGGCAACCGCTCCTTCATTATCACAGAAAATTTCCATAGGCTCCTTTATGGCAGGCACAACTCCAAGATCACCAATGAAATTCTTCAACCATATTGCCTCCTTCGACGCTTCGCTTGTTGCAATGTACTCTGATTCACATGTTGAATCAACTATGGTTTCCTGCTTGGAACTCTTCCAAGTTACTGCTCCTCCATTAAGGGTAAAGACCCAGCCCGACTGCGAACGGTAGTTGTCCCTGTCGGTCTGAAAGCTGGCATCACTATACCCTCGCACCTTCAAGTCATCACTTCCCCCGAGGACTAAAAATATTTCCTTGGTCCTCCGAAGGTACTTAAGGATATTCTTGACCGCAATCTAATGGGATCTGCCAGGTTTCCCTTGATATATACTAACCATGCTCAAAGCAAAGGCTACATCAGGGCGAGTACAAGTCATAGCATACATGATTGAGCCAACTGCGGAAGCGTATGGTACTCGGCTCATTTCTGCTATTTCAGCTTCGATGCTCGGACTTTGAGTCTTACTCAACTTGGCATTACTTTGTATCGGTAGTTCTCCCTTCTTTGAGTTTTCCATACTAAAACGTTTTAGTACCTTATCCACGTAAGTATTCTGACTAAGTCCTATTAGTCTCTTACTTCGTTCTCTCACTATCCTTATTCCCAAAATATAGGAAGCCTCTCCGAGGTCCTTCATAGCGAAGCACTTCCCGAGCCAGGACTTAACCTCCTGCAGTGTCGGGACGTCGTTTCCTATGAGTAGTATGTCATCGACATACAGAACGAGGAAGCTGACTATACTCCCACTGGCTTTGACATATACACATGATTCATCTTCGCTTCGTACAAATCCAAACTCTTTGACTTTCTCATCAAAGCAAAGATTCCATCTGCGAGACGCTTGCTTAAGTCCATAAATGGACTTCTCAAACTTATACACTCTATTTGGATGCTTCGGATCAACAAAACCCTCTGGATGAGCCATGTAAACATCCTCAGCCAACTTCCCATTAAGGAAAGCAGTCTTGACATCCATTTTCCAAATCACATAATCATGAAATGCGGCAATAGTTAGCATCACTCTGATAGACTTTATCTTCACAACTGGTGAGAAGGTCTCATCATAGTCAACTCTAGGAGTTTGAGTAAAGCCCTTCGCAACCAATCGCGCCTTATATGTGTGTACATTTCCATCCATGTCGGTCTTCTTCTTGAAGATCCATTTGCACCCAACGGTCTTACGTCCGGGCACATTATCAACCAAATTCCAAACTTGGCTGTCATACATGGATTGGATCTCGCTGTCCATTGCCTCCTTCCATTTTGCAGACTCCGGGCCTGCCATGGCTTCCTTACAGCTATTAGGTTCATCTAGATTTATTAGTGTATCATCACTAATATACGTGTCCCCTTTGGTTGTAATATGAAAGCCATAAAACTGGGGTTGAACTCTAACTCTTTCAGAACGTCTAAGAGGTAAGGACTCGTCAATTGGTTCAACATGAGTTTCTTCCTCGGGTTGAACGCCAGCGGTAGAGGTTCCTTCATCAATCGATTCTTGAATCTCTTCAAGCTCGATTTGCCTCCCACTGTCTCCTTGGCTTATGAGTTCTTGCTCTCGAAAAACCCCTCTCCTCGCAACGAAGACAACATTTTCATTCGGTCTATAGAAGAGATATCCAAAGGATTTCTGCGGGTAGCCGATGAAAATACATCGCTCACTACGAGGTTCGAGCTTGTCGTGAGTATCTCGTCTTACGAAAGCCACACAACCCCAAACCTTGATATGTGCTAACGAGGGAGCTTTCCCTGTCCACATTTCATGAGGTGTTTTAGCAACCTTCTTAGTAGGGACTCGGTTAAGGATATGGTCGGCAGTCTCTAAGGCATACCCCCATAATGAGATAGGTAGTGAAGCACGACTCATCATAGAACGAACCATGTCTAACAAGGTTCGATTACGCCTTTCTGCCACACCATTCAACTGCGGTGTCCTAGGTGGCATCAATTGCGAAACTATTCCACATTCTTTGAGATAGTCATGGAATTCAAGACTTAGGTACTCTCCTCCTCGACCGGATCGAAGCATCTTGATTTTCCTGCCCAATTGATTCTCCATTTCATTTTTGAATTCTTTGAACTTTTCAAACGTTTCTGACTTTTGCTTGATTAAGTGAATATACCCATATCTACTAAAGTCATCGGTAAAAGTCACATAGAAGCGGTTCCCATCCTTTGTGGTTGATCTAAAGGGTCCACATACATCGATATGTATGAGGTCCAATAAACCCTCACCCCTTTCACATGTGCTAGTGAAGGGTGACTTGGTCATCTTTCCAAGTAAACAAGATTCGCATGTGTCAACTTCCTAAGGTCGAATGACTCCAACACTGCATCCTTTTGGAGTTGGGCTATGTGCTTCTTGTTGACATGTCCAAGACGACAATGCCATAAGGATGCTCTATCCATACTATTGGAAGAATCCATGCATAAAATATCATTTCCTAGGTTATCTACAATCATAACAGTTTCATAAATTCCATTACATGGAATTGCTTCAAAATATAAGACACCATTTAGATAAGCATAAATTGAACCATTCTCATTATTAAAAGAAAATCTAAATCCTTGTCTAAACAAACCATGAAACGAAATGATGTTTCTTTCCATTTTTGGCGAGCAGCAAAAATTATTCAAATCTAAACATAATCCATTACTAAGCACTAGAGAATACACTCCAATCTTGGTCACAGGCGACGATCTTTTGTTCCCCATGATTAGATTTATTCTTCCACAGTCCACATCCCTATTTCTTCTTAGTCCCTGTAATTCAGAACAAATGTGGTAACCACACCCGGTATCGAGGACCCAAGAAATAGCATGAGATGAATCATTACATTTAATTGTGTAAATACCTGCGAAAGACGGCTTGATCTTTCCTTCCCTGATGGCTTGCAGGTATTCTGGGCAGCTTCTCTTCCAATGCCCTGTTTTGTGGCAATGGTGGCACTCTGCCTCCTTTGGGTTAGGGTTGGGCTTAGCAGGATCAACTTTGGTCCCACTAGAAGAGGAACCATCTCGGGACTTTCCCTTGCGGTGACTCTTAGATGGAGCCTTCCTCTTCTTACCCCTTCCTTGCCCAAATGCCAAAACAGGAGCAACGGGTGGATTTGGGAGTTAGTGCAACAGACTTGTCCTTGAAGTTGCTCTCAGCAACCCTTAGGAGACCTTGGAGCTTACTTAGGGTGACCTCTTCCTTGTTCATGTGGTAGGTCATCCTAAATTGATTGTAACACGGAGGAGAGGAATGAAGCACCATGTCGATAGCTAAGTCTTCCCCAAAGTCGACATTCAACTTGCGAAGACGATCGACATACCTTTGCATCTTTTGCAAGTGTACGGTTAGAGATTCTCCATGTCCCATTTTAGCGGAGATCATGTTAGTGAAGATCTCGTAACGTTCCTGCCTCGCGTTTTGATGGTATCTCTCCAATAAGTCTTGATGCATTTCGTACGGATACATGTCCTCATAGGACTTTAGGAATTCGGCGTTCATTGTGGCTATCATGATGCAATGAACCTTTGTCGCATCACGTTCATGAGTCTCAAAAGCAGTCATTTCAGCCGGAGTAGCAATTTCTGGATTGATCTTCTCGAGCTTCTCGTCAAGGATATACTCCTTGTTCTCGTAGCGAGCAATCGTGCGAATGTATCTTATCCATTCGCTAAAGTTCGTTCCATTGACGGTCACCTTTTGGCAAAGGCTCATCAATGTGAACGAACTAGCAGCAGCGTTGTTCGCGTTCGACATCTACAAATAGAAAGGACAAAGATTGATTAGAATTTAAAATCCCTAATTATCACCCAATATGAAAAATTAGGGCTAGGATCCAACAACATTATTTACATATTAGAAAAGGGATGCCGTAATCCAACATGCAAACAATTTGAAGGTAAGTGAATGACGATTCACTAATTCTCCACCATGAAAACATAACCTTAAGTTCTAAATGTATTGAGAATTCCTAGTTTTCGATGAGATTCATTGAACTTTTCAATGGCATGTTTAAATCTCGATATGCCCCTCTCGTTTGTGACTGGGATGCCGAGGATCACAAAGTGGGTGTGAATAACAATGCAAATCTACACGGTGCCTTCATTGTAACAATCACCTATTCGATGTGCCTGTAAACCACACACGCTCCCCCGAACTATGATAAACAATGAATCACCCTTTGCCACCTATGCTTAGAACCAATTAGTGTGCCGGTAAACCACACACGCTCCACTAACTTCTTAGCAGGGGTGCAAAGTGTAATTTCATGGGATTGCATAAATTCACTTTTCCTAAAGTAACTAGGATTGGGAATTTGAAAAACGTGTAGTTACTTTCTATTTCATATTATACTTTTAATGAGGAGATAGAGTTGCCCTATCCTACCCGTTCGGCTAACGGCCCTCCACCGATCAAGCAAGCGGTGGGTGTGAGTGTACACCCATTAAGCGGCATTTTATAGGCCGCAACCTTATACCCACCTTATAGACCGGCTTCGTGAATGATGCCTACTAACGATAAGACTAGCATTTTAATTATACATACATATATATATATATATATATATATATATATATATATATATATATTAATCTTGTAATATTATATTAGTATAGGGTTGAATATTAAACTTGTAAAATTCTAGGGTTTGAAATTTAAATTGTCTAAATTAAACTTTTAATCACAAAACATAAATTTCAAAACTTGAGGACAAGTTTTAAACTTATCAAAACATAAGGGATCAAATAAATAAATAATTTAAATTAACCATTTAATCACATAATTATCCATATTTGATTTATCTAACTGTTTCTTGCAAAACAATTCACCAATTCAATTAAAATAATCAATCAATTATCACATAAGGAAATTATTATTCAATTAATTGGTAAATGTCTTTAATTAGGTCAAGGATACACTCAAATATATGTTAAAATCGGATTTATATTGACCCATTAAGATAAAGGCAAGTTTCCATAAGATAAACAGCAAAAAATCCCGAAACTAGCTCCTTCTGACGCTCGAACTCGCCGAGTACCACAATGTACTCGCCGAGTACACTATGGTACTCGCCGAGTACACTATGTTACTCGCCGAGTTCATCAGGAAGAAGGACAAAAAACGATTTTGCAATCAACAATCAAGCAACCAATGCATCAATTCAATAGAAACCAATCAAGGCTCTGATACCACTAATGGGTTTGAGCCATAAGAACATTCCTATGTGCACATACAAACCCTAATGCTTGGATCTAGGTTTCTCTAATTGAACATGCAATGTATCCAAGACTTTGATTGATAAATCTAATGAAAACATTCATATAATAACACATGAAATCAGATTTGAAAGATTACCTTGAATTGCATGCTTGAATCTTCTTGTCCTTGGAGCTTAGAGTCACAAATGTCACTCCTCTAATGGATTACAAACACCAACCGAAGTCTGATGATATGCCTCCATAGCTGCTCCGGCACAGAGCGGGATCAGTTGGTCTTTGGAACCTAGTCCATTTTGAAACCGGGTCGACCTTTGTTATCAACACATGATACTTTCTCGCATGACATGTCCTGTTTATCACAAACAGAAGATGTAGAAATATTAGAATCGTTAGGTGATTTGGGAGACTGAACCTTTGGTACCCATTTATAGTTGGGTTTGACCCATTTCTTTTTCGATCCGATGGGTGGCTCAGTACTTGCTTTTGATCTTGATGTCAGTCGTTGAGATGACTTTTACCTAACCGGTCGTTGTTTCACTGGTGCATCTCTAGGATCAGGCTTCTTGGCCGACATTTCCTTCTTGCCCTTGAGATTCGGATTCTTGGCCTTCTGTGCGTTCCAGTCACCATGGTCTGAACGTGACCTTGAGGGGTTTCCTTTGAAGTATCTCCCTCTTGGCGTGTTCTGCCACCCTTGTGCATAGTAGGGAACGTATGCGTGATTAGGACAATTTTTGGCAATGTTTCCAGGTGTTCCACAGTGAAAACAAGTCTTTTTCTTCACTGTAAAGTTGTTTCTTCCTACCCTTGGTGGCGTATCCATGCCTTGTCTCTTGCTTTTCCCACACACACACTTGCAACAAGCATTCTAGGAGTATTGGTTTGAAGGATGATATTAGCATAGATTAGATAGTATTATAAACGTGTAATAGATAAATGTAATTAACATTTGATGATTAAATAAAGGAGTTTTATTTATGAGTAATGTTACTATCTTATGTTAATTATTTAACTATTGTTTCACTTTGCATGTTTTGACTTCCAGAATAATTGAGTTTATTAGGAATAATCGAATTATTCAAATTGTCCACAATCGTTCATATGTTGAAAGTAGATATGAATGAAGATTGTAATGAATTGGTGTGTAGATTGTCTAAATGGTGTTAGACATAGCAAAGGGTTGTTGCAACGTTCATGAGTGCTTATGAACTGGTTTTGAGCAATGGAACAAACCCGCGCTTGCTAGAATCACCTTATGGAATATGATATAAAAGGGTGATCGCAAGACGATAATATCATATAGTCTTAAAACCTAGATATATGGTTTGTTATTTGTTAATTGATTGTACATTGATAATGCGAAAACGCCTCAGTAACTCGGTGTTATAAAACGCATTGTTGTGTATGGTTGGTTAATGAATAAGTAAATGCATATAAGTCGAAGTTTATCTGTAACTTTTATCTAAGAAGGTAAAAGCGATATCTCGGCCGCTCGATGATTTGATTTGACTTATGTGCAGGGCCCGGTCAGAACTGAATTGATGTGTTCGATTAAGTTCTATGTCGAATAAATCAGAGATCGAGAAACCTAAATGCTTGACTAACCATTCCATAGGATTGTCAGCATGATATCTAACAGAGGACTGTACGATCCTTTATCTAAAGGACAAAATTGATTAGATCAGAGTTTGACAGCGTCTTTGAGAGCTACGATTGCATACCAAATTGTACTTGTGCATATAGTTACTAGACTTATCCAAGTGGGAGACTGTTGGAATAGTGTCTAAGGCTGCAACTATATTAGGCAAGTATTTGACCCGGTTGTGCATGGTCCTTTTGGGTTGCCTTCACCATAGCAACTTGATAGGATGATTTATTAAGAGAGAGTAAATATTATTAATATATTATGAGAATAATATAAAGAATAATATATTGTTATTTGATTAATATAAGTCATAGAATTAATTGGAATTAATTTGGTGACTTAAAGAGATTAATTAAATAAGAGGGTATAAACTGTCAATTGTTTGATAGTTAAACTTTAGACTATAAATCCATATAGATATGGATTGGGCGGATTCTAGAAGCTAAGGATTGCTTCAAATCGTCCAAGAGTTATCTAAGGAATGGATTTGGATAGCCTTAAGAGAAGATTATCCAATTAGGGTTTAGGTTGTAACCCTTAAGGAGTCTACAAGTATAAATAGACCCTATGGCATAAGGAAATCGGCACCTAACCTAAAGTAGAGAAGCCCTGGCCGATTTCCTCCCCTCTCCTCTCTCCCAAATCATCCTCCTTGCTATTTGGTGTTTGTAAGCCATTAGAGGAGTGACAATTGTGACTCTAGAAGCTCCAAGACAACAAGATCAACAAGGAATTCAAAGGTATGATTCTAGATCTGTTTCAATATTGTTATTACACCTAATTAGTCATTAGAAGTCTTGGATTCAAAGCATGTTTAATTAGAAAGCCTAGATCCGAGCATTAGGGTTTTGCATGCGCACATAGGAAAGTTCTTATGGCTAAAACCCATCATATAGTTGCAGCCTTAGACACTATTCCAACAATATCTACCCTGACCAGACCTTAGAATCTCTGAAATGCTCCTCGATTTGAGTATGAATCCTATCCTTCCAGTAGTACGGGCCAAATACTACCTTCCACACCTATCAATACTCTCCTCAAGAATCATCTCGGGTCCTCTAAGACCTAGTCACAAAATACTCCTTAAACCTACTCAACATCGAAACAACTGCACCAGAATACTCTCTAGGCTATCATAGGATTCACCCACTCACCCTTTGCCATTAGCTGCTGAAAAACTCCTCAAAATATCAATTAGCCATTCCATGAATATAATCACATGCAACAAAGCTCAGATAATCCTTCGAGTAACAGACTCATCCCTATAACAGTTGAACACAAACAAGAGTTGCAAAGTAGGGTCAAATTTGTCACTCTGAGATTATCCAACCTCTTTCACATGTGACTTGACATATTCACCTAATGGCTAACTCACATCACTCATGAGTTCCACAAAGCACAAAGCAGGTAGCATTTGAGTAGAGAAGCCGACTACCACTAAAATGCAATAAAATCAGACACATCCTCATGTGAAATCCTCGATCTCCAACTCCCAGCACCACAGGTACACCCCTTACTCTCTCAAGAGTGGCTAGTCATTCTTCAAGCCGACCTACTATACACTGTACCTACTCATGAAACTTCCACCAACCCTACAACACTCGTGTATGCTAGCCATACATTACATTGGATCCTATAGAAATCTGAATACTCAGTCCTACTCTAAGCCCATAACCAGACAAGGAGCAGGAAATAAAGCCAAACCAAATATTCTCAGACTATAGAATCTTAGTTATGTACAACTATGATGCATACACGAAGCAACTACAGTAATGATGTCAATTCCATATAAAGGACAATCCTAGGCTATTAGGCATCATATAATCAGGCAATTCTATCATGCAATTCCTGAAGATTCTTAGCCTATCACTAGCATGTTGTTCTAACATATCAAAATATAAAATAACGGTATGGTATTTTCGGGTCAACTTACTGGATCCGGTTGATTGTATACATCACATCCTCCTTAAGTATTTTGAAAACTATTTGAAAATCATTTGAAAATCTTTTCCTTAGTTTGAGACTGGATTCACACGAGCGTTCCTCCAATTTACTCAAACCAAGGCTCTGATACCAACTTGCAACATCCCAAAAATTTCATAAAATGTAAACTTTTCAAAATAATACTTTTTCTATATAAGTATTTACAAAAACTGTTGTTCCCAAAAAAATATTTAAAAATCAGAATCTCTTTCAACACAGTTCTCAAAACTTTCACATTATTAGAGTTTTCCCAGATGTCATAAGTCCGGAATGCGAGGATGTGTACGATCATGCATTCACCTTGCCACGATCTACTGAAGTACCTGAAACCATAAACCAAAAATATAAGCACGAAGCTTAGTGAGTTCCCCCAAAGTACCAACACCCAAACATATAACATGTACAAATAACAGCATACTATGGGTCCAATCAACCATCGGGTTGGAATACCCCAGGCCCTCAACCATCGGGTTAGAATGCCAACATACTATGGGTCCAATCAACCATCGGGTTGGAATGCCAACATACTATGGGTCCAGTCAACTATCGGGTTGGAATACCCCAGTCCCTTAACCATCGGATTGGAATGCCACCATACTAAGGGTCCAGTCAACCATCAGGTTGGAATACCCCAGGCCCTTAACCATCGGTTGGAATGCCAACATATTATGGGTACATTCAACCATCGGTTTGGAATACCCCAGGCCCTCAACCATCAGGTTGGAATGCCAACATATTATGGGTCTAGTCAACCATCGGGTTGGAATGCAAAATACTATGGGTCCAGTCAACCATCAGGTTGGAATACCCCAGGACTGTTCCCTTAATACTAAAGCAGTGAATCCTCAACCACCGAACAAACAAGCGCACATATAACAGATACTTATATGACAGTCTAAAGCCAGACAAACAGATCTACATATCACTAAGCATAAAAACATCCTATCTACTTGGATTCCGATCTAACAGATCATAACAGCATAACAACATCCTATCTATCAGGATACCAATCCAAAAGGGTCGACATTGGCGCCTTCAACCCATAAAAATAGTGAGGAAAACTCACCTCGAATGCAAAAGCTCCCCGAAAGAAATCCCTAGTTGTTGCCCTGCCGGATTCCTAAGCTATCAATACCAATCAACTGATGGGTTTTGGCCATATGAACATTCCTATGTGCACATGCAACCCTAATGATTGGATCTAGGTTTCTCTAATTGAACATACATTGAATCCAAGACTTCTAATGGCTAATATACAATAATAACAATATGTAATCACCAATTAAAGAATGTGATAAAACTAGAAGATGCGCTTGAGAATAATATCGGTAGATGCACCAAGTAGTGAATGTCGTGATCTTGGCAGATGCGCCAAATAGAGATTGTCATAACAATAGCAGATGCGCTTATAGGATAATCTTGGCAGATGCGCTTATAGGATAATCTTGGCAGATGCGCTTATAGGATAATGTCGGCAGATGCGCCTAAAAGAGAATGTCATAAACCTGGCAGTCGCACCTCATAGTGTATGACGTAATCCTGGCAGAGGCGCTTAAAGGATGATGTTGGTAGATGCGCCTTATGTAGCAATAGATTTTGTGCTAATTCCTTAGGTCAATCCTTAGGAATGAATGAATGACGGGTAGTTTAATTCTTAGGGTAAAATCCTAAGAAATAAAGAAGATAATGGGGATGGGTAATTGGGTTGATTGTTTGATGTTGAATATAATAATTATATTACTGTGGGTTGAAAACCCTATATGCTCACCAGGCTCCCAAGCCTGACCCACTCAGTTTTCTTTGTATCATAGGTATCGATACGAAGATATATTTCACGGAGAGATTAAAGGAGATGTAAACTCTTTAGTGTAAATAATGTAAGTTCTGTTTATGCTTATGTGTCTGTATCGGAACATGACATCCCGAGATTTTGTTATATAATGAAAATACATTTCTTTAAAAGAAATGCTTTGATAATTTTTATCATATTTTGTTTTGGGAACAAATTCCGCAACTGTTTTCTTTAAAAGATTACTCTGATTTTAAAAACAAAGCATAAACAAATCGTTCTTTTCTGGCCGAGAAATTGGGGATGTCACAGTTGGTATCAGAGCATTAGTTTAAGCGAACTAGAAATTTGTAGGAAATTTCTAGACTTAAACTTAGAATGCTAAGTAATGATTGTGAGGAGTGTGTCTAAAATATGTTAGGTAGTACACCTAAACTGACACAAGCACTAGTTTATTTTAGGAATGATGCCTAAAATGCTTTTATGTGCAAAATGTTTTGTGTGATAGCTATATTGATGCTATTATTTGTTCGGATCTATGGTCTGTTGCCGACCGGATCTGGAAACCTTATGTGTTTAGGATTCTAAGCGTATGACTACGATATTAGAACTAGCATATAAACGTTTCGGAGTGATAAGGACGATTTGAATATCTATCGTGAATGAGGATCTAATTTCACCTTATTCGGTGTGTAGATCAAAAATGGTGAGAACAAGAATTGGAGTTGGAAATGCTGATGAAAACAGGAATCAACCACCTGTGATTGAGCAAATACCTGTCGTAGCAGCAACACCTGAGCCGATAACAATGGCTGGTGTACAATTGATGATTCAAACGATGTTGGATCGTCAAATGGAGGAGACTAGGCGGTTGCTTCAACAGAATCGTGATGAACTGTCAATTCATGTGGAAGAGCCTGAATTAAATGAAGGGCACTCGGAAGGTGGAAACTTCAGTGGGTCTGTTGGTCAAGCCAACCCACCGATAGTTAGGCAACACAACCATGAAGGAAGGAATGATGGAATGGGATGCAAGTACAAGGACTTTCTAACTTGCAAACCATCGACCTTCAATGGAAAGGAGGATCCGATTGGAGTTATGGATTGGATCTCAGAAATGGAGTTAGCCTTCATGACTTGTGGCTGCAGAGGCAAGTTGCAGACTATCTATGCAGTGCGTTAGTTCCGAGGTGGAGTCGTTCGATGGTGGAACACTCTAGGGAAGATCCTAAGCCCTAATGAGCCACTGCAACTGACCTGGGCAGAGTTCTTGGTGCAATTCAAGCGTAAGTTCTGCTCGGCCCAAAACCTGCTAGAGTTGGAGAACAAATTTCTCATATTGAAGAAAGGCAGCATGTCAGTGGATGAATACACTAATGCCTTCACAGACAAGATGGAGTTTGCTTTGCGCATCGTCCCAGACGAACTGACAAGAGTCGACCGATACACAAAGGGACTCCCTTGGGAGTATGCGGTGCCAGTGCGTCAGGCACCTACTTTAGAGGCAACTATTTGGGCTGCCAAGTCTGTTGAGAATATGATCAAGGGGAGGACTGACAGTAAGGTTGAAGTTGGCGAGAAGAGAAAGTTAGAAGGAACTTCAGGTTCTAATGAGAAAAGAAAATTCTCGAAGTCTAGAGGAGGAGGAAGGGATGAGGCAAGGTGGTGCGATAAGTGCAAGAAGAAGCACTCGGGAAAATGTGGCGTGGAGGTGACATGTTTCAAGTGTGGAAAGCATGGGCATTACGCCGATGAATGTATTTTCAACAAAAAGGTGTGTTACGAATGTAACGAAGAGGGGCACTTCAAGCAAGACTGCCCAAGGAAAAATCAAGCAGCAAGGCTAGAGGCGCCGCCAAAGCTAAAGGCAAGAGCATTTCAAGTGATCCTTGATGAAGCAGATGGCAATGCAAGGAATCAGGAATAAGGATCTTATATCTAAAGATCAAGTTATAAAGTAGTGATATGAAAAGTATCATGTATGTAGCCTATTAGAGGCATAGTATAGGGTGAACTTGGACTTTTGTGTAATCGTTTCAAGGAATTAATATAAACCTTAGTTTTGCTAACTGATGTGTTGAATGATTGTCTGATTTTCTTGTATGGTGACTTGGTCGACTGCAGGACAATACTTGGGACGAGTATGAGTAGGTGTGAAAGGTAGTAGATGCATATACTACCGGAAGCACAGGACTCGTACTTGGATCAGGGAAAGTCACAAGGTTACAAAGAAGCTAGTGATTGATTCCATTTTATTTTGGTATGTCATTACCATTGTTTCGGTAATGACTAGTAAGATGGTTCTTGTTCTGACCCTAGTGGTCATATTTAAATTTGAGTTCGACTACGAGGAGTATGTTACGTGGTCTAGAGGACCAAGTTAGATGTAACATCTGAATTAAGTCAGAAGGTTGAAGTTAATGCAATTGATAGTATCGCGCTCGTTGTTAAAAGAAGTTTGTAGGTAGAAATGCTACATGCTGAAATGTGATTATATCACATTAGAATATGAAGGAAGGTATATCCCATTTTGGAATTTAACTCTAAGAGACTTGAGTCTAAGCATTGCATCATTCGATGAGAGGTCAGTAGAGCACGACCCATCGGTTTGTTACAATAGATAAATGAAAGTATTTATCCTGAGAAGAAGAAGGAGTCCATAATGTTGGATTAATGTCTAAGTCCATAACTATATTTGGTATGTACTTGACCCGACCCGGCATGGTCCATTTGGGTTGCACTTCACCGACACAATTTATATGGATAATCTTTTGAGAATAGTATGTTTATGATTAATATTAATATATTATAAGTTCTAATATATTAATATGGAATCATATTATTTAATTAGTATTGATCAAGAATTAATTTATAATTAATTAAGTGATCAAAAGGAACTAATTAAATATGGACTCTTATATATATGGAATGGGCCAAGTTCATTTAGGTTGGGCTAAGCTTTCATGGATAGTCCATGGAGTGTTTAACCCATGGATCCTAGGAAATGAAAGGTCATGGGTATTAGGGTTTAACCCCAATCCTCCATACTATATAAAGATGTCTTAGGTTGGTGAAATTGGCACTAGTGTGGATACACTAAAGAAGGGCTAGCCAATTTCACTAGAGAGAACCAAGTAATCATATTCTCTAAAGTATTCCAAGGTGTCTTGGTGATTTGTGATTCCACTTGAGGCTTCCACACTATTGGGGCTAAGCTCTTAAAGCTTGAAGACATCAAGCTACATCAAGAGGTATGTATTCTATCTTGTTACATTCATAGTTTTTGTATGCGAGATTAGGATAATACCTTGGATGTTCTTATTTGCATGTATAATAGAGAAAACATAGATCTAAGGTATTTAGGGTTGCATGTACACTTAGGAAGTGTTAGAATGCTCAAAACCCAACAGTGGTATCAGAGCCAGGTTGTTTTCTGTTATATTGATGCAAATATTTTATTTTCAAAGTTGAAAAAAAAAGAAAAAAAACATGAAGTTCGTCAAATTTTAAGATAATTACTTGTTCTTGTGAAAAACTAATTATTTGTAAAATTTGAATAATTTGCTTTATGAGTTGAATTAGGTCAAATTTAATAAAAGATAAAATGATATGATTATTTTATTAGTTTTAAAAGTTTGATCTAAAGAGTTTTATTTTTTGAAACCTCCATAAGTTATGGATATGAAAAGGTTTTAAAAAAAATTGATTCAAAGTTTTTATGGAGTTACAAAATTTGGTGTTAATGTTTTAAAGGATTCCATAACTTAAGAATAAGTTATGGATCACCAAACGTTTTTTGTGTTACCTTGTTTTATGAGTGAATTTAGATTAATGAATATATTATGTGATAGTTGGTTTTAATCCAAATTAATCTAAGAATTGATTCTAAAATGTGTTTTTGTAACTTGTCCTCAAGTTATATGAAAAGTCACATTTAAGAATCATAAAACTCATAAAAATTGGCAAAGGTTACAAAAATGAAGAGTCTAGTTCTAATTAAATGGTTTTATGACTCCATAACTTGTCCTCAAGTTATGGAGGACCAAGAGTCTCTTCATTTAATAAAATAAAATAAAATAAAAAAAAGGTGTAACCTTAATTAATTCCATAAGTTATAAAATAAAGAAAAGTTAATTCTTTTATTAGTTTAAAGTCTTCCATAACTTGTCCTCAAGTTATGGAACTTGAAGAGTTTTTGGATTAAAACTACTTTAAACACATAAGTTATGGAATTAATTAGTTTTGAATAGTTTCAAAACTTGCCCTCAAGTTTTGGAATTTGTAAAGTTTTCTCTTATGAATACTTTAATTCCAAGTTAGCCCTTAGAATTTTAAGAGTTAAAATTCAACCCTTATACTTTATAATATTATAAGTTAATAATATATATATGTATAAGAGTAAAGTCAGTCTTACCGCTAGTACGCCTCATTCACGAAGCCGGTCTATAAGGTGGGTATAAGGTTGTTGCCTATAAAATGGCAACTTAATGGGTGTCCACTCTCACCCACCGCTTGCTTGACTGGTGGAGGGTCGTTAGCCGAACGGGTTTGACAGGACTATAATTCTCCCTTCATTAAAAGTATTAATGATAAATAATAAGTAACTAAACTCTTAATAATACCCAATCTTAGTTACTTAGGAAAATGTGAATAACGTGCTAATCCATGAAATTACACTTTGCACTTTGTTTAAGTCGGTTAGTGGAGCGTGTGTGGTTAACCGGCACACTAACTCGTATTTAACAAAGTAGGTAAAGGGTAACTTAATGTTTATCATAGTATCGATGGAGCGTGTGTGGTTAACCGGCACATCGATTGAGGGGTAAACACTTAAGGGTACCAAGTAATTTGCATGGTTACTTCACACCTTGTTTTGTGATCCTCGACATCCCAGTCACAAAACCTGAAGGGCACACTCGAGATTGAAACATGCCTTTGAACAGTTCAATGAATCTCAAAGATCTAGGAGTTTCAAAACCAATTAAAACCTAATAATACATTTTGTTTATCTTGGTGGAAATTGGTGAATCGTCATTCACCTACCTTCAAATATTTTATAGCTTGGATTACGGCATCCCTCTTCTGAGTTATAAAATAGTTTGTTGGGTCCTAGCCTTAATATTTCATATTGGGTGTCATATTAAGGACTTAAAATCAACTATCTTGAATATCTCCCAAAAGTTGTCTGGTTTAGGCACCTATGATCTTCCCAAATCTTTTGAAACAAGGTTTCCTAAATGAAGATGATGTTCTTTGGAAATCATACTTCTTTCTCCTCCTCCAACTAATCTCCCTAACCCACAAGTTCTTGAAAAGTTTAAGGTCACTCAAGCCCTATTGGCAAGGCAAGGTCTAGGTATGAACACATCTTGAGATGTAGTCACATATTGACAAGCCGGGAGAGTTGGGTGTCAAAGTCTTGAGAAAGTTGGTGGTTCAATCACTTTCTAAGTCACATAGTGAGTTCCTTTGGGACACCTATGAAACAGACTATGACAAGACCCTTAATGATCTTATCTATTTGCTAAGATCAACTTCCTAAAACTTGATGGACATTGACAATAGTGACACAGGAAATCCAGGAAAGCATTCTCTTCCTAATGGAAAGGGATTGGCCATAGTCAACTCGGTTGACCAAATGGTAAAGAGAAAAGCTAAGTCTATGATAGTCCCGTGTACCATTATCAAAGGCTCCATATGTTTATATTGCCAAAGGAAGGGGCATTGGTTGCGAAGCTGTCAAATTTACCTAAGGATGTTAAAGTCAATAAGTTTGACTCTACTTTAGGTAAATTCCACTATCTAACTCTGCTAAGGTTCTATTCTGAGATTCCTGATACATGATGTGACTGGGTCACATGGTGATGTTTTAAGAATCAAAGAAAAGTGAAGAAACTTAAAGAAAGAATATGCTGAATCTGATGGCGTAGATGGATTTCTATCGCATAGTTTGAAGATCGGATTCTTGAGCTACTTCTTAGGAGTTATGAGATATTGCTTAGGAGTAGATAACAACAAGTTTTCATATGGATTGTAAGGACAAGTTCTTCCGCAAAGTTTTTAAAATAAAAGGAAAATTTTTGATTTTATTTATTTTAAAATATCCTTACAATGGCATCTGTGGAAATTTTTGTTTCTTATAAGATTCCATTAATAGCAAGAGTGGAAGTATGAAATTGATTCTTTCATTTGTGGTAATGTCTAAATTTACCAAATAAGGAAAGATTCTCATCACCCAAGTTTCATTTGGACCGGAACTTGGAATCATGCAAGTTGTATAGCATGATGAATGAGAACTTTCAAGTATTGGAAAATTAAGACTAATTACTCGATCACATGGATGTGTGAGTCAAGTAATGGACTAAGGGATCGAGTACATAGTCTTGTGCACTGGTCAAGTCCACCAAAAAAGATTGATAAGACTATTCGTCATAGTTTACTAAATCTCAGTAAATATGATTATACTTACAAGCTTAAGTGTAACTCTGAGACATTGGAAAAGGTTCCAATGTATGGCAGAGCGAATATGAAGATTCAAATAAGGCAGAAGGATAAAAGTTTCTCAAATCTGAAAAGATGGGAGAGTACTTTAGTATCAGTTTTGTGATCATCTTAATGATTAAGAAACCATAGCACAATTAGTTCTCTAAGGAAGTCTTAGTGCATTCTTATGACTAAGAAGAGGGATCTTGAATTGTTGAAGTGGTTAAATCAAGAAGATGAGTCATACTTCATTCCAATACAAGTCTTAGAGTCATACTCCAAGATTGTAACTAGAGTGACATGTCTTAAAGAAGGTTTAAAACACTTGTCAAATGTAAGAGTAAAAGTTTTCTACTCTTGTACATTTGAAATTGGTAAGTTGTGATGTTTTGGATAAAACAAAGATCAACTTAGGCCAATTGTGTGAAGTGTTTGTCTTGATTAGAATCCACACTATCTCTTGGATATTTGACAAGGGAGTCTTATAGGTCAAGAGGACAGTGGGAGTCTTAAAGGTCTTGAAAGTCTCAAGAACTAATCAAGAACAAAACCTGAAGGTCTTCCCTAGCACACGACTTGAGGTTCATAACCTATCGTGTTGACATATTCTGTGCCCATTCCAGTTAAAGTTGGTTTTGCATATGAGTTCTTAGAGTTCTCAATTGGTTGCACAACAACTTGGAAGCAATGGCAGGCCCTTGAGCTGCCAGGTGGCAAGAAATTAAGATTGAGTTCAGTCCATATGAGTTTGGGTTTGTCATTATCCTTGTCTTGTGACTATGATTTTGACCATTCACATGGATAAGAACACATACACCATTAAATCTAAGTGTCATAAGGTTTCTCTCCGATTCATGAAAATGATGGTGAGGAAACACTTTCACTAAGTAGATTTTAGCTAGATAGCAACTGTGACATTTGCGTTCTCAAAGTCGTTAGTGGAGCGTGTGTGGTTTACCGGCACACTAACCTGGACTTGTGAGAAGTGGCAAAAAGGTCTAACCATTATGATTACGGCATACCTCTTCATAATTGTTTAGACACACAAGTGTGCTATCTAAGGGAAGGTGTATGATTTTGATAAAGTTTTATCAAAACAATCTAGCATCAGAAATCTGAACTTTGGTAAGAAAGTCAATGAAGTATTGATTTCTAGAAGTCCAGGTGATTTCTGAGAACATGTCAAAGCTAGTGGGAGCATAAGTGTTATGCTAATAATCATCATGTTAGTGGGAGCATGATAATTATGATAAGTATTGCAAGTTAGCAATGTTAATTATAGAAAAACAAAAGTTTCAATTGGGAAAGAGTTGTTTTGCTATAATTAAGGGAGAGGAAATTATACTTCATCTCAAATCTACAAGTTTAGATCGTGAGGTTTAATCATTTAGTCAAGGATATATATGAATTTCATGTTGGAATGGCTCAACATAAGGAAATTCTGTATATGGGTCCATTATTTGCGTTCTAAAATTCGATTATGATTACGGCATCCCTTTTCATAATCTGAATTATGAGAACTTGGCAAATAGAAATGGAAATGTTATAGCAAAAGACTGGTTTAGTCTTTATGTGAGACATCATGAATCATGTCCCATATGCTTCGGATATAGGATCGATTACATGTGCTATATTCATCCATTCTAAAATTTTCCAGATGCCTGGGGCATTAAGAAGGGAAAAGGTTTAGAACTGGATATGACTAAAAGGATTAAACAATTGTCGAGGACAATCTAAGGTTTACAAAAGATTGCTTGCTCAAGGACGGTTGGAAGTACAGTGATAATTCTGGAAGGACCATATTGACATAATCTATAAGGAGGCAACTCTTTTTCAGAAGTGATAGTCAAAATGGAATCTGGAAATGTTTCAAAGTTAGAATTTTCAATCTGTGTAAGATTAAGGAAACTTAATGCAAGAAGGATATTTCCAAGGAGTTGATCTCCTTTGGAATACTCTGTAATGATTGTTGCCAAGTCTTTGTGAGTTTGTGCATAATCGTTACAAGAGGATCAATGCATATAAGTTGAGAATCTAACAGATTTCAGTAAATGGCATGAATTTGGAATTCTTGCATTTGCAGTAAGGATTTGGGAGTGTGAAAAGAGAATCATTGAAGTTATGTTCAATTGATCTAGTTCACAAAGTAAAGATCATAGACAAACATAGTATGCATACTTGGTGTGTGGCATGACTAGTGTTTAAGAAAACATAGTGTACATGCTTGGAGCATGGGACAACTATTGTTTTAAATTCAAGAATAAAGTTGATAGCTGAAACAGTATACAATGAATAATGTGTAATCATATGGTGATAAATAAAAGGTGTTTTATTTATGTTCAAAGGGTTGATACCATATTGGATTCAATTATTATTGTGTTTCATTTTGCATGTTTTGACTTCCCGAATAAACTGGGTTATTCTTCCGGAATGACTAAGTTATTCAAACCATCCACAGTCGGTCATATGTTGGAAGTAGATATGAATTAAGACTGTCATGGGTTGGCTTGTAGAGGTCTAAGGTGTTGGACAAAGGGCTACAACACTCATGAGTGCTCATAAGTTCTGAGTATTGGATTCAACCCGCGCTCATTGGAATCACTTCATGGATTTTATCATGAGTGATCATGAGACGATAATATCTTATATTCTTCAAACCTAGAGATATGAGTTGTTACTATGAGTTGATAGTATATTGATTACACGAAAACGCATACGGTAACTCGGTGTTATAAAACGTGCCTTTGTGTATGATTCAACAAGTAGTAGAACAAGCCATATGAGTCGAAGTTTATCCGTTCCTTTTACCTTCGGGTTAAAAGCGATATCTGTGGGCCCCTCGATGATTTGATGATGACAAATGGAAGTGCTCGGCCAGGCCAGGACTGATTTGATTTGTTCAATTAGTCAGTCGTCGTAAATCGGAAATCGGGAAACAACAAATGGACAGAGAGAATGATTATAATCCATGTCTCAGTCCATATGATATCTAGAATGGAGGAATATATGATCCCTTATCTAATGGACAAGTTCGTTGACAAGATCAGAGTTCGACAGCAGCTTTAAGAGCTACGATTGCCAGTTAGGTTTGAAGTCATACGCAATAGTAGTTTTAGACTTATCCAAGTGGGAGATTGTTGGATTAATGTCTAAGTCCATAACTATATTTTGTATGTACTTGACCCGACCCGGCATGGTCCATTTGGGTTGCACTTCACCGACACAATTTATATGTATAATCTTTTGAGAATAGTATGTTTATGATTAATATTAATATATTATAAGTTCTAATATATTAATATGGAATCATATTATTTAATTAGTATTGATCAAGAATTAATTTATAATTAATTAAGTGATCAAAAGGAACTAATTAAATATGGACTCTTATATATATGGAATGGGCCAAGTTCATTTAGGTTGGGCTAAGCTTTCATGGATAGTCCATGGAGTGTTTAACCCATGGATCCTAGGAAATGAAAGGTCATGGGTATTAGGGTTTAACCCCAATCCTCCATACTATATAAAGATGTCTTAGGTTGGTGAAATTGGCACTAGTGTGGATACACTAAAGAAGGGCTAGCCAATTTCACTAGAGAGAACCAAGTAATCATATTCTCTAAAGTATTCCAAGGTGTCTTGGTGATTTGTGATTCCACTTGAGGCTTCCACACTATTGGGGCTAAGCTCTTAAAGCTTGAAGACATCAAGCTACATCAAGAGGTATGTATTCTATCTTGTTACATTCATAGTTTTTGTATGCGAGATTAGGATAATACCTTGGATGTTCTTATTTGCATGTATAATAGAGAAAACATAGATCCAAGGTATTTAGGGTTGCATGTACACTTAGGAAGTGTTAGAATGCTCAAAACCCAACACATAATAACGACTTATTTGGTAACTCGAGGGTTACGATTGAAAGTACAACATAGTACGATAAGCAGATGCAAGATTGGGTATCGTCTGCGGTTAAGAAAGCCATAGAGTTAAATACTCTTTCGAGGAAACATAGAATTTACGGTTATTACCTAGGATGAAGAGATAGCGTATGGAATCATTGTACAAGTTCTATTTTCGTTGATGATTCCGGGACGTAATCATCCTAAGGGGTGATAATTGTAACGCCCGTAGATCAGGGCTAGTCAATTTAGAGACGATAGGCGTCAAAAATGAATTTTTGATGAAAGATTATTTAGAATGAATAATCTTAACTAAGTTGTAGTATATGTTACAAGGATTCTGTACATATATAGAACGCCAAAATCTGACTTCGTATGAGGAAGTTATGATTTTCTGAAGTTTCGACTTAGCGGTATGCAGCCTGAAATACTCGATTTGAGATCGAGCGGTTTTTAGCCATAACAATCTAAACGAGAATCGAAGATCTCGTTGTTGGTATCGAAGCGATGAAAAGTTAGGCGAGAACGGACGTCAAACGAAGAAGTTATGAATTTATAACGAAGTTTTCCTGTCCGGGCCTACTAAAAATAAATAATAAAAATAAAGTCAAAATTAGCCGACGAAGTCTAAACAAAAGTTGTAGAGCGTAGTCTCACCTACGCGGGGATATAAAGAACGTCGAAAACGGAGTTCGTATGAGGAAGATATGAATTTTTGAAGTTTATTAAATATTTTCGATATTTAATTTAATTATAAATTAACCGATATTATCCATGGGGGGAGTCAGCGATCTGATCCACATTACGCCGAGCGTAATTCGAGTTTCAGCCCCCTATAAAAGGGTGTCGAGGGCAGCCGAGTAGTTTGCTCATTTCTTCCCTTTTTCTCGCATTTTTGCATCGTTTTTCGTGCAAGAATTATCCCGAAGCCCCGGTATCGAAGCCCCGGTATCATTCCCGAGCCCCGAAGCAAGTCTCGAGGCCCCAAAGATCCTGAGAAGTGCAATTCCTGAGCCGAAGCTCTGTCCGCGAGAAGTCCAGTTTTTTTGTGAAGATCTTCCAGATCTAGCGAAGAATACTACTTCTACAAGCCGTAGTGCTGTCCGATCATCTTCTGATCAAGTGAGTGTGTAGTTACTTTCTTCTAACGCATAAATATTAAGTATTTGCTATGAAATACGTGTTATGTGTATAATATAAAGTTGTTTATATGTGTGGGTGTATAGTCCCTTTCATAACACGGGTATAATACAAGTATTGTTTGAATGTATTAAGTATATGTTTGGGAGAGTGTGTGGTTACTTTCTTCTAACACATAAATATGAAGTATTTGTTATAAAATACGTGCTATGTGTTTATATATTGTTGTTTATTTGAGATGAGTGTGGAATGGATGTTTTATATAATTTTTAAATGAGTTAAACTGTATATGTATTTTATATCTACAAATATGTTGGGCAGAACATGGGTAGATGAGATAGTTGGTATGTGATAAAATGATGAGGTATGAAAGATGATTAAGAATGATATTGGTAGATGCACCAATTAAAGAATGTCATAAAACTAGCAGATGCACTTGAGAATAATATCGGTAGATGCACCAAGTAGTGAATGTCGTGATCTTGGCAGATGCGCCAAATAGAGATTGTCATAACAATAGCATATGCGCTTATAGAATAATCTTGGCAGATGCACTTATAGGATAATCTTGGCAGATGCGCTTATAGGATAATGTTGGCAGATGCGCCTAAAAGAGAATGTCATAAACCTGGCAGTCGCGCCTCATAGTGTATGACGTAATCCTGGCAGAGGCGCTTAAAGGATGATGTTGGTAGATGCGCCTTATGTAGCAATAGATTTTGTGCTAATTCCTTAGGTCAATCCTTAGGAATGAATGAATGACGGGTAGTTGAATTCTTAGGGTAAAATCCTAAGAAATAAAGAAGATAATGGGGATGGGTAATTGGGTTGATTGTTTGATGGTAGAATATAATAATTATATTATTGTGGGTTGAAAACCCTATATGCTCACTAGGCTCCCAAGCCTGATCCACTCAGTTTTCTTTGTATCACAGGTATCGATACGAAGATATATTTCACGGAGAGATTAAAGGAGATGTAAACTCTTCAGGGTAAATAATGTAAGTTCTGTTTATGCTTATGTGTCTGTATCAGAACATGACATCCCGAGATTTTGTTATATAATGAAAATACCTTTCTTTAAAAGAAATGCTTTGATAATTTTTATCATATTTTGTTTTGGGAACAAATTCCGCAACTGTTTTCTTTAAGAGATTACTCTGATTTTAAAAACAAAGCATAAACAAATCGGTCTTTTCTGGCCGAGAAATTGGGGATGTCACATCACGGTCCAAGAGTGTTCTTGGGTCATAAACACATGACTTTGCCCCTATTTGATGTCTTAAACACGAATTTGCATGTTAACTATGCTATACAACAAGTTAGGATAGATTACTTACTAGTTTGGGGCTCGCAATGGGCATTTTTGGATCGGAAACAAGTTGTAGAGAGAGAGTGGAAAGTCTCAAATGGACTCCACTCACCCTTATATCGGGGTTTGAGTTGGGGCTCAGTGGAAATCTACCCGATACTGACGTTAAACAGGGCTTTTGGTCGCACCCGATTAAATGGTCACATTTTGACTTGGTTGAAACTAAAACTTTTCAAGGGATTTATGAGGGTGTTTCTAATTTGTTTCAACCCTTACTAAGCCATTATAAAAGTCTTAAATTAATTAACCAATCCAAAAGGTCAACGGACAGTTTAATAAAGTGAGACTTATTAACGGAAGGAGGGGTTAAAAATGACGTAATAAATTTCGGGTTGTCACATCATCCCCCCGTTAGAGGGAATTTCGTCTCGAAATTCAGGTTTAGGCAAGGAAGTAATCATGAACAATCGGGTAGAGGTATGATGGCACTTCCTATTCAGTTGGCCCTCGCACTCCCTAGTGAACTCTGGCCTATGCTTGGCGTTCTAACAGCCTTCACTGACAGGATGTGGATTCTGATTTGATCAGTTAGTGATTCCTACAGGTGTGTCTACGAAGTTATGGTTCTCAATGGTTTCTATCAAGACGAGTGGGATACAAAGAGTGAGGTCGGGCAAACACTTCTCGAGTCTAAGAAGTGGATTGATTTGGGGTGAAACTTGTGGAATTTCCGAAAGTAGTAGTGGTCAGACGAGGTGTGACATCCCCAAAATCACGGCCAGAAAAGACCGATTTTGTTTATGCTTTATAAAAATCAGAGTACTTCATTTTATAAAAATGCTGCGGAATTTGTTCCCAGAAAAACATGGTAAATACGTTATTAAAAAATTTTCTAAGAAACATATTTATTTCATTTTAAAACGTTTGGGATGTCATCGTTAATACCGAAACATAAGCATAAACAGAACTTACAATGATTTACACTAGTGATCTACATCTCTTTAAATCTCTCAGTGTAATGTCACTTCACTTCGTCACCTGTGATATACATAAACTGAGTGGGTCAGGTTGGGAAACCTGGTGAGTACATAGGGTTTTCAACCCACAATAATATAATTATTATGTTCAATCATCAAACAATTAACCCAATTACCCATCCCCATTATCTTCTTTACTCTTAAGGATTTAACCTAAGAGTCATCTATCCTGCATTCGTTTATTCTGAAATCCCTTACTTCCAGGGTTATAGGACTGGCACTAAATCCATAGCTGCCGATGTTCGTTCGTAAAGCACTAATTCCATAGCTGCTATATCCTACTCATCAGGTACTAAATCCTTAGCTACTAGTGTTCAACAGGTACTAAGTCCATAGCTACCAATTCCTACAGGTACTAAATCCATAGCTACCAGCGTCTAACTAATAGGTACTAAGTCCATAGCTACCAATTCCTAATAGGTACTAAATCCATAGCTACCAGCGTTCAACAGGTACTAAGTCCATAGCTACCGGTGTTTGTCCCATAGGCACTAAGTCTATAGCTGCCAATGTATACTCACGTCATCTTCGATCTCTCATCATTCATCTACCCATCTCATACCCAAAATATTCGTATACATAAAATACATATACAGTTTAAATCCTTTAAAACATGTATAAAACATTCATCCAGCATAGACAGCAAGTATTCAGATAATATGCACACATAGCACGTAGTTTATATAAAATACTTCATATCTATGTGTAAGATGAAAGGGACTATGCACTCACCTGAGTAGGTGGTGAATCAGCACTCGGACAGTGCTTCGATACTCTCAAAACGATATTCCTTCGATAAAACCTAGTATCGATACCACTAGGGTTTAGTTTAACGATAACCGCGACAAATTAATTAGTCTGACTATTATTAATCATTAATAACGCTCAATATAACTCATAATAATAGCCCAAATAATTATTTTAAGGACCTAATAACATTCCTTTAATTATTTGAAAGCTATATTAAAAATTGCGTAAGCGTAGCACACTTACAGCGAATTTTATCGAAAACCGGAACTTAATTGGAGCAGCGTTTCGAAACCGAAAAACTCCTTTTTCTCGGGACTCCGGGAGCCTCGGGGCTTCCCTAGGGTGCTAGGGGTTTTATCTAGGGCTTAGGGGTGGTTTGGGGTTGTAGAGAGAGAAAGAAGTTAGAGAGAGAAGTGATTTTGGTGTGAAAAATGAAGAACCATCGGCCCCCTTTTATAGCCCTACAAGGCCTCAGTATGTTGGGCGTATCTCGGACCTACGCGGGGTGTAGCCATCGGATAAGAGTGCCAGCTTCGCACCAGCTGTTAGCCACTTCGGAGTAGATCAGGGCGAGGGTACGCAGGGCGTACAGAATTCGGACGCGGGGCGTATGCGAAGGGCGACGTGTCAAGATCCGAAGCGCGTTCCTTCATCAGCGATGGGCGGCCTAGATGCAGCCACGTCATCAACCTCGCAACAGACTTCGTAGATTCATGCTTCAACTTTAAAAATTCGTAACTTTCTCATACGAACTCCGTTTTTTACGTTCTTTATATCCATGCGAAGGTGGGTACGTACTCTACAACTTTCGTTTAGACTTCATCGGCTAATTTTGGCTCGATTTTAAATTTTATATTATTAACAGGCCGGGACAGGATTGGTCCGTTAAATCCTCATAACTTCTTCATCCGACATCTGTTTTCACCCATCTTTTTCTCATTACGCTACTATCAACGAGATCTTCGATTCTCGTTTAGGTCGTGTCGGCTAAAAACCGCTCGATCTAATATTCGAATTTCGGGTTGTACACTGCTAACTCGAAACTTCGAAAAATCATAACTTCTTCATACGAAGTCAGATTTAGGCGTTCTTTTTATCGATGTTCTTAGTTTAACATATTCTACGACTTTCATTTAGATTGCTAAGGCTAAATCTCGCTCTATCGTAAATTCACTATTTACGCTTCCCGGTGCCGTGCCGGTTCCGACGCGAAACTTCGACGGGTCATAACTTCTTCGTTATAACTCGGATTTCGGCGTTCTTTATATGTACGGAAACCTTGTGACATATTCTACAACTTGGTTAAGATTATTTATTCTAAATAATCTTTTGTCGAAAAGTCGTTTTCGACTCCTATTGCCTCTAAATTGACTAGCCCGGATCTACGGGCGTTACACGAGGGTTGGACCAATCTTTGTAAAGAATCTCGGATGGTCCTAAGCTCTCGGAAGGGTAGAGATTTTCAGTACTTAGAACATAGTGTACTTCTATGGAGAGATCATCACCGGCGTGATCGCCATTCCGAAGTTCTAAAAGTTCTCTCTTACTGAGGGTGTAGTCCTTTAGGTTGGTTCTTAGAAAGCTCGGTTTGTCCTTGAATTTGTGTTTCTGTCAATTGGATTTCAGAGGTTTTCTAGGTCATCAGATGGATTGCATGTCTACGGGTATCTGTTTGCTGTAGGGTGGCTATCTCAATCTTGTGCAAAATAAACCTGCACTTCTGATTCTTGAGATGTTTCTAACGGAAACTCCCAGGGCCGGGAGTTAGAGTTTCACCAGATGTGTGCTTAGAAAGTTTTTAAACTTTACATTATCGTCTAGTTAGCGCTTTCACAATATGATTCCTAACGGGAAAGAATCATGCTCTTACTTGCCTTGCTGTTTCATGAACAGCAGGCTCTGCTCAGGGCTAACTCAATCCTTAGAGATTTTCTGAAGTGTTGGACTATCTCGGGAGGTGGTTCTACTATTTCTGAGTCAGATAGTATTCTTGGAACACCTATTAGTCCAGTGAATCTCTAAGACATACCCTATTCTCTAAGGCGTTGGTTTATTTCAGTTGCAGAAAGCGCGTGCTCTTGTATAACCCATCGACTAACACCTAGACTGGTGTCAAGTCTATAATCTCTTCGGGATCTGGGTTATAAGGCTTAACGCAACCTACTTTCACACTTAAATCAAGTATTATTGGTTGCGGAGGTTATCCTATGGTTCTTGGCATTCTAGTGCTCACTTCGGAGAATGCAGTCTATTGTCTACAGGGCAACGGTGACTTCTTCCACGTGAGGGGGCAGAGTGTCCTGGGCACTTCTCGTCGGTAACGGGGTGGACGAAGTGCCTGAGTAGTGCGAACATCTTCTGCAACTACTCTTCTGGTGGTTCTGAGTTTTCTCGATCTAGGTCAAATCTAGTGAGTATAGGGTTCCGTCACTCGGAACTTTAATCTCCTCATCCACTCTTCCCAGAGTTTAACCTATCGCAGCTTCCAGGGTTCCGGGATATTCGCTAAGATGCTTAATATGTGGGATTAAGCATGAATGGATGGTCGTATTCAATGTCCTTGACTCTTACGACTCAGTTTTCTTTAACCACTGAGGGTGTTAGCTACTATGTTGGCTTAATCGGGATTGACAACAAATTTGTGGTAATTATAGTAGCTCAACCAGCAGTGGTTCTCTTGTCTCTACCTCCTCTTCTATGGAATAGGATGAAGGGTTTTACTATGAGGTTCGGGGTAGAGCTCATACTCGGCTTAACCACTAATACTTGGTGTATGCAAGCCGTATATAATTGAGGTCGGCAGGATGTTCAGTTGTGCGACTCCACCCCAGACCCACAACCTAACGAGGAACAGGGAGTAGGGAGGAAGCACACATCTTAAATCTTTTTGATCTCAGTTATATACCACCCTTATGCATATACTCAGTTATAGTGGTCAGTCCCATGAGTTCTATCCTCTTGATTCACGAACCTGGTTGCGAGGTGCGAAGGGTCTTTCTGGGGGATCTACGGAGTATGCTTCGGGTGGTTATCGTCTTCTGCAATACCTGCTGTGTCTTTCGCTTTGGTTTCTATCTGTCTAAGAAGGGTTGGTTAACAACACGCGGTAACCTTCTCCTGGGTACTTCGGAAGGTTTGAAACAAGAGTGACGACTGACGGATCGTATTAGTCTTTATTATTTTTATTTTGTTTAGGTTCGGAAGAACCTTTATTTGCCGAAATGGCTACGGTGAAAGTTCTTTTTACACAGCACTAGGGAGTTACACACGGTTGCATGAAGTCGAACCATGATTGATAGAGGCGTCGAAGTTGGCATACATCGACATGACATAGAATGAGCGTCGATATGGTCATGTGCTGAACGGGCACACCAGTTCTTTGCATCTCAGGTTTCGTCCCGTGTATCACTGTCGCGGATACTTGGGCTGATAGAGTCGACGCAGAACTATAGAGGGTCCCGAGTGTTTCTGAATAGGGTACCTTTCATGAGTGGATTCTCATGAGGCCTTTCTATAATCGCCTAACATATACTAGTCATGTATAATTAAGGTGGGGAGGACTGTTGATTGAGCGACTCCGCCCTAAATCGACAACCAAACGAGGAACAGGAAATGAGGCGGCATTCACTCACTCTAGGTCTATCTATCTCAATTATACATGGCCGTAACGTATATATCTAGCCATTATAGTTTTACCTAATGAAATTTTAAATTTTATAACTGTGCTGCGACTTTCGCCTTAACGGGGAAGTATTTACATTTAGAATTAGCCTTTTTAATGTTTTCGGTTAGTTATCTGAGATTGAGAGACGTACCAAAAATCTACCGGGTTCCTTGATGCTTCTCCCCAAGCATTAGAGTTAGACTCCTCCTGTGTCCTTGTCTTTTCTTTCCGTTGGACAGTCCTTCTTGAAGTGTCCAATATCACCACATAGACGGCAAACTGTATTGGTCGCCACATTGGTGGTTGATGTAATAAATTCAACCGGGGTTCTGCAGACACGAGCAGTATGCCCCTTCATGTTGCACCTATCACAAGAGAGTTCCCGGCATATACCATGATGATGGTAGCTACACTTGCTGTAGTGGGGAAGGTTTCCTATGTATGGTCTTCTTGAAGTCGGGATGGAAGGGCTGGCAGGGGTATTGACCATCTCAGCTTGTTGCCCTTCGGAAGGTCCTTGAGCCGAGGTACTTCCCTCCTCGATCTTGAACTTTCTCTTCAGTGGATTTGGTTGAGGTTCTTGGGTTGCTGGGTACACAGAGATTGGTTGCTGCTGTCCATTACTTGGATCAGAATTCCCGATAAGGCTCTTGCTAACATTGGCGTTGTTAGCATTCAGTTGAGCCATGACAACTGCAATGGCTGCCGAGACTACAGCCTGGAAAGTAGCTTCATCGAATAGGAGAGTCGGTTTCTTTCCAGCGGATGGGTTACACTTCTTCGGAGGCATGGTTTTCCTACACGGAAAGGAACACAGCCGATGAGAGACGATGGTTAACCCTTAGACATATCTATCCTTACTATATTAGGCATAAATTTTTCCCGTGCCTCGGATATTGGTTGTCTGAGTGTCGACCAACATCCCTATGATGTAGTCCGGGTATTCAAGGTAGGAGTATGAGTATCGGAAAAGCCATAAGATGGGAGTCGTTCCTACTAAGTTACCTTTATACTGGGAAAGGTTCACTCTCCGTCTTGGAAAGTTCTGAGAACAGTTCGGAACGAAGACCGCGGGAAGAAAGGCTCATGGAGACTTATGGCTAAACACTCTCAATAGAGGTGTGGGGATCCGCTCTAATCATATTACTTGCAATGGGAAAAGGCGATTTACCTAACACATAAAGTGAGTAATGTGATCACTAACTCACTAAATTGTATTATTTTATGGATGTATTAGCATGACGGATACGAAGAAAAGACACTTCTCGGGTTCCATGTACTGGCTCCCTCTGTTTACCTCATATCCTTGACCGGGACCGGCATTGGTTTTCCTTTGGGTAATTACCTAGGGTTTTCTTCTCGTATAGACGTACTGAATCTCTACTCTGCCTTTCTTCTGATCCCGACTCTGAGTGTCATCGCTTCAGGATGGGTGACTGGAAATCTCGGAAATTTAGGCGAATTTCCCACCATGTCCCTAAAAAGGTATAGGCACTTGGTGATTTCAATAGTCTCAACCTAGTTCATTTATTTCCGAACTAAAAAATATTCTCAATGAACCTCTTCTGGGTCTAAATCAACTCTCCTGTCGAATACTGAAGTGGATAGGGTTTTCTACAGGGTTCATGCGAGAATGGAAATGTCTAAAGAATCCTACGAGATTATTAACATTTCACTGAGTGATCCATATCGAGTCCTGCTACAATTACATAGGGTACACAAATCATATATAGCTTAGATCCGATAGGCCTTCGAATATGTGATACTACTCTATATCCACATCCCAACGAGGAAAAGGAAGTAGAGAGAAACCACACATTCTTAGTCTATGAGATCCTTATTATATATAACCTTGGGAGTATACCCTCTATAATTTTAGGTATATCAATAAGGTTTTTTTTAGTTCTTCACACAAGGTTATCTATGGATCCTAAAATACCCCTATGGTATTTTAATTTCTTTTTTGTTTCTTAACTTCTGAATATGATTCTGGGATTAATGTGAGTCTTTTAGTATTCCAAAATACTCCCATAGTATTTTTAAACTTTATGTTTGGCTCTAGCATTCCTAGTTGGTAAGTTTCAGACCTGTTGCAACATCACTATCACTCCCAAGCACACGTTCATCGCATCTCGAATAAATGTAGTTGATCAGGTTACATTTATTCCAGCTTACAATTACATAACTGCCCAAGTTTGACGGTAATGCTCAACATCCGAAGACTTTTATTCTTGTTCTTCTTGTGATACTTTGTTCGAGTGTTTAGATTCTGGATGTTCTTATACTTTGGTAAAATATGGTTATATTTTAAAGTATAATTCTTGGTCAGAGTGTTTTATCCCTATGTTTTTATAGGTTGTATATCTTTTATGAATTGATATACTGAGCTCACTATAAACAATGCTCTGATACCAATCTGTCACACCCCAAAACCGGAACGGCGGAAACGTTCTGGGGTGGATGACGTCATGTCAAGTATCACAACATATGCAGTATAGTAATCAAAGTACAACAACCATTGCATTAATAGTAATAGTTTTACATAAGTTACATTTAATAGTGACATCAAAGTAATACAGAACTAGTATAAATGCAGCTCGGTTCTAGGTTGGCTTCATAAACGCTCCCGGGTGTACCTGTCTATTGATGACCAGAGAATACAAGTTATTTTGAAAGCGAGTATCAGCATTTTTATAAATGCTGGTGAGTTCATAAGTATTTAGTGTCATTTGTGTAAGTAAGCATTTTATTCAAAATAACTTTACGAAAAGTAGTAGTTTAGAATCTACGGTGTATTAGTGTCCCTTCCAGAAAATCCTATATTTGCTTATTAAAAACAGTCTTCTACCAAGACCCGACTGATTTATGTTTTAAAGGAGTAGCTTTCCCCCATATTACTATCATTACCAAATACATAATTTACTTTAAAAGAGTAATGAGAAAATCAAAAGTGGGGATACTAAAGGGAAAAATAACCTATGCCTCAGTAGTTATACTGCTGACTAAGGCAAAAGAAATCATAGACTCCAAGAGAGTATCGAATGAATGATACGCTTGGCCCAGTCTAACAAAAAGAAACACAGACCCCAGACGGTATCAAATGATTGATATAGCTAGCAAGGTCTAAAACAAAGAACACAGATCCCAGACAGTATCAAATGAACGATACAACTAGCAAGGTCTAAAACAAAGGAAAAATAGACCCCAGACAGTATCAAAGGAACGATACAACTAGCAAGGTCTAATACAAAGGGTGAATGTGAACTCGTATGTAACCATGTTGATCGACGATAGAGTATCCAATGACCCTCCAGGTCACGCGTAGAGGTAGTGGCAGTAGTAGTAGTGGCTTTATGTCACCCATGGGCCTTACCGACGCGGACTGTAGCTAGTAGTCAGGGTGTGGGAGTGTCAGTCCCGTATAGATCTATACACATGATGTTTGCTCTCCTTCCCGAAGACTCTGGTTACATGACGTTGGCGCAATGAAGCGCCGTAGAGGGAAATAGTGTGTCACATTCTAAAGTAAGAGAGAGAGATAGAGTGAGAGAGAGATAGAGAGAGAGTGAGAGATAGAGTCTCCTAACTATTCCTATAATAGTTACTAGGGTTCCAAGATCATGAATAATATAGAGAGGCCTTTACTACCCAAGGCGATGTAATGGGAGAGAGAGAGAGAGAGAGAGAGATTTTATGTCCATAAATGTATACATTATATATAACTAATGTTTAAAAGACCTTCGGACGGATATCCGATACCCACCAGACCACATCCCAACGAGGAAAAGGAAATAGGGCGAACTAGCCTTCCTAAGTCTTTTAAACACTATTTATATAACTATACAAATACAGGCATGCATTTAACGAAGTAAAAGCATAGAAGAAAAATTTAATGAAAACTTTGGAAAACCTTTACAAATAAGTAATTTACGACTTAAAGTCAGTTTGTAAAACAAGTTTGAAAACCGTTCATAAACACGTTTAGAATATAACTTGATAAAACAATATAAGTAAAGAAAACCTTTGTTTAAAACACTGCTGTAATTGGTTTAGAAGTAAAACATACAGCACGAGAGTTAACTTGAGAAGAGATTTAAACAAGTAAAAACGTTTTGGAAAAACCATCCATGGTATTATACTTGGTACAACAACTGAAAGTGTAATAAATTCCTTGTGCATGCGGGTTATTAATCACATATGATTGATATTATATCTAGCATGTTTTAACTTGTGTTCCCCCCATAAAAGCATGTAAAAACATTTAAAAGGTTAATTCAGGGGTATGAACTCACCTATTGTAAGTGGATCGAACGAAAGTGATGTTTGGTTGCTTGGTGTCAAGTAAAGACTTGAACACACTTAGTGACCTATTAACACATGATGACATATGTTTACATACAATTAGTAATTATAATACTAATTAAACACGTATACGCATCCTAAAGTGTGGAAAACACTTTGGTTAAGTCCTAGGGGTGTCCCGGGTAGTATCTAAGGGTGTGTATGGCCTAGTTAGGGAGTTTACTCTTCAAGAGTAAACTCTTTATAGAGTTCACGGCCCTAAGACCATATCCCCATGAGTTTACGGCCGTAACTCATGGGTGGTGTGTTCTAGGAAGCTTCAAGGTCTTATATCACTCATAGAATTAGGCTAGGTCCAAATATAAGGCATATGTCGGGTTTAAGGCTCTAAATGGACCATTTGAGGAGTTTATGGCCCTAAACAAGGAGTTTACGGCCGTAAGCTCCTATATGCTCATTCCTTTGGTGTATTAAGATCTTAAATGGTAGAGAATAAAGTTCTATGCATTTTTCCAAGCCATATAGGGGAGTTAGGGAACCATTTGGCCTATTTAGGGGAGTTTACGGCCCATGGACCAATTCTTGGGGGGTTTACGATCGTAAACTCCTATGTCCATAGTTACTTAATGTTTAAAGCCCCTACTTCAATTGTGGTTGAATCTAGACATTTTCCCAGGCCATAGGAGGTGTTTAAGGGCAATTCTAACACCTTAAAGGGTGTTCACGGCCTATGAAGAGGGGTTTACGGTCCAAGAGTGTTCTTGGGCCGTAAACTCATGTTTACTCTCCAAAGTGCAAGGTTTTGTGGTTCTAAGCTCGAAGGTGTAAGTCCACAAGTCATATCTAAGCCCTAGGGGGTAGTTTAGAGGGGTTTTGGGGCTTCAAAACCCCACTTAAGGGTGTACACGGCCCAAGAGTGTTCTTGGGCCGTAAACACATGAATTTTCCCCTATTTGATGTCTTAAACACGAATTTGCATGTTAACTAAGCTACACAACAAGTTAGGATAGATTACTTACTAGTTTGGGGCTCGGAATGGGCGTTTTTGGATTGGAAACAAGTTGTAGAGAGAGTGTAGAGAGAGTGGAAAGTCTCAAATGGACTCCACTCACCCTTCTATATGGGTTTGAGTTGGGGCTCAATGGAAATCTACCCAATACTGACGTTAAACGGGGCTTTTGGTCGCACCCGATTAAATGGTCGCATTTTGACTTGGTTGAAACTAAAACTTTTCAAGGGATTTATGAGGGTGTTTCTAATTTGTTTCAACCCTTACTATGTCATTATAAAAGTCCCAAATTAATTAACCAATCCAAAAGGTTAATAGACAGTTTAATAAAGTGAGGCTTATTAATGGAAGGAGGGGTTAAAAATGACGGAATAAATTTCGGGTTGTCACACTGGACTCCTCAAGTTAGCCAGTGGACTCGGCGAGTTCACCAGTCAGATGCCAGAAAATTAACTTTTTCAACTTTGAAAATTAATAAGCATCAAGTATAACAAAAAACAACCCTAGGCTCTGATACCACTGTTTGGTTTTGAGGACTATAACACTCCTATGGTGCACATGCAATCCTAGATGCTTTGGATCTATGTTTTCTCTAATTATACATGCATATTTTAAATTTTCCAAAGTATACATCCTAACTAGCATACAAATTGACATTTGTGGAATACAACTAGTTAGATGAGTTACCTCTTAGAAGGACCATTAGTTCTTGACCTTTGAAAGCTTGAGCACCTCAAGTGTGATGCCTCTAATGGTTCACAAACACCAATATGCAAGAGGAGGCTTGAGAGAATAAGTTACTTGGCACAAACTCAATATCAAACTTCTTAGAATGATGGTGTATATGTGTCTTTATGTAACCGATTTTGGTCATGAGGGTGTGCTTTTATAGTGTAGTAAATTCTAGGGTTACAACTTGTAAACCCTAATGACCTTTCATATTACTTAGGCTCCATGGGTCAAACCTCCATGGACTATCCATGGACTGTCTTATTGGTTTAGCCCATCCTAAATAACCATGGATCATTAGCCCACACTATAAGAATCACAAATTTACCCAATCAATCCCCACATATTTAATTAGTCTCTTTTGATCATAAAATTAATTCCAAATTAATTCTTGATCAATACTAATTAAATAATATGATTTCATATTAATATATTATACTTTTAATATATTAATAAATCATAAATAACCTTATTCTCAAAAGTCCATCCTATCAAATGGCAATGGTGAAGGCAACCCAAAAGGACCATGCTACTATCGAGTCAAGTACATCCCAATTATAGTTATGGGCTTAGACATCAAGTCCAACACACACATTGTACATGAGCAGACTCCAAACCCTAATTTTTAGGGTTCAACCCATAAAAATACAACATTATGATTCAAACCCTAGCCTCCTTACCAGCCTCTCAACCTCAGAAACCCTAGCTAGCTCTTAACTCTTTATTCGTGTGTGTTTTTGGCACTGTAAAGTCCTTGGTGATGATTTGAAGCTTGGAAGGAGAAAATAGGAACTAGAGAAGAAGAACTTGAGTATCTTGAGCTTAAGGATCCAAGCTTTCACCAACTCTTGGCACTCACTTGAGGTAAAAAGATTTCGTCTTGCCTCATGAATGCTTAGATCTTTATTTATGGAGTTTTGTACCTCTTTAGGTCCCAATATCAGTAAAGTTTTAATCTTTGAAATCCTTTTGTGACCATCCATGAGATATAACAATTTCTATGGAAGTTAGTTGCTATTTTCCAAGTTTGGGTCCATTTAATGGGTTGCAAGCCACCAACTAATCGACTTTATGACTTAAGGCATTCTGAGGGACTCAAATGTGTAATATGGGCTTAAAGTTTTAATGGAATAAGCACTTTTGAAGTTCATGGCTTAACAGGGTAGTACACCGGGCGTACAAGCCATGCAGCAGTACGCTTAGCGTATAGAGGAGTACGCCCAGCATACACTCGGGTTTTGGGCTTCGCAACATTTGGGCCTCGGTTTAGGCCAATCTTTGGACTTATCAGTTATTGGGCCTTAATGGGCCATCAAAATTTAGATAATGGACCAAGGACATATTTAGACTTAAGGGAAGGACTATTTGAGGAGTTGGGCCTAATTCAGAAATTTTGTGCCATTAGTGGGCTTGGAAAAGATTAAATGGAATTAGGCCTACGTTATGGTCCAAATTAGATCAGGGGGTAAAATGGTCATTTTACCCTAAGAAGAATTTTTGGATTTTGACAAAATGTTATTGTGATAATGATAGACGGGGAGTCGTGGAAGCAGCCGATAGAGATTCCTTACACAGAGATTCAGCGGCCAACTTTGTGAGATGAGTTTTCCTCCGGTAGGAATGGGTCGAAGGCACCAATGCCAGCCCGTTTATGTATGTTAGCATATATCTGACTAAGGTTCGATGTCGGGCTGTGCCTGATGTAGGTTTATATGTTTCCCGACTTCAGTCCAATGTCGGGGCAAGCCTAATGAAAGTTTGTATGCTTGATGTCGTCATGATTCTTGCATGTGTCTGTTTGTATGTTTCCGTACTTTGATCCGATGTCGGGGCAAGCCCAAGGAATATTTATATGCTTCCGGATTTCGGTCTGATGTCGGGTGGGGGCCCGAGGAATGTTTATATGTTTATGTTATGTGTTTAAGTTTATATGTATTTGTTGATATGCTTATGTATACCGAGCTTTGCTCGATGCTGGGCGGGGCCCGATGCTGGATTTTGGTCCGATGTTGGGCGGGGCCCGATGCCGGTGTAACATCCGGTTTCAGATTTGCCTTATTAATTGGGGTTGCGGCTCAATCATTAGTTGTCATGGGGATTAGATATTTGGGAAAGGAAGGATTTAGCCCATCTCGGGTGTAGTTGCTATAATTCAAGTGTCCATGTTTTCAATTGTGTCTTCGGGAGCCAAGGGTACGAATGTATATTGATATATCGGCCTGCTATGAATTTTAAGCTTTATTCAGAAGGTTTTAAGGCTCGGGTGTGATGCTAGGAGCATAGGGCTTCTTGCCACCTATCCGTGGATATAAAGTTTGTCGGAGACGGACTTAGAACGAAGAAGTTATAATACTTTGAAGTCGTTGGTAGAACTGGTCCCTAATGGAGTTTTGTGACAAAGGCAACCCATGCATGCGTGTGTTTAGCTGGGTACGCCCAGCGTAAGCTGGGTTACACACAACGTATTAAGTCACATGGTCACGAGTGTGGAGAGGCGTACGCCCAACGTACAAGAAGTACACCCAGCGTACATTTAGAGTGCCCAAAACCCCAATTCCTCTACTTGTGCCCTGTATAAGCCTCATTATATCCTTCCCTAGGTCATTTCAGATGAACCTCCACCCCTTTTCATGACCATGAAACCCTAAATGACCTTGGATGAAGCTTGGAGCTTGAAAGAAGACTTTTAGTGTATGTGTGTAAGAAGAAAAGGTGGTGTTCAAGTGTTGATCTTGGAAGGGAGCTTGTAGATCCAGAAAGTTCTCCTATTTGTCAACCCATTGGAGGTAAAAAGCTCTAATCTCGACCTTCCATTTTGTAGACCCTTTTTTGAGTTAGTTTTGGCCATTCTTAGCCTTTTTCTTGGTCTTTTTGAGCTAGGGTCGTTTTGCGGACTCAAACTTGTAGATCTGGACATTCTAAGGTCCTCTCTCTCATAAAGGCACAAGCTTTGTGAAGTGTTTGAGTCCAAGCATGAGTTAAGACCATCCATTTGTTGGAATAGTGTCTAAGGCTGCAACTATATTAGGCAAGTATTTGATCCGGTTGTGCATGGTCCTTTTGGGTTGCCTTCACCATAGCAACTTGATAGGATGATTTATTAAGAGAGAATAAATATTATTAATATATTATGAGAATAATATAAAGAATAATAATATTGTTATTTGATTAATATAAGTCATAGAATTAATTGGAATTAATTTGGTGACTTAAAGAGATTAATTAAATAAGAGGGTATAAAATGTCAATTGTTTGATAGTTAAACTTTAGACTGTAAATCCATATTGGATAGAGGTGGACGGATTCTAGAAGCTATGGATAGCCTCAAATCGTCCAAAGGGTTATCTAAGGAATGGATTTGGATTGCTTTAAGAGAAGATTATCCAATTAGGGTTTAAGCTGTGACCCTTAAGGAGTCTACAAGTATAAATAGACCCTATGGCAAAGGGAAATCGGCACTTCATCTAAAGTAGAGAACCCCTGGCCGATTTCCTCCCCTCTTCTCTCTCCCAAATCATCCTCATTGCTATTTGGTGTTTGTAAGCCATTAGAGGAGTGACAATTGTGACTCTAGAGCTCCAAGACAACAAGATCAAACAAGGGATTCAAAGGTATGATTCTAGATCTGTTTTAACATTGTTCTTATACCTAAATAGTCATTAGAAGTCTTGGATTCAAAGCATGTTTAATTAGAAAGCCTAGATCCAAGCATTAGGGTTTTGCATGCGCACATAGGAAATTTCTTATGGCTAAAACCCATCAGTGGTATCAGAGCCTAGCTTGGTTTTCATTAAATTGTTGCTTATTTGTTTGAAACTTAACTGCAAAATTCGATTTTTGTGTTTCTGAGTCATGGACTCGGCGAGTTGGCTTGACTCGGCGAGTCCCTTGGTGCACTCGGCGTGTCCGAGCGTCAAGAATGGCCAGATTCGGGATTTCTTCATGATTATCTTATGGAAACTTACCTTAATCATATTAGATCAACCCTAATCCTATTTTTTGATATATATGACAATTATCTTGATCTAATTAAAGATATTTATCAACTAATAAAATATTTAATTTCCTTATATGATAATTAATTAATTATTTTGATTATTTTGGTAATTATCTTGAAAGAAATCTTGAATAAATCAAATATAGATAATTAGGAAATTAATTGTTAATTGAAATTATTTGTTATTTGATCCTCCATGTATTAAATGTTTAAAACTTGTCCTCAAGTTTTGAAATTTATATTTGTGATTAAAAGTTTTAATTTAGACAATTTAAATTTCAAACCCTAGATTTTAAAAGGTTTAAAATACAACCCTATACTAATATAATATTACAAGAATAATATATATATATATATATATATATATATATATATAACTAAAATGCTAGTCTTGCCGTTAGTAGGCCTCATTCACGAAGCCGATCTATAAGGTGGGTATAAGGTTGTGACCTATAAAATGGCGCTTAATGGGTGTACACTCACACCCACCGCTTGCTTGATCGGTGGAGGGTCGTTAGCCGAACGGGTAGGATAGGGCAACCTCATCCTCTCAATAAAACTATAATAAGTAATACAAAGTAACTACACATTTTTTTTTAAAAAAAATTCTCAATCTTAGTTACTTTAGGAAAAGTGAATTGATGCAATTCCATGAAATTACACTTTGCACCCTTGTTAAGAAGTTAGTGGAGCGTGTGTGATTTACCGGCACACTAATTGGTTCTAAGCAAAGGTGGCAAAGGGTGATTCATTGTTTATCATAGTTCGATGGAGCGTGTGTGGTTTACCGGCACGTCGAATAGGTGATCGTTACAATGAAGGCACCATGTGAATTTGCATGGTAATTCACACCCGCTTTGTGATCCTCGGTATCCCAGTCACAAACAAGAGGGGCATATCGAGATTTAAACATGCCATTGAATAGTTTCAATGAATCTCATCCGAACCTAGGAATTCTCAATACATTTAGGACTTATAGTTAGTTTTTATGGTGGAGAATTAGTGAATCGTCATTCACTTACCTTCAATTTATTTGCATGTTAGATTACGGTATCCCTTTTCTAATATGTAAATGTTGTTGTTGGATCCTAGCCCTAATTTTTCTTATTGGGTGATAATTAGGGATTCATATTCTAATCTATCTTTGTCCTTTGTATTTGTAGATGTCGAACGCAAACAACGCTGCTGCTAGTTCTTTCACGTTGATGAGCCTTTGCCAAAAGGTCACCTTCGATGGAACGAACTTTAGCGAATGGATAAGATACATTAGCACCATTGCTCGCTATGAGGATAAGGAGTATGTCCTCGATGAGAAGCTCGAGAAAATCAATCCTGAAATCGCTACTCCGGTTGAAATTACCGCTTTTGAAACTCATGAGCGAGATGCAACGAAGGTACATTGCATCATGATAGCCACCATGAACTCCGAATTCCACAAGTCCTACGAGGACATGTACCCGTACGAGATGCATCAAGACGTATTGGAGAGATACCACCAGAACGCGAGACAAGAGCGTTATGAGATTTTTACCAACATGATTTCCGCTAAGATGGGTCATGGAGAATCTCTTACCGTGCACCTGCAAAAGATGCAAAGGTATGTCGACCGCCTTCGCAAGTTAAATGTTGACTTTGGGGAAGACTTGGCGATTGACATGGTGCTTCACTCTTTGCCTCCGATGTACAATCAATTTAGGATGACCTACCACATGAACAAAGAGGAGGTCACCCTAAGTAAACTCCAAGGTCTCTTGAGGGTCGCTGAGAGCAACTTCAAAGACAAGTCTGTTGCACCAACTCCCAATCCACCCGCTGCTCCTGTCTTGGGTATTGGTCAAGGAAAGGGAAAGAAGAGGATGGCTTCGTCTAAGAACTATCGCAAGGTTAAAGCCCGAGATGGTGCCTCTTCTAGTGGGACCAAAGTCGATCCCACTAAGCCCTGCCCTAACCCTAAGGAGGCAGAGTGCCACCACTGCCACAAGATAGGACATTGGAAGAGAAGCTGCCCAGAGTACCTGCAAGCCATCAAGGAAGGAAAGATCAAGCCATATTTCACAGGTATATACACAATTAAATCTAACGATTCTAATCATGCTATTTCTTGGGTTCTTGATACCGGTTGTGGTTACCACATTTTTTCTAATGTGCAGGGACTAAGAAGAAGTAGGGATGTGGAGCAAGGAAGGATCAATCTAATCATGGGGAACAGAAGATCGTCGCCTGTGACCAAGATTGGAGTGTATTCTTTAGTGCTTAGGAATAATTTATGTTTAGATTTGAACAATTGTTGCTATTCGCCAGAAATGGATAGAAACATCATTTCATTTCATGGTTTATATAGACAAGGTTTTAGATTTTCTTTTAATAATGAGAATGGTTCTATTTTGGCTTATCTAAATGGTGTCTTTTACTTTGAAGCTATACCATGTAATGGAATTTATGAAACTGTTATGATTGTTGATAACTTAGGAAATTATGTTTTGAACATAGATTCTTCCACTAGTATGTATAAAGCATCCTTGTGGCATTGTCGTCTTGGACATGTCAACAAGAAACGCATAGCCCAACTCCAAAAGGATGGAGTGTTGGAGTCATTCGACCTTAGGGAAGATGACACGTGCGAGTCTTGTTTACATGGAAAGATGACTAAGTCACCCTTCACGAGTACGTGTGAAAGGGGTGGGGGTCTATTGGACCTAATACATACCGATGTATGTGGACCGTTTAGATCAACCACGAAGTATGGGAACCGCTTCTGCGTGACTTTTACCGATGATTATAGTAGATACAGGTATATCTATTTAATCAAGCAAAAGTCAGAAACCTTTGAAAAGTTCAAAGAGTTCAAGAATGAAGTGGAGAATCAATTGGGCAGGAAAATCAAGATGCTTCGATTTGATCGAGGAGGAGAGTACCTAAGTCTTGAATTCCACGATTATCTCAAGGAGTGTGGAATAGTTTCACATCTGATGCCTCCTAGGACACCGCAGTTGAATGTTGTGGCAGAAAGGCGTAATCGAACCCTATTGGATATGGTTCGATCTATGATGAGTCGTGCTTCACTACCAACCTCTTTTTGGGGGTATGCCTTAGAGACTGCCGCCCATATCCTTAACCGAGTCCCTACTAAGAAGGTTGCCAAAACACCTCACGAGATATGGACAGGGAAAGCTCCCTCGTTAGCACATATCAAGGTTTGGGGTTGCGAGGCTTTCGTAAGACGAGATACTCACGACAAGCTCGAACCTCGAAGTGAGCGATGTATTTTCATCGGCTACCCGCAGAAATCCTTTGGATATCTCTTCTATAGACCGAAGGACAATGTTGTCTTCGTTGCAAGGAGAGGATTCTTCCGAGAGAGAGAACTCATAGGCCAATGAGACAGTGGGAGGCAAATCGACCTTGAAGAGATTCAAGAGTCGATAGATGAAGGAACCTCTACCACTGGTACTCAACCCGAGGAGGAAACTCCAGTTGAACCAATTGACGAGTCCTTACCTCTTAGACGTTCCGATAGAGTTAAAGCTCATCCCCAGTTTAATGGTTTTCATATTACTACTGAAGGGGACACGTATATTAGTGATGGTACACTAATAAATCTTGATGAACCTAATAGCTATAAGGAAGCCATGGCAGGCCTGGAGTCTGCGAAATGGAAAGAGGCAATGGATAGCGAGATCCAATCCATGTATGATAACCAAGTTTGGAATTTGGTTGATAATGTGCCCGGACGTAAGACCGTTGGGTGCAAATGGATCTTCAAGAAGAAGACCGACGTGGATGGAAACGTAAACACATATAAAGCGCGATTGGTTGCGAAGGGCTTTACTCAAACTCCCGGAGTTGACTATGATGAGACCTTCTCACCAGTTGCGAAGATAAAATCTATTAGAGTGATGCTAGCTATTGCCGCATTTCATGATTATGAGATTTGGCAAATGGATGTCAAGACCGCTTTCCTTAACGGAAAGTTGGCTGAGGATGTTTACATGGCTCAGCCAGAGGGGTTTGTGGATCCGAAGCATCCGAATAAAGTGTGTAAGCTTGAGAAGTCCATTTATGGACTTAAGCAAGCGTCTCGCAGATGGAATCTTTGCTTCGATGAGAAAGTCAAAGAGTTTGGATTTGTACGAAGCGAAGATGAATCATGTGTATATGTCAAAGCCAGTGGGAGTGTAGTAAGCTTCCTCGTTCTATATGTCAATGACATATTACTCATAGGAAACGACATCCCGACTCTGCAGGATGTTAAGTCCTGGCTCAGGAAGTGCTTCGCTATGAAGGACCTCGGAGAGGCTTCTTACATTTTGGGAATAAGGATAGTAAGAGAAAGAAGTAAGAGACTAATTGGACTTAGTTAGAACACTTACTTAGAGAAGGTACTAAAACGTTTTAGTATGGAAAACTTGAAGAAGGGAGAATTACCGATACAAAGTAATGCCAAGTTGAGTAAGACTCGAAGTCCGAGTACCGAAGCTGAGATAGCAGAAATGATCCGAGTACCATACGCTTCCGTAGTTGGTTCAATCATGTACGCTATGACTTGTACTCGCCCTGATATAGCCTTCGTTTTGAGCATGGTTAGAAGATATCAAGGGAATCCTGGCAGAGCCCATTGGATTGTGGTGAGGAATATCCTTAATTACCTTCGGAGGACGAAGGAATGGTTCTTAGTCCTCGGAGGGAGTGATGACTTGAAGCTGCAAGGGTATAGTGACGCCAGTTTTCAGACCGACAGGGACAACTACCGTTCGCAGTCGGGCTGGGTCTTTACCCTGAATGGAGGAGCAGTGACATGGAAGAGTTCCAAGTAGGAAACCGTAGCTGATTCAACGTGCGAATCAGAGTACATTGCAGCGAGCGAAGCGTCGAAGGAGGCAATACGGCTGAAGAACTTCATCGGTGATCTTGGAGTTGTACCTGCCATAAAGGAGCCCATGGAGATTTTCTGTGATAACGAAGGAGCGGTTGCCTTGACCAAGGAACCAAGGGATCATGGTAGATCTAGACATATCGACAGAAAATATCACTTTATTAGACATCGTGTAGAAGAAGGACAACTCATAGTGAAGAGGATATCATCAGAAGATAATCCAGCAGATCCGCTTACGAAGGGACTGAGTAGGGTTAAGCACTTGCAGCATGCTAGGAGTATTAGGCTGAAGGATGATATTAGCATAGATTAGATAGTATTAGAAACGTGTAATAGATAAATGTAATTAACATTTGATGATTAAATAAAGGAGTTTTATTTATGAGTAATGTTACTGTCTTATGTTAATTGTTTAACTATTGTTTCACTTTGCATGTTTTGACTTCCAGAATAATTGAGTTTATTAGGAATAATCGAAATTGTTCAAATTGTCCACAATCGTTCATATGTTGGAAGTAGATATGAATGAAGATTGTCATGAATTGGTTTGTAGATTGTCTAAATGGTGTTAGACATAGCAAAGGGTTGCTGCAATGTTCATGAGTGCTTATAAACTAGTTTTGAGCATTGGAACAAACCCGCGTTTGCTGGAATCACCTTATGGAATATGATATAAAAGGGTGATCACAAGACGATAATATCATATAGTCTTAAAACCTTGATATATGGTTTGTTATTTGTTAATTGATTGTCATTGATAATGCAAAAACACATCAGTAACTCGGTGTTATAAAACGTATTGTTGTGTATAGTTGGTTAATGAATAAGTAAATGCATATAAGTCGAAGTTTATCTGTAACTTTTATCTAAGAAGGTAAAAGCGATATCTCGGCCGCTCGATGATTTGATTTGACTTATGTGCCGGGCCCGGTCAGAACTGAATTGATGTGTTCGATTAAGTTCTATGTCAAATAAATCAGAGATCGAGAAACCTAAATGCTTGACTAACCATTCCATAGGATTGTCAGCATGATATCTAACAGAGGACTGTACGATCCCTTATCTAAAGGACAAAATTGATTAGATCAGAGTTTGACAGCGTCTTTGAGAGATACGATTGCATACCAAATTGTACTTGTGCATATAGTTACTAGACTTATCCAAGTGGGAGACTGTTGGAATAGTGTCTAAGGCTGCAACTATATTAGGCAAGTATTTGACCCGGTTGTGCATGGTCCTTTTGGGTTGCCTTCACCGTAGCAACTTGATAGGATGATTTATTAAGAGAGAATAAATATTATTAATATATTATGAGAATAATATAAAGAATAATAATATTGTTATTTGATTAATATAAGTCATAGAATTAATTGGAATTAATTTGGTGACTTAAAAAGATTAATTAAATAAGAGGGTATAAACTGTCAATTGTTTAATAGTTAAAATTTAGACTGTAAATCCATATTGGATAGAGGTGGACGGATTCTAGAAGCTATGGATAGCTTCAAATCGTCCAAAGGGTTATCTAAGGAATGGATTTGGATTGCTTTAAGAGAATAATATCCAATTAGGGTTTAAGCTGTAACCCTTAAGGAGTCTACAAGTATAAATAGACCCTATGGCAAAGGGAAATCGGCACTTCATCTAAAGTAGAGAACCCCTGGCCGATTTCCTCCCCTCTCCTCTCTCCCAAATCATCCTCCTTGCTATTTGGTGTTTGTAAGCCATTAGAGGAGTGACAATTGTGGCTCTAGAGCTCCAAGACAACAAGATCAAACAAGGGATTCAAAGGTATGATTCTAGATCTGTTTTAACATTGTTCTTATACCTAAATAGTCATTAGAAGTCTTGGATTCAAAGCATGTTTAATTAGAAAGCCTAGATCCAAGCATTAGGGTTTTGCATGCGCACATAGGAAATTTCTTATGGCTAAAACCCATCACCATTAAGCTCTTTCGAGCTCTAGAGTCCCATTAAGCCATGTATGTTAGTAAAGTTGCCAACTTTACTTGAAAAGTCACCCATAGAAGTCAGACTGAAGAGTTGGGGAAAGGGATGAAGTAATTAAGTGCTTAATAGAAGAAAGGGGGCTTAACAGGGAAGTACGATGGGCATATAGGCTGGTACGCGCATTGTACAAGTCACAAGCCCAATACGCCCCGCCTACAGCTGAGTACTCCCCGCTTACTCAGTCATAGTGGGTTCCGAACTAATGGGCTTTGTTTTGGGCCATTCTTTGGACTTGACTACTTTGGGCCTTAGTGGGCCATCTGGATTTGGACTTTTGCACTAAAGAACCATTATTGGGCCTTATGGGCAATTTTGGGTTTGGGCTATTATTTGGGTTATGGATTGTTGGTCTAGCTAAGGATGTATGTTTGGGATGGAAATAAGTTATTGGGCTTAGGATGAGGCCCACGTAAAGGATTGGGACCAATTTAGAAAATTGGGCCATTAGTGGGCCGTTGGTGGACCTTTATGGATTTTGGAGCTTTGGGCTAGATTGGTTTTAGACATGGGTCATTAGTGGACCTTCAGGGATATTATAGTATGGACCTCGATGCGTCAGGGGTGAAATGATCGTTTCACCCCAAGTATGGATTATGGATCATGGTTTGCGACCCAATTGCTAATCGAGTGATACTATGATATCGGTCCATTAGAATGTTGAATGTTGGACTGGACTAAATGTTTGGGCCTTATGGTAAGACCTTATAAAGGTTTGGGCCCAATTTAAAAAATTAGGCCATGTGTTGGGTGTTGACCGTAGTTGACTTTTGGGCCTTTGGATTGGGCCTTAGGCTTGGATCAAGCTAATATTGGGGTAAAGCAGTCTTTTACCCCAAGCATGGACTTATGCTTATGTATTGGAACCCAATTATTAATTGGGTGTTGTTTTGATGTTGACAGTTCGGGAACCTATCATCCAACAGCTGGGGTTGGGTCTGCGGGACTTCAGTAGTGTGAGGTGAGTTACCCTTCAGTAGAAGTGGGTCTAAGGCACCAAGGTCGACCCACTAGTAGTTGAGTATAGTTGAGATCATTGTCTTTGTGATAATTATCTGGTTTTCTATTACTTGACATGTTCTATGTGCAAGTATGTTATGTTCTATGTGATAGCGGTATTAGGAGGGGAATAGTTCCCCGATCGGTTGTTAGGACCGAAGGGTAGGTCGGACACCCCAGATATCTCTGACAGCATGTTTATGATATGTTATTATGTGATATTAGTAGGGGTGAAATACTCCATGTGACTGGGTGAGATAGACCGGAGGGTAGGCACGCACCCCAGAATGGCCTGACGCGGGTAGTCAGCACCCCAGAATGGCTTGACACGAGTAGTCGGCACCCTAGAATGGCTTGACATGGGTAGGTTGGGCACCCCAGAATTGTCTGGCGGTATGTATGCTATGTGGTTGTATGGTATGTGGTATGAAGGGGGAACTCACTAAGCTCCATGCTTACGGTTTTCAGTTTTGGTTTCAGGTACTTTGTCTTAAAAGGAAAGGAGTCGGCTTGATCGCAGTGTATCACACTATGGTTTTTCCGCACATGAGATCCTTGGGATTACACTCTGATATTGTTTCATGATAACATGTTTTGATTATTTCTACTTTGGTTCTGACGTGGCATGATATTATGGATGTTTTCTTATACTGTTGGTTTTATAATAACTTATTTAAAAATGAAAATTTTGGCCTTGAATTTTGGGATGTTACAGCCGAACTTCGGTCCGATGCCGGGTGGGGCCCGATGTAGTGGGCTAGGCCCAAGTTATGTGTTATGTGTTTATGTGATTATGTGTTTGGCATGTGGTACTTTGGGGGTACGCACTAAGCATCGTGCTTACAATTTTCAGTTTTGATTTCAGGTACTTCCACTAGTAAGGGAAAGAGCTCAGGATGACTGCATAGCACACACCACAACGTTTAGCTTGGGATGATTTCCTCTGATGTTTTGACATATGATTTGATATATTGACAGATGTTTATAATATTTTTGAGATACATGACTTATGATTTTTATATGATGAACGATATTTATGGTTTTATTAATGATTTAAAATGAAATTTTATACTGTATTTTTGGGATGTTTCAAAAAACACTAAATTCATTGCCTCACATCACAATATTCAAATCTACAATCTTTGGTGAAAGATATATGATTTTCATTGACAGATTGTGACAACTCGAAACTTTTTACGTTATCCTTACCCAGTTTCCGTTAATAAAATTTGGGTTTTTATTAAATTCCGTCAAATTTCTTGGTTTTGGAAAGACTTTAGGTTTTAAATAAATAATATGTATTTTATACGAGTCGGAATAATCCGGAAATCACACAAAAAACTCGAAACTTCACTCGAAAACGATGAGTTCACGGCCAGGACGAGTTTACAGCCATAAACTCGTGTACGGCCGTAAACCCAATTTACGGTCGGTGCTAGGTGGACCCCACCACCGACCATACCCCTGGCCTATAAATACCGGACCCCCACCCTCATTTAAACCTTCTTGGCCGGAGACACCCACTTTCTCTCTCTAAACCTCTTGACCGTAAACACCATAAAGCCCTCCTTTCACTAGAAAAACGTTGGAATCATCATTTGGGGCCATTTGTGTAACAACCCAAAAATACGACCCGAAAATTTCATTTTAATATAACAAAAACCATAAAATTGAGTATCACATAATAAAACCATACATTGCGTATCTCAAAACCATACTAAAATATTGTGAGAAAAACTGTGCCACAATTGTATCAAACATATCTAAGAAACTGAATCAACTCCGAGGACAAAAACTGAAACTGTGGTGTGTGCGATGCCATCATCCCGAGCTCTTCCCTTTACTTGTGGAAGTACCTGAAACCAAGAACTGAAACCGTAAGCACAAAGCTTAGTGAGCTCCCCCAAACTACCACATACCACACAATAACAAATAAAGCACATACTGGGCCTTGCCCACTACATCGGACCGAAGTCCGGAACTAGCTGCATCGGACCGAAGTCCGGAACTGACTACATCGGACCGAAGTCTGGAACTGACTGGGACCTTGTCCCCTGCATCGGACCGGAGTCCGGAACTAACTGCATCGGACCGAAGTCCGGAACTGTCTGAACATAGCATAACTTAAACACGTATTTGCTAACATAACACACATACTGCATCGGACTGAAGTCCGAAACACAGAACACAAAACATGCTTGAATCACAAAGACATCAAGCACACTAACTACTGCATCGGACTGAAGTCCGGAACTACTGTTAACTAAACGGGCCTGCATTGTAGCCGTAGACCCGTTCCTACTAGAAAGAAACTCACCTCGTGAACTGGCTGCTGTGTGTATGGCTCTGGAAGCTATCTGCTGCTGCTCCGGTATCTCCCCGGCTACAAATCCATAAACATACTCAATCAAATGCTAATCAATGCATTGGGGTAAAATGACTCTTTTACCCCTGGTCAAAGTCAACTCTCCCGGTCAAAGTCAACCTACAGTTGACCTGACTCACCGAGTTGGGCCGCCAACTCGCCGAGTCTCTATTCTCACTTCTCAACCCTACTCGTGGCTACTCGTCGAGTATGGCATCGACTCGATGAGTTCCCTTTCGATTCAAAAACTCAGGCAATCTGCATCCGACTTGCCGAGTCGTATGAACAACTTGACGAGTTGTTCTTGAGCTAAGAAGATTGTCTTGGACTCGCCTAGTTGTATGAACAACTCGTCGAGTCCCTCCATCACTAAGTCTGTCCTCCCACTCACTGAGTCCACTCTACTACTCACAGGTCCCTACTCGACATCACTCAAAAGGAGGGAAAAATCGAGGACTCGCGACTCGACTCGCCGAGTCGTTCTTCTGACTCGCCGAGTCACATGCATGCAACTACTCTAAACTCGATTCTGCTTGAATCCAGCGTATAAAACTTATAGATCTGGGCTCCCTTAGCTCTATTAACACGTAAAGATTCTATCTTTACGTGTCCATAAGCATCCATGAAGATTATAAGGCTCAAAAAGCATAATAAAGGCTAGATCTAGGGTTCTCATGCAAAGCAACTTCAAAAAGGCAATAGATCCGGGCTCTACAACTCCTAAATGAACAGATCTAGGGATATCTCGACCTATTAAGGCATCCATACAACTATAAGGTTGGAAAATACATCAAACTAGCCCAAGAAATGTTCTAATGGAGGTTTTAAGCATAAAACAGAAGGATTCCGAGAAATACCTCAATGAACTCTGATTTTGACCTTGGATCTTTGCTCTACACCTCTTCTCTTTGGTCCTTTCTTCTTTTTCTTCTTCAAGCCTTCAAGAATCCACACAAAAACACTTTAATCAATCAAGGGATGGGTTTAGGGTTTCTCACAGCTCTCTGAGGGTGAAGGAGGCGAGTTTGGGGCACATAACACTGCTTAAATAGTGAGAAAACCCGGGGATTTAGGGTTTCTTCCTGGCAGGCAGACTCGCCGAGTCCCGAATATGGACTCGCCGAGTTGCCGACTTACACGTGCTCAAAATCCCGTCCCTACTCGACGAGTCGGGCTATAGACTCGCCGAGTCCCTCTTGAAAACTTCTAAATAAATGTCATGGAAGCAACATACCAGAGACGGGTCGTTACAATTCTCCCCCACTTGTCTCAGACTTCGTCCTCGAAGTCTGCTACGGCTGAATCTGCAAATAACTCCGGGTAGTGCTCTCTCATCTCCTCCTCAGCCTCCCACGTCCACTCAGACCCCTTCCGGTGCTGCCACTACACCTTCACTAACTGAATTACCTTGTTCCTCAAGGTCTTTGTCTTCCGGTCCAGAATCACGACCGGCCTCTCGATATAATTCAGGCTGCTATCAATGTAACAGCCCCGATTTCCAGGTATCTTTTATTCATATATTTTTGGTGTTTTGTGAGGGGACTCGGCGAGTTGGAGCTCAAACTCGCCGAGTAGGATCGCGGTTCTGGACGCGAGTTCGCGCCTGGACTCGGCGAGTCCGCGCTGTTTAATGAAACCCTAATTTCCCGGTCCTAAGCCCTATTTAAAGGACCTTATGACCCTTCATTGCGGCTACCTTGACCTAGAGAGCACCAAAGCAGCTGAGGGTTCTTGTGAGTGAGATAAGAGGCCATTATTCACCAAATTTGTGTGTATTTGCAAGAAAGGAAGGGGAAAGTCAAGCTAGAAGAGTTGGGGAGCTTGGATCTACTTCAATTTGGTCAGGGGAAGCTTCTTGAGGTATCCTTTAGAGCTTATTTATGTGTTTTTCTTGATATGGTCAAATCTAGGGTTTCTTCATGCCTTGTTTGCTTTGTAATTGAAGTGTGAGAGGTCCCATGGGGATATGGTACCTAGATCTGGACCTTAGCAGGTCCAGAGAGTCCCAAATGCCATGCTTTATGTCCTTCCTTTTGGGTTGGAGACTAGGGTTGCCATCTTAGAGGTCATTTCTTCAAAAAGAGCCTTGAAGGTGTTGCATGGTAGCCAAGACTATGACTTTACGTGATGAATGAGCTTAGGAGGGCCAGATCTATGAGTTGATGGAGTGGATCTGACCTCAGAAGCGAGATTGAGTTGATGCATGGCATGGACTCGCCGAGTCCGAAGAACAGACTCGGCGAGTAGCATGAGGATTGTCCTTAACCACTCAGTGAGTGGTCCTGCCGAGTTATGGGTTGACTCAGTGAGTTAGGGAGAGTTAGATAGGGTTGACAGGTGGACTCAGTTGAGCTGGAACTCGCTGAGTTGTTCTTGAGACTCGGCGAGTTGAGTCGTAGTGGCCCCGCGATTCATTCCAGGTGGAACTCGTCGAGTCAGGGGAGTACTCAACGTGTCAAGAGAGGATCCTAGGGAGTCAGTGAACACGTATAGACTCGCCGAGTCGCCCTAGTGCACTCGCCGAGTCCGGTCAAAGTTGACCGTTGACTGTTGACCAGTGTTGACATGATAGGGGTAGTCAACCTTAGTGGTAATCAGAGTTATATGATGTTATAGGAGGATTATAGCTCGGAGGATCGAGCACGAGTGATTTCCAGGATTCACGAGTTATCGAGATATACGAGGTGAGTCTTCTCACTATACTTTACCTTGAGTAGGTAATCAGAGTTATGTGATAGAGTATGTGTATGTTATATGTATATTATGTGTTGTACTGCATGATGTCTATGTGATTTATGTTGTGCATGCTTATAGAGTTGGAACCGGAAGGTTCCTAGAGTTAGAGCCAGTGGGTTCACAGAGTAGGGTCTACGGACCCACAAAGTTATAGCCTCGAGTGGCTAATATGTGTTATGTGTGGTATTTTGGGGAACTCACTAAGCTTCATGCTTACAGTGTTAGTGTTGTTTGTTTCAGGTACTAGTGACGACCGTGGGAATTTTTATGATATGTGATCTTGGGATTTTGTATGATGTGAATTGGAGTTTTAAACTTGATGTTTTATGAAAATTAAATGAAAAATGTTTTTATATTTTGCGAAAAATTATTTTGAAATTCACGGTGTTACAAGTTGGTATCAGAGCCTTGGTTTGAGGGATTCGAGTACACCTTCGGGCGTATGTGAACTCAAACTGAGGATTTGAGAAGTATTTTCAAAAAGAGTAAAAGATTTTGAAAAGAAACGCAGAGCAGAGTTGTGTGTACGATCAGTCCGCGCCCGAACGGTGATTTCGCAAAATACCCTCATGTTATGTGATATTGATATCGATATGATATATTCGCATGCTAGAGTAGGCTAGGTATTCCTATTAGGACTAGAGTGGCCTGATTTGTGATGCCTTAGCCTAGGAAGAGGTGAGCTGCTATGAGATGCTTGAGAGTGAGTAGGTAGCAGCGAGGGGCGTATAAGAGATCTAATAAAGAGTGGCCTATGCATGATAGAGTACTTGGAATTTGGGATCCGAAGAGGAGGACTTGGGGTGTATTCTGATACGGTGCGGACAGTAGTATTGGGCCCGTACTACTGAAAGCACCGGAGCGGTGTACAGCCCAAGTAAGAATCTTTGGAATACCAAGGATCAAGGAGGAATGAGTTGTCGAGTGTGAGTATGCTTGAAGGGGTTCTAATTTTTCGTATGTTGTATTTCAGAGGTAGATCATGGTGAGGACACGTTTGATGCCTGAGAGCAGTGATACCAGTGATGAGGAGATCCGCCGGATCATCCACGAGGAGGTGGCTGCGGCCATTAGGGCAGAGATACCAGAGATGTTCGGGACTACTAAAACCATGCTGATTGAGACCTTTGACGAGCGTTATGCCGCTCTTTCTGAGGCTGCTGTTGTAGCGGCCACCGCAGCTATTGCTGCTGCGAGGCCGCAAGGTGGTGATGCGTTGCTGTTCCGGGAGTTCAGCAACACAAAACCACCAGAGTTTGATGGGACCCAGGAGCCGGTGGCAGCTATGAGGTGGATTTCTAAAATAGAGGGGTTTTTCTTCACTTGCTCATCTCCTGAGCATTTGAAGGTTCGGTTCGCGCTGAACCAGCTTCGCTTGGGAGCGAAGGACTGGTGGAAGTTTGTGACGGCGCATTTTACGCCTGTTGAGCTTGCGGCATTGACCTGGGAGAGGTTCATTGCCATGTTCCGAGATGAGTACGTTCCCCAGGTGGATAGGGAGCGTTTGGCCCAGGATTTTCTGACCCTCAAGCAGGGTACTGAGTCAGTTACAACGATTACCAGGATGTTCCATGAGAGGGCGATGTTCTGCCCTGAGCACGTGTCCACTGAGCAGGCACGTATGAGCCGATATTTGAGTATTTTGAGGTGAGACATTCGGGAGTTCGCGGAGAACTCCTCATACCGGACATTTTATGAGCTTTAGGCAAATGCCCGGAAGAGGGAGATTGAGCTAGAGACTCAGGCCAGGGAGGAGGCGGAGTCTCAGGGGAGGGATCGGCGACCGGCACAGTCTCAGCCGCCAGCCAAGCGGGCCAAGCCCGCTGATCCCAAACCAGGGAGCCAGAAGGGCCGCACTTGTGGGAAGTGTGGCAAGGGTCACGATGGAGTCTGCAGAGCAGGATCTTGCTACAAGTTTGGCAAGGAGGGGCATATGGCCAAGGATTGCCCCAAGGGGTTTGCAGTGTGCTTCCACTGCAATCAGACCGGACACCGGAAGGCAGAGTGTCCGCAGTTGCGAGGGTCATCTCAGGGAGCACCTCAGGGATCTGCCCCTGCCGCCATCAGAGCTACAGAGAGTCGGCCAGTGAAGGCCGAGGCGCCGAGGGCACGAGGGAGAGCCTTTCAGTTGACCGCGGAGGAGGTCCGCGCAGCGCCCGATGTCGTGGCTGGTATGTATTCTTTCATGTATTTATTTTGATGTTGAGATATTATGCTTATGTTATGTTATACGTAGGTACTTTTCTTGTGAATTAGGTACCTGCCTTGGTGTTATTTGACTCGGGTGCGAGTCGGTCGTTTGTATCTTTGGCTTTTAGTCAGCATATCAGTGTTAGTCGTGAGGCGTTGATTCGGCCTCTGAGAGTAGCCATAGCTGATGAGAGGGTGATATATGCCACGGAGGTTCTCCGAGGTTGCGTAGTCGAGATTTTCGGTGTTGAGTTCCCGATTGATCTGGTTCCTATTGCGATGGGAGATGTCTGTGTCATTGTGGGCATGGACTAGTTGAGCAGATTCGGTGCGGTTATCGACTGCGAGTGTCAGCTGGTGACCATACGAGACCCTAGTGGGGGAGTTCTTTCGGTGTACGGCGAGGGTACACGTTCAGGATCATCGTTTTTTTCGGCCGCTAGAGCGAGGCAGTGTCTACAGCAGGGCTGTAAGGGTTTTGTGGCGTATGTGATGGATACGCGGGAGGATTCCGAGAGGCCTAGTTCAGTTGAGGAGGTTCCGGTGGTGCGTGAGTTCCCGAATGTGTTTCCCGAGGAGTTGCCGGGTGTGCCTCCTGTGAGGCAAGTGGAGTTCAGTATCGACTTGGTTCCGGGGGTCACGCCTATCGCCAAGGTGCCTTATCGCCTTGCACCTCCAGAGATGCAAGAGTTATCCTTGTAGCTTCAGGAGCTGCTAGGGAAGGGGTTTATTCGGCCGAGCAGCTCGCCGTGGGGAGCGCCTATCCTGTTCGTCAAGAAGAAGGATTGTTCACACCGGATGTGAATTGATTACCGGGAGTTGAACAAGCTAACGGTCAAGAACTGTTACCCGTTGCCAAGGATCGACAATTTAATCGATCAGTTGCAGGGAGCATCTTGGTTCACCAAGATCGATTTGAGGTCTGGATATCATCAGGTGAGGGTGCGGGATGAGGACGTCCAGAAGACAGCGTTCAGGACGCGTTATGGGCATTATGAGTTTGTGGTGATGCCTTTTGGGCTCACCAATGCCTCGGCAGTGTTCATGGATCTCATGAACCGAGTGTGTAGGCCGATGCTGGATCGGTCAGTGATTGTGTTTATCGACGACATTCTGGTATATTCGAGATCTAGAGAGCAGCATGAGGAGCATTTAAGAGAGGTTCTCGGAGTTCTGAGATCGGAGAGGCTTTATGCCAAATTCTCCAAGTGTGATTTCTGGTTGCGGGAGGTCCAGTTCTTAGGACATCTCGTTAACCAGGAAGGGATATTGGTCGATCCGGCCAAGGTTGAGGCGGTGATGAGTTGGGAGGTGTCGAGGTCACCCTCCGAGATCAGGAGTTTCCTAGGGTTGGCAGGGTATTATCGGAGGTTTATCAAGGATTTCTCTAAGATCGCAGTGCCACTCACCAGATTGACCCGGAAGGGTGTTGCTTTTTCATGGGGCCCCGAGCAGCAGGCCTCCTTTGAGACACTTCGCCAAAGGTTGTGCGAAGCCCCGGTGTTAGCCCTCCCGGATGGGATGGAGGACTTTGTGGTATACTGTGATGCATCGATTTTGGGGTTAGGAGCGATGCTGATGCAGAGAGGGCATGTGATAGCATATGCATCGAGACAGCTGAAGCCTCATGAGACGAGATATCCCACGCATGATCTAGAGTTGGGGGCAGTGGTGTTCGCCCTCAAGATTTGGCGTCACTACTTGTATGGGGTTTGGTGTACGATATACACGCACCATAAGAGTTTGAAGTATTTGATGGATCGGCCCAACCTAAATATGCGTCAGAGAAGGTGGTTGGATGTGGTCAAGGATTATGATTGTGAGATCCTGTACCACCCAGGCAAGGCTAATGTGGTAGCCGATGCATTGAGCTGCAGGGCGGAGAGCACCCCGCTGCGGGAGGTATGTTTGAGATTGACCGTGATAGCTCCAGTGTTGGACGCCATTCGTGGGGCACAGGCCGAGGTTGTGCAACCTGAAATGCAGAAGAGAAAACGGATTGTTGGTCTGATTTCAGAGTTCGTTACCGATGGTCGGGGGCTTATGACGTTTCAGGGCGTATCTGGGTGCCGTTTGTGGGAGGAACGCGTACCATTTTGATGGAGGAGGCTCATCGGTCGAAATTTTCGATCCATCCGGGGGCCACTAAGATGTTTTTGGATCTGAAAAAGGAGTATTGGTGGTCTTGTATGAAGAGGGATGTCGCGGACTGCCAGAGGAGTTGATGCAATTTTGGTGATTGTGGACAGGTTGACGAAGAGCGCTCATTTCCTTGCTATCTCGGCATGGGGTGCCGATCTCGATTGTTTCAAACCGTGATGTGCGCTTCACTTCCAGATTCTGGAAAAAGTTTCATGAGGAGTTAGGTACTAAACTGCATTTTAGTACCGCATATCATCCCTAGACAGACGGTCAGAGTGAGCATACGATTCAGACGCTCGAGGACATGCTTCGGGCATGTGTGTTGGATTTCGGGGGTAGCTGGGATGCATATTTACCCTTGGCAGAGTTTTCCTACAACAACAGCCATCATTCGAGCATTGGTATGCCACCCTTTGAGCTGTTGTATGGGAGGAGGTGTCGGACCCCCATTTGTTGGGGAGAGGTTGGACAGAGGGTGATGGGCAGTACAAAGATCGTGCTTCAGACGGCAGAGCAGATCCAGCAGGTCAGACAGAGGTTGTTGGCCGCTCAGAGCCGACAGAAGAGTTATGCAGACAGACGTCGGTCCGAGCTTGAGTTTCAGGTCGGCGACCTTGTGCTCCTGAAGGTCTCTCCTTGGAAAGGAGTGATTCGATTCAGGAAGAGGGGCAAGTTGGGGCCCCGATATATTGGTCCTTTCCGTGTGATCGCGAGGGTAGGCCGGGTAGCCTATCGTTTGGATTTGCCAGCAGAGTTGGGGCAGATTCACGACACTTTTCATGTGTCACAGCTGAGGAAGTGTATTGCCGACGACTCGGCAGTGGTTCCATTAGAGGATATTCAGGTGGATGCGAGCCTGAATTATGCCGAGAGACCAGTGGCCATCAGAGATCGGAAAATCAAGTTTTTGAGGAACAAGGAGGTACCCCTGGTGTTGGTTCAGTGGCAGCATCGGAAGGGATCAGAGATAACCTGGGAGCCGGAGCGTGAGATGCGTGAGCAGCATCCGGAACTATTTGCAGAGCGAGACTTCGAGGGCGAAGTCTAGTTCTAGTGGGGGAGAATTGTAACAGCCTGGATTTCCAGGTATCTTTTATTCATATAATTTTGGTGTTTTGTGAGGGGACTCGGCGAGTTGGAGCTCAAACTCGCCGAGTAGGATCGCGGTTCTGGACGTGGGTTCGCGCCTGGACTCGGCTAGTCCAAGGAATGGACTCGGCGAGTCCGCGCTGTTTAATGAAACCCTAATTTCCCGGTCCTAAGCCCTATTTAAAGGACCTTATGGCCCTTCATTGCGGCTACCTTGACCTAGAGAGCACCAAAGCAGCTGAGGGTTCTTGTGAGTGAGATAAGAGGCCATTATTCACCAAATTTGTGTGTATTTGCAAGAAAGGAAGGGGAAAGTCAAGCTAGAAGAGTTGGGGAGCTTGGATCTACTTCCATTTCGTCAGGGGAAGCTTCTTGAGGTATCATTCAGAGCTTATTTCCGTGTTTTTGTTGATATGGTCAAATCTAGGGTTTCTTCATGCCTTGTATGCTTTGTAATTGAAGTGTGAGAGGTCCCATGGGGATATGGTACCTAGATCTGGACCTTAGCAGGTCCAGAGAGTCCCAAATGCCATGCTTTATGTCCTTCCTTTTGGGTTGGAGACTAAGGTTGCCATCTTAGAGGTCATTTCTTCAAAAAGAGCCTTGAAGGTGTTGCATGGTAGCCAAGACTGTGACTTTACGTGATGAATGAGCTTAGGAGGGCCAGATCTATGAGTTGATGGAGCGGATCTGACCTCAGAAGCGAGATTGAGTTGATGCATGGCATGGACTCGCCGAGTCCGAAGAACAGACTCGGCGACTAGCATGAGGATTGTCCTTAACCACTCAGTGAGTGGTCCTGCCGAGTTATGGGTTGACTCAGTGAGTTAGGGAGAGTTAGAGAGGGTTGACAGGTGGACTCAGTTGAGCTGGAACTCGCTGAGTTGTTCTTGAGACTCGGCGAGTTGAGTCGTGGTGGCCCCGCGATTCATTCCAGGTGGAACTCGTCGAGTCAGGGGAGTACTCGACGTGTCAAGAGAGGATCCTAGGGAGTCAGTGAACACGTATAGACTCGCCGAGTCGCCCTAGTGCACTCGCCGAGTCCGGTCAAAGTTGACCGTTGACTGTTGACCATAGTTGACCAGTGTTGACTTGATAGGGGTAGTCAACCTTAGTGGTAAAAGTTTTAATTAGAGATATATGATGTTATAGGAGGATTATAGCTCGGAGGATCGAGCACAAGTGATTTCCAGGATTCGCGAGTTATCGAGATATACGAGGTGAGTCTTCTCACTATACTTTACCTTGAGTAGGTAATCAGAGTTATGTGACAGAGTATGTGTATGTTATATGTATATTATGTGTTGTACTGCATGATGTCTATGTGATTTATGCTGTGCATGCTTATAGAGTTGGAACCGGAAGGTTCCTAGAGTTAGAACCAGTGGGTTCACAGTGTAGGGTCTACGGACCCACAGAGTTATAGCCTCGAGTGGCTAATATGTGTTATGTGTGGTATTTTGGGGAACTCACTAAGCTTCGTGCTTACAGTGTTAGTGTTTTTTGTTTCAGGTACTAGTGACGACCGTAGGAAGGCGCCGGCTTGATCTGTACACACGCATGGGAATTTTTATGATATGTGATCTTGGGATTTTGTATGATGTGAATTGGAGTTTTAAACTTGATGTTTTATGAAAATTAAATGAAAAATGTTTTTATATTTTGCGAAAAATTATTTTGAAATTCACGGTGTTACAATCAACCTGAATATCTTCTAAGGGAACAACTGCTGACTCATCCACCAAACACTTCCTCAACTGAGACACATGGAAAGTGTTGTGGATCTGGCTAAGCTCTACTGGAAGATCTAACCGATAAGCACCCCGACCCACTCGGTCCAAAACCCTGAAAGGACCAATGAACCTGGGGCCCAACTTGCCCCTCTTCCGAAACCTGATGACACCCTTCCAAGGTGAGACCTTCAGAAGGACCATATCGCCCACCCGGAACTCCAAGTCTGAACGCCTCCTGTCGGCGTAGCTCTTCTGCCGACTCTGCACAGTCTGCAGTCTACTAAAGACCTGCTGAATCAACTCAATCGTCTTGAGCACCACCTCTGTGCTCCCAATGACCTGCTGACCGACCTCGCCCCAACAAATTGGGGTCCTACACTTCCTCCCATAAAGCATCTCAAAGGGAGGTTGATCAATGCTCACATGATAACTGTTGTTATACGAAAATTCCGCTAACGGAAGATACGTATCCTAACTGCCACAGAAGTCTAGAACACATGCCTTGAGCATGTCCTCGAGAGTCTGAATCGTCCTCTCGCTCTGCCCGTCCGTCTGAGGGTGGAAAGCGGTGCTGAAATGGAGACGAGTACCCATCTCGTCGTGAAACCGCTTCCAGAATCTGGATGTAAAATGGACGTCTCGGTCTGACACCATCGATACCGGCACTCCATGACGTGCCACTACCTCACGCACATAGATATCGGCTAACTTTCCCGCCGATATGCTCTCCTAGATCGGTATGAAATGCGCACTCTTCGTCAACCGATCCACTATTACCCAAATCGAATCTACCCCACACACAGTCCTGGGAAGCTTGGTGATAAAATCCATGGTGATGTCCTCCCATTTCCACACGGGAATGTCTAATGGCTGCATCTTGCCGTGAGGTCTCTGATGTTCTGCCTTGACCTTCCTGCAGGTTAGGCACCTCTCTACATACCAGGCGACATCCCGCTTCATGCAGGGCGACCAGTAATCGGGTCGAAGATCTCTATACATCTTCGTCGCCCCTGGGTGGATAGAAAATCGAGACTTATGAGCCTCGTCCATCAACACCTGTCGTACTCCGCCCCAGTACGGTACCCATACTCTCCCATGAAGGGTCAACAACCCCCGACTATCATAATCAAACGAAGCTACTCGGCCCACTATCCTCTCACACTTCTGTCTTTCCTCCTTGAGGCCCTCCACCTGAGCCTCCCTGATCCGTTCCAACAACGGAGTAATTACTGTCATCCTCAGACATAAGTCTCTGATAGGGGTTGCTGTCACCTTGCGGCTTAGGGCGTCGGCCACTACGTTGGCCTTCCCTGGATGGTAAAGGATTTCACAATCATAATCCTTCATCACATCCAACCACCTACTCTGTCTCATGTTCAGATTCGGCTGATCCATAAGGTACCTCAAACTCTTGTGATCCGTGTAGATGGTACAACGGACCCCATAAAGGTAATGTCTCCAAATCTTGAGGGAAAACACAACCGCCCCCAGCTCTAAATCATGAGTAGGATAGTTAGCCTCGTGGGGCTTCAACTGTCTCGAGGCGTAAGCTATAACATGGCCTCGCTGCATCAATACTGCTCCCATACCTGTGATTGAGGCATCACAGTAGACTACAAAATCCTCTACTCCTTCTGGCAGGGTAAGGATCAGAGCCTCGCACAACCTCCGCCTGAGGGTCTCAAATGCCGCCTGCTGCTCAGGCCCCCAACGGAACACCACCGACTTCTTGGTCAGTCGGGTGAGCGGCACTGCTATCTTGGAGAAATCCTGAATGAATCTCCGGTAATACCCTGCCAACCCTAGGAAGCTCCGAATCTTGGATGGAGACTTCGGGACCTCCCACTGCATCACGGCCTCTATCTTGGCCGGGTCTACTAAAATTCCTTTTTGGTTGACGAGGTGACCAAGGAACTGCACCTCGCGCAACCAGGACTCGCCCTTAGAGAACTTTGCGAAAAGTCTCTCCCTCCTCAGAAATTCTAGCACCTATCTCAGGTGCTCCTCATGCTGCTCCTGCGTCTTGGAATACACCAAGATATCATCTATGAATACTATCACAGACCGATCCAGCATCGGCCTGCACACGCGATTCATGAGGTCCATGAACGCGGCTGGAGCGTTGGTGAGCCCAAATGGCATCACCACAAACTCATAATGACCATACCTGGTCCTGAAAGCAGTCTTCTGCACATCCTCATTTCTGACTCGCATCTGATGATACCCAAAACGTAGATCGATCTTGGAAAACCAAGACGCTCCCTGAAGCTGGTCAAACAAATCATCTATCCTCGGGAGTGGGTAACGGTTCTTCACCGTTACCTTATTCAACTCCCGGTAATCTATACATATGCGGTGCGACCCGTCCTTTTTCTTCACAAACAAAATCGGAGCTCCCCAAGGCGAACTACTCGGTCTGATGAAACCTTTGTCTAGCAGCTCCTGCAACTGCGTAGACAACTCCTGCATCTCAAGGGGAGCTAACCGATACGGGGCCTTAGCTATCGGCGCCGCACCCGGAATCAGATCGATCCCGAACTCGACCTGTCTCTCTGGAGGTATTCCAGGCAAATCCTCTGGGAATACATCCGGGTAGTCTCGCACTACCGAAACATCATCTACTGCCACCTTACCCTTTTCCCGGGCGTCTACAACATAAGCTATATATCCGGCGCAACCCTGCTGAAAATAGCGCCTCGCTCTCGCGGCTGAACAAAAAGTTGGTCCGCGCTGTGGCCTCTCGCCCTGAATCACTAACTCTCCCCCACTGGGAGTGCGAACCCTCATTAGCTGCAGCTCACAATCAATCACCGCCCCATTGGGACTCAACTAATCCATGCCTACTATAAGCTTATTCCCTCGCAGGGAAATAGGAACCAAGTCCACCGAAAACTGCTCGTCGAACAACTGAAGAGAACACCCTCTATGCACTCTGGCGACCCTCACGGACCTGTCATCTGCTATCTCAACCTCTAGTGGACAATCCAGCTCCCCTGGAGCTCTACTAAATCTCTTGCTAAGCGCTAGCGATACAAATGATCGGGTACCCCCCGAATCAAATAATACTGTAGCAGAAATGTCGTTCACAGAGAACGACCCTATACAAAACATATAATCATAAGCAATAATCAATCAATAATAATAATATAGAGATGAAGGGAAGATACATACCCGTCACCACATCAGGAGTCGCTCGTGCCTCCTCTGCTGTCATCTGAAAAGCCCTACTCTTCGCCACTGGCGCCTCGGCTTGGCCCTGCCAGCCATCTGTAATCCTCAAAGTAGTAGGGGCAGGTGCAGCCACCTTCCCTAAAGCAGCTAAACTCGGACACTGGGACTTTTTATGTCCCCTCTGATTGCACTGAAAGCAAATCAGATCTGATGCTGCAATGGCGGTAGCAGGGGCCGTGTAATCCCTGCTCAAATGCCCAGTCCGACCGCACTTGTAGCAGCCGGAACTCCCTGCCTTGCACACCCCATCGTCCAATCTCCCACACTTTCCACATCGACCGTGGCTCTGCTGACTCCTGGATCTGTGATCTGAAACCTTGGGATTTTTGCCCGAACTACCTATACCCGAAACCGCCTCCGGTTTCCTCTTCTTCTCCATCTCAAGGTCAATCTCCCTATCCCGAGCCCTAGCAATCATGTCATCCAGCGTTTTACAGCTGGACCGGCTCACAAACTGGCGGATATCGCTCCGCAACATCTCATGATAACGGGCCTTCTTCATCTCCTCATCGGCTGCATACTGAGGAACGAGAAAAGCCCTCTCCCTGAACTTGGCGGTGATCTCCGCCACGGTCTCTGTAGTCTGGGTGAGGTCCTGAAACTCTCTAGCTAACTGCTGCACCTCAATAACCGGTGCAAACTCCGCTCTGAACCTGGTAGAGAAATCAACCCAGGTCATGGCATCTAGTGCTGCATCATCTCCAATGGTATGTCCGACCTCTTCCCACCAATCCCGTGCCCTGTCCTTCAGAAGATAGAACGCCAATCTAACCTTGTCCCCCTCGGGACACCTGCTCGTGCGGAAAGCGTTGGCCACATCCGCCAACCATCTAGTACTCGCTATGGGGTCCCGCGCCCCATGGTAATCTGGAGCTCCACATGCCCTGAACTCCCTGAACGTAAGTGTGCGCGACCCCATCATGGCCGCCACCTCGGCACGGAAGGTGCCCAACCTCTCATCCATCAGCTCTAGGATACCCTCCTTGATCGAACCGAAGATCACAGGAGTCTGCTCCAGTATGATACGAGTAATCTCTGAAGAAAGAAACTCTCTGGTCTGCTCATCCATGCGCTCGGCCCCCGAGCCTGATCCTGATCCCTCTCCGGCACCGATACTGTCGTCTGCTAGCCTCGAACGCAAAACCACCATTCTGAAACACATCATGACAACATCAGAAAACTGGAGTAGCTCAAGGGATCATTGATACTACTACTAGCTTCCTGGTCTTGCCTCAGCCTTCCTTGATTCGAGTACGGATCCTCTGCTTTCAGTAGTACGGGCCCATACTACCTTCCACATCTATCCGTACTTTCCTCAAGAACTACCTTGACTCCACCAAGTCACTACTACTACTACTACTACTCTCTGCTACTCTCATCCTAGGCTTGCCCTAGGGAAATCTCTGACTCCACTCAAACCAGTCCTCAGCTGCTGAAGGCCTCCTTATAATGCTAATTAGCCATCACCTGAATACCATCACATGTGATGAGGCTCAGATAATCCTTCGAGTAAAAGGCTCGTCTCTACAACGGTTGGACTCAAACAAGTGCTGCGCAATAGGGTCAAATCCAACACTGTGAGATTATTCAACCCGGATCACATGTGATGTGACACATTCACCTAATGGCTGACTCCCATCACTCAGAGTCCGACAAAGCACCAAGAAAGCAACATTCAGACACAAGTAACTACTCAAGCAATTCTATCCTCGTAACAAGAAAACTGTACTAGCATACAATGCTAAACTCATACTATCAGGCATAACCTAAACAGGCTGTCCTACTGCTATCTACTCAATACTAGTATGCAATTCTCATAAAGCTGAAACACATATAGCAGGCACATAAGGCATCCTCCTAGATCCTTAGTCCTATACTAGCATGTTGTTCTACTGAAACTGAAACTGAAACTGGAACTAAAACTGAAACTGAACTAATAAACTTGTATGGGTAATTTGGGAGTACTTACTTGAGCTCGGCTGATCGCATGCACCACACCCTTATCTCGTTTAAAAAATATTTTCTTTCTAAGTGCTTTTCAAAATTCTTTCGAAAACGTTTTCCTTTTGAAAATCTTTTTATTTTTCCCTTAGTTTGAGTTTAGATACACCCGGAAGTGTATCCAAATCCGTCAAACCAAGGCTCTGATACCAACTTGTAACAACCAAAAAATACGACCCGAAAATTTCATTTTAATATAACAAAAACCATAAAACTGAGTATCACATAATAAAACCATGCATTACGTATCTCAAAACCATACTAAAATATTGTGAGAAAAACTGTGCCACAACTATATCAAACATATCTAAGAAACTGAATCAACTCCCAGGACAAAAACTGAAACTGTGGTGTGTGCGATGCCATCATCCCGAGCTCTTCCCTTTACTTGCGGAAGTACCTGTAACCAAGAACTGAAACCGTAAGCACGAAGCTTAGTGAGCTCCCCCAAACTACCACATACCACACAATAACAAATAAAGCACATAATGGGCCTTGCCCACTGCATCGGACCGAAGTCCGGAACTAGCTGCATCAGACCGAAGTCCGGAACTGACTGCATCGGACCGAAGTCCAGAACTAACTGCATCGGACCGAAGTCCGGAACTGACTGCATCGGACCGAAGTCCGGAACTAACTGCATCGGACCGAAGTCCAGAACTGACTGGGACCTTGTCCCCTGCATCGGACCGGAGTCCGGAACTAACTGCATCGGACCGAAGTCTGGAACTGTCTGAACATAGCATAACTTAAACACATATTTGCTAACATAACACACATACTGCAGCGGACCGAAGTCTGGAACACAAAACACAAAACATGCTTGAATCACAAAGACATGAAGCACTCTAACTACTGCATCGGACTGAAGTCCGGAACTACTGTTAACTAAACGGGCCGACATTGTGGCCGTAGACCCGTTCCTATTAGAAGGAAACTCACCTCGTGAACTGGCTGCTGTGTGTATGGCTCTGGAAGCTATCTGCTGCTGCTCCGGTATCTCCCCGGCTATAAATCCATAAACACACTCAATCAAATGCTAATCACTGCATTGGGGTAAAACGACTCTTTTACCCCTGGTCAAAGTCAACTCTCCCGGTCAAAGTCAACCTACAGTTGACCTGACTCGCCGAGTTGGGCCGCCAACTCGCCGAGTCTCTATTCTCACTTCTCAACCCTACTCGTGGCTACTCGTCGAGTATGGCATCGACTCGACGAGTTCCCTTTCGATTTAAAAACTCAGGCAATTTGCATCCGACTCACCGAGTCGTATGAACAACTCGACGAGTTGTTCTTAAGCTAAGAAGATTGTCTTGGACTCGCTGAGTTGTATGAACAACTCGTCGAGTCCCTCCATCACTGAGTCTGTCCTCCCACTCACTGATTCCACTCTACTACTCACAGGTCCCCACTCGACATCACTCAAAAGGGGGGAAAATCGGGGACTCGCGACTCGACTCGCCGAGTCGTTCTTCCGACTCGCCAAGTCGCATGCATGCAGCTACTCTAAACTCGATTCTGCTTGAATCCAGCATATAAAACTTATAGATCTGGGCTCCCTTAGCTTGATTAACACGTAAAGATTCTATCTTTACGTGTCCATAAGCATCCATGAAGATTATAAGGCTCAAAAAGCATAATAAAGGCTAGATCTAGGGTTCTCATGCAAAGCAACTTCAAAAAGGCAATAGATCCGGGCTCTACAACTCCTAAATGAACAGATCTAGGGATATCTCGACCTATTAAGTCATCCATACAACTATAAGGTTGGAAAATACATCAAACTAGCCCTAGAAATGTTCTAATGGAGGTTTTAAGCATAAAATAGAAGGATTCCGAGAAATACCTCAATGAACTCTGATTTTGACCTTGGATCTTTGCTCTACACCTCTTCTCTTTGGTCCTTTCTTCTTTTTCTTCTTCAAGCCTTCAAGAATCCACACAAAAACACTTTAATCAATCAAGGGATGGGTTTAGGGTTTCTCACAGCTCTCTGAGGGTGAAGGAGGCGAGTTTGGGGCACATAACACTGCTTAAATAGTGAGAAAACCCGGGGATTTAGGGTTTCTTCCTGGCAGGCAGACTCGCCGAGTCCCGAATATGAACTCGCCGAGTCGCCGACTTACACATGCTCGAAATCCCGTCCCTACTCGACGAGTCGGGCTATAGACTCGCCGAGTCACTCTTGAAAACTTCTAAATAAATGTCATTGAAGCAACATACCAGAGACGGGTCGTTACAATTTGGGAGCCTCTGGAACATGTTTGTGAACTCACCAGCTTTATGCTGATACGTTTTCAAAACTGCTAGTATTCTCAAGGCTACGATAGACAGGTACCCTTGCTAGCTTTTGGAGAAGACAGAGTATTTTGAAGACTCGTCTTTTACTTTGCTTTTCATTATGATGTACACAAACTATGTTTTCAAACAGATGTAAATATTCATATTTCAGTGTAATGGTTGTGTTTACTTTGATTGCTATGATACGATTGTTGTGATACTACGCATGGCGTCACCCGCCCCCGGACATTTCCGCCGTCTGTTCTGACGGTTCGGGAGTGTGATAGATTGGTATCAGAGCTAATGTTTATAGTGAACAAAGTATACCGAACCTTACATGGTATACAACTATAAACACTAAGGGGCTGAAGTGCTCTGAACTAAATGTATACTATTAAAATATAAGTATTTTTACAAAAAGTATACAAGTATATCTACATACCAGAAACAGTATCATGTGTAGAACAAAACAAAAGTATTTAGATGTTGGACACTGCGGTTAAACCTGGGCAATTATGTAATCATGTCTAGGGTCAATATAGCATGATCAACTATATTCATTCGAGACATGACCAACATGTGTTTGGGAGTGACTGTGGTGTTGCAGCAGGCCTAAAACTTACCAAGTATCCATACAACAAGATGTCGATAGAACAAAACAAACAACTTAAAATACTATAGGAGTATTTTAGTCAGAGCCGAGTACATTGTAAAGATTCATTCCTAGTGTTTCTACTCATTCCTTTTAGTGATGACTTAATTGCATTAGTAGCTTTTCCTTGTTATCGCTTAGTAGGACACTCTAACTATCAGATTGAGATATATCTTGCTTCATATCTCTTGATTTGATTCTAGAGGACTTACCATCCTCTTCTTCTTGATTATTTTTAGAACAAGATGCCTCCAAAGAAAAGACCCAGCAAAAAGAACAACAATTCCTCGACGGATCCACCACGACCTCCTCAGTTCGATCCTGCTATGTTTCAGGCAGCTGTTACTGCCGCTTTGTCACAGATTAACCCTAATGTCTCTGGTGGATCGGGGGAGTGGTATTCATCCCCAAAATCATGAAGGTAGTTAAGGACACCAGAAGGAGTGCTCCTATAAAGACTTCATGAATGCAAAACCCACATCTTTCGACGACAATTGAGGTGTTATTGCCCTGACTCGATGGTTCGAGAAAATCGAGTCCATCTTTGAAATTTGTTCCTATTCCAAAGCCAACAAGGTGAAATTCGCCGCTTGCACTTTCACCAATAGACCACTGACCTGGTGGAATGGTCGTGTCAAATCCCTAACCCTTCCAGTAGTGGATGCTATGGGTTGGGAGAGCTTGAAGGAACTCATGCTTGCTGAGTACTGCCCATGGGGAGAGATGCAGAAACTGGAGCACGAGCTATGGAACTTGAAGATGAAGGGTTCCGACATTGCTGCCTACACTTCTAGGTTTGAAGACCTAGCATTTCTTTGCCTGGGAATGGTGACCCCGGAAAGCAAGAAGATAGAGAGATACATTTGGGGATTGACACCTCCAACTCAAGGAAATGTCTTAGCTGCTAGGCCAATCAGTTTTGATAGTGCCAAGTGCCTGGCGCAGACTCTCATAGATCACGGAGTTGATCTTCATAAAGTGACAGCCTCTTCCGAACCAACAAAAGGGAGTGGTGAGAAAAGAAAGTTTTGGAAGCAGCGAAAGGGCCAGTCTTCGCAAGAGCCTTCCAAGAAACAACATACGGTGGCAGTTCATGTTGCTACTACTCATGTCGCTGCTCTTGCAACTCAAGCACCTACCAGTGGATATGCTGGTACTTTTCCTCGGTGCAACAAGTGCAACTACCATCATAACCCCGACCCATATCGAGAAATAATCTGCAACAGTTGTGGCAAGAAGGGGCACACAGCTCGTTTCTGCAAAACTCCAGTCCAACCAACCAATCAGGCATCTAGAGCAGGTGTCGGTCAAGCCTGTTATGGCTGTGGGGAAGTCGGGCATTACAGGAGAAACTACCCTAAGGCAACAACGACCAGGAACACGGGGAGAGTACTGACTATGGGGCAATAGGAGGCAGTTGCAGATGCCACAGTTGTTACGGGTACGTTCCTTCTCGACAACTCATATGCATGCATCCTTTTTGATTCTGGTGCAGAGAGAAGTTTTGTTAGTCATGCATTCAAGCACTTACTCAAACTCAAACCTCAACTCCTAACCGAAACATTTATGGTCGAGATGGATAACAGTGAGAAAGAAAGCACTAACGACATATTCTTCAGTTGTACCCTTACCCTAAATGATCATTCATTTCCCATTGACCTTATGCCAGTTTCCATAAAAAGCTTCGATGTCATCATCGGCACGGATTGGTTGAGCCCCAATCGTGCTGATATCCTTTGCTACGAAAAAACCATCCATCTCAATCTTCCCTCTGGTGAAACCCTCATGATTTATGGCGATAAACTCAGTTCAAACCTTCACATCATTTCGTGCATCAAAGCCCAAAAATTTATGTGAAAGGAGTGTCATGCATTCCTAGCTCATGTCGTTAACAAAAAACAGGAAGTTAAAGACCTCAACAGCATCCCTGAAGTCTGGTAACTTTCCTAAAGTCTTTCCTGAAGAGCTCCCAGGAATCACTCCTGAGTGCCAAGTCGAGATCCAAATCTACTTAATCCCCAGAGGTACCCCCTATAGCTAAATCCCCATACCGCTTAGCGCCAGTAGAAATGCAGGAGTTATCCAGTCAGCTCAATGAGTTGCTCAGCAAAGGATTCATTAGACCGAGTTCCTCACCCTGGGGAGCCCCGGTTTTATTTGTGAAAAAGAAGGATGGAACTTTTCGGATGTGCATCGACTACCGCAAACTGAACAAGCTCGCTATCAAAAACCGTTATCCTCTTCCTCGAATCGATCATCTCTTCGACCAACTTCAAGGAGCCAGATACTTCTCCAAAATAGACCTAAGATCAGGATACCATCAGCTGCAAGTTCACGAGAGTGATGTTCCTAATATAGCATTTCGGACTCGGTATGGTCACTATGAGTTCATAGTAATGCCCTTCGGTCTAACCAACATGTAACACTAGTCAAAATAGGTCAATAACAATCACATGTGATTATGCCAATCATGTAATGTGATTTTGTTAAACTAGTAATGTGATAAACTTACTATGTAATTCATATTAAAGTATGAAATTGTTGGAATAGTGTCTAAGCCCGTAACTATATTTGGTATGTACTTGACTCGGTTGTGCATGGTCCTTTTGGGTTGCCTTCTCCAGAGCAACTTGACAAGGTAATTTAAGGAGAAAGAGAGAGTATTATGATTTATTAATATATTATAAGAATAATATATTAAAGGAGAAATCATATTTATTTAATTAGTATTGGTCATAAATTAATTAAGAATTAATTTAGTGGTCAAAAGAGATTAATTGAATAAAGGGGTATAAACTGTCAAATGTGTGATAGTTGAGTTTTAGGTTAAGGAAACCTAATGGGCTTAAGGAGGAACGAAATTATGATGGGTAATCATCATATTTTCGTCCAAGGGACTTATTCCAGAAGGTTCCATGGGCTGCTTTGTGGTTAAGCTGTCCATTAGGGTTTAGAGTGAAACCCTAGTAATCTGCAACTATAAATATGACCCCTAGGGCATGAATTCGGCGATCACTTGATTCTAAGAGTACCCTAGGCCGAATTCTAGCCTCCCTCTCCCTCTCTCATATTGCCTTCTTGCTTGTGGGGTTTGTGAACCATTAGAGGAGTTACATTTGTGACTCTAGGCTCAAAAGAAGAAGATATACAAGATCTAAGTCAATTATTGAAGAGGTAAACATCTAGATCTGATTCTATATGTTATTTCAGTTGTTTATATGCTAGATTATGGTTTGTAAGTCTTGGAATCAAAGCATGTTCAATAGTGAAACCTAGATCCAAGCATTAGGGTTTGCATGAGCACATAGGAATGTTTCTTATGCATAAAACCCAACAGTGGTATCAGAGCTTTGATTGGTTTCAGTTGTATGTGATGCTTAACTGCTTTATTTGCTGAGAAAACGATTTTTTGTCCCTGCCCGACTCAACTCGGCGAGTCACTACCTGGTTTCGGCGAGTTGGCCCCTACTCGGCGAGTCCAGGCCTGACTCGGCGAGTCAGTTCGTCAGAATTAGGGTTTTTCGGGTTTTTGGCCGCTGTTTTGACTTGGACTTTATGCTTAATTGTTTTATGAAGGTAAAATCCGAATTTTATCTATATTAAGTGTTTATCCTTGCCAAAAGAATAGATAATTTCAAATCTTTTTAAATATTAGTTATTCATGTGATAAATATGGATTATTTAAAAATTATTTGGTAATTATCTAATGACTAAAATTAAGACTAGGTCAAATATATATAATTATGAAATTAATTGGTTAATTTGAATTATTTGTTATTTGATCCCTTATGTTTTGAAAGCTTCAAAACTTGCCCTCAAGTTTTGAAATTTGAATTTTGTAATTAAAAGTTTAATTTTGAATAATTTAAATTTCAAACCCTTAGAATTTTACAAGTTTAAAATTCAACCCTATACTATTATATATTACAAGCTTAATTAATATATATATGTATAACTTAAATGCTAGTCTTACCGTTAGTAGGCCTCATTCACGAAGCCGGTCTATAAGGTGGGTATAAGGTTGCTGCCTATAAAATGGCGCTTAATGGGTGTACACTCACACCTACCGCTTGCTTGACTGGTGGAGGGTCGTTAGCCGAACGGGTAGGATAGGGCAAACCTCTACTCATTAAAAGTATAATGTTGAATACAAAGTAACTACATGATTTTTTGCAAATTCCCATTCCTAGTTACTTTAGGGTAAAATGTGAAAATGATGCTAATCCATGGAATTACACTTCGTACCCTTGTCAAACGTTGATGGAGCGCGTGTGGTTAACCGGCACATCAATTTGGGGATGACATAGGTAGCGAAGGGTGACTCGATGTTGGTCATAGATCAATGGAGCGTGTGTGGTTTACCGGCACATTGATTGGGTGATAGTGACATTGGGTGCACCACGTTGATTTGCATGGTTATTCACAAATTTGTTTGCGATCCTCGGCATCCCAGTCGCAAATTTGAAATGCATATCGAGATTTAAACATGCCATTGAAAAGTTCAATGAATCTCAAAGATCTAGGAGTTTTCAATACATTTAAAACCTAAATTGCTTTTTCGTTTTTCATGGTGAGAATTAGTGAATCGTCATTCACTTACCTTCAAATTATTTACTTTTAGAGTACGGCATCCCTTTCTAAGTTGTAAATAATGTTGTTGGATCCTAGCCCTAATTTCTCATTTGGGTGTTTAATTAGGGATTCAATTCTAATCAAACTTTGTTCCTTTTCTTTTCAGATGTCTGCTAACAACAACAACAACAACGCTTCTGGGTCATTCTCGTTGATGAACTTGTGTCAGAAAGTGACATTTGATGGTTCGAACTTCAACGAGTGGATGAGGTACATTCGCATGATCACACGCTACGAGGACAAAGAATATGTCCTCGATGAGAAGCTTGAGAAGATCATCCCAGATGTTGCTACTCCTGAGGAATTGGCCGCCTTTGAGGCCCACGAGCGTGATGCCACGAAAGTTCACTGCATCATGCTGGCCACCATGAACCTCGAACTCCAAAAGTCCTATGAGGACATGTATCCATATGAAATGCATCAGGATTTGCTGAACAGGTATCACCAGAGCGCGAGGCAAGAGCGCTATGAGATCATTACTAACATGATCACCGCTAAGATGGGGAGTGGAGAATCCCTAACCTCTCATTTGCAGAAAATGCAGAGGTATGTTGATCGTCTTCTCAAACTTAATGTTAAGTTTGATGAAGATTTGGCTATCGACATAATCCTCCACTCCTTGCCCTCCTGCTACAATCAGTTCAGGATGACCTACCATATGAACAAAGAGGAGGTCTCCTTGAGCAAGCTCCAAGGACTTTTGAGGACTGCTGAGAGCAACCTCAAAGACAAATCTGTTGCACTGTCCCCTGCTGTGGCCGCTCCTGTGATGGCAATAGGTCAAGGAAAGGGCAAGAAGAGGAAGGCTCCATGTAAGAGCCACCATAAGGGGAAACCCCGTGATGGTTCATCCTCAAGTGGGACCAAAGCTGGCTCCGTTAAACCCTCTTCCGATCCTAAAGAAGCAGAGTGCTTCTATTGCCACCAAAAGGGCCACTGGAAGCGAAGCTGCCCTCAATATCTGCAGGACATAAGAGATGGGAAGATCAAGCCCACATTTGCAGGTATGTATTCTATTAAATCTAATAACTCATCATTTGCTACTTCATGGGTTCTTGATACAGGATGTGGTTACCACATTTGTTCTGATTTGCAGGGCCTAAAAAGAAGTAGGGAGATGGAGCATGGGAAGATGAACCTGATTATGGGAAACAGAAGATCTTCTCCTGTAACCAAAGTCGGTGTTTATTCTTTAGTGTTGAGTAATGGGTTAGGAATAGATTTAGAGAATTGCTGTTATTCGCCAGATATGGCAAGAAACATTATTTCTTTTCACGGGTTGTTTAGACAAGGTTTCAGATATTCATTTGATAATAATAATGGTTCTATTAATGTTTATTTGAATGGTGTCTTTTATTTCAATGCATTACCTTGTAATGGGATTTATGAATCTGTGATGATTGTTGATAATTTTGGAAATAATGTTTTGAATATTGATTCGTCTACTAGTCTAGACAAAGCATGCTTGTGGCATTGTCGCCTTGGCCATGTCAACAAGAAACGCATAGCCCAACTCCAAAAGGATGGAGTGTTGGAGTCATTCGACCTTAGGGACGATGACACGTGTGAGTCTTGTTTACTTGGGAAGATGACCAAGTCACCCTTTACTGGCACTTGTGAAAGGGGTGAGGGTTTATTGGATCTCATACACACCGATGTGTGTGGGCCCTTTAGATCCACCACAAGGGATGCTTGCCGCTTCTACGTGACTTTTACAGATGATTATAGCAGATATGGATATATCTACTTGATCAAGCAAAAGTCGGAAACCTTTGAAAAGTTCAAAGAGTTTAAGAATGAAGTGGAGAATCAGCTGGGCAGGAAAATCAAGATGCTTCGGTCAGACCAAGGAGGAGAGTACCTAAGTCTTGAGTTTCACGACTATCTAAAAGAATGCGGAATCGTTTCGCAATTGACGCCTCCGAGAACGCCACAATTGAATGGTGTGGCTGAGAGACGTAATCGGACCTTGTTGGACATGGTTCGTTCTATGATGAGTCGGACTTCATTACCAATAGCTTTCTGGGGGTATGCCTTAGAGACTGCCGCCCACATACTTAACTTAGTTCCCACTAAGAAGGTTTCCAAGACTCCTCACGAGACGTGGACAGGGAAGGCTCCCTCGTTGGCACATATCAAGGTTTGGGGTTGCGAGGCTTTCGTAAGACGAGAGACTCACGACAAACTAGAACCTCGTAGTGAGAAGTGTTATTTCATTGGCTATCCGCAGAAGTCTTTTGGCTACTTTTTCTATAGACCGAGTGACAATGTTGTCTTCGTTGCTAGAAGAGGGGTTTTCCGAGAAAGGGAATTAATAAGCCAAGAAGACAGTGGGAGGCAAATTGAACTTGAAGAGATTCAAGATCAAAGCAATGAAGGAACCTCGGACACTGGCACTCAACTTGAGGAGGAAACTCCTGTTGAACCTATTGACGAGTCCCTACCTCTTCGACGTTCCACTAGGGCTAGTTTTCCACCCCAGTTTTATGGTTTTCATATCACTACTGAAGGGGATACATTTATTAGTGATAGTACACTAGTAACTTTGGATGAACCTAGCAGCTATAAGGAAGCCATGGCAGGCTCAGAGTCTGCAAAATGGAAAGAGGCTATGGACAGCGAGATTCAGTCCATGTACAACAACCAAGTTTGGAATTTGGTTGATAATGTACCGGGTCGTAAGACAGTCGGGTGCAAGTGGATCTTCAAGAAGAAGACGGACATGGATGGGAAAGTGCATACTTATAAAGCGCGATTGGTTGCGAAGGGCTTTACTCAAACTCCCGGAGTTGACTATGATGATACCTTCTCGCCAGTTGCGAAGATAAAGTCTATTAGGGTGATGCTTGCCATAGCTGCGTTTCATGATTATGAAATATGGAAGATGGACGTGAAAACCGCCTTCCTTAATGGAAAGTTGGCTGAGGATGTCTACATGAATCAGCCAGAGGGTTTTGTCGATGCGAAGCATCCAAATAGAGTATGCAAGCTTGAGAAATCCATTTATGGATTGAAACAAGCATCTCGCAGGTGTATTCTTTGTTTTGATGACAAGGTCAAAGAGTTTGGCTTTCTGCGAAGCGAAGATGAATCTTGTGTGTATGTCAAAGCCAGTGGGAGTATAGTAAGCTTCCTCGTATTGTATGTCGACGACATACTACTCATAGGAAACGATATCCCAACCTTGCAGGAGGTTAAGTCCTGGCTTGGGAAATGTTTCGCTATGAAGGACCTCGGAGAGGCTGCTTATATTCTGGGAATAAGAATAGTTAGAAACAGGGAAAAGAGACTGATAGGACTCAGTCAGGATACATACTTGGAAAAGGTACTAAAGCGTTTTAGTATGGAAAATTCCAAGAAAGGGGAGTTGCCAATCCAAAGCAATACCAAACTGAGTAAGACTCAGAGCCCGAGTACAGAGGCAGAGATAGCTGATATGAGTCGAGTACCTTACGCTTCCGCAGTAGGCTCTATCATGTACGCTATGACTTGCACTCGCCCTGATGTGGCCTTCGCCTTGAGCATGGTCAGCAGATATCAAGGGAACCCTGGTAGAGCTCATTGGATTGCAGTTAAGAATATTCTTAAGTACCTTCGGAGGACCAAGGAATGGTTTCTAGTCCTCGGTGGGAGTGATGACTTAAGGGTACGAGGGTACAGTGATGCCAGTTTTCAGACGGATCGGGATAACTTCCGATCGCAGTCGGGCTGGGTCTTTACCCTAAATGGAGGAGCAGTGACTTGGAAAAGTTCCAAGCAAGAGACCGTAGCTGATTCAACGTGCGAATCAGAGTATATTGCGGCGAGCGAAGCGTCAAAGGAGGCTATATGGTTGAAGAACTTCATTGGAGACCTTGGAGTTGTGCCATCCATAAAAGAGCCGATGGAAATTTTCTGTGATAATGAAGGTGCGGTTGCTTTGACCAAGGAACCGAGAGATCATGGCAGATCTCGACATATTGACAGAAAATACCATTTTATCAGACATCGGGTAGAAGAGGGACTCCTCGTTGTGAAGAGGGTATCATCAGAAGAGAACCCAGCAGATCCCCTTACGAAGGGACTGAGTAGGGTCAAACACTTGCAGCACGCTAAGAGCATTGGGATGAAGGATGATATAAGTTTGGATTAGATAGGAAATGTGTAATAGATAGTTTGTACTTGACATTTGATGAATAAATAAAATTGTATTATTGAGTAAAGGTACTATCTCATGTTGGTTATTTATCTATTGTTTCCATTTTTTGCATGTTTTGACTTCCTGAATGATATGATTATTCAAAAGGTCCACAGTCGTTCATATTTTGGAAGTAGATATGAATTAAGACTGTCATGAATTGTTTGTAGATTGTCTGAAAGGTTTTGGACATAGCAAAGGCTTGCTGCAAAGTTCATGAGTGCTTGTGAATATGAGTTGAGCATTGGATTAAACCCGAGTTTGCTGTATCACTTAGTGGTGTCTTATCTTAAGTGATCGCAAAGTGATAACATCATATAGTCTTAAAACTTAGAGATATGGTTGTTGTTTGCTGGTTGGTTATACATTGATAATGTGTAAACGCATCAGTAACTTGATGTTATAAAACACATTATTGTGTGTGATCCATTAGCAAATGATAGATGCATATGAGTCGAAGTTGATCTGTTCCTTTTATTCTATGAGGATAAAAGTGATATATTGGCCACTTGATGATTTGTTTTGACTTATGTGCCGGGCCCGGTCAGAATGAAGTTGATGTGTTCAACTAAATTCTATGTCAAACAAATCGGAAATCAAGGAACTACTGCTGGACAATAAGCATTGTTAGCATAATATCCAGAACAGAGGATTATACGATCCCTTATCTAAAGGACAAGTTGATCAGAGTTGACAGCGAAGTATAAGAGCTACGATTGCTAATCGGATTCTGAAGTCATATGTGAGATATAGTTACTAGACTTATCCAAGTGGGAGACTGTTGGAATAGTGTCTAAGCCCGTAACTATATTTGGTATGTACTTGACTCGGTTGTGCATGGTCCTTTTGGGTTGCCTTCTCCAGAGCAACTTGACAAGGTAATTTAAGGAGAAAGAGAGAGTATTATGATTTATTAATATATTATAAGAATAATATATTAAAGGAGAAATCATATTTATTAGTATTGGTCATAAATTAATTAAGAATTAATTTAGTGGTCAAAAGAGATTAATTGAATAAAGGGGTATAAACTGTCAAATGTGTGATAGTTGAGTTTTAGGTTAAGGAAACCTAATGGGCTTAAGGAGGAACGAAATTATGATGGGTAATCATCATATTTTCGTCCAAGGGCCTTATTCCAGAAGGTTCCATGGGTTGCTTTGTGGTTAAGCTGTCCATTAGGGTTTAGAGTGAAACCCTAGTAATCTGCAACTATAAATATGACCCCTAGGGCATGAATTCGGCGATCACTTGATTCTAAGAGTACCCTAGGCCGAATTCTAGCCTTCCTCTCCCTCTCTCATATTGCCTTCTTGCTTGTGGGGTTTGTGAACCATTAGAGGAGTTACATTTGTGACTCTAGGCTCAAAAGAAGAAGATATACAAGATCTAAGTCAATTATTGAAGAGGTAAACATCTAGATCTGATTCTATATGTTATTTCAGTTGTTTATATGCTAGATTATGGTTTGTAAGTCTTGGAATCAAAGCATGTTCAATAGTGAAACCTAGATCCAAGCATTAGGGTTTGCATGAGCACATAGGAATGTTTCTTATGCATAAAACCCAACAGAAATTTCATGATACAACTCAAAGTATATGTCCATACGATTCCAAAAATATAGAGAACGTCTAAATCTGACTTCGCATGAAGAAGTTATGATAAACCGAGCACTATAAATATCTATAATAAGAGGAATTTAAAATAGACTGAGAATTAGCTATTGGAATCTAAAAGAAAGTGGTAGTACTCAGAATTACCTACGCGTGGATATAAAGAACGTCAAAAACGGAGTTCGTATGCAAAAGTTACGACCTTCCGAAGTTACAGCTGTCTGAGAGCACGACACGTGTCAGAAACCCTAATCTGACTGGACTCACGACGTAAGCATCAAAAACTCACGATGTGAGGAGTCAAAATGCCACATTTCGAAGCTAGAAGTCTACGGAACGATAACCCAAAAACTCACAACATGAGCTAGGTTTTCTCACGACGTGAGGACGCTGCAGGACACTATTCGAGGCTAGAAAACACGCGTTAAAGCTACGGGATGACTCTTGCCATAGCTCATGACATGAATCTATCATTCTCACTTCATGAGAGGCCAAAAATCATCCTATAAATATCAAGTCCAGCCTCCTCTCTCCTTACACCATTTCCTTTCTCTCTCTCCCTCTCTCGTTTGTTGAAGCCGTTTCGCTTCCCGAGCCCCGACGACCTCGTACCGCTGACCGTTTCTACTTAGGTTACATAAAATCACCCTGCTAAGGTGAGTTTCACGGCCCCACTTTATAATATTTTCGGGGGAAAACACATGCTAAATATTATATATATGTTATTATTATGTCTATATGATAGTATATATCAGTATCAACGTAGATAGTTATAATAACTGAGATATAGTTATTTCGTATTTCAAACTATACAACTATCGTAAAGTTGTTAGCATGTTATTGTCATACTAATGTAGATCTTGAGTTATACTTAGGATTCTATATATATATATATATATATATATATATATATATATTATGTGTACGATATAGTTCCAGAGTTATACTCGGAAGTCCTATATGTTAATTGATAAATATGTTGTTATTATTGGTTTTATGTCAAGATAAAACCATGTTTGTTATATGTTGTTGTTATTGGTTTTATGTCAAGATATAACTGGATATGTTATATGTTGTTATTGATTAGTTTTAAGTTAAGATAAAACTTAGGATAGCTATTAATAGTTTTATGTCAAGATAAAACTAGGAACGTTATATGCTGTTATTATTGGTTTTAGGTCAATATAAAACCTGGTTTTACTTCAAGATATAGTTGTTATATTGCCTAAATGTTATGAAGTTAGGAGTAATGTTTAAAAGCATAGTCTAGTGACTTAGGGTTTTAGACATGAAAATGCTTTTGTTGTTAGAGCTATAGGAAGCCGTCAAAGTATACATGAGCTACCTCATTCATCAACTAAGATTGGGGATCTTAGTGGAAGTCCTCTGACCTGTAACCGTTAATCCCGTGTGAGCGAGGAAGTCGTGTATGAATAAGATACGGGTTGACGACCCCACTCGTGGTTGATTACAACCCAAGACAAGCAAGTGACGATTCGTTCCTTTTATTTTTATTCCGGCGTCGATGAAGCGTGCGGTGTTTGTTTCTCATGGTAAATCATGAGTGTATTGTTTCTCATGGTAAATCATGAGTGTATTATTTTGTAAGAGGTTTTGTTGTCAAGCAGCGGTTACAGACTCATGGTAGCAACTTGTTAGAAACATTATACTTCGTCGTTATACAAGTATTAATGTTAAGTATAAGTTTCCCCCGACTTATACCCTAGGTACTACTTATATTAAGTAGATAATTATACCTAGCACACATACTCGTATAGAATTGAAATAGATTTATACGTAGCATTTTTACTCGTACAGAATTGAAATAGATTTATACGTAGCGTTTTTACTTGTATAGAACTGAAATAAGATTTATACGTAGCAACTTTCGTTTGTATGGAATTATAAACACTTATATTCATAGCATATGAGACTTATAGGTATATACTTATTTGGTAAGTAAACTTTTATACCTAGGATATATATAGTAAATGTTGGAGAGTCAAACTTATTATACTTTCAAAACTATACTTTTGAACTTGAGAAAAAGTGTTATTTTTATATGGAGTCAAAAACTGTGAACTCACCAACTTTATGTTGACGTATTTTAAATTGCATGTGTTTTCAGGAAGTTGATAACTATGATACGAGAAATGACGTTACACTGCCCGGTGTTTCTACCGACGGCCGAGGTGTGACAGATTGGTATCAGAGCTATTAACTATAGTGAATTAGTACTTTCTTAGGAAAGCACGACTATAGTTTAGGGCTTACTCTGTTAGGTTTAGGTATATCCCTTAGCCTAGTAATATAAAGTATTAGTAATTACACTACTGAAGGACTACTTACGGGAGCGGTGACAAGGATAGACATGTCGATTTGGGTTGCTGGATTTCAGAACGGCTATTTGCTAAAATGATCATGCCCGCCGACTGGCCGGTGCCTTATCAGCTATACCTGAAGTAACAAACTATAACTAATAATACCTGTGAATACAACAAATATAAAGATATAGAGTTATGTATGAACTCAGTCTCGCAATGAGAACACATGTATAAACCAAAAATATAGAGAACCCAAACCCTCGATAGCAATACAACGCAAGGTTTTAGGTCAACTACTTAGTCGAGTTTTATTGTACATGGGCCGAACCACAACTAAACGTAGACTGATCTCCTATGTTTAATTATGGTCAGACCGATGCACAACTAAACTTGGATACGGTGGTTGATAGACTAAAACACCTAAAGATTTTAGAAGATTCAAGATAGATCTCATATCAGGATACCATTAACTCGGAGTACGAGAAGACGATGTTCCGGAAACAACATTTAGGAATCGGTATGGTCATTAAGAGTTCTTAGTTATGCCTTTGGATTGACCAAAGCTCCAACAATGTTCAAGGACCTCATGAATAGTGTTTGCAAACCATACTTGGATAAATTTGTGATAGTAGTTATCAATGATATATTGATATATTCACAAACCAAGAAAGAACACGTTCAACACTTGCAAATAATCTTGGAACTACTAAGAAAAGAAAATTTTTATGCCAAATTCTCCGAATGTGAATTTTGGATTAGAGAAGTACAATTTTTAGGACATGTAGTTAGCAATTAAGGGATTCATGTCGAACCCTCCAATATTGAAGCAATTAAGAATTGGAAGCACCAAAGACGCCAATAGAAGTGCGTCAATTCTTAGGACTTTCTGGCTATTACTGTAAATTCATAGAGAATTTCTCCAAAATTGCCAAGACGCTTACAAAACTAACCCAAAAGGTTATGAAGTTCAACTGGGAAGACAAACAAGAAGCTGCTTTTCAGAAACTAAAACAAATGTTGTGTAGTGCACCAATCCTATCCCTCCCAGATGGGACAGAAGATTTCTTCGTATACTACGACACATCAAATCAAGAATTGGGATGTGTGTTGATGCAAAGAGGAAAGGTTATCGCCTACGCATCACAACAACTTAAGGTGCATGAGAATAATTACACTACCCATGATCTTGAATTGGGAGCTGTAATTTTTGCACTAAAAATTTGGAGACATTATACAGTACTAAGTGTACTATTTTTACCGACCACAAGAGTCTCCAACACATCTTTGACCAAAAAGACCTTAATATGAGACAACAAAGATGGGTCGAATTATTGAATGACTACGAAGGTGAGATTCTTTATCATCCTGGAAAGGCAAACGTGGTAGCAAATGCCTTGAGCCGGAAAGAATATATTAAACCCCGTCATGTACGAGCGTTAACCATAACTATCCATTCTAAACTTTACCGCACATATTAGAGAAGCTCAACTTGAGACTCTAAAAGAAGAAAACATCAAGAACGAATCTTTGCGAGGAATGGAAAAGAAACTTATACAAAAAGATGACGGAACGCGACACTTTATGAACCGAATTTGGACGCCTATGTTCGGTAGAGTTAGGGACTTGGTCTTAGAAGAAGCCCACAAGTCCAGATATTATGTGCATCCAGGCTTTGACAAAATGTACTTAGATTTAAAAGTATATTATTGGTGGCCAAACATGAAGGCAGAAATTGCTACTTATGTGAGAAAATGCTTGACTTGTTCTAGAGTAAAGGCAGAACATCAAAAGCCTTCAGGTTTACTCAACAACCAGAAATACCTTAATGGAAATGGGAGCAGATATCAATGGACTTCATCAATAAGTTACCTAAAACTCCTAATGGGTTCGACACTATTTGGGTAATAGTCGATAGATTGACTAAGTCCGTCCATTTCTTACCAATTAAGGAGAATGACAAGATGGAGAAGCTGACTAGAGTTTATCTTAAGGAAATTGTCAGATTGCATGGAGTTCCAAATTCTATTATTTCTGACCGAGATACTAGATATACTTCAAGATTTTGGCAATCTCTACAAAAATCCTTAGGAACACGTCTAGATATGAGTATAGCTTACCATCCACAGACTGATGGTCAGAGTGAGAGAACCATTCAGACTTTAGAATATATGCTCCGCACCTGTGTTATTGACTTTGGAAATGCACGAAATACTCATTTACCGTTAATTGAGTTTTCCTATAACAATAGCCATCACACCAGCATCAAGACTGCACCATTTGAGGCTCTTTATGGATGAAAATGTCGTTCCCCAGTGTGTTGGGCAGAAGTTGGAGACACACAATTGGCCAGAGAACATATAGGTGATACCTTATGTGCTAAGCTAGAAATAATCCACAAGACAAACCCAAAAGATCATGCAAATTAAGGATCGGTTAAAGGTTGCACGTGATCGTCAAAAGAGCTATGCTGACGTAAGACGTAAGCCTTTAGAATTCCAAGTTTGAGATAAAGTAATGTTGAAAGTCTCTCCTTGGAAAGCTGTAAATCGATTCAGGAAATGAAGCAAACTAAACCAACGGTATATAGGGCCTTTTTCTAGCAAGAATTGGTTCGGTCGCATATCAACTTAAGTTACATCAAGTGCTAAGCAATATCCACAATGTTTTCCCCAACTATTTAACAAAACCTCATCCACATAATAAATTTCGTGACGAAATTATTCTAACAGGGGGAGAATGTAACACCAGTCAAAATAGGTCAATAATAATCACATGTGATTATGCCAATCATGTAATGTGATTTTGTTAAACTAGTAATGTGATAAACTTACTATGTAATTCATGTTAAAGTATGAACTTTCATGATACAACTCAAAGTATATGTCCATAGGATTCCAAAAATATAGAGAACATCTAAATCTGACTTCACATGAAGAAGTTATGATAAACCAAACACTATAAATATCTATAATAAGAGGAATTTAAAATAGACTTAGAATTAGCTATTGGAATCTAAAAGAAAGTTGTAGTACTTGGAATTACCTATGTGTGGATATAAAGAACGTCACAAACGGAGTTCGTATGCAAAAGTTACGACCTTCCGAAGTTACAGCTATCTGAGAGCACGACACGTGTCAGAAACCCTAATCTGACTGGACTCATGACGTGAGCATCAAAAACTCACGACGTGAGGAGTCAAAATGCTACATTTCGAAGCTAGAAGTCTACGGAACGATAACCCAAAAGCTCACGACGTGAGCTAGGTTTTCTCACAACGTGAGGACGCTGCAGGACACTATTCGAGGCTAGAAAACACGTGTTAAAGCTACGGGATGACTCTTGCCATAGCTCACGACGTGAATCTATCATTCTCACGTTGTGAGAGGCCAAAAATTAGCCTATAAATAGCAAGTCCAACCTCCTCTCTCCTTACACCATTTCCTTTCTCTCTCTCTCTCTCTCTCTCTCTCTCTCGTTTGTTGAAGCCGTTTCGCTTCCCGAGCCCCGACGACCTCGTACCGCTGACCGTTTCTGCTTAGATTACATAAAATCACCCTGCTAAGGTGAGTTTTACGGCCCCACTTTCTAATATTTTCGGGGGAAAACACATGCTAAATATTATATATATATATATATATATATATATATATATATATATATATATATATATATATATATGCTATTATTATGTCTATATGATAGTATATATCAGTATCAACGTAGATAGATATAATAATCGGGATATAGTTATTTCGTATTTGAAAGTATACAACTATCGTAAAGTTGTTAGCATGTTATTGTCATACTAATGTAGATCTTGAGTTATACCTAGGATTCTATATATAATATGTGTGCGATATAATTCCAGAGTTATACTCGGAAGTTCTATATGTTAATTGATAAATATGTTGTTATTATTGGTTTTATGTCAAGATAAAACCGTGTTTGTTATATGTTGTTGTTATTGGTTTTATGTCAAGATAAAACTGGATATGTTATATGTTGTTATTGATTAGTTTTATGTTAAGATAAAACTTAGTATAGCTATTGATAGTTTTATGTCAAGATAAAACTAGGAATGTTATATGTTGTTATTATTGGTTTTAGGTCAATATAAAACCTGGTTTTACTTCAAGATATAGTTGTTATATTGCCTAAATGTTATGAAGTTAGGAGTAATGTTTAAAATCATAGTCTAGTGACGTAGGGTTTTAGACATGAAAATGCTTTTGTTGTTAGAGCTATAGGAAGCCGTCAAAGTCTACATGAGCTACCTCATTCATCAACTAAGATTGGGGATCTTAGTGGAAGTCCTCTGACCTGTAACCGTTAATCCCGTGTGAGCGAGGAAGTCGTGTATGAATAAGATACGGGTTGACGACCCCACTCGTGGTTGATTACAACCCAAGACAAGCGAGTGACGACTCGTTCCTTTTATTTTTATTCCGGCGTCGATGAAGCGTGCGGTGTTTGTTTCTCATGGTAAATCATGAGTGTATTATTTTGTCAGAGGTTTTGTTGTCAAGCAGCGGTTACAGACTCATGGTAGCAACTTGTTAGAAACATTATACTTCGTCGTTATACAAGTATTAATGTTAAGTATATGTTTCCCCCTACTTATACCCTAGGTAATACTTATATTAAGTAGATAATTATACCTAGCACACATACTCGTATAGAATTGAAATAGATTTATACGTAGCGTTTTTACTCGTATAGAATTGAAATAGATTTAGACGTAGTGGTTTTACCCGTATAGAACTGAAATAAGATTTATACATTCGTTTGTATGGAATTGCAAAAACTTGTATTCATAGTATATGAGACTTATAGGTATATACTTATTTGGTAAGTAAACTTTTATACCTAGGATATATATAGTAAACGTTAGAGAGTCAAAATTATTATACTTTCAAAACTATACTTTTGAACTTGAGAAAAAGTGTTATTTTTATATGGAGTCAAAAACTATGAACACACCAACTTTATGTTGACGTATTTTAAATTGCATGTGTTTTCAGGAAGTTGATAACTATGATACGAGAAATGACGTTACATTGCCCGGTGTTTCCGCTGACGGCCGGGGTGTGACACAACGCACCGACGGTATTCATGCAACTGATGAATCGGGTGTGCCGTTCTTTCCTGGACAAGTTCGTAATCGTGTTCATCGACGATATACTTGTCTATTCTAAGAGTGAGGAAGAACACAGGCAACACTTGAGGTTAATGTTGGAGACTCTAAAGGCGGAGAAGCTATCCACGAAATTCTCCAAGTGCGAATTCTGGATTCGAAAAGTAACCTTCCTAGGTCACGTGGTAAGCGACGAAGGCATACACGTGGACCCCTCCAAAATCAAAGTGATAGAGAACTAGTCAACACCGAAGACGCCCATAGAAATCCGTCAATTCTTGGGTCTCGTTGGCTATTATCGCAGATTTATCCTGAATTTTTCCAGAATTGTCAAATCCTTAACCACTCTGACTCAGAAAGGCGTATCCTTTTGTTGGAGTGAAAAGCAAGACACTGCGTTCCAAACATTGAAGCGGGCCCTATGTAGCGCACCTATCTTGTCTCTGCCTGAAGGGATGGAGGACTTCGTTGTCTACTACGATTCATCCAATCAGGGCCTAGGCTGTGTGCTCATGCAACGAGGAAAAGTCATTGCTTATGCCTCAAGACAGCTGAAAGCACACAAAGTCTACTACAGAACGCACGACATGGAATTGGGAGAAATGGAATTTGCATTGAAGATATGGATACATTATCCCTACGGAACCAAGTGCACTTTCTTCACTGACCATAAAAGCTTGAAGCACATCTTCGATCAGAAGGAGCTGAACATAAGACAACGAAGATGGGTCGAGCTACTCAGCGATTACGAGTGCGAAATACACTGCCATCCCGGCAAGGCCAATGTGGTGGTAGATGCCCTCAGCTGGAAGGAGTACTCAGGTCGTAAAGTGAAGCCACTAACAATGACTATCCATTCCCATTTACCCGCACAAATTAAGGAGGCTCGGCTGGAAGCCTTAAAACCAGAGAACATGTTGGGTGAAGCCTTGAGAGGAATGGAGAAGAACCTAGAGATCAAGGGAGACGGAGTCTATTATTTCATGGACTGGATCTACACCCCAAAGTTTGGTGGTTACAGAGAGGTTGTCTTGAACGAAGCTCACAAGACCAGATACTCCATTCATCCAGGTTCGGATAAGATGTACCTAGATCTCAAGAAACTATATTGATGGCCAAACATGAAAGCAGAGATCGCTACCTTCATGGGCTAATGTCTGACTTGCGCCAAGGTGAAGGTTGAATATCAGAAGCCCTCAGGTTTGCTTCAGCAGCCAGAGAAACCTGAGTGGAAGTGGGAGAGGATTACTATAGATTTCATCACTAAATTACCCAAATCTCTGAGTGGGTACGACACCATCTGTGTAATAGTCGACCGATTAACAAAATCCTCCCACTTCCTGCCAATCAAGGAGACTTTCAAAATGGAAAGACTCGCACGGATCTACATCCAAGAAATAGTTCGACTACACGGTGTGCCTGTGTCCCTTATCTCCGACCGAGATAGCAGGTTTACCTCGAGACTTTGGCAGTCCCTATAGAAAGCTCTTGGAACTAAACTGGATATAAGCACAACTTACCATCCTGAGACAGATGGGCAGAGTGAGAGAACCATTCAGACCCTGGAAGACATGATAAGAGCATGTGTTATCGACTTCGGTAAGTCATGGGATACCCATTTGCCCTTGGTTGAGTTCTCCTACAACAACAGTTATCATACCAGCATCAAGGTTGCGCCTTTCGAAGCCCTCTATGGCCGCAAGTGCCGATCCCCTCTGTGTTGGGTTAAGGTGGGCGACAAGCAGCTAGCCAAGGGGCAAGTCCCTGACAGTACTCTCACTGGTCCATAAATCATCCACGAAACCATAGAAAAGATCGTACGAATCCGAGAACGGATGAAGGCCTCATGAGATAGACAAAAGAGTTATGCCGATACACGACAAAAAACTTTGGAGTTCCAAGTTGGAGACCGTGTTTTGCTGAAGGTCTCACCCTGGAAAGACTTGGTACGCTTTGGAAAGCGTGGAAAGCTGAGCCCGAGATACATAGGACCATTCGAGATCCTTGCTAGGATTGGTCCCATAGCATACAAACTTCATCTACCACAAGAGCTTAGCAACATTCATCCCGTCTTCCACGTCTCGGACCTTAAAAAAATTTTATCCCAACGAGACCCTTATAATCCCTCTCGATGAGATTGAAATCAACGAGAACCTAAACTTTGTGGAAGAACCAGTCAAAATCATGGACAGAGAGATCAAATGAACGAAACAAAGTCGCATCCCGATAGTGAAGGATCACTGGAATGCCAAGCGGGGACTTGAATTCACTTGGGAGCGCGAAGATCAAATGAAACAGAAGTATCTGCATCTCTTTTCTAATCCATGATTTGTATTCTATGTTCGAATTTCAGGACGAAATTCCCTCTAATGGGGGGATGATGTGACAACCCGAAACTTTTTACGTTATCCTTACCCAGTTTCCGTTAATAAAATTTGGGTTTTTATTAAATTCCATCAAATTTCTTGGTTTGGGAAACACTTTATGATTTAAATAAATAATATGTACTTTATACGAGTCGGAATAAACCGAAAATCACATGAAAAACTCGAAACTTCACTCGAAAACACCGAGTTCACGGTCAGAACGAGTTTACGGCCGTAAACCCAGTTTACGGTCGGTGCCAAGTGGACCCCACCACCGACCATACCCCTAGCCTATAAATACAGGACCCCCACTCTCATTTGAACCTTCTTGTCCGGAAACACCCACTTTCTCTCTCAAAACCTCTTGACCGTAAACACCATAAAGCCTTCCTTTCACCAGAAAAAAGTTGGAAATCGTCATTTGGGTCCGTTTGGGAGCCTCTAGAACACTTTTCGTCGAAAAAAAACAACCTTGTTCTTCATTTCACGACCGTAACCTTTCAGATCTTCAAAAGCCATAAAATCAGTTCACGGCTGTAAGCCCTGTTCACGGCCGTAAACCCAGTTCTTGGACGTAATCTCCATGCACGGCCGCAAACCTTGTTCACGGCCGTAAACAGCTCTTTCGTGGGGAAAATTCCGTTTCCTCGATTCAACCAAGTCCCGATAACATTCCTTAACCGAAACCAAGTGTTTATCTAACACTTTATCTAACGAAATCGCTAATTTAGATACATATATGTATATATTTGATATTAGGATTTCGTTAAGTGCAACGTACATCAACTCAAAGATCTTCCAGTTAAATCCTTTGCAACCAACCAACTGTGAGTCCATAACCCTACGCTTTTATAAGTTTTTATAATGTTTTCATGGGGGGAATACAAGCCAAACATAAAGGTTTTCACAAGTTAAAAACTGATGCAATTACAACAAGTTTTATATCAAACATTTAGATACTTTATCCCTTTTGTAATATGCGGAGCATAAGGGACGTTTTCTAAACATAATTACATAGTTTCCAGAACAGCACATGAACACAACTTACCAGTCAAACTATAATAGGTATAGTTTGGAGAATTCATTACCGGTTTTACAGATTCAAACTATGTACCAAGTCAAACACATAAACTATGACAGATTTAGTTTATCCATTATTACATATAGGTAACAAGAGTCTCATACTAAATAATTATTTTGTGTATAATTATTTATACTCTACACCGTATACAAACAATTTCGAACACGAGAACAATAGAACAACATGTAAACTAGTTAATACAGGATTGTGAGACCTTCTTCATAGTACCCTTCGAGGTACTAGTTGTAACGTCTGTGTTTCCGGGCTTGCCATTTTTAGCAATGTAATAGTCTAGGTAAACCTTTGTAACCCGTTTTGAAATAATAAGCGTCGAAATTTAAGTGTAAAATTGTAACACCGTAAATTTTCAAAATAATTTTTCATTTCCAAAATCACATAATGTATCACATCACAAATCAAAATCCATAATCAATTCTGTTTTCAAAAACAAATCCCAAGATCTCTACATATGAAAATCTCCATCAGTGTGTGTGTACGTGTCAAGCCGTCGCCTTCCCACGGTCCTCGCTGGTACTTGAGACATTAAACATAACAACTGTAAGCATAAATGCTTAGTGAGTTCCCCAAAATACCACATACTACAAATACGCCACTCGAGGCTAACCCGACCCTCTGGTCAAGATGTCTCAGCGGGACCTTCCAGTCCCGCAGCTCGTCGGACCCTCTGGTCCAGTCATAGCTCATTGGGCCCTCTGGCCCGATCTGAATCGTTGGACCCTCCGGTCCGGTCTATATAGTCATACAACATACAAATAACACATAGCATACAATCTCATAAATAACACATAATCTCATACATAGCATATAAGACCCTCTGGTCAACTCATAATACCACTCAAGGTAACGTATAGTGAGAAGACTCACCTCGCGTGTCTCGGTAACTGGTAAAGCTCTCAACTACTACTGCTCGATCTCCCGAGCTATCGTCCTACTACAACACAGGTGTATTTTTACTTAATACTACTTGACTTTGGCTAACTAATACCACTAAGTCAAACCAGTCAACGGTCAACACGACTCGCCGAGTCCCTACAGGAACCCGATTCCCTCTAAATCTCTCCCAACTCACCGAGTCACTCACCCGACTCGGTTACACAGTCTCTGGTCCGAAGTCTCAGAACAACCCGCACCGACTCGCCGAGTCTGGGATTGGAATCGGCGACTGCACTCCATGCACAACCTCAAATGACCTTCTAAGGTCAGATCCACTCTAGTAACTCATTGATCCAGTCCCCTTAAGCTTATTGACCACGTAAAGTCCGAGTCTTGGTGCTCATTAAGCATCAAATAGCTCATTAATGGAGGTTTAACCTCAAATACATAGATCCCAATCTAAAACCTCCATGGATGCACATAAAGCTTGGGCAAGGAGGTTCTTTGGACCTCTATGGGTCTAGATTCAGAGCCATAACTCGCCAAGGGACCATGATGATGCTAGATCTAGCCACAAATGGGTTCAAAAACCCTAAATCTATATGAACATCTCAATAACAAAGAAGAATTCGAATGGTACCTTAGATGTGATGTCCTGGACCTTAGCTCTTCAAGAATCCACCCTTCTCTTGCTTCCTCTTGGCTAGATCTTCTCTTCCCTTGCTAGACAATAACTCCAAGAATCAACAATGGCTCCTTCTCTCACTTGAATCACTCAAATGTTCTAGGGTTTCACTCTGGGGACTAATGAGCGCAAATGATGGCCATAAGGCCCTTTAAATAGGCCACAAACCCGAGAAATTAGGGTTTCATTAAACGACGCAGACTCGCCGTGTCCACTAAGGCGACTCGCCGAGTCCAAGCATCAATCCGGATGAGAACCCGCGTCTTAACTCGGCGAGTCTACGCACCAACTCGCCGAGTCCCTTCTCAAAACTCAAAATAAAAAGATTAATTAATATACCTGAAATCCCGGATGTTACAATTCTCCCCCACTAGAATCTGACTTCGCCCTCGAAGTCTCATTCCTGAAATAACTCTGGATGCTGCTCCCGCATCTCCCGCTCCGGTTCCCAGGTCAACTCGGATCCCTTCCGATGCTGCCACTGAACCTGTACCAGAGGCACTTCCTTGTTCCTCAGAACCTTGATCTTTCGATCCACAATCGCAACTGGTCTCTCTGTGTAGTTCAGGCTCGCATCCACCTGAATATCTTCCAACGGCACCACTGCCGACTCGTCGGCAATACATTTCCTCAACTGCGAGACATGAAAGGTATCATGGATCTGTCCCAACTCAACAGGTAGGTCCAACCGGTAGGCTACCCTGCCTACCCTAGCAATTACCCTGAAGGGTCCAATGTACCGGGGTCCCAACTTGCCCCTCTTCCTGAATCGTATCACTCCTTTCCAAGGAGAGACCTTTAGGAGCACAAGATCACCGACCTGAAACTCGAGCTCGGACCGACGCCTGTCCGCATAACTCTTCTGGCGACTCTGCGCAGTCAACAACCTCTGCCTGACCTGCTGAATTTGCTTGGTCGTCTGGAGTACAATATTCGTGCTACCCATCACCCGCTGCCCCACCTCTCCCCAGCAGATGGGGGTGCAACACCTCCGCCCATACAACAGCTCAAAGGGTGGCATACCAATGCTCGAATGATGGCTGTTGTTATACGAAAACTCTGCTAAAGGTAGGTAGGTGTCCCAGCTCCCTCCAAAATCCAGAACACATGCTCGGAGCATATCCTCAAGCGTTTGAATTGTTCGCTCGCTCTGTCCGTCCGTCTGCGGGTGGTATGCGGTACTGAAATGCAATCTCGTACCCAACTCCTCATGAAACTTCTTCCAAAAACCTGGAAGTAAAACGCACATCCCGGTCTGAGACAATCGACATCGGAACCCCATGCCGCGATACCACCTCTCTCACATATAATTCTGCCAATTTCTCCGCAGAAGAGCTCTCGCTGATGGCTAGAAAATGAGCGCTCTTCGTCAATCTATCCACGATCACCCAAATCGCATCAACTCCTCTCGCATTCCTTGGCAATTTGGTGATAAAATCTATGGTAATCTGTTCCCACTTCCACTCGGGAATCTCTAACGGTTGCAGCTTGCCATGCGGACGCTGGTGCTCGGCCTTAACTTGGCGACAAGTTAGGCACCTCTCGACGAACCAAGCAACATCCCTCTTCATACAGGGCCACCAATACTCCTTCTTTATGTCCAAATACATCTTGGTAGCCCCAGGATGGATCGAGAACTTCGATCGATGTGCCTCCTCCATCAAAATGGTATGCGTCCCGCCCACAAACGGTACCCAAATCCGACCCTGAAATGTCATAAGTCCCCGACCATCGGTAACGAATTCCGATACCTGACCAACCACCCGCTCCCTCTTCTGATTTTCTGATCTCGCAGCCTCAGCTTGAGCCCCTCGGATGGTGTCCAAAATCGGAGTTGTCACCATCAACCTCAAACAGATGTCTCGCAATGGGGCACTCTCTGCCCTACGACTCAGGGCATCGGCTACCACATTAGCCTTGCTCGGGTGGTACAGGATCTCGCAATCATAATCCTTTACCACATCCAACCATCTCCTCTGCCGCATATTCAGATTTGGCTGATCCATCAGGTACTTCAAACTCTTGTGGTCCGTGTATATCGTACACCGAACCCCATACAGATAGTGACGCCAGATCTTGAGGGTGAACACCACAGCCCCCAACTCCAGATCATGGGTGGGATATCTCGTCTCATGAGGCTTTAACTGCCTCGATGCATACGCGATCACATGCCCTCTCTGCATCAACACCGCTCCCGATATCGATGCATCACAGTACACCACAAAATCCTCCATCCCTTCCGGCAATGCAAGCACGGGAGCTTCGCACAATCTCTGGCGAAGAGTCTCAAATGAGGTTTGCTGCTCTGGACCCCATGAGAAAGTAACACCCTTCCGGGTTAACTTGGTAAGTGGCACAACAATTTTGGAGAAGTCCCTGATAAATCTCCGATAGTAGCCTGCCAGCCCCAAGAAACTCCGGATCTCCGCAGGTGACCTCGGCACTTCCCAACTCATCACGGCCTCGATCTTGGTCGGGTCAACCAATATCCCATTCTGGTTAACGAGATGCCCTAAGAACTGGACCTCCCGTAACCAAAAATCGCACTTGGAGAATTTGGCGAATAGCCTCTCCGACCTCAGAACCCCGAGGAGCTCCCTCAACTGCTCCTCATGCTGCTCTCTGGTCCTCGAATACACCAGGATATCATCAATGAATACAATGACTGAACGATCCAACATTTTGATGGGATTTATACAAACAATCCTATGTGTGCATGCAACCCTAGTATTGGATCTATGTTTTCACTATTAGTTATACAACTTTATAAACACAATAGAAACCTGGCATGCTACTATAATTTTCGAAATTCATATATAAAATTAGAATACATACCTTTTGTTGTTATATATCAATAACAACTAGTTCCTTGAATCTCCTTAGCTCTTGAAAGCAAGTACCACAAGTGTAGTACCTCTAATGGAGTCACAAACACCATATACAACTTGGATGAAGAGGAGAAGATGAGAGGCTGCCCAAAAACGGCTGGAAACCCTAATGAAAGACTTGTCCACGTTTTTGGGGCATAGGGGCCCTTTATATACATGTAGGCTATTAGGGTTTACAACTAGGAAACCCTAATTTGACTGCTTAGGCCCTAAGCAGCCCATGGACTCCTTAATCATATCCCTTGGACGATTTCTAATGGGCTTCCCATAGAATTCGTCCAACCTATATATTATTAGGTGATCCATAGCCCAATTATAATTATCTTATAATTACAACTTCAGTCCCCTAAGTTTAATTAATCTCTTTTAGCCACAAAATTAATTAACAATTAATTCTTGACTAATATTAATTAAACAATATGATTTCTCCTTTAATATATTATTAATAAATCATATTTTAAACCTTTCTCTCCTTAATTCATCCTACATATTGCTTTGGTGAAGGCAACCCAAAAGGACCATGCTCATAATCGGGTCAAGTACATACCAAAATAGTTATGGACTTAGACACTAATCCAACAGTCTCCCACTTGGATAAGTCTAATAACTATTTTCCGTATGACTTCAGAACCTGATCAGCAATCGTAGCTTTCAAAAGCCGCTGTTAACTCTGATCTTATCAGATAGCGTGTCCTTTAGATAAGGGATTATATATTCCTCCATTCTCAATATATCGTATAGACAAAAGACATGAGTTTCAATCATTCTCTCTATACTGTTTCCCGACTTCCGATTTATGACGACTGACAACAGACTACAATTGAACACATCAACTTAGTCCCGGCTTGGCCAAGCTCTTAGGTGTCATCATTAAATCATCGAGAGGCCCACAGATATCGCTTTTATCCTACTTTGGGTAAAAGGAATGGATAAACTTCGACTCAAATGCTCGCTTGCATTTATTGATCGAGTCACACACAACAATAAGTTTTATAACACCAAGTTACTGGTGCGTTTACTTATTATCAATGTGCAACCGACCAACAAATAACAACTCACATGTCTCGGTTTCAAGAATATACAATATTATCGTCTCACTAATCACTCATGATAAAACCATGAAGTGATCCAAGTGAGCGTGGGTTTAATCCAATACTCTAATCTTATCAAAGCATTCATGAACTCTGCAGCAAACTTGTGCCATGTCTAAACTCTTCAGACAATCTACAGACAGATTCATGACAGTCTTCCTTCATACCTACTCCCAACGTATGACCGACTGTGGATGTTTGAATAACCTAGTTATTCTGGAAGTCAAAACATGCAAACTGAAACATAATAATAATACTTAATCCTATATGGCCCCAAACTTGTGAGAGTAAATAAAACACTTCTATTTATCCACCATATTAATTACTCATTATTATCGTTTAATGTTTCGGATAATCAACTCATTACTTGAATTACAACAACAATTGTCCCATGCTCTAAGCATGCACACCTTGTTTCCTATGGTCCATGCTTTGTGAAATAGATCAATTGAAAACTTTTCCAATGATTCTCATTTCACAATTCCTTAATCCCCATCGTTAGTGTAAGAACACAAGGTTCTTGCCACTACTAGAATATGCTAGATTCTAACATCTTATGCAATGATCCTTCGGTAAAGTCATAACACAAAAGTCACCATGACTTGGCTAATGAAATTATGAAGTACTCTCTTAGAAATTGTTACAATACAATTCCATAGACGTGAAGTCTCACATTCAAAGTACATTCCTTTGAACATCCTTCTTGCATAAAGTTTTCTAATCTAGACACATAATCTCAATATCCAAACCCCCAATATGGAAACATTTCCACATTTGCCATATGACAACTCATTCTTAATAGAATCTTATCTATCCATAATAATGTCTATGGTCCATCCAATACCATACTCCCAACTACTCACAAGCGACCAATCCTCAGCGAACTTTGGATCGTCCTTTGAAAGTTGTTTAATTATTTTAGTCAAAACCAATTCTAGTCCCTCTTTCCCTCTAAATGCGCTAGACATTTGGAAAATTTTAGAATGGTAAAATACTATAGCATTTGCAATCGATCCTATACCCAAAGCGTATGGGACACGATGCATAATGTCTTACATAAAGATATGATACTTTACCAATCTTTTGCCATAATATTTTATGTGTCATGTTCTCATAATTCGAACTATGAAGAGGGATGCCGTAATCATAATCGTTTTAAGAACACACAATGTATCCTTTGACTGAAAATATTAAAATTTCTTAATCTAAGCTTTAGATTTTGAAACGGAGTATAATATTCTCTCCCTTAATTATAGCAAAACAACTTTTCAACCCATGCAACTTTGCAAATTGAATCTTTGTTTTTCTATAATTAATATTGCTAACTTGCAATACTTTCCATAATAATCATACAATCATAACTTTTATGCTCCCACTATCATGATGATTACTATAAAACATAACACTTATGCTCCCACTAGCTTCGACATGTATTCATAAACATCTTAACTTTCAGAAAGACAATAACTATTGAATTTCTTAAGTCCATGTTTCTAATACTTAGTGCTTTGATAATCTTTTATCAAGGCTTCTTGAACTTATACACCTTTGCCTTAGATAGTTCATATGTGTGTCTTAACAATTAAGACTAATTGCCAAACCTCACAATTCAAATTTTGGAAAGGGATACCGTAACCATGATCGAATTCGAGAATGCAATTTTACAATCACTATCTTCTTAAAATCTTTCTCAGTGAAAGCATTTCCTCACAATCATTTTAATGAAGGAGGAAATCTTATGACACTTAGATTTAAATGGTGTATTTGTTCCTATCCATGTGAATTTGTTAAAACCAAAGTTTATGACAAATTCAAACTCATATGGACTGTCCTTTCTTAATCTTGATTTCTTGCCTGATGGTAGCACAGCTGCCCACCACGTCTTCCAAGTAGTTAAGCAGCTCACCCTTTCTTATCAATGTACTTTCATTGATCAATGTCCTTGCTTTTTATGCATTCAAATGAGAATTCATAGAACTCACATGCATAATTAACTCGATTGGATTGGCACAGAATCAAAATAATGTCAACACGATAGGTTGTAAACCTCAACTCGTGCGCTAGTGATGATCGATAAGGTTTATTTGATTTGTTCTTGAAACCTTTTCATAACATTAAAACTCCCACTGACCTCTTGACATATATGATTCTCTTTGTCAAGAAACATTTCTTGACAATCAAATATTCAAGAGTCAGTGCAGTTATTATCAAGACAAGAACACTTCACAAGTTGGTCCTAGTTGGTCTTTGTCTTATCCTAGACATCACAACTTACCAATCTCAAATGTACAAGAATAAGAAAACTTTTCCAAGTTCCATATTTGATGAGTGTTATAAACCTACTTAAAACTTTTCACTCAATGTCACAATCTTGACTTTAAGACTTGATATTGGAACGAAGTATGATTGACTTCTTGATTTAACCATTTCTACAATACTTGATTCCTCTTCTTAGACATGCAATTGCACTAAGACTCACTTAGAGGATCTATTGAGACATGGTTCTTAATCTTTAAGACTTATCATAAAACACAATAAAAGGTACTCTCCCTTCTTCCTAGAAAAGAGAAACTTTTATCTTTCTGCCTACTCGATTCTTCTTTATTCGTTCTACTATTCATTGAAACTCTTTCAATCAATCTCAGAATTACACTTAATCTTATAAGTATAATCACATTTACTAAACTTTAGTAAATCATGACGAATATCTTTGTCACTCTTGTGGTGGACTTGATCAACGCACAACCTAGTGTACTTGATCTCCTAGTCCTTCAACTGACACTTTGCCAAAGAATTAGTCTAAGTTTCCCAAATGTGAAAGTTTTCCATTCATCATACAATACACATTGCATGATTCCAAGTTTCTGTCCAATTGAAACTTGGGCGATGAGAAACTCTCCCTATTTGGTACACTTTTGACATTACCATAATTAAGAATCAAATCCATTTTGCTAATAATAGAAGTACATGAACATCAATTTTTCATATATTTCATTGTAAGGATAAATAAATAAGACAAAATCAAAATTTATTTTATTGCGGAAAAAACTTGTCCTTACAATGCAATTCAACTGAAAAACTATGTTGACAATCTATTCTAACTCCAAGTTGTAGCTCAAGAATCCATTTCTTCATGATCAGATTCAGCTCACTTCTTTTCTCAAGCTTCCTCTCTTTTCTTCGATCCTACAAAACATCAAAATGTAATCTTATCACATCATGTATTAAGAATCTAGAATAGGAACTTAAAAGAGTTAGTTAATGGATTTTACCTGAAGCAGAGCCATACGTCTTGACTCTCCCATCTCTTAGATCTCTCAGGTAATTAGGGCAGCTTCGTCTCCAATGCCCCTTCTCTTGGCAATAAAAGCAAATAGACTCCTTTGGGACAACACATCGGACAATCACAGACTTAGTTCTTTCTGGACCTCCAATGTTGCCAGTGTCCATTGAAGTTTGGGAGTTTGATTCACTAGACTAATTTGCTTGACCAGCACGCCAAATCATTGCTGATTCAGCAGCTATAAGCAAATAGGTGAGATCAATTAGGGTCACGTCGTGGTCCATCATATAGTACTCTCTAACGAACTCACTATATGATTCAGGAAGTGACTGAAGAACCCAGTCAGCAGCCAACTCGCTTGAAATCTCGACACCCAACATGCTTAACCTATCAATGTGTGACTTCATCTCTAAGACGTGTGCACACACAGGTTTCCCATCTTCGTGTTTACTTGCCAAAAGGGCTTGAGTGAGCTTGAACTTTTCAAGCCTTTTGAACTTGTGGGTCAGGGAGAACAATTGGAGGAGGTGGAGGAAGTGAAGCATGACTCACATTTCCTTGATCGTATCTCGGAACGTCATCTTCATTTGGAAAGCTTGTTCCAAAGGATTTAGGAAGACCATTGTAAGATTCGAACATCTATAAAACAGGAGAAAATTCAAGTTATGTTGATTAGAATTCTTGATGTAACACCCAAATGAAACATCAAGCTAGGATCCAACACAATACTCTACAACCTAGAAGAGGGATGCCGTAATCTAGTTGCAGAATATTTGAAGGTAGGTAAATGACGATTTACCAATTTCCACCATGAAAAACGAAAGGGAAATTTAAGTTTTAAATGAATTGAAACTCCTAGATCTTTTGAGATTCATTGAACCTTTCAATGGCATGTTTAATCTTGATTATGCCCTACTATTTGTGACTGGGATGCCGAGGATCACAAACAAGGTGTGAATAACCATACGAATCACGTGGTGCACCCAATGCTACTATCACCTAATCAATGTGCCGGTTAGCCACACACGCTCCATTGATCTATGATAAGTATCGAGCCACCCTTCGCCACCAATGTCATCCCCAAATTAGTGTGCCGGTTAACCACACACGCTCCACTAACGTTTGACAAGGGTACGAAGTGTAATTCCATGGGTTAGCATACAATTTCACATTTTGCCTAAAGTAACTATGATTTGGGAATTTGAAAAAGCATTTAGTTACTTTGTACTTCATTATACTTATAATGGAAGGTTTCTGTCCTATCCTACCCGTTCGGCTAACGACCCTCCACTAGTCAAGAGTGCGGTGGGTAAGAGTGGATACCCATTCAATCGCCATTTTATAGGCAACTTCCTTAAACACCCCTTATAGACCAGCTTCGTGAATGAGGCCTACTAACGGTAAGACTGACTGTTTACTCATACATATATATAATATTAGACTTTTAATTTTATATATAGTATAGGGTGTATTTTACACTTTTAAAATACTAGGTGGTTTATCTTAGTAAATCATACCTTTAATTTAATTAATAAAACCATGAGGGTGAGATTTGAACTTTTCAAAATTAGGGTTTTGGAATTTAGACTTTCAAAATTAACTTTTAATCAACAATTTAAATTCCAAAACTTGAGGGCAAGTTTTGAAACTCTTCAAAACAATTAGGTTTTAATCTCACTTAAAATTTTCGAATTTAAGACATTTAAATTAAAATTTTAAATATTAAAACTCTTGATTTAATAATTACCATAAATTAAACAATTAATTTAAATTATTAAATCACAAGGGATTATTTAGATCATGAGGATAATTACCAATTATACATCTAAGATATCCTAATCCCTTGAATCCCTCTCTAAATCTCGAAAATAAGGGATGGGATAATCAAAATCTTTAATTACCATATTTAACAATTAAAAGATTATTACAAGATATGGGATTATCCAAATCCCTAAAATTTAGGATCTAACCTTGGGGAAGGAGGTAATTTCGAAATCCAAGGGTTGGATAACCCTAGATTTCAAAATCTTGGAGGCTAAGGAAAGGATTTGGGAAACCCTAGCAAAAATCGCCATCAAGGGTTTTGCAACCCTAATTGCGAAAATTACCTAGCCTTTAGGGTTTATTAGCCATAAACCCTAATATGTCAAGTTCACAAATTTGAATAAAAGCTAATAGAAAACAAAAACCAATGGCTCTGATACCACTGATGGGATTTATACAAACAATCCTATGTGTGCATGCAACCCTAGTATTGGATCTATGTTTTCACTATTAGTTATACAACTTTATAAACACAATAGAAACCTGGCATGCTACTATAATTTTCGAAATTCATATATAAAATTAGAATACATACCTTTTGTTGTTATATATCAATAACAACTAGTTCCTTGAATCTCCTTAGCTCTTGAAAGCAAGTACCACAAGTGTAGTACCTTTAATGGAGTCACAAACACCATATACAACTTGGATGAAGAGGAGAAGATGAGAGGCTGCCCAAAAACGGCTGGAAACCCTAATGAAAGACTTGTCCACGTTTTTGGGGCATAGGGGCCCTTTATATACATGTAGGCTATTAGGGTTTACAACTAGGAAACCCTAATTTGACTGCTTAGGCCCTAAGCAGCCCATGGACTCCTTAATCATATCCCTTGGACGATTTCTAATGGGCTTCCCATAGAATTCGTCCAACCTATATATTATTAGGTGATCCATAGCCCAATTATAATTATCTTATAATTACAACTTCAGTCCCCTAAGTTTAATTAATCTCTTTTAGCCACAAAATTAATTAACAATTAATTCTTGACTAATATTAATTAAACAATATGATTTCTCCTTTAATATATTATTAATAAATCATATTTTAAACCTTTCTCTCCTTAATTCATCCTACATATTGCTATAGTGAAGGCAACCCAAAAGGACCATGCTCATAATCGGGTCAAGTACATACCAAAATAGTTATGGACTTAGACACTAATCCAACACATTTGCCTACACACCCTGTTCCTGAGATCCATGAATGCCGCTGGTGCATTGGTGAGCCCGAATGGCATCACCACGAACTCGTAATGCCCGTAACGAGTCCTAAACGCCGTCTTCTGGATATCCTCATGCCGAACTCTCATCTGGTGATATCCCGATCTCAAGTCAATCTTGGAGAACCAAGACGCCCCCTGCAACTGATCGAATAGATCGTCGATCCTCGGCAACGGATAACGGTTCTTGACCGTTAACTTGTTCAACTCCCGGTAATCAATACACATCCGGTGTGAACCATCCTTTTTCTTGACAAAAAGGATCGGCGCTCCCCAGGGAGAGCTACTGGTACGGATGAACCCTTTCCTCAACAGCTCTTGCAGCTGTGAGGATAACTCCTGCATCTCTGGCGGTGCCAGCCGATATGGCGCCTTAGCGATAGGCGCAGCCCCGGGAATCAAATCGATACGAAACTCCATTTGCCTCTCGGGAGGTACGCCCGGCAACTCCTCGGGGAACACGTCCCGGAACTCACGCACTATCGGCACATCATCCACTGAACTTGGCCTCCCAACGGCCTCTTGTACATCCGTCACATAGGCCACGAATCCCTTGCAACCCTGCTGCAAACTCCGCCTCGCTCTGGCAGCCGAACAGAATACCGAACCACCACGAGTCCACTCGCCATAAACTGTCAGCACTCCCCCACTAGGATCTCGGATCGTCACCAACTGACGCTTGCAATCTATGACATCCCCAAAACGGCTCAACCAATCCATGCCTACTATGACACATACATCCCCCATAGCAATCGGAAACAAATCAATCGGGAACTCCACCCCGAAGATCTCCAGCACGCATCCACGTATCACCTCGGTAGCACATACCTCACGCTCATCTGCTATGGAAACCCGCAGAGGTCGACTCAACGCCTCTCTCGGAATACTAATGTGCCGACTAAAAGCTAAAGATATGAAGGACCGACTCGCACCGAATCGAATAAAACCAATGCAGGTACAGAACTCACAAGAAAAGTACCTACGCATAACATATAGCAATTACAATAGCATAAACTCAACATAAAATAGATAAAGATTACATACCCGCCACGACGTCAGGTGCTGCGCGGACCTCCTCCGCAGTCAGCTGGAAGGCTCTCCCCCTAGCCTTCGGTGCTTCGGCCTTCACTGGCTAGGTCTCGGTAGCTCGAACCACAGGTGCAGATCCCTGCGCTGATCTCTGAAGCTGGGGGCACTCGGCCTTCCGATGGCCGGTCTGGTTGCAATGGAAGCAAACCGAGAACCCCTTCGGACAGTCCCTCGTAAAATGTCCTTCCTTCCCGCATTTGTAGCATACCCCAGTCTTGCACGGCCCGTCATGGCTCTTGCCGCACTTCCCACAAGTGCGGCCCCTCAAACTGCTTGTCCTCGAATCAGCGGGCTTTGCCCGCTTGGCGGCCGGCTGCGACTATGCCGGTCGCCGATCACCCTTCTGCAACTCAGTCTCCTCCCTTGCCTGTGTCTCAAGCTCGATCTCCCTCTTCCTAGCATTTGCCTGGAGCTCGGCAAATGTCCGATAAGTCGAGTTCGCCACGAACTCACGGATGTCCCTCCTCAAGATGCTCAGATAACGGCTCATGCGAGCCTGCTCAGTGGACACCAACTCTGGGCAAAACAGCGCCCGCTCAAGAAACATCCTCGTAACCACTGTCACCGACTCGGTCCCCTACTTGAGGGTCAGAAACTCCTGAGCTAAACGTTCCCTCTCCACCTGGGGAACATACTCGTCACGAAACATCGCAGTAAACTTCTCCCAGGTCACTGCTGTCAGCTCAGCTGTAGAATAGCTCGCGGTCACGAATTTCCACCAGTCCTTCGCCCCCAAGCGAAGCTGGTTGAGTGCGAATCGCATCCTTAAGTGCTCCGGACACGAGCACGTATAGAAACACCCCTCTATGTCTGAGATCCACCTCATAGCGGCGATCGGATCCTGTGTACCATCGAACTCCGGTGGTTTCGTGTTGCTGAACTCTCGGTACAGCAACGAATCACCACCCTGGGGTCTCGTAGCAGCAACAGCTGCGGTGGCTGCAGCAACAGCAGCATCAGTCAAAGCAGCGTAACGCTCGTCAAACGTCTCGATCAGTGTGGTCTTAATAGACCCAAACATCTCCGGAATCTCAGCTCTGATGGCAGCGGCCACCTCCTCATGGATGATCCGACGGATCTCCTCATCGCTCACCCCACTGCTCTCGGGGTTATGGCGTGTCCCAACCATGATCAACCTCTGAAATACAACATAAGAAATATCAGGAATACTCTCGAGTATACTCACACTCGATAACTCAAACATCCTCTCTCCTGGTACTCCCAAGGATTCTTACTTGGACTGCGCACCAATCCGGTGTCTTTGATAGTACGGGCCCAATACTATCGTCCACACCGAATCAATATACAACCCAAGTCCTCCTCCTAGGATCCCAAATCGTAAACACTCTACTCTCGCTATGCACTGGCTACTCTCAATAGCCCTCCCCTGAGCTCCTCACTGCTACCTACTCACTCTCTCAAAGTGTCTCCTAGCAGCAGCGATCTCCTAAGCTGACGCATCACCATCAGGCCCACTCTAGTCCTAATAGGAATACCTAGCCTCTCTAACATGCACCACATAATTATCTCATAACTCATAACATATAATATAAACATATTTTGGGGATTCACCGTTCGAGCGCTGGCTGACCGTACACACCTTCCACTCTGCTCGTTTCCCAAAACCTCTTTTTCTTTTTAGAAATTTTTAGTTTTATTTGAAAATTCCTCAAATCCTCGGTTTGAGTTCAAATACGCCCGAAGGTGCATCCGAATCCCTCAAACCAAGGCTCTTATACCAACTTGTAACACCGTAAATTTTCAAAATAATTTTTCATTTCCAAAATCACATAATGTATCACATCACAAATCAAAATCCATAATCAATTCTGTTTTCAAAAACAAATCCCAAGATCTCTACATATGAAAATCTCCATCAGTGTGTGTGTACGTGTCAAGCCGTCGCCTTCCCACGGTCCTCGCTGGTACCTGAGACATTAAACATAACAACTGTAAGCATAAATGCTTAGTGAGTTCCCCAAAATACCACATACTACAAATATGCCACTCGAGGCTAACCCGACCCTCTGGTCAAGATGTCTCAGCGGGACCTTCCAGTCCCGCAGCTCGTCGGACCCTCTGGTCCAGTCATAGCTCATTGGGCCCTCTGGCCCGATCTGAATCGTTGGACCCTCCGGTCCGATCTATATAGTCATACAACATACAAATAACACATAGCATACAATCTCATAAATAACACATAATCTCATACATAGCATATAAGACCCTTTGGTCAACTCATAATACCACTCAAGGTAACGTATAGTGAGAAGACCCACCTCGCGTGTCTCGGTAACTCGTAAAGCTCTCAACTACTAGTGCTCGATCTCCCGAGCTATCGTCCTCCTACAACACAGGTGTATTTTTACTTAATACTACTTGACTCTGGCTGACTAATACCACTAAGTCAAACCAGTCAACGGTCAACCCGACTCGCCGAGTCTAGCGTGGACTCGCCGAGTCCCTACAGGAACCCGATTCCCTCTAAATCTCTCCCAACTCACCGAGTCACTCACCCAACTCGATTACACAGTCTCTGGTCCGAAGTCTCAGAACAACCCGCACCGACTCGCCGAGTCTGGGATTGGACTCGGCGACTGCACTCCATGCACAACCTCAAATGACCTTCTAAGGTCAGATCCACTCTAGTAACTCATAGATCCAGTCCCCTTAAGCTTATTGACCACGTAAAGTCCGAGTCTTGGTGCTCATTAAGCATCAAATAGCTCATTAATGGAGGTTTAGCCTCAAATACATAGATCCCAATCTAAAACCTCCATGGATGCACATAAAGCTTGGGCAAGGAGGTCCTCTGGACCTCTATGGGTCTAGATTCAGAGCCATAACTCGCCAAGGGACCATGATGATGCTAGATCTAGCCACAAATGGGTTCAAAAACCCTAAATCTATATGAACATCTCAATAACAAAGAAAGATTCGAATGGTACCTCAGATGTGATGTCCTGGACCTTAGCTCTTCAAGAATACACCCCTCTCTTGCTTCCTCTTGGCTAGATCTTGTCTTCCCTTGCTAGACAATAACTCCAAGAATTAACAATGGCTCCTTCTCTCACTTGAATCACTCAAATGTTCTAGGGTTTCACTCTGGGGACTAATGAGCGCAAATGACGGCCATAAGGCCCTTTAAATAGGCCACAAACCCGAGAAATTAGGGTTTCATTAAACGACGCAGACTCGCCGAGTCCACTAAGGCGACTCGCCGAGTCCGAGCATCAATCCGGATGAGAACCCGCGTCTTAACTCGGCGAGTCTACGCACCAACTCGCCGAGTCCCTTCTCAAAACTCAAAATAAAAAGATTAATTAATATACCTGAAATCCCGGATGTTACCAAAATAAACTTGATATCATTGGTTAATGTTGTAGTAGTTGAAACGAGGTTTCCGAATATATATAGAACGCCCAAATCTGACTTCGTATGAGGAATTTATGATTTATCGAAGTTTCGACTTAGCGGTATGCAGCCTGAAATACTCGATTTGAGATCGATTGGTTTTTAGCCGAAGCAATCTAAACGAGAGTCGAATATCTCGTTTTTGGTATCGAAGCGATGAAAAGTTAGGCGAGAACGGACGTCAAACGAAGAAGTTATGAATTTATAACGAAGTTTTCTGTCCCGGCCTATTAAAAATAAATAATAAAAATAAAGCTAAAACTAGCCGACGGAGTCTAAACGAAAGTTGTAGAGCGTAGCCTCACCTTCGCGTGGATATAAAGATCGTCGAAAACGGAGTTCGTATGAAGAACATATGAATTTCCGAAGTTTATTAAATAATTTGTACTTAAATTTAATTATAAAAGCCGGCATTATCCGAAGAGGAGTCACCAATCTGATCCGAGGTACGCCCCGCGTACGCCCAGCGTACCCCGATGCATGCACCGCCTCGCACTCGAGTTCTTCGGATACGTAAGCAATGATGTTTCGGAGCAGTACGCCCCGCGTACTTCGAGGCTCCAGCCTCCTATAAATAGGATGCGAGGGCAGCCGACTCAATTGCTATTTTTCTCTCTTCTCTCTCCCGTTTTACCTCGATTTGCGTGCCAAAAGTACCCCAAAGCCCCGGTAATATTCTTGAGCCCCGAAGCAAGTCCCGAGATCCCGAAGATCCCGAGAAGTGCGATTCCCGAGCCGAAGCTCTGCCCGCGAGAAGTTCGATTTTTGTAGAGATCTTCCAGATCTGCTGAGGATTACTACTTCTGCAAGTCGTAGTGCTGTCCGATCATCTTCTGATCAAGTGAGTGTATACTACCTTTCACAAACACGATAATAATACAAGTATGGTTTGAGTGTATTAAGTATATTGTTGTTTATACGTGTGAGTGTGTATTTACTTTCTTCTAACGCATAATTATGAAGTATTTTATACGGAATACGTATTATGTGTATATTTTGTTGTTATGTGTGTGAATGTATATTCACTTTCTTCTATCTCATAGATATGATTTATTCTCTATGAAATACGTGTTATGTGTGTGTGTGTGTGCCTCATCTGTTATGTGGAATATGTATTGATTAAAGCATGCTATACAGTTTTTTTTAAACTATGTATAAAAATGTATATTTTTATCTACTAATATGTTGGGTAAAACATGGGTAGATAGTTAGTGTGTAATAAACAGATGAGAGGCCTCGTTGTTGTTTGATTTAGTCATCTAGCGGAGTTTAGATGACGACCATGGACTTTTCTAGACAGTCTTGTGGAAACATTAGCAGGTTCGCCACCTGTAGGTGTTAATGAACTTGGGTGTTCATTCGCTGTACTCCATCCCCCTCATGGTTGCCTTATTTGACTTATATTGCTGAGGAACCCAAGCATGTGTTGTCTCCCCGATGAAATATTCTTAGACTAGGTCCCTTGTGTTAGTTATTATAGGGACATAAAGTGAGAATAACGAGAATGGGTAATTGGGTTATCGTTGGTTGGTGGAATTAAATATAATTATTTATTGTGGGTTGAAAACCCTATATGCTCACCAGGCTCCCAAGCCTGACCCACTCAGTTTTATTTGTATAAAAGGAAGTGGTGCGAGGGCATAAGATGGATGAACCATCAAGTTGTTTTGTTTACAAGTCTGTATATGTATATATTTGTTGAATGACTTGTAATGTTATCGTTTATGCTTATTGGTTTGTATCGGAACATGACACCCCGAGTTTTGATTATATAACGAAAATACATTTCTTTTATGAAATGCTTTGGTAAACATTGTTTTATCGCGTTTTGTTTTTGGGAACAAATTCTGCAACTCTTTCAAATCAAAAGGATTTACTCTGAAATTATTTTAAAAGCATAAATGAAAATCGGTCTTTTCTGGCGAGATTTTAAGGATGTCACACTAGTAAATCCTCTACTTTTAGTATAACCAGAGTCTCCTGGAGGGAGAGCATGAAATTTGTGAATAGATCTATTCTGGACTGACAATCCCACACCTGAACTGTTAGCTATAGTTAGATAGGCATGCCTGGGGTGACAAATTTTGTAACATCTGACGCCTGAAGAAACGTCATGGAGGTCATCAGTCATATTAGCATGGTTATACGAACTCACAATAGTATCAGCTAACCTTTGTTTACGGGATTTTTCCTTCTTCAATAGTTTTATTTTATATAATAAGACTACCTACTTACTATGCTGGAAGGTATTCCAGGGATGCAACCTTTGGTTTTATTTTAAGTAATAAAACTACCTTATTGTCGGTAGCTAAGGTTTCGAACAGAACGTACTTTACTTACTGGTAGTACCAGGGTTTTCGAACAGAACATACCTTACTTATTGGCGGTAGCCATGGTTTTCGAACAGGACATACCTCACATACTGGTAGTAGCCAGGGTTTTCAAAAAAGACAGAACATACTTTACATACTGGTGATAGCCAGGGTTTTCAAACGGTACATACTTTATTTACTGGTGGTAACCAGGGTTTCGATACAAACGGTATTTACTTATAATGAAAAGAAATCATTTGTACAAATTCAATGAATACTTTCCAATACAAAAACATGCTTATGAACTCACCATTTTTATGTTGATACGTTTTCAATACCGCTTGTATTCTCAGGGCAACGATAAACATGTACCCTTGCCAGCTTTTGGAGAAGACGAAGTATTTTGAAGATTCGTCTTTTACTTTTATTTTCATTATGATGTACACAAACTATGTTTTCAAACAGATGTAAATATTCATATTTCAATGTAATGGTTGTGTTTACTTTGATTGCTATGATACCATTGTTGTGATACTACGCATGACGTCACCCACCCATGGACGTTTCCGCCGTCCGTTCTGATGGTTCGGGGGTGTGACACAGATCTATGATTTCCTCCTCCAGATCTACGATGTACGGTTATAGATCTCTGAGCTCCGGTTTCAGATATATAATTTATGCATCTAGATTTATGAGATTTGACAAGATTTGTGGACCACAACTGAGATCACCATCATCCGTCACCACAGCTTCTGCCTTGTCATTCCGATGAACCACCACCAACTCGCCTCCAACTCTTTCTTTTTGATATCTGGTGAAACACCACCAAATCTGCATCAGGCATGTCAACTTTTGTTTTGATTGCTTTTCCTTATGTTAAAGTGTGAATTTAATATGTTAATCTCTCCATTTGTTGTTATTTTTGCTAATCTTATTTTTACATGCTATTAAGTTGTGAATCTTAATTTGTTTTCTTATTTGTTAAGGTATGAATTTAATGTTTTAAACTATTTGTGCTTTATTGTTGTTATGTTGTGCAATGAATTTTGAATGTGTGTTATTATGTTAATGTTTTTTCTCAAATAATGTAAATTTAAGTATTTTTAAGGTTTGAATTTTGATGTTTTAATCATTTTTTAGCTGTGTTATTGTTAGTTTTAATTAATATTATATAGAAAATATAAGTTTTAAGTTGTGAAGTCATGAGTTTTTATATGTTTTAAGCTGTGAATTAGTGTTTGAACTAGTCTATTAAGTTGGGAATATGACTTGGAATGTATATTTTATATGTATTAATCTATAACATTATTACATTGAGTTGTGGATTTTATGTATTAAACTGTGAATTAACTGTATTAAGCTGTGAATTAATTGTATTAAGTTACAAATTAATTGTATAAAGTTGTGAATTTTGTATATTAAACTGTGAATTTATTGTTCTAAACGAAGAATTTTGTATATTAAATTGTGAATTGATTCTATTAAGTTGTGAATAGGTTGTATTAAGCTATGATTTTTTTTAAGAATTTTGTGTTTGCTTCGGAAATATTAGAAGAAAATAATTATTATACACATATATGGTTTTCTCAGTCTATAAATAAATTATATAAAATTTAAATTGTGAACACTATGTAAATTAAACTTTAAAAGAAATATTAGCCTCAATATCTAAAGGTATAAATGTAAGTTTTAAGTTAAGAATATGATGTTTCTGTGTATTAAACTGTAAATTTATTGTATTAAGCTGTGATTTTATTTTGTATTAAACTGTGAACTGAATGTTTTAAACTGTGAGTTGATTGTATTAAGTTGTGAAATTTTTATAAATTATGTGTTAAAATATGAATTATTTATGTATGAATGTTTGTATTATTTTTCTTGTAAGTATATTAATTTTTTGTGTTGTATATATATGTTTAAGAATGTAGTAGTTTTTTAATTGTTTTGCATTAACACAACAAGAAAAACGCGATTTTGCTAGGGAAGGTTGCTACGGAACGTATTTTTGTTGTTAATCTACAATGGACCGTGCTATGGAATATCGTTCCGTAGCAATGTTGCTACCATCTACGGATTTTATTTCTAGTAGCGAGAATGGGACTTGTTAGGGAAAATGCTACCGACTCCATATCCGTTGGTATTATGCTACCGATATTTCTATGGAACAAAAATTCGTAGCAATTTTTCAACGACATTTGTTACAAAATTACTTTCCGTTGTACTGCTGCTATTGAATTAATTATCGTGGTTACTATGCAATGGAGTTTGTGAGGGAACCCGATTCCATAGTTGATGTAACAGCCCGGATTGCCAGGTATTATTCATTTATTTATTTTTGATGATTTGTGAGGAGACTCGGCGAGTTGGAGCCTAGACTCGCCGAGTATGATCGCGGATTTGGACGCGGGTTCGCGTCCGGACCCGGCGAGTCCAAAAGTGGACTCGGCGAGTCCACGCTGTTTAATGAAACCCTAATTTCCCGGCCTTGAGCCCTATTTATAGGACCTTATACCCCTTCATTGCGGCTACCTTCAACCTTGAGAGCACCAGAGCAGCTGAGAGTCCTTGTGAGTGAAATAAGAGGCCATTATTCATCATTTTTGTGTGTGTTTGCAAGAAAGGAAGAGGAAGGTCAAGCTAGGAGAGTTGGGGAGCTTGGATCTACTTCCATTTTGACAAAGGAAGCTATTTGAGGTAACATTCAGAGCTTACTCTCGTGTTTTTGTGATATGGCCAAATCTAGGGTTTCTTCATGCCTTGTTTGCCTTGTATTTGGAGTGTGAGAGGTCCCTTGGGGAAATGGTGCCTAGATCTGGACCTTATTAGGTCCAGAGAGTCCCAAATGCCCTACTTTATGCCTTTCCTTTTGAGTTGGGGACTTAGGTTACCATTTTAGAGGTCATGTTGGGTCAAAAATATGGTTTATACTTTACTTTTCTAGGCAATTATTTTTATGTAATATTTTATTAATTTATGGTCTAGTTTATGGCGGAGTTTACAGCCGTAAACTCATTTACGGCCCATGTTATCCAGCCCATGTTCTCCAAGTATAAATAGAGGTGTTAGGGTGAGGAGTAGAGATTGATGAACACAAAGTAGTTTACGGCCAGAGAGAGAAATTGTGTGTGTGAATCTTTTGTATCCGGATCATAATTCTAATCAATTCATACATAGATTCATCATATTCTTCTTCTCCTTCTCTTCTTTCTTTATCTGACATCATCCGTTTGATTGGGATTCCGCACCATCAAACGGATATGGCTGATACACGGGCAAATTAGGGACTTACAATTGGTATCAGAGCTAAGTTGTATCAGTCAAAAGGTTTTATTGTTTCGTTTGGAATCTGAATAATTGGTGTTTACGGTCCAAGTTTACGGCCGTAAACACCGAGTTCTTAGGCCGTAAACTCTATTTGGAGCAATATTTGATCTTATTTTCGTAATATTTTTGCGTTTTTGGATAGATCTCGCAAAATTAAGGGGGGTTTGTTATTCGTGTTTTTCATAAAAAAAAGGTTTTTGATCGAGTTTTCGAGCTTCAAAGTCGAAAAATCGCTGTTTTTCACGTAATCTTGAAGGGTTTTCGGCCGGAGCTTACTGCCGGAAACAGTTCACGGCCGGAGTTTACGGCCGGAAACTGTTCACGGCCGGCGGCGGATTCGTGTTTGCGGCTAGGGTTTCCGAGCTTGCGACTCAGTTGGAAGTTCTCGGCTCGGAATTCGGCTCGGCGGCTTAGCGGCTTGAAGAATCGGCTCGGCTCGGAAGTGGCTTGCGGATCGAAGCGGTGGAGCGTGGCTTGAAGAACAGCTCGACTAGGGAAGCCGGCTAAGCAAGCCGCACAGCGCTTCAATAAAAATAAGGACGCGCCACGATTTAAGGGGGTGCCGGGATTCGAACTCGGTCTACCCCATAGAAGTCCAGCGCCTTAACCATCTCCTCTAGCTGATAACTTGTTACATTCCTTCGAAAATTAAAATATAACCTGTCTTTTTCGCACCAAATTTCGAATTTTGACACTTTTAACCCAAAAATCAATTTCCTTTTATTTTAAAATTCCTTTTTCATCCAAAATTAAAATAATAATAATAAAAATAATAATAATAATAATAATAACAATAATAAATTGTTTTTATTTTTTTTTTCTTTATTTTTGACTTTTTATTTCAAATTTTGATTTTGACTTTCAGGTTTGACCTTTGATTTTAAACTTTGACTTTTTCGTTTAATTTTTAAATTTTCAAATTTAGCTTTTCGGTTTGACTTTTAAGTTTGACTTTTCAAGTTCGACTTTTGAGTTTGATTTTTTTTAAATTTGACTTTTAAGGTTGTTTTTAAAAATAAAAATAAAAATAAATGCATTTTAAATTTGACGTTTGCTTCTAGTTTCTTTTATTATTGATTTTAAGGTCTATGAGGGAGTTGAAAACATGAAAGAAAGTCGTCAGGATATGTTAAGACAAAATTTCAACTTTTTCGATTATGTCCCTGGAGAAACGCTCGAAACTCAGTTGCAGCGGTTTACTACACTCACTACCGAGATGAATATAGTTGGAATCTTTTTGTCTAAATCCGAGATAAACAAAAAGCTATTGAATTCACTTCCAAAATCGTGGGATATGAATGTAGCTGTCATCAAGAAGACAAAAGATCTCAATCGTCTTACTATTGCTGAAGTAATTGAAGAGCTTGACGCTTTAAAGAGTTCTGTAAACCTTCCGGTCAATGAAGTGTCATGTTCTCATTCATGTGAAGCTTCATGTTCTCAATCATGTGAAGATACGATTAAGTTTCTTCGAGAACAAATTGATGTATTTAAAAGAGAAGGAGAAGAAGAATATTATGAATCTATGTATGAATTGATTAGAATTATGATCCGGATACAAAAGATTCACACACACAATTTCTCTCTCTGACCGTAAATTTTGGATGAAAAGGAATTTGAAATTAAAAGGAATTGAGTTTTGGGGTTAAAAGTGTCAAAATTGCGAAGCTTGAAGCGAAAAAGACGGTTTATGTTTTAAATTTCGAAGGAATAAAACAACAAGCTTGCTAGTTGAGATGGTAAGGTGTTGTGTTTGGGAGTTGGAGGTCGCGGGTTCGATCCCCAACGCCTCCAAAGTCGCGTCTTCTTTTTAATTGAACCACTGATGCGAGCTGCTGCTTAGCCACCCACTAAGCCGAGCTACCGAGCCGCGATTCACCAAGCCGAGCCGCAAGTCACGAGCCGCCACGTCCGAGCCGATCTGCCGAGCCAAGCCGTAAACTCCAGAACCCTAGCCGTAAACCCGAACCCCGCCGCCGGCCGTAAACACCGAGTTCTTGGGCCGTAAACTCTATTTGGAGCAATATTTGATCTTATTTTCGAAATATTTTTGCGTTTTTGGATAGATCTCGCAAAAATAAGGGGGTTTGTTCTTTGTGTTTTTAAAAGAAAAAAGGTTTTTGATTGAATTTTGGAGCTTCAAAGTCGAAAAATCGCTGTTTTTCACGTAATTGTTGACGGGTTTTCGGCCGGAGTTTACTGCCGGAAACAGTTCACGGCCGGAGTTTACGGCCGGCGGCGGGGTTCGGGTTTACGGCTAGGGTTTCCGGAGTTTACAGCTCGGCTCGGCAGATCGGCTTGGACGTGGCGGCTCGCGACTTGCGGCTCGGTAGCTCAGCTCAGTGGGCGGCTAAGCAGCAGCTCGCATCAGTGGTTCAATTAAAAAGAAGACGCGACTTTGGAGGCGCTGGAGATCGAACCCGCGACCTCCAACTCCCAAACACAACACCTTACCATCTCAACTAGCAAGCTTGTTGTTTTATTCCTTCGAAATTTAAAGCATAAACCGTTTCGCTTCAAGTTTCGCAATTTTGACACTTTTAACCCCAAAACTCAATTCCTTTTTATTTTAAATTCATTTTTCATCCAAAATAATAAAAAAAAATTAATTAATTAATTAATAATAATAATAATAATAATAATAATAATAATAATAATAATAATAATAAAAAATTGTTTTTATTTTTGATTTTTGTTTTTGACTTTTTATTTAAAATTTTGATTTTGTCTTTCAAGTTTGACTTTTGTTTTTAAATTTTGACTTTTTCGTTTAACCTTTAAAATTTCAAATTTAACTTTTCGGTTTGACTTTTAAGTTTGACTTTTCAAGTTTAATTTTTTAAATTTGACTTTTAAGGTTGATTTTTTTATTAAAAAAAAGGGGGGGGGGGGGGCATTTTAAATTTGACGTTTAATTTTTATCTTAGCTTCTAGTTGTTTTTTTAATTAATTGATTTTAAGGTCTACGAGGGAGTTGAAAACATGAAAGAGAGTCGTCAGGATATGTTAAGACAAAATTTCAACATTTTCGATTATATCCCTGGAGAAACCCTCGAAACTCAATTGCAGAGATTTACTACACTCACTACTGAGATGAATATAGTCGGGATCTTCTTGTCCAAATCAGAGATAAACAAAAAGCTGCTAAATTCACTTCCGAAATCGTGGAATATGAACGTAGCTGTCATCAAGAAGACAAAAGATCTCAATCGTCTTAGTATTGCTGAAGTAATTGAAGAGCTTGACGCTTTAAAGAGTTCTGTAAACCTTCCGGTCAATGAAGTGTCATGTTCTCATTCATGTGAAGTTTCATCTTCTCAATCATGTGAAGATACGATTAAATTTCTTCGAGAACAAATTGAGTTATTTAAAAGAGAAGTTGAGGACCTGAGATATGAAGGATATCAACTCAGGAAAGGACAGAAACCCCTGAAGACTGAATTAGAAGCAAAAACCAAGGACTTTAGGAAACTTCAGGAAGACTACAATAACAAATGTGAAAACTATGATTATGTAGTTAAACAAAATGCTGAGCTAGTGGCTAAAGTTGAATCTTTGAAAGGAAAGTTTGAAACCGCCAAACTTGATGTTAGAAAATATGATTTCTCAAGTGAGGTGGTTGCAAATATGATAGACCAAAGCATGCAGTTTAAAAGGAATCAAAACAAGGGTCTAGGGTATGATAGTGTACCTCCTCCTTACAATCATAACTACACATCCATCCCTATGAAACAAGACGAAATTGACAGGGAGGCACATCTTAAATACGGAAAACCAGCTGGATTTGTGTCAGGAAGAGTTATTAATTTTGAAGATACTAATGTTGCTACTTCATGTGCAGGTAAAGTAGCAGAGGATGAGAACAAGGAGAGTTCTTCTGAACAAACAAACGACCCCTTGAACTCTAAATCTGTTGCTTCTAATCAACCTGCCGTTGGTAAATACAGGCCACCAATTCCAACGCAACAGAGTTCTTGTGGCAAGTGTGCATGTGGGAACAATAAGAAACAAGGCAAAGATATGCCACCAGGGGCAGGAAGAGACAACTCCCCAGTGAAGAAAAGGACATGTTTTCACTGTGGAACACTTGGACACATTGCCAGAAATTGTCCTAATCGTGTGTATGTTCCCTACTACGCACAAGGCTGGCAGAACGCGTCAAGAGGGAGACACTCCAAAAGATACCCCTCGAGATCATGATCAGACATTAACGACTGGAATGCCAAGAAGGCCAAGAATTCAACTCCCAAGGCCAAGCATCCAACCCACAAGGCAAAGAATTTGAATCCCAAGGGCAAGAAGGGAATGCCGGCCAAGAAGCCCAGTTCAAGAGATGCTCCTGTGAAGCCAAGACCGGTTAGGTCAAAGTCATCTCGCCAGTCGGCTTCAAGTTCCAAATCAAGTACTGAGCCACCCATAGGATCGAAAAAGAAATGGGTTAAACCCAACTACAAATGGGTTCCAAAGGCTCACTCTCCCAAATCTCCTAATGCTTCTAACGTTTCTACATCTTCTGTTTGTGATAAACAGGATATGTCATGGGAGAGAGTATCGTGCGTTGATGACAAGGGTCGACCCAGTTTCAAAATGGACTGGGTTCCAAAGACCAACTGATCCCGCTCTGTGTCGGAGCAGCTATGGAGGCATATCATCAAACTTCAGTTTGTTGGTAGTGGCTGTTCCAGGCACATGATGGGGGACATCTCTCAACTGTACAACACTCAGAACATTGTTTGAGAGCATGTGTCCTTTTGCGGGAAAGGAAGAAAAGAAGGGATCAAACGGGGTTAGTGCTTAATGATATAAAGAATTTTCGGATCTGTTCTGAGATTATGCTTGCTGTTCTCAGACCTTCTGAGTGCAGATTCAATCGTTGAATTACGGTTTGCGTTTTCTTCTCTATACTTCTGAGTTTTTCTTAAGCTGATTCACTTTAAAGACTAATTTTTGTTTTAGGATAGTTTAAATTTGCGCATTTACTTTCGTTTCTCTCCTATGCACAAATTTAGGGGGAGAAATAAAAATAAAACAAAAATTAGAAAATTAAAAAAATTTAAAAAAATTATTAAAAAAATTAAAAAATCCAAAAACATTAGAAAATAAAAAAAAATGTGGTGTTAATGGAATGTGCTTGCAGGAGATGTTCTGGAAAGTGATATTATCTAGTGATAACCGGCAATCTGAGTCTGCGTAACGTACCCAAAGTTGAAGGGTCTATGCTCTGACTTGATGCGTCGGTAGGCACGAAAAATTTTAAATGGACATGACTAGGCAGAGTTGAACTTAGGAAATTTATAGACTTGACAAATCTTGACCTAGTTAGATACGTTCAGCCTGATAATACGACGCTCGGATAGGTTGAGCAGGGAGATATATATGGGAATCTACTCGTCACATTAATTGAACCCGTACTTGGAATCGTGGCTTAACTTTTCCTCGATGTGCGGATTCTGTCCTTAATTCCGGTTGGATGGGGCGACTGGTAAATTCCGATAAATTAGGTCTGTAGAATATCATTTTCTTTCTTTCCGTCTGTTAGTCATATGTTGTCTGCTTTGCGTCACTTTCAATCCGACCTGGTACACAACATATGCGACTCTATTTCTCTGCAGGATATATATATATATATATATATATATATATATATATGTGTGTGTGTGTGTGTGTGTGTGTGTATGTGAAATATATGTGTGAAATACTTCTCATCTGTTAGCCATATGATGTCTCCTTTGCGCGACTTCTAATCCGACCTGGTACACAGCATATGCAACCTTCTTCTTCTCAACCCCTCTGAAGTAGTTAGCAATAGAATTCTGAATCTCTTCTCTCTCTGAATGGTTGTCTGCTCACCTGGTGTAAGGAGTACTCTGGAAGTTCTTGATGGCTGGGGCATATCAGGAAGCGGGAAACACGTTCCAGTTGTAACATCCCAAAAATACAGTCTGAAAATTTCGTTTTAAAATAGTAATAAAACCATGTTCATCAATCGTCATATAAGAATCATAAAGAATGTATCTCAAAATATCTTAACAATTGTCAAATATATCAGAGTATAAACATCCCAGGCTGAACAAATGGTGTGTGCACTGCAATCTTCCCGAGCTCCTCTTTTAAAAACTGAGTACCTGAAACCAAAACTGAAAACCGTAAGCACGAAGCTTAGTGAGCTCCCCCAAACTACCACATACCATGCAATAACATATAAAGCACATACTGGGCCTTGCCCACTGCATCGGACCGAAGTCCGGGCTAACTGGGGCCTTGCCCCCCTCCATCGAACCGAAGTCCGAAGCTGACTGACTGGGACCTTGTCCCCTACATCGGACCGAAGTCCGAAGCTGACTGACTGGGACCTTGTCCCCTACATCGGACCGAAGTCCGAAGCTGACTGACTGAACACAGCATAGCATAACATATCAATTAGCATAAACACATAAATCCTGTCTGAGCCACGAAGGCGTCAAACATACTAACTACTACATTGGACCGAAGTCCAGAAACTACGGCTAACTGAACGGGCCGGCATTGTGGCCTTAGACCCGTTCCTACTAGAAGGAAACTCACCTCACACTGCTGAAGTCCCACATACACAATCCCACACTGTTGAAGTCCCGCAGACTCCACCCCAGCTGCTGGCTGACAGATTCCCGAACTGTCAACACCAATAACACCCAATTAATAATTGGGTTCTAACAAATACTATAAATACATACTTCGGATAATTACTACATTACCCCTAACTTGGCTTACCCAAGCCCAAGGCCCAATTCCATAGGCCCAAAGTCAACTAGGGATCAAAGCCCAACATATGGCCCAATTTTCCAAATTGGGCCCAAACCTCTACATGGACTTCCCTTAAGGCCCAAATGTCCAGTCTAGTCCAACATGTCCCATTCTAAGGGCCCAATATCATACAATCCTCTCGGACCCAACTATGGCCCATCTATGGCCCAATTTTCGAAATTGGGCCTAATCCTTCATATGGGCCTTACCCTAAAGCCCAACTAATTACTCTAGTCCATTTGATTATTCTCGGATGGCCCAACACAAAGCCCAAGTGAAATTAGGGTTTCACATCAAATGATAACTAGGGTTAAGTGTTTCTCACTTAAACCATTAAGGGCTTAATCCACTAAGGACTTAATCCATTAAGTCCATTATTGCTTAGGTTAATTTCTGCCAATGATTATTATTTAATATTTCACTTATAAAATAATTCTCGTGTGTGTGTGTCCCCATAACTTCTCAAATTTAGGGTTTTCCCACTTAGCCCATTAAGGACTTAATCAATTAATTCATTTACTCTACTAGATAAATAGCATAGAATAATTTGGGCTTAATTCACAATCCAATCCCAATGGCCCACAAGTGGGCCCAATAAGTCTAAGGCCCAATTACTCACAATTAGGGTTTTCACTCAAACATGGCCCAAATGTCCAAAACTAATCTCTAGGCCCATTAGGGTTTGCTAGCGGGGCACCACCTACTACCACCTCGGGTAGTGGTGGTCGATGGCGGCTCACGGCGGCGGCCACCACCTTACGGTGGTGGTTATTATTATTTTCATTAATAATCCAAGCTAATTACAATTACAAGTTTTACTCCAAAACTAACACACACACACACTAACTAAGCTAACTACATACACAACCACACCATGGTGGCCGGCGGCGATGCTTGGCGGCAGCCACCACCTCACGGTGGTGGTGACTATGATCTTCAGCCACTACGACGGCAAGGTACCCCAAATATCGATCCAAAAGCACCCAAAACCCCACAGCCACCCAAGATGGTGGCTAACCGTGGCAAGATGGCGATAGAAGGTGTTGCTGTTGAGTTTTCTTCATTTTTTCCTGTCCAAGAACATCCATACAATATTAACTCACGAATTAGACCTGCACACACACTAAATCACGCACACAGCCACCCTTCATGGTGGCTGGTGGCGGCAGAAGATAGTGACAGCCACCACCTTAAGGTGGTGGTGGGTTTTCCGGCGATAAATCATGCTTGCAACTCTAAACCACAATGAGCAGCTTATATGTGGGAATCCCTAAGCATCTGGCCACCTTCCAGGTGACCAACGTCGCTGGGAAATGACAAGTTTAGTGGTCAAACGCCACCGGCAGCCATAGTGGCGCAGCCGACAACGCACACGCACAAACAGGACGGGGGAGAGAGAAGAGCGATGGAGAAATAGCCTTACCGAACTGTTCTTGGTCGCTGGCAACCTCAACTTCGCTTTCCACAGCTCCACTCTGATCTCGGTGGTCTTCCCGATCGCTCACGGACCGCAGAAGCACCCACGAACCATGCTTCCCGATCTCGATCTCGGCATGCCTTCTTCGTCTTTACCGGCGACTGAACATGGTGGCAACTCCGGTAATCCTTCAGTGGTGGCGAATAGGTGACGGCTAAGTAGATGGAGGGACGAGGTTTGCGGCTGGGGCTTCTCTTGGCGGCTGGAGAATATGTTGCACATTAGGGTTAGGTTGCCATTGTGTGAATGAGAGGAAAAATGGGATACGGGGTTAAACCCGTGTCACATTTCAAACTTGAATCCATATATCCACAATCAACCCCTCCTCACAAAATCTTCCTCAACTTTAATCCCACATTTACTCTTTAGTCCCTGATTTCATAATTTCATTTCATTCTAGGTACAACATTTAGCAATTACACCCTTGTTTCCATGTCTTCTCATAAATCTAATCCTTAGTTTAATAAACAACCCCTTAGCTCTAAAATCTCTTCAATTTAAGTCCCGAACATACACTTTTAACCCTCGACTTCTAATATTCTTCACAAATCATCCCGGGACTTACATTTATTAATTTATTTAAATAAACGGGCGTTACACCAGTACACTTAAAATTAAACTTATACAGATTGTCTGTAGATCTCGCTGCTCAATTTAGGTGGACAACAATATCCCTGGTCGTCGTCAGATGAATGGTCCTTAAGATATAGTATCTAAGGAATTAGGATCAGATATAATTTTTAGGAACTTAAGTTCACCTTGTCTTGTAACAAATAGTATGTCCTAAATCTGTCACAAATTTTTCGTGTTTAAGTGGACCACAATACCGACGATCGACTAGACAAAGATGTGAATATGGAAGGTACCGACAAGTGGATAAAGGCTGTCTAAAAACTTTGATCCCAAATCTCTCTTAAAGTTAGATATCATTTTATTTTTGTTAAACTTGTCATAATTTCTTCTAATTTAAATATTAGGGGAGAATTAAAATTTAAAATTAATTAAAAAAATTTTAAAAAAACAAAAATTGAAAATCCAAAAATAGTGTTATTTCTATTTTATTTCTTGTTCAGAAAAATAAAAAATCCAAAAATATTTTTGTTTCTATTTTAATTTGTGTGCAAAGTTTTCTTTTAGTTTTGTTTTTGTCTTGAAAAGTGATTTCAGGTATAGATAAGACTCATGGAGTTTGTGTTGAAGATTTCTGAGCCAAAGGCTTCGTCCGTGAGCATCGAAGAATTCTCATTCGAAGGAGCAAGAAATGAAGATCATTCTTTCAACATTCTATCTTTCAACCCCAGAAGCAAGGTGAAGCAGTACTTGAAGATTATGTGATGGATTGCATTGAAGCCTCCTCAATCAGTCTGCTGCTATCTTTGTACCTGCTGAAGTGATCCAGAAGATTTGTTCTCTATGATGTTCTCTCTGAAGATTCTCAAGCTGAAAGCGCTATCTTTCAAGAATCATTACGTCAAGCCTCCTCACCCAACGTGCGTTCAATGTCAAATTTTGAAGAAATGTCCAAGTGCTCAACATGAAGTCATTCATTGAAAATTCATATGTTCATCCTGATGCTGTGAGGAAATCGAAGGTTAAAGCTGAAGCCAAGCTCCCATTGAAGATTAACAAGAAAGCCAGCTACTTTTTAGGGGGAGCTTGTTGGGTCAATTAAGAAAAGAAAGCTATAAACCAAGGGGGAGATTGTTGGGTCAAAAATATGGTTTATACTTTACTTTTCTCGGCAATTATTTTTATGTAATATTTTATTAATTTATGGTCTAGTTTATGGTGGAGTTTACGGCCGTAAACACCTTACGGTCGTAAACTCATTTACGGCCCATGTTATCCAGCCCATGTTCTCCAAGTATAAATATAGGTGTTAGGGTGAGGAGTAGAGATTGATAAACACGAAGTAGTTTATGGCCAGAGAGAGAAATCGTGTGTGTGAATCTTTTGTATCCGGATTATAATTCATATCAATACATACAAGATTCATATTAATTCTTCTTCTCCTTCTCTTCTTTCTTTATCTGACATCATCCGTTTGATTGGGATTCCGCACCATCAAACGGATATGGCTGATACACGGGCAAATTAGGGACTTACAAGTCATTTCACCAAAAGGAGCCTTGTAGGCGTTGCATGGTAGCCAAGATTGTAACTTTACGTGATGAATGTGCTTGGGAGGACTAGATCTATGAGTTGTTGGAGCGGATCTGACCTCAGGAGCAAGTTTGAGTTGATGCATGGCATGGACTCGCAGAGTCCGAAGAACATACTCGGCGAGTAGCATGAAGATTGTCCTTAACCACTCAGCGAGTGGTCTTGCCGAGTTAAGGGGTTGACTCAGTGAGTCAGGGAGAGTTAGAGAGGGTTGACAGATGGACTGAGTCGAGCTGGAACTCGCCGAGTTGTTCTTGAGACTCGGCGAGTTGAGTCGTGGTGGCCCCGCGATTCATGCCAGGTGGAACTCGTCGAGTCAGGGAAGTACTCGACGTGTCAAAAGAGGATCCTAGGGAGTCAGTGAACACGTATAGACTCGCCGAGTCGCTCTAGTGCACTCGCCGAGTCCGGTCAAAGTTGACCGTTGACCGTTGACCAGAGTTGACCAGTGTTGACTTGATAGGGGTAGTCAACCTTAGTTGAGAAAGTGTTAATTAGAGATATATTGTGTTATAGGAGGATTATAGCTCGGAGGATCGAGCGCGAGTGATTTCCGGGATTTGCGAGTTATCGAGATACGCGAGGTGAGTCTTCTCACTATACTTTACCTTGAGTAGGTAATCAGAGTTACGTGGCAGAGTATTTGTATGCTATATGTATGTTATGTGTTGTACTGCATTATTTCTATATGATTTATGTTGTGCATGTTTATAAAGATGGAACCGGAAGGTTCCCAAAGTTAGAACAAGTGGGTTCACAGAGTAGGGTCTACGGACCCACAGAGTTATAGCCTCGAGTGGCTAATATGTGTTATGTGTGGTATTTTGGGGAACTCACTAAGCTTTATGCTTACAGTGTTGGTGTTATTTGTTTCAGGTACTAGTGATGACCGTGGGAAGGCGCCGACTTGATCAATACACACACATGGGATTTTATGATATGTGATCTTGGGATTTTGTATGACATGGATTGGAGTTTTGAACATTGATGTTTTTATGAAAATTAAATGAATATGTTTTTATATTATGCGAAAAATTATTTTGAAAATTTATGGTGTTACAAGTTGGTATCAGAGCCTTGGTTTGAGGGATTCGAGTACACCTTTGGGTGTATTTGAACTCAAACTGAGGATTTGAAAAGTATTTTCAAAAAGAATAAAAGATTTTTGGAAAAACATAGAGCAGAGTTGTGTGTACGATCAGTCCGCGCCCGAACGGTGATTTCCCAAAATACACTCATGTTATGTGATATTGATATTGATATGATGTATTCTCATGCTAGAGTAGGCTAGGTACTCCTATTAGGACTAGAGTGGCCTGATTTGTGATGCCTTAGCCTAGGGAGGGGTGAGCTGCTATGAGATGCTTGAGAGTGAGTAGGTAGCAGCGAGGGGCTTATGAGAGATCTGTTAGAAAGTGGATTATGCATGATAGAGTACTTGGAATTTCGGATCCGAAGAGGAGGACTTGGGGTGTATTTTGATACGGTGCGGACAGTAGTATTGGGCCCGTACTACTGAAAGCACCGGAGCGGTGTACAGCCCCAGGTAAAAATCTTTGGAATACCAAGGATCAAGGAGGGATGAGTTCTCGAGTGTGAGTATGCTCGAATGGATTCTAATTTATCGTATGTTGTATTTCAGAGGTAGATCATGGTGAGGACACGTCTGATGCCTGAGAGCAGTGAGACCAGTGATGAGGAGATCCGCCGGATCATCCACGAGGAGGTGGCTGCGGCCATCTGGGCAGAGATACCAGATATGTTCGGGTCTATTAAGACCAAGCTGATTGAGACCTTTTACGAGCGTTATGCCACTCTTTCTGAGGCTGCTGTTGCAGCGGCCACCGCAGCTATTGCTGCCGCGAGGCCGCAGGGTGGTGATGCGTTGCTGTTCCGAGAGTTCAGCAACACAAAATCGCCAGAGTTTGATGGGACCCAGGACCCGGTGGCGGCTATGAGATGGATTTCTGACATGGAGGGGTGTTTCTTCACTTGCTCAACTCCTGAGCTTTTGAAGGTTCGGTTCACACTGAACCAGCTTCGCTTGGGAGCGAAGGACTGGTGGAAGTTTGTGACGGCGCACTTTACGCCTGCTGAGCTTGCGGCAGTGACCTGGGATAGGTTCACTGCCATGTTCCGAGATGAGTACGTTCCCCAGGTGGAGAGGGAGCGTTTGGCCCAGGAGTTTCTGACCCTCAAGCAGGGTACTGAGTCTGTTACGGCGATTACCAAGATGTTCCATGAGAGGGCGATGTTCTGCCCTGAGCACGTGTCCACTGAGCAGGCACGTATGATCCGATATCTGAGTATTTTGAGGAGAGACATTCGGGAGTTCGCGGCGAGCTCCTCATACCGGACATTTGCCGAGCTTCAGGCAAATGCCCCAAAGAGGGAGATTGAGCTAGAGACTCAGGCCAGGGAGGAGGCGGAGTCTCAGGGGAGGGATCGACGACCGGCACAGTCTCAGCCGGCAGCCAAGCGGGCCAAGCCTGCTGATCCCAAACCAGGGAGCCAGAAGGGCCGCACTTGTGCGAAGTGCGGCAAGGGTCATGATGGAGTCTGTAGAGCGGGATCTTGCTACAAGTGTGGCAAGGAGGGGCATATGGCCAAGGACTGCCCCAAGGGGTTTGCGGTGTGTTTCCACTACAACCAGACCGGACACCGGAAGGCAGAGTGTCCGCAATTGCGAGGATCATCTCAGGGAGCACCTTAGGGATCTGCCCCTACCGCCATCAGAGCTACCGAGAGTCGGCCAGTGAAGGCCGAGGCGCCGAGGGCACGAGGGAGAGCTTTTCAGCTGACCGCGGAGGAAGTCCGTGCAGCGCCCGATGTCATGGCTGGTATGTATTCTTTCGTGTATTTATTTTGATGTTGAGATATTATGCTTATATTATGTTATGCGTAGGTACTTTTCTTGTGAATTTTGTACCTGCCTTGGTGTTATTTGACTCGGGTGCGAGTTGGTCCTTTGTATCTTTGGCTTTTAGTCAACATATCAGTGTTAGTCGTGAGGCGTTGAGTCGGCCTCTGAGAGTTTCCATAGTTGATGAGAGGGTGATATATGCCACAGAGGTTCTCCGAGGGTGCGTAGTCGAGATTTTCGGTGTTGAGTTCCCGATTGATCTGGTTCCTATTGCGATGGGTGATGTTTGTGTCATTGTGGGCATGGACTGGTTGAGCAGATTCGGTACGGTTATCGACTGCGAGCGACAGCTGGTGACCATACGAGACCCTAGTGAGGGAGTTCTTTCGGTGTACGGCGAGGGTACACGTTCAGGATTAGCGTTTTGTTCGGCCGCTAGGGCGAGGCAGTGTCTACAACAGGGCTGTAAGGGTTTTGTGGTGTATGTGATGGATACACAGGTGGATTACGAGAGACCGAGTTCAGTTGAGGAGGTTCCGGTAGTGCGTGAGTTCCCCGATGTATTTCCCGAGGAGTTGTCAGGTGTGCCTCCTGTGAGGCAAGTGGAGTTCAGTATCGATTTGGTTCCGGGGGCCGTGCCTATCGCTAAGGTGCCTTATCGCCTTGCACCTCTAGAGATGCAAGAGTTATCCTTGCAGCTTCAGGAGATGCTGGGGAAGGGGTTTATTCGGCCGAGCAGCTCGCCGTGGGGAGCGCCTATCCTGTTCGTCAAGAAGAAGGATGGTTCACACCGGATGTGCATTGATTACCGGGAGTTGAACAAGCTGACGGTCAAGAACCGTTACCCATTGCCGAGGATCGACGATTTGTTCGATCAGTTGCAGGGAGCCTCTTGGTTCTCCAAGATCGATTCGAGGTCTGGATATCATCAGGTGAGGGTGTGAGATGAGGACGTCCAGAAGACAGCGTTCAGCACGCGTTATGGGCATTACGAGTTGGTGGTGATGCCTTTCGGGCTCACCAATGCCCCGGCAGTGTTCATGGATCTCATGAACCGAGTGTGCAGGCCGATGCTGGATCGGTCGGTGATTGTTTTTATCGACGATATTCTGGTATATTCGAGATCTAGAGAGCAACATGAGGAGCATTTGAGAGAGGTTCTCGGAGTTTTGAGATCGGAGAGGCTTTATGCCAAATTCTCCAAGTGTGATTTCTGGTTGCGGGAGGTCCAGTTCTTAGGACATCTTGTTAACCAGAAAGGGATATTGGTCAACCCGGCCAAGGTTGAGGCGGTGATGAGTTGGGAGGTGCCGAGGTCACCCTCCGAGATCAGGAGTTTCCTAGGGTTGGCAGGGTATTATCGGAGATTTATCAAGGATTTCTCTAAGATCGCAGTGCCACTCACCAGATTGACCCGGAAGGGTGTTGCTTTTTCATGGGGCCCCGAGCAGCAGGCCTCCTTTGAGACACTTCACCAAAGGTTATGCAAAGCCCCGGTGTCAGCCCTCCCGGAAGGGATGGAGGACTTTGTGGTATACTGTGACGCATCGATTTTGGGGTTGGGGGCGGTGCTGATGCAGAGGGGGCATGTGATAGCATATGCATCGAGGCAGCTGAAGCCTCATGAGATGAGATACCCCACCCATGATCTAGAGTTGGGGGCAGTGGTGTTCGCTCTCAAGATTTGGCGTCACTACCTGTATGGGGTTCGGTGTACGATATACACGGACCACAAGAGTTTGAAATATTTGATGGATCAGCCCAACCTAAACATGCGTCAGAGGAGGTGGTTGGATGTGGTCAAGGATTATGATTGTGAGATCCTGTACCACCCAGGCAAAGCTAATGTTGTAGCCGATGCACTGAGCCGCAGGGCGGAGAGCACCCCGCTGCGGGATGTATGTTTGAGATTGACCGTGATAGCTCCATTGTTGGACGCCATTCGTGGGGCACAGGCCGAGGCTGTGCAACCTGGAATGCAGAAGAAAGAACGGGTTATTGGTTTGGTTTCAGAGTTCGTTACCGATGGTCGGGGGCTTATGACATTTCAGGGGCATATCTGGGTGTCGTTTGTGGGAGGAACGCGTACCATTTTGATGGAAGAGGCTCATCGGTCGAAATTTTCGATCCATCCTGGGGCCACTAAGATGTATTTGGACCTGAGAAAGGAGTATTGGTGGCCCTGTATGAAAAGGGATGTTGTGTGGTTTGTTGAGAGGTGCTTGACCTGCCGTAGGGTTAAGGCGGAGCACCAGAGGCCGCATGGTAAGTTGCAGCCATTGGAGGTTCCCGAATGGAAGTGGGAACAGATCACCATGGATTTCATCACCAAATTGCCAAGGACTGCCAGAGGAGTTGATGCAATTTGGGTTATTGTGGACAGATTGACAAAGAGCGCTCATTTTCTTGCTATCAACGAGAGTTCTTCAGCAGAGAAATTGGCGGAGGTGTATGTGAGGGAAGTGGTATCTCGGCATGGGGTGCCGATCTCGATTGTTTCAGACCGTGATGTGCAGTTCACTTCCAGATTCTAGAAGAAGTTTCATGATGAGTTGGGTACTAGGCTGCATTTTAGTACCGCATATCATCCCCAGACAAATGGTCAGAGTGAGCGGACGATTCAGACGCTCGAGGACATGCTCCGGGCATGTGTGTTGGATTTCGGGGGTAGCTAGGATGCATATTTGCCCTTGGCAGAGTTTTCCTACAACAACAGCCATCATTCGAACATTGGTATGCCGCCCTTTGAGCTGTTGTATGGGAGGAGGTGTCGGACCCCCATTTGTTGGGGAGAGGTTGGACAGTGGGTGATGGGCAGTACAGAGATCGTGCTTCAGAAGACAGAGCAGATCCAGCAGGTCAGACAGAGGTTGTTGACCACTCAGAGTCGTCAGAAGAGTTATGCAGACAGACGCCGGTTCGAGCTTGAGTTTCAGGTCGGCGACCTTGTACTCCTGAAGGTCTCTCCTTGGAAAGGAGTGATTCGATTCAAGAAGAGGGGCAAGTTGGGGCCCCGATATATTGGTCCTTTCCGAGTGATCGCGAGGGTAGGTCGGGTAGCCTATCGTTTGGATTTGTCAGCAGAGTTGGGGCAGATTCACGACACTTTTCATGTGTCGCAGCTGAGGAAGTGTATAGCCGATGAGTCGGCAGTGGTTCCATTAGAGGATATTCAGGTGGATGCGAGCCTGAATTATGCTGAGAGACCAGTGGCCATCAGAGATTGGAAAATCAAGGTTCTGAGGAACAAGGAGGTACCCCTGGTTTTGGTTCAGTGGCAGCATCGGAAGGGGTCCGAGATGACTTGGGAACCGGAGCGTGAGATGCGTGAGCAGCATCCAGAGTTATTTGCAGAGCGAGACTTCGAGGGCGAAGTCTAGTTCTAGTGGGGGAGAATTGTAACAGCCCGGATTCCTAGGTATTATTCATTTATTTATTTTTGATGATTTGTGAGGAGACTCGGCGAGTTGGAGCCTAGACTCACCGAGTATGATCGCGGATTTGGACGTGGGTTCGCGTCCGGACTCGGCGAGTCCACGCTGTTTAATGAAACCCTAATTCCCCGTCCTTGAGCCCTATTTATAGGACCTTATACCCCTTCATTGCGGCTACCTTCGACCTTGAGAGCACCAGAGCAGCTGAGAGTCCTTGTGAGTGAAATAAGAGGCCATTATTCATCATTTTTGTGTGTGTTTGCAAGAAAGGAAGAGGAAGGTCAAGCTAGGAGAGTTGGGGAGCTTGGATCTACTTCCATTTCGACAGAGGAAGCTATTTGAGGTAACATTCAGAGCTTACTCTCGTGTTTTTGTGATATGGCCAAATCTAGGGTTTCTTCATGCCTTGTTTTCCTTGTATTTGGAGTGTGAGAGGTCCCTTGGGGAAATGGTGCCTAGATCTGGACCTTATTAGGTCCAGAGAGTCCCAAATGCCCTGCTTTATGCCTTTCCTTTTGACTTGGGGACATAGGTTACCATTTTAGAGGTCATTTCACCAAAAGCAGCCTTGTAGGCATTGCATGGTAGCCAAGATTGTAACTTTACGTGATGAATGTGCTTGGGAGGACTAGATCTATGAGTTGTTGGAGCAGATCTGACCTTAGGAGCAAGTTTGAGTTGATGCATGGCATGGACTCGCCGAGTCCGAAGAACATACTCGGCGAGTAGCATGAAGATTGTCCTTAACCACTCAGCGAGTGGTCTTGCCGAGTTAAGGGGTTGACTCAGTGAGTCAGGGAGAGTTAGAGAGGGTTGACAGATGGACTGAGTTGAGCTGGAACTCGCCGAGTTGTTCTTGAGACTTGGCGAGTTGAGTCGTGGTGGCCCCGCGATTCATGCCAGGTGGAACTCGTCGAGTCAGGGAAGTACTCGACGTGTCAAAAGAGGATCCTAGGGAGTCAGTGAACACGTATAGACTCGCCGAGTCGCTCTAGTGCACTCGTCGAGTCCGGTCAAAGTTGACCGTTGACCAGAGTTGACCAGTGTTGACTTGATAGGGGTAGTCAACCTTAGTTGAGAAAGTGTTAATTAGAGATATATTGTGTTATAGGAGGATTATAGCTCGGAGGATCGAGCGCGAGTGATTTCCGGGATTTGCGAGTTATCGAGATACGCGAGGTGAGTCTTCTCACTATACTTTACCTTGAGTAGGTAATCAGAGTTACGTGGCAGAGTATTTGTATGCTATATGTATGTTATGTGTTGTACTGCATTATTTCTATATGATTTATGTTGTGCATGTTTATAAAGATGGAACCGGAAGGTTCCCAAAGTTAGAACCAGTGGGTTCACAGAGTAGGGTCTACGGACCCACAGAGTTATAGCCTCGAGTGGCTAATATGTGTTATGTGTGGTATTTTGGGGAACTCACTAAGCTTTATGCTTACAGTGTTGGTGTTATTTGTTTCAGGTACTAGTGATGACCGTGGGAAGGCGTCGGCTTGATCAGTACACACACATGGGATTTTATGATATGTGATCTTGGGATTTTGTATGACATGGATTGGAGTTTTGAACATTGATGTTTTTATGAAAATTAAATGAATATGTTTTTATATTATGCGAAAAATTATTTTGAAAATTTACGGTGTTACAGTTGATTTGCTATGGAAGTATCATTCGTAGGTATTTGTTAGGGAATTCTGCTATGGAATTTGATTTCGTTTGCTTGCTTTGCTATGGAACAAAAAGGCTAGCTAATTTTTCACGGCATTTGTTACAAAATTATATTCCATAGCAACGTTGATAAGGAGTATATACTTGTAACCATTGACAAAGTATACACTATATAATTTCACTTTTTGAATAACATTTTGGAAAGGTCGGATATATACTTGTTGTTTATCCGGATCTTACGTGCCTATATGAAAATTGGTAAAACACTTAACTATACTCAATCACTAAAATAACATGGGTTTTAACTATACTTCATCCTACTCAAATAGCATACCAAGAAAAAATGACTAAAATGCCCTTTTAACAGAATGATGTAAACATAAACCCAAAAAAAAATTATATACAACTTCATATACAGTACAATATGAAGACTAATATTCAATGTCCAATCCATTATCAACCATTTATATTTCTAAGAAATATACAAAACCTACTATACTCTACATACCAACGACAAATCATGCAATATCTTTGTCGACCCTCATCCTCTTCATGGCCTATCGCAAATGTCCCTTTAACAAAATGATGTGGGTGTTCACATTGGAATGTGATTTCGTTCGTTGTAAGTCTATGAACAACATCAACAGTCCGCAACAACAACACCCGTGTACTCCCCATCATCCGGAAGTGCCCAGCCAAAATAGGCATCAAGTAATTGTAAACCTACACATTAAAATAACCATCAATTAATCCAATGTATCCTTTTCAACACAAAAGTAAATATTATACCACACAACACAGCTAAATACTAACCCCAAACTACAAACAGGCATTAATTAACTATATATAAAATGTAATTTACATATATACCATACATACCTTCATCACATTGATGAGGCCCTCTTGAAATGTAGATCATTCCAAGCAAATAAATTGCCTCAAGATGATCTTCATCTGCTGCTTGTCTCAACAAAGTCAATCCTAAATCAAAATTGCCATAATAAAAGCACTCATCCTGTTGACAGAATAACAATATCAATATATAACATCAATGACACTAAATATTAATAAATGGTATAGATTACATATAATTACTGAAATTACACAAACAATTCCTTGTCTGGACATGGCTTCAATGTCATTATGCAATGCACATGTGCATATAGATAAATCAACTTTCAGATTTATGGGACCCATTCATTCAAACATGTCAATGCATGATGTTCTAAAAACTTGAGGATCACCCCCCGCTTCATACATCTTCTTTGAACTTCAAAAATTTAAATACACAGTAAATAAAAAATAAATAAAGTTGTATTTCATCAAGTATACATTCATTAGTTGATGTTTATTGAGAATTACCAATGTCTTGCAGAGACGATGTCTTTTGCAGATTCTGCCCTTAATACTACAAATATCTTACTCAATTTTTTTAATTAAGAGTAACTATGAAAGTCAGTGTAACAGGGTATGGAAAAAAACTTACTTTATGATGATCTGGTCGCGAGGAGTACAGGAGTCACTATTATCGGAGAAAATTGATTTTAAGAACTATTATCCTTTGGCGAATTGGGGTTTTTAGTGTTTGTATGCAGATTTATTGTCCGGAAAAGTTAAGATGTTCTAAATGGTTGAAGAACTGAAACGTCGACGTGATGTTAGAGGTATGATCGCGCCTTAATGATTTAGAGTGCAAAAAGACCAAAATGCCCTTGAAATCATTCCAAATATGTCAATACTAAGAGTATTTGTGTCAAATCACATTATTCAAATATTATAACCTTTTATAGGTAACAGTGGACTTTTGATTGTTGAAATGAAAAAGACAAAAATAACATATATATCATAATCCAAAATGTAATACATTTATATAAACATTTTACCAAATTACTAGTATATATTCATGTATTGATATTAAACCAAATTACCAAATCCAAAATAAAATACATTTATGTATTGATAATAAACCAAATTACAAATTAATACATATTAGCATTTAATCAAATTACAAGTATGTATTCATGTATTGATATTAAACCAAATTTGTAAGAAATGGTTTGAATGATATGTTTTTGAATTGGTAATATATTTTGTTTGTTTTATTGTATTTTATATGTATTTAATATTGGGAAAGAACAAACATTTGCTACATACAACTATAATCACAATACAATATAAACACTGATATTGAAAGTCCAAAATACATTATTCAAACATAATTTAAACATTATTCCAAATATGTGATATATATATATATATATATATATATATATATATATATATATATATTAAAACATTATTCAAACATCATTCCAAGTATGTGATATATATACATATTATAACTTGACCAAGTTAGGAGTAGTAAATTTTTGTTGACTTTCATTTTGCCATACGACTTTCCAAACTTTTACTCTTTTAGTCCCTTATTAACAACACAACATATTTACTAATCAAGTAACAACATCAAGTAATTACTTATCAAGTAAATTACTATATATCCATATATTAACCATCCTTTTGTAAAGAAACAAAAACATCTATTCATTATCTTCTTCTTCATCGTCTTCTTCTTCATTGCTTGATGTACTATACTCATAACTACCCTCGCTGTCAGGAATACCATCATTATCGTCCTCATGAATTTCACCTTCTTCCTCAATGTTATTTTCATTATCTGAAACGTTGCTTGACATGTCGTGATCTTCATTATTGTCTGTATCGGCTCTAATTGGTATAATGATTTCATTTGATTCAACCTCATCTTCTTAGAAAGCAACGTCTTTTTGAGGATGATTTTCATCGATCCAACCACGAGGTTTAACTTAACCCACTAGTCCGAGTTGTTTGTTTTCAAACTTGGGTAAGGAATGTAACACACCTGAGTGAATTGCATGGCTAAAACAAACGACTCGAACGTGTTGTATTTTCTTTTGACGTTTATCTTGACCAAGTTATATTGTTTGTGAACCTTAACTTCTATGTTAGGTGTTGGATCGTACCAATGACATTTAAACAAAACTGTGGTTTTAATTGGGTAACATGGGTCCTCGACCTCTAAAATTTCCTCTACCTTACCATAATAATCACTTCCTTGGCTACTAACACACAATCCACTATTGGTTGTTGATTAGTTCAGACCATGAGCTTCTGTGTGAAACTTGTAACCATTGACAAAGTATACACTATATAATTTAACTTTTTTGAATGGCATTTTGGAAAGGTAGATATATACTTGTTGTTTATCCGGATTTTACGTGCCTATATGAAAAATGGTAAAACACTTAATTAGAGTTAATTATAACCATAACAATAAATAATAAGATTAAAAAAAATACAAACTTAACACCCACATAGCTTTGAAACCATACTGCAAAGTTCTTCTCAACTTCAGCTGCAAGCTCATGTTCATCCATATCCCCAATAAGTTCGATTATATCTTCTTCAAATATTTTGTATCATCATTTGAATAACATTTTTAAAGTTAGTATGATGTAATAACCAAAATCATGCAGGTAAATGTTATTGAGAGCAATTACACAACAATTATTATTATAATTAAAAGTGATGCATATGTTACGTACCTGATGTAATGCTTGATCTTATCTTCGTTAAGGAGTATGTAAGTTTGGGAAACATGAACTTCCTCATCATACATCATTCTATTCGTGAGTCTTCCATAATGACACCCAGGATATGAAAATATATCTAACATTTCTTTGTTAGCATCCGGTTGCTGATCTCCTCCTCTACCATCATTTCGAGGCAGTTTTCTATTACATGTGGGGACACCAGTCTCGAAATCATGAGGGAAAAATATGGATGCTTCACATAGCAAGTACACATTAACAACGGAACCTTCCACTCGAGCTTTATTTTTCACATCTTTTTTCAACTGGTTTAGATATCTATAGTGAAGATTATTTAAATTAGCTTACAAAACTAGCAACATACATTAGTTATGATGTACCATACAAACCTTTCAAATAGATACATCCACCGATATTGGACGGGATCAGCTATCTTTGCTTCGTATGGCAAATGTATTGGCAATTGTCCCATGGAGTTAAAAATACCAGGGACAAAGATGGTCTTTAATTTACATAGAATTATTAGGATCTCGGTTTCAATCCTTTTCATTTCTTTTGTTGTGATTGATGTTGTTGTTAATGTTTTGAAGAAAATAATCAACTTTGTTAATGCTTCCCACACATGTTTTGGCAACATCTCATGAAAAGAAATTGGCATCAATCTTTGCATAAAAACATGACAATCATGGCTTTTCATTCCGAACAGTCTACACCCTGTTAAATCAACACACCTCCCAAAATTAGAAACATACCCATCAGGGAAACGCAATTTCTCCACCCATTTGCATATGACTTTCTTTTGATTCTTGTTGCTATTTCATTATTTTTGACTCCTTTTCTCTTCCTACAATTGAGCTTCAGATCCCTTTTGGATGCTACATTTTCCTTCGTCTTCCATTTGACATCCATTATAGTGTAAAAAAAAGTTTTCAAATACATTTTTCACAATATGCATAACATCAAAATTATGTCTAATGAGGCTTGTTTTCCAATATGGTAAATCCTAAAATATGTTTTTCTTTTTCCAACCATGATCGCCACATCTTTTGTTTACATCATTAGCATTTAGTTCAGTCACTTTTACCATACCTAATTGTGCAATCTCCCTTAAAGTTTGTTCACCATTCTTACTTGGAGGAGGATCTTTTGTCACTTCACGATTCTTCTTGAATTTATATTTATCCTTTCTATATGGGTAATTTACCTATAGAAATCTTCTATGGCAGTCAAACCATGACATCTTATTATCATTCTTTAGTCTAAATGCTTGTGTATGTTTCCTGTCAACTAGCGTTTTAGCTAGGAAATTATGTCTTCATGTAAAGATCAACTCTTATATGTCTTGTAATCTAAGCTAATGTCAAGTACGATGCTCAGTCCAAATCAACCATTTGAATCAAAACTCCTTAATGAAGTTCAAAACCTAATCCAATACATCTCATATACTCAATTTTGAGCTTGAAACCCTAATATCCCAATTTAAACCCAGGATGGACCAGAGGTCGTTTATTGTGCCTAATGGGTCAATAAACTCTCGAATTGAGTATTTTGGGTCAAGAATCCTCATATGGGCCCCAATTGGATCCATATTCATTAAATAATATCATTTTGGGACATACGACTTCTCATGGGCCTTATTGGGCCTAAAATGTCCCACTTCATTCTTATGGGCCGTGAACAACTACCTAGATCAAGGTTGGGTCGTGAACCCCATTCCTTCACCAACTTTGGGCCGTAAATCCATAAGAAGGGCCCAATGGGCCGAAAGCCTTCAATTTGGGCCTCATGATTTCAAATATAAGCAATCAAGGCCCAAACCCTTTCCCTTCTCTTTTCCCTTCCCTCATTCACGGCCCACACTAAAAAAACAAAATAAATAAATAAATAAAATGAGGAAAATTATGGGGAAGACACCTTACCTTTTGCATGGTGAATATCCATGCATAATACCCACCATACAGCTATGAAATCTCATACATCTAGGGCAGTCTCATCATTCACTCTCTCCCCTCCCTTCTTATTCACAGCAGAGGACTCCCACCACCACCTTCACTCTCAATTCTAGTTACTTCAAACACTCTCTAGCTCAAGAACTCCTGTCCTTCATCCTCTAAATTCTCGTGAGTTTTAAGGGTACATCAAGGACTCTCTATCAAAGCTAATACATCCTTGGTAAGCCATTGTGAAACTCTATAACTTTTGATTCAAGTCACTCTAGAAATCTCTTCTTAGCCCACATCGTTTCATGATCCATGCTCTAGATCCACCTTAGGTTCTAAATCTACTCAAGAAAGCTTGCTAAGGGCCGAGATCTTTCCATTTCTTCATCAAAAACCGAAATCTCCAAAGCAAAGTGAGTTCATACCCCATATTTTTGGTTTTTACTATGTTTTGGGGGAGAATACAAGTTGTTTTGTGTAGATCTATGTGTGTATGCATGATTTTGTGTGTTTGTCATGATATATATGTGATTATGTGTTATAAACTCCATGAACTTGAAGTTCTACTAAAATATGATGCTATTTGTAGAACATAACACTCATTTCAACTTATCATGCAAAGAAATGGTTTTAAAATACATCAAAGTTACTTAAAACTAAGAAAATTTGCATAAGAGCGCCAAAAGTGATAAGATAACCAAAAATGGGGTATTTTTATGTAACTCATTGTTTTTAGGGGTTCAAAAAGGATTATTTTTGCTAAATATGGATATTTATGGCATTTGGGACCCTACAAGGACTAAAAATGTAAAAAATTTCACACTTGGGCTTTATTTGGGCTTCTCACGGCCTTGGGCCAAAATTGGAACTTTTTGGGCTTTTGTGGGCTTAAGTGTCATTTTCAACATATTTGTGCCAAAAATGTAAATTTTCAACTTAGAGGAATTAACGTTATAAAATTTACAGGAAACCATCTTTTGTGGATAACACGGTAACCTATACGCATTGGTACTCAACCTCGGCTGTTGAGATTCCAGCATTCTCTTACGCAGACAACATCGGGTTGTCTGGAGTTCATTCTCTTTATATTCGGAAATCATCTTTTGTGGATAACACTGTATTATACTCGTGTTGGTACTCAAACTCGGGTGTTGAGATTCCAACATTCTCATAAGTAAACAATATCGAGTTGTCTGGGATTATTCTCTTTATACTCTCACAAACATTAACACACATGCATTAATACAATATCAGAGACGAAAACATTTCAAATATTTCAAACTGTATTTTAGAAAATATTGGATTTTCCGGTGTTTCAACATGCTTATGAACTCACCAACATTTTTATGTTGACCTTTTTAAATTAGCTTGTATTCTCAGGAAACCGTTGAGCAGGTTGGCCAGCAAGACTACATGCATATTTTGTTATGTTTTGTTTTCATCATACTTTGAATATTTTGGCATGTAATATTGAATACAATACTTGACATAAAAAATGAATGTTGTAATATTACATGTGTGATGATGATGATGTTTCAATTATATACTCTGTGATGATACTACAAAAATGAAGTCACCCAAGCTCCCTGACGTTTCCACCGTCAGGTTCGGGGGTGTGACATTTCCCACAATGTGGACATGATAGGTTACCTGTTGTAGAGCATTCAGACAACATTGCATATGCTGGCAAATCGCTTTTTGTCTACATCAAACCTGCTCTTAAATGGAAATTTTGTTTTTAAGATATATCGTATGTTACTACGCCTTCTTCCCATAATTGCTCCAACTCTGCAACAACTGGTTGCAAAAATACATCTATTTTTGCTTAGGGTTTGACGGTCCTGGCAACGGTCAAAAACATGTAAGGCTCTTTCATGCACATAGAAGGTGGCAAATTATAAGGTGTTATAATAATAGGCCAAGATGAATATTGTTTTCCAAATGCTCCATGTGGTGCAAACCCATCTTTACTTAGGCCTAATCTTACATTACGTATTTCTCCTGCAAATGAAGGATGAAATTTGTCAAAGTGCTTCGAAGCTTCTGAATCAGATGGATGACACATTACTCCAGCATCGTGTCCATGATTCTCGGAGTGTCATCGCATGGAAGTGGCCGTGTCTTGTGAAGCATACAGTCTCTTCAACCTTGGAGTCAAAGGAAAGTAATGCATTTTCTTAAAGGATACACGAGAACATCTGGCCAAATTTCTTGACCGTTTGTACCTATCTGCATTGCAGAATTTGCATCAATAAAGATCTTTGTCTTGCCTCCAATATATCGTACATCCAGACCTGCAGCAGTCAATCATCTCCATAGGACTTGTATTAACTTTTTGATCTCATATAAACTACCTACCATATTATTCTCCTCCGATAACACATCATTTATCAACTGGCAGATAGCATCATAACTTTGCTCAGGTATGCGATACTCTAATTTTATATTCAATAGTCTAGCTATAGCAGATAGTTGTGTCACTTTTTTACATCCATGCCACAATTCTTTATTGGCTGAATCTAGCATATCAAAGAATTTTTTATCTAGTGCACTTGGCTCTTCTTTAGGATTACTTGTATTTAAATCAGGATCCATTGCATCTATGACCATTTCTCTATAAGAACATGCACCTTCATTAAAATTTGTGTTTGAATCATCCACCCCTAAAAACGTATTGTCATCATCCATGGATGTTTCGCCATGTTTATCCCAAAACCAATACTCCTCAACAAAATGAAACTTGTACAAATGATGCTTAATAGTATCAACGTCACTATATGGTATGTTACGACATTTGATGCATGGGCATTTGATTTTATATTCGTCCATGAACCTATGTTGATTGGTAGCAAAATCTATAAAAAAAATTCACTCCTTGTACGAAAACAAGCGATACACAACCACGATTATCTTTTCTTTCATACATCCACTTTCTATTTGGATTGTTCATTGTGTTAAATCTGTAAAGTATAAATTTAAATAAGACAATATTGTATGTTCATAATGTAGATTTGAATTAATACATGACATTTGAAGTAAATATATAGTTACAATATAAACATTGCAAAGGTACCTTAACAACAACTTGCTTCACAAAGCTAATGACCGAATGTTGAAGCAATCTTCAAAGTTTTCTAATTTGAATGGTTGAATAACTTTGATAACTGGATAATGGCTTAGAATATTAGTAAAATGGTTTAATAGAGATCGACACTTGCAGAACACATTTCAAAACAAAGTGTGTCCCGATTAGGGAACCTTCGATAGCCCTTGATTTTGATGTGTTGGATGGATACTAGGTCAAATTATTGGGTCGATATTAATCAATACCAGTTTAAAACCCATGTAGTATACGGGTAATTATAAATATAAATAACATTCATAATAAATATATATAGAACTAATTAAAATATATATTCTATATAGAGTATTTTCCTTAATAACGACTTAATTACACACTTATTTTTATTTCCATAGCAAAAAATGGCGCCTTCACTTTAGAGATTGCAAATAGACCAAAGCGCCGTTGAAATCATTCCAAATATGTGATTACTAAGGGTATTTGAGTCAAAACACATTATTCAAACATTATAACCTTTTATGGGTCGTAGTGGACTTTTGGTTATTGAAATGAAAAAGACAAAAATAACATATATATCATAGATCATAATATAATACATTAATATTAACATATATATTAACATTCAATCAAAAATAACATATATATATATATATATATATATAAACAATTAACAAAATTTAAAGTATGTATTCACATTACACCAAAATACATATACAATATGCATCACTAATTGTGTGAATCAAACAACCATCATATAACTACTCTAAAATAATGTCAAACATCCTAGCAAACTTAACCAAACATGCATCCCACAAGCAAATATCACAATTAAACAACCAAATGTATTGATACATAAAAGTAGTTCCATAACAGCTCACAGAAGGATGCTTTGCACAACGTTTATGTAAGCCATGAAATTGTATCTGCTTAGATCTCCTTACCAAGTGGCTTTGAACCTTGTAACACGTATGTATCCGATTCCAACATCTTCTCGTATTAATGTAGGTATTATTCAACATGATCAGAGCTTCTTGCTTCCTTTCATTGCCTTCGGCCATCAACATCATTCCCAGAACAAAGATCACATCCAGCTGTCCCTTGTCGGCTGCATCTTGATGCAACTGTTTCCCTACTATTTCTTCCCTAAACGAAAAATACTTCGCCTGATATACAATAAGTAATCATACAATTTTAATAATACAAATATAGAAAACTAATTGCATTCGTAATTATCTATATGCTTAAAAGAAGAGTACCATTCTATCGTTGAAGAGTACGTGTGGGTTGTTCAACTTTCTGCATCTGCTTAAGACTTCATACGTATGAACACTAAATGGACGAAACCTTAATTGATTTGTGTTTATGGTTTTATATATTGCGTATGATGTTACAGAATCCCTAAAGAATTTGCAACTATAATTCACAAAAATCAACAAAATTTATCTATTAAACACTATATTAACTATGTATACAAGTATAATAGAAGTAATGTACACCATACTAACTGGCACTTAAAAGCATTGATTGGTGATTTTCCCCCAACCGTTGTTACTATTTTTTCGATCAAGTGCGATGGCAAAGCAGTTATCCTTTTTCCTTGTTGTCTTCTTTGCATTCTTACTGATGAATAACTCGCTGCCATTATGTTGAATTGTTTCGAGTATAATTCAAATTATGTAACAACAACGATTTTAGGGTTTATTGATCAACGTGCCGGAAGCTTGATGGTTGTGAATGGATTGTAGTTGATCTATCAACGATAAACTGAAACGACGGGATGACTAGAACTCCAAATTTTGGCGCCTAAGTGTTTAGACTATGAATTGACACAATTGCCCTTAAACGTACAAAGGTTAATACGTAAATGGTTAGGGTATTTTTGTCAATATCTATGGGCATTTGTGTATAAATAAATTATTTAAACATTCTAACTTTTATAGGGTAATGTGGAACTTTGACAGTTTAAATTTAAAAAGATGAAGTTAAATAAAATTATTGTTTAAATTTAAAAAGACGAATTTAAATAAAATTATTGACAGAAGTAGGATTCGAACCTGCGACTTCGGGTAAGACGTAAGACGCGTCTTCCAGCTAAACTAAAGTAACTTCCGTTTCTTCAAATTGAATAACCTTTATATTATGTTCTTTAATATTGCAGCCCATGTTGACCATAAGCAACTACCATATGTTGATCAATGACCCATATGTCATCCATGGACACCATAAGCAACTACCATGTTGATCAATGACCCATATGTCATCCATGGACACCATAAGAAACTACCATATGTTGACTAATGACCCATATGTTATCCATGGACACCATAAGCAACTATTATGTGTTGACCAATGCCCATATGTCATCCATGGACACCATAAGCAATTACCATGTGTTGACCAATGACCCATATGTTATCCATGGACACCATAAGCAACTACCATGTGTTGACCAATAACCCATATGTCATCCATAGACACCATAAGCAACTACCATATGTTGACCAATGACCTATATGTCATCCATGGACACCATAAGCAACTACCATGTGTTGACCAATGGCCCATATGTCATCCATAGACACAATAAGCAACTACCATGTGTTGACTAATGATCCATATGTCATCCATGGACACCATAAGCAACTACCATACGTTGACCAATGACCCATATGTCATCCATGGACACCATAAACAACTACCATACGTTGACCAATGACCCATATGTCATCCATGGACACCATAAGCAACTACCATGTTGACCAATGACTCATATGTCATCCATAGACACCATAAGCAACTACCATATGTTGATCAAGGACCCATATGTCATCCATGGACACCATAAGCAACTACCATGTTGACCGATGGCCCATATGTCATCCATGGACACCATAAGCAACTACCAAATGTTGACAATTGACCTATATGTCATCCGTGGACACCATAAGTAACTACCCTGTTGACAATGACCCATATGTCATCCATGGACACCATAAGCAACTACCATGTTGATCGATGACCCATATATCATCCATGGACACCATAAGCAACTACCAAATGTTTATTGACTTAACCCATATGTCATCCATGGGTGATACCATGACACCATAACAACTATCATATATATTGACAAGACTCGTATGTCTTTTATATATAAATTTCGGTTTAAACATAACAGCATAAAGATGTATAGTTTATTAATGTTTAATCCTAGTTTATAATTTTAAATTAAAATTATGCTATGAACACCTCGTTAGTTTATGTTATTTCTTGACGTTATATGTATATACCCTATTTATCAATCTGGAACTAATTTAATAAATTTGAATTACTAAATATGTAGCGCTAATTAGCTTAATTCGGATTTTTCATTAGCGGAGCTTCAAAATATTTCGCAATTCCTTTCCCTCCGACCTACACACGTTTAGGCTTCATATTAGGGTAAGTTTACTGATTAGAAATAGGGTTTACATTTTCTGTAATCATCATCTCCGGCAGCTAATTGATCGAAATCTTTGTTCATTATACATTTGTGCATTGACTTTGGCGATATAGGTTGTCACTCATCTAAATTTTATTTTTATTTAATTTACTGTTGTCATGATGATCGTTTTTTGTTCTCTGATCATCTTCATGTATATTATCATCTAAAATTATTGTTGTAGTAATGCTTTCATATATAATTTATTTTTATTGTTTGTTTGTTCTCTCTTTTCATCAGTAGTTTATAATCTTTAATACATTGGTATTGACTACAGTTTTTTGTTTATTTTTAAGCAAGAAAGATGTCGAACTTGAAAGAAAAAGGAGCATCCAGTGTGAAGCCAACTAAATTCATTGCACCACAGGTTTTGAACTGCAACAGGACTTCAACTGCAAAATTCATAAGCAGACAATTACAAGATGAAGAAATCGACTTCCCAATACCAACAACCACATCCAATGCACCTATAACATCTACCAATAAAACCCCTAAACCCGAATCATTAACACCAACCATGACTACCACTTCCTCGACATCACTTACAACATCCACACCGTCCTTAGAAAATACATCTAAAACTTTAGAAACTGGAACAATACAATCCTCAACACTTACATCAATAACCAAAACTTCGGCACTTACATCATCTAAACCATCCTCAACACCGACACCCACTACCACATCATCAACACTATATCTACTACCACAACCTCAAAAGATGCATCTACAACTACAATAACTACCACATCATCCTTAAGTAAAGGAACTACCACATCTACATCTATCCCAACAACTCCCCCAGAATATACCCCATCAACAACACTTATCCCAGAATCTACCCCATCACCAACACAACCAACCATGAATGGATCTGTAGTGGAAATTGTATAAGGTGAAAACAATTCCTCTGAAGATTGTGGACCGGATGGACATTTAACTATTCATGTTTGGAAAAAAGAAACGTAAGTTACCAATCATATCTTACAACTTTTTCTGTGTATAACCTTTTCGTTTACATGTACATATCAATTAAAAACTTAAACCATCACATGATTACTTGCAGGATCATGCCACCAGGCCCTTGTGCACACTTTATTAGTCGGTCCTTTTTATAAGGAGTAGATCCACAAGGGTACGCTTGGGGAAAAGTAACCAAAGAAATGCACAAAATATATTGGGAGGAGTTTCAGGTAATTAACTATATGTGATAAATTGTTGTTTGGTAAACATTTACATTTAAACTTATGTTTGTATTGTTAATGTGTAGAAAACATGTTGTTGGGATGAAACAATAGACTCGTTGGTGAGGCAAGCTTGGGCAAGGAAAGCGGCACAAAGTTATGGTCAATATCTCTTCTACATGCGGAGCCCAAAAAGAAAAAAAAATGACTTTAAACCAACTCATATTCCACATGAAGTCTGGAACTCCTGGCAATTAAAATGGAATACAGATGAAATACAAGCTAAAATCTGAGTAGAATAAGAAAATAGGTGTAAGGGTGTGGCTGATGGAGTAGCAAAAGCTACACATAACGCTGAATCCACAAGTCATTTGAAGATAGCTTCTGATTTGGTAAATTTTTTTAATGGTACATCGTATCAATGTTTATATATGTTTATATGTATATTTGACATTTTATATGGTATTTATGCAGAAGAGGAAATTAGGACGTGATATACCCCATAGTGAATTGTTCTTGTATACACACACGAAGAATCACGATAGAGTCACTTTCACAAATGAAAAAAGATAGACAAATTCATGTAATATTCATTTCAGTGTTAAACTTTTATATTGTAGCTAGTCCATAATATCATTCATAAATTTGATATCTTTTAACTTATATCATTTTTATTTTGTAGATTTATAGAAAAACGGGAAGAGTCAGAAGTTGGAGGTGTTGATTTTGAGGAGGACAAGCTATTTTATGATGTTGTTGGTGGTCATGACAAAAAAAGAAGACTTTATGGATTAGGCTCTTTTGCAAAGGCGGTTCCCAATAAGAACGGTAAAATGGATGTATCTTACATTCCGGAAAAAAAAATGATGAAATAGAAGAAATGAGGGAGCTTGTTGCTAAACAAAAACAACAAAATGAAGAGCTTAAAGAAACGATGAACGCCCAACAAAAAGAAAACAAAGCAAGAGTTAGGCATCTTGAAAAACAACTTCGAACTGCAAAGGATCTTATTAATGTCTTTACAAAGCAACAACACTAGTAGGTCATAAAGTGTTGATATATGTTTATTGTAGAGTATTTATTTTAGATTAACAACTTTCCTTTTTCCATGTAATAAATAATTACTGTATTATTTTATGATATAATCTTTTGATTTTTTTTTGTTATTTTTGTTTTTCATATATTACTACAAAATAATTTAGATATAATTTATAAATCAATTGTCCATCGGTCCATATGGAATCTGGTAAATAATGTACACTGCAAAAATTGATAGGGATTCATGACCACGGAATTTGCTAGGAAATGATCAAACAGAATTTGCTAGGGATTTAGCACGACGGAATTTGATATGGAATCACCACCACGGAATTTACTAGGGAATGAACACCAAGGAATTTACTAGGGATTCACCACTACAGAATTTGCTAGGGATTCATCACCACAGAATTTGCTAGGAATCACCACCACAAAATTTACTAGGGAATGACTACCACAGAATTTACTAGGGATTCACCACCACATAATTTGCTAGGGATGCAGCACCACGGAATTTGCCAGGGAATCATTACCATGGAATTTGTGATGGAATAACTACCACGAATTGTGTGATGGAATCCTACTACGGAATACAAGAAGGAATACCACCGACCACGAATTTCATTTCGTTGTCACATTTGTGATGGAATTATCGTTTCCGTTGCAAACCCTCACTACGGCGTTTTTAGGGACGGAAATGGTCCGTTGCAAATTCCATAGTAAATCATATTTTGCAACGGAATTTCAGTTTTTGGCAACGGATTCCTTCCATAGCAAAATCGTGTTTTTCTTATAGTGTAAACTCTAAATAGTGAATTAATAGGTTTATTAAATTGTGAATATAGTATTTAAATTGTCAATACATGATTTTCTATACATATCTGATTTGGAAGGAATGATGGTTGCAACGATAGCACATGAGGTTGTTGGCAATGCTTTGTAGTTGTTTGTGGTGGTAAAGTTTGAATTTAACTTCTTTGAAATTTTGAATTATTATAAAATAAATTGCATTAAGTTGTGAATTTTGTATATTAAACTATAAATAAATTGTATTAAATTGTGTAATAATTAAATATTTTGTGTTAAAATATAAATAAAAATATTAAACAGTAAAAATTACGATTTTGACATCTTATACTAAGCTGAATGCAAATTGTTATATAGAAGCTGGACATAAGAATTTGGAAATCAAAATTTATTTTGTAAGCATCATGAGGTTTATAATGATTTTGTTTAAAAAAGTAAAACTAAACCAAACCAAATAGAATTAAAATAAATGTCTTTCAAATTAAGACTAACAAGACCTCATTTTCTTCCAAACTATAAATATTTTATGAGAAATAGTTCCCTTCCAACATCGACCAAAATGTAATTATCAAAATCTACTTAATAAAGTATTTATATATAAACACCTAAAACATAGCTTCATAGTTCATTAAGATGATATTCTCATTAAAAACATGTAACATTCAATCAACAAAAATCAATACTATCAAAGAAAACAATAAACCCAAATTTTAACAAACACAAAAAACAAAAAATAATAACAAAATATGTAATAATTTATATAAGTATGATTTTGACAACGCCCTTAATAATATCGATACAATAAAACAAAAATACGGAACAACAAAACAAAAAATATGTTTTAATAGTTGCAAGGTTAAAATGATCTGAATATAAAGATAATAACGGTCTCGGCTTAGATGATAACACCCTCCGCATCTTCCTAACAAAATGTTTGCGCTCTTCCAACCTACCTTTCTTGCAACAACAAAAACAATCTACCATTTATGATTTTGACAACACCCTATGCATCTTCCACCTTACCTTAGATGTATATTGTGTCTTCCGATTAAATCATAAACAGATTATACCGACCATTTTAAACAGGGAAATCACGGCCGAAAGAAATCTGAAAATCCATCTACAATATTTCACCAACTAAATCCATTGAAAAGAATAAGTAAATATCGAATTCATCTACAAGATCAACTTTTTCAACCTCTATGAACATTAACCAGCGATTTTGATGATGCAATTTGCAGAGCATGAAACAGAATTTGAGAAAATCTATACAGAAATACAAAGCAGAACCTCAATCAGTTGCTTTTATCCGTAGAAGAGTACTTGCATGAAACAAAGACCACAGGATTATTACCGATATATAAGATCCATAACGGCGTGCCTAGCAGACCTAAATCAGGATTGGCTTTTGAGGGGTTGGAGTGCTTCATTTCATTATATAGGCTGCTCCTTTTAGGGTTAAACAATCACACGAAGTTACGATATTGACCTCGGATGAATCTAGAAAAAGTTTGCTCAAATGAAATGCCGGGTCAATGTGCAACCCATTTTATACCGTAAGAAAAAAAGATATATCTTCGGTTATTTATAAAAACTAAAAAACATTTTTACTAAAAGCAAATCATGTTATATAAAATGAAAATTAATTAAATATTTAGAAAGGCTAAATACCATAACAGCAAATTAAAGAAAAAAAGACCATATAAAAGAAACCATATTGATAAAATGTAAGAAATATTCAGTGTTTTAAAAACCGGTTTGAACCGGTCGGTCGAACCGTTTGGACCGGTAATCGGAGAAGGGAATGATTTAACTATCATTGGTTTTACACAAATTTCAATACTGGATTGAAGCGGTCGGTTTTTTGAAAAAAACCGCTTGAACCGGTCAAAATAAACCAACTGAACCGGTTAAACTAAATAAAAATAAATGGAAAAAAAACCATTTTCAATAATAAACTTTGGTGGACTTTTTCACATCTATTTAAATTTCTGTAAATAAAAACATATGGTAAATGTTATAATGTTTTTTGATGCAATTGTATTTCTCTAAAACTATATTTTGTTTCACTATTATACTTTATTTTTTTTTACGTATGTGAATTGATGTAAAACTTATAGTTATGTGTTGTTTTAATGTATTTTGATTGATCTACAACTTATTTTTATGTGTATTTTTAATGTTTGAACTTGTAGACGTCAAATTCATGGTTTATGTATGTATGTATGTGTAGAAAAATAAGAGACTATAGAAACCGATTGACACGACGGTTGAACCGGAAACCGGTCACCATACCGGTTCAACTAAAAAATCGGTTTTTAAAACATTGGAAATATTGGGCCAAAAATATAAACCATGAAAGATTGCTATTCATAAGCCACGTCTAGCTTTTATACACACACACACACACACACACACATATATATATATATATATATATATATATATATATATATATATATATACACACACACATACATGGGGGTGCAGAAGGAGGGACAAAATGCGCAGCTGCATAGGGCCCAACTTTTTTTGGGGGACAATTTATTATTACTATGTTATATATATATATATATATATATATATATATATATATATATATATATATATATATATATATATAATATTTATAATAGCGATAAGGACCATTTTTTCTTACTCGTCCAGGGCATTTGGGGATATTTAAATTCTCAAAAGCGGTCATATATACATACGAAGAGAGAGAGAGAGAGAGAGAGAGAGAGAGAGAGAGAGAGGGAGAGAAAGATAGAGAGAGAGAGATGAATGATCATTTGAGAACCTATAGTTTCTCGAGAACCCGAGAACTAAATGTGGGACGTTAGATCAAAAATTTTAATGGTTTAGATTAAATATGGCATAGTTGTTATTATCAACACTTTTAATGGTATTTTAGACTTTTAAATAATTGACCAGGGGGTATATTAGGGATAAATTATATTATTTCATAATAATAAATTTAACTAATTTAAGAAAATCAAATTCTCTCTTGATTACTTACCGATTCTATCTTTCTCTCTCTGTCCCCTTCTCTTACACACACAAGAAGTCTTCATCGCTCCGCCTTGGTGCTTCCTTCGTCGGTGAAATCATCAATGAGAGATTGAGAGAGAACATCTCGTTCATAGATCTCTCTATTTCCTTCCTCCTCTCTTCGATTCATCTCCAGATGGTGTCAAATTCTCGTTTACGTTCTTCTTTGGCGTCTTCTTACTGCCTCCAGATTAATATCCACCATCAATCCAGGTTTCATCGCCAATGATTATCAATTCATCTGAAATCTACCATTGATCAATTCTTCGTTATTTTTTAATTATAAACAAGATGAAGGTGCGATCTGTTAGCTGCTTCTTGGGCAACTTTAATCTATTTACTCCCGCAGTTAAAATATTGAAATTCCAGATGGGTATGTATAAAAATTTCGTGTTGATTTTGGTTTTGGATGTATATCGTGAATCTATTGGAGAATTAATCTGTTTCTCTGTCATATTTGTTGCGAAGATTTCATTCACACAATAATCCATTTGTTTGACAGCTGAAACTTTTGAATCGAGATTGACTGTATAGTTATTGCATACTGATTTTGTTTTCCGATGTATATCATGAATATGTGTGGAATTAATCTGTTTGTTAAAGTTTTTATGAGATTCCCACATAAACACACATCATAGTCGTATAAAGTTCTTTAGATTTTCGAATCATATGTCGTTGTAATAGGCTCGTAAATCGATAGTGATACTTCCTATATGTCTGATCTATGGAAGGGCGGTGTTAATTTAACATTGAATCAGTGGAATAACTGGTTCGTTTCATGCCCTAATTTTTCCTCAATTAATAGTTTGCAGAAATTCACTTGTTAGCTTTGTGCTTGTCCATGCTCAAACTCGTTTAGTTTTATTTGAACTCTTTTTGTCTCGATGAACATGATGAAACACTGATATTGCTTATGAAGTGTTCACATAAGGAGAAAAGGTCAATGAATAATTATGTGTTTTTGTTTCTATGGTTTGTCTAGCTCAAACATAGTTTTTGTCTTTAGTTACCTATTTAGAATGAAGTTATAATAGAATCAAATGGTATAATTTGGTAAAGCTCAAGGTCACGATGAACCAAGTTGTTTAAATATGGGAACATAAGTAGCAACATAGTTCCCCTGGTTTGTTTTTCAGCAGGTGTTTGTAGTGTAAATCTTTTATGGATCTTCGAATTATAATGATAATGCTAATTATATCTATTTAGTATTTATCATTTCCAAATTCATGTCATTTTCATGCTGTCATAGTCGAAGAAAAGAGGGTTGTCATTGGAAGAGAAGCAGGAGAATATGCTTTAAATATTATACGACTCCCAAGATTTTTACCTTGTGAGTATATAACATCATATACACTTCCAATTTTATATAGATTGCTATAAATTATTATTATTATCTGCAAAATGTATGCACCAAGATTGGTTATTAGTGATTTTCTCTGTATGATTAAGTTAGACCGTGAGTATATCCTTTGTTTGGTTTAATACTCATGTTAATTTTGTGTAGAAATTTCAGCTCAAGGAACTTGAAAAGTTGGGCCCCAGAAAAGGTGTTATCAGCCAAGTTGTCAAAGATGTTGTTCAAACACTAGTCGATGATGACTTGGTCTCAAAAGACAAGATTGAAACATATGTAAGAAATGTGATACTAATAAAATAAGAGCTCATAAACACAATTTAATCTCAAAAAATTTCAGGTATACTTTTGGAGTCTTCCTAGTTGTGCTGGAAACCAGGTAAACTTTTATTTCGAGATCAAGTTATGCATAAATGATTTTGGGTCTGTAGTCTATACCATAAAATCATATTTTCTAACTTCATTCATGTTATTATTTATTTATTTATTTTTGTTATGTATAAAAGCTAAGAAATGTGTCCAAGAAACTTGAGTGAGAGCTTGAAATCAACAAGAAGCGGCATGTAGAGCTTTTGGAGCAATGTGAGTCTTTTAAAAAAGGTAGGGAGGATTCAGTAAGTTGGTGACTTACCTTTTTTTATTCTACAATTATTTTTGGCATTTTAAATATTATCTTTAATTTCAAGTATCTTAACAGGATGCACAAGAAGAGGCTTTGAGTGAGCTCAAAGCCAGTGAACAAAAGTATAACAATCTGAAAGTAAGTAACATTTCATTAGATATCATCTTTTAATCATTAGTCAAATTTACATATGTGAAAGGAGTTAATAAATTAAATTCCAGGAAGAAATGGGACAATATGCAGACAATGATCCTGCAACATTTGAAGCAATGAGTAATCATATAACTAACTACAAACTTTTTCTTATATTCCTTTCACTTATGTATTTTCTCTGTTTTAAAGATTTGCATCCATTTCTCTACTAAATTTAGAAATTTTTATGATTGATTTTAGAGGAAGCGATTAAAGTTGCCCATGAAGCAACTAACAGATGGACATGTTTGACCTTTTTTCTTAGTGCAAAACTAATTTTAATTTAAGCATAAAATATTGTTTTTTATGTCTCTAATTTATTGAAAACTTTGTGACTGAAGCATGCCCTTTAGGTGCATATTGTCCTGTTGCAAAGCTGAATAAAAAAAGTGGAATCTATGATCCGTAAGTTATATTATATGCTATTTTGGATTTCTTATCATAAAGTTTTTAAGATTAATTATGGTTTATATGGATTACTAAGACATAATGGAAATTGTGAGCATTCAAATTGATGTTGAATGAAGAGGAGCTTTTGGGGTAAGCGATATGTGCTGGGTGGGCTGATAGAGTTGCAAGATGATTGATGGGAATGATGGATTTCAAAATACACATGAACCAAAACGATGTGAATCTGAAAGATTTAAGATTGATCAGGTAGCTTTATATTGGGGAAAGTTCACATAATATGGCAAAATTCACAACTGATTCACAAATGAATTACATGTGATTCACATGTAAATCACATATAATTCGCAAGTAAATCACATATGAGTTGCATGTGATTCATATGTAATTTACATATAAATCACATGTGATTCACAAGTTATTAACATATGAATTACATGTGATTCACATGTAAATCGCATGTAATTCACATGTAAATCACAAGTGAATCACATATGAGTTACATGTGATTCATATGTAATTTACATATGAATCACATGTAATTCACAATTAAAGCACTAGCGACTCAAATATGAATTACATGTGATTTACATGTAAATCACATGTAATTCACATGTAAATCACAAGTGAATCGCACAAGGTTCTAAAAGGCGTGGCGGCAAGGCCAAGCCTTAAGCTTAATGAGTTATGGCAAGCCATGATGTTTTTCAAGGCGTGATGTAAGGCGACGATTTTGTATTAATTTATAATTATATTACCGCATAAATATAAATTTATATCAAATATACCTAGTTTTTAGAAGTGTTATATCAACAACTAATAACAAAAAGTTAATAAAAAAAAAAAACAATACTTGTATGTCCGATTAGAAAAAGTATAAAAAAGAGCAAAAAAACGTGTCTCAAATGAAAAAACACGTGCCATAACACGTCATAACGCGCCATGGCACGCCTTGCCACGCGACATGCCTAACAGCAACGTTATGAAGCTTTTCGTAATGGCGACGTCGCGCCTCACGCCATGGCGCGCCTTTTAGAACACTGGAATCACATGTGATTCATATGTAATTTACATATGAATCACATGTAATTCACAAGTACATCACAAGTGATTCACACATGAATTACATGTAAATCCCAAGTGAATCACATATAAGTTACATGTGATTCATATGTAATTTACATAAATCACATGTAATTTACAAGTAAATCACAAATAATTCACATATAAATTACATGTAAATCACATGATATATACATATGTATTTTTGTGAATGTTCTTGCATTAATCATTTTTTTCTTGTAGATTTGAAAGATTTTGTGGAAAGTTTTAAATATGTAAAAAGTGATAAACTGAAGAAAATATGGAAATCTTGATATAAAGAAATGATAATACGGTGAATCTTTGTAGCTTTTTTTTTATTTTATATTTTATATTGTATTGAATAAAATGTTTGTACTATTATGTTTATAGATTAACTAATAAAATAAGATTTTTTATGATTTACTTACGAATGTTATAGTATAAGAAATATGCATATATGCATTTGAAAAAAATATACATATACGCACCTAAAACGTTGATTTTTTTTTGTTAAAAAAATTAGGGTTTTTTTTTAATATTCAAAGTTTTTTTTAAAAATTGATTTTTTTTTAAAAGTTGCAGTTTTTTTGAAAAAAAAAAGGCAGCTTTTTTTTAATATTTGCTTTATTTTTTTTTTTTGAAAAAAAAAAGTAGTTTTTGTAAAACAATTGCCGTTTTTTTTTAAAAATTGAAGTTTTTTGAAAAATTTGTAGTTTTTTTGAAAAAAAATGCCGTTTTTTTTAATAAAAAAAATAGTTTTTTTTAAAGAAATGCAGTATTTTCAAAAAATTACATTTTTTTCAATTTTTTTAAAAAATTCATGTTTTCTGAAAAAAATTAAAAATTCTCTATTTTTTTTAAGAATCAAAAATTATTTAAAAAAAAATCGTAAATTTGATTTATTATGTTAATTTTGTCCAATAACACAAAAAATAAACATTACATGAGATCCGTAAGATTACGATCATGTCTTTAATGAATTAATTTTGATCTAATGTTCCACCTTTACTTCTTAGGTTTTCAGGAAACTATGAGTTTTCAACCGATCTCATCAATATATATATATATATATATATATATATATATATATATATATATATATATATATATATATGTACATAGGGTTAGGTTAATGTAAGACGACCTAATTTTGTGAGACCGTTAGACGCAATCATAGCCACTCATTTTGTAGATAAAAAAAACATTAAAATGCAAAATATTTGAAAATTTTCGAAAAAAAAAATTTCAAATATTATTATTGGCATTTATATTTTCCAAAAAAATACCTTTTTTTAAAAAAAAAAACATTTTTTACATATTCTAGTAGAATATTAGAATATTTTACATATCTGACATTCTAAAATTCTAAAAATCACAATAGAATATTTACAGTGTAATATTCTATTAAAATATTTCACGTATTTAAAAAAAACGGTAATTTTTATTTTATTTTATTTTATTTAGGTAAGTAACGTGACGAAAATAATAATTAAAAAAAGAATTTTCAGATTTTTCCTTTTATTTTGCATTTTAAAATTATTTTTAGATTATTTCTCACGATTTCACAAAATTAGCATGGTCTTAAATGTATCTGAATATATATATATATATATATATATATATATATATATATATATATATATATATATATATATATATATATATATATATAAGGTGTGGTTCAAATGAGAACCATAAAAGATTAAGAACCCTAAGAACCCCCATTAGTTAGTAAATATTTACATGATATTCTTATTGAACATGTGAAAATCCTTTTTTTTTTCTCTTTTTGATACAAAATAGCAAAATTCTAATTTTTGCAATATAATATTTTCATTCTTGTATGTTCTCATATTTGAACACAAAAGTTATATAAATACAAGTTTATAGAGTACATTGATAGTTTAATTCACAACTTAATACAAACCATTTTATAATAATTCACAAACTTAAAGAAATAAAAAAATTCAAACTCTAGTACCACTACCACACGCTGCCACCAACCATCTGTACCAGCATCGCAACCATTATTTTCTTCTAAATCAGATCTGTAAACAAAATAATGCATTAATAACATATCTACTACATTCACAGTCTAATAAAACCATTTATTTCACTCATTTTGAATTAAATGCAAATTATTATTAAAACTAATGTATTCTTATATACTTATACATCACAAAAAATAAATATATTCAGAAAAAAATTAACAAAAAAATTTATACATAAACCATTCATATTTTAAAATTGTGAATTTAATATATTAAGTCGTGAATAAAATTTACATTATTTCAAAAGCAAACAAAAAAATTATAAAATAATCACAGCTTAATGTCAATTCATTCACAGCTTAATACAATCAACTCGTAATTTAATACACAAAATTCACAGCTTAATATAGTCAATTCATAGTCTACGAAGAAAATACACAGTTTAATGCAGTCAATTCACAGTTTAAAACATAAAAATCATAGTTTAATACACAAAATTCAAAGTTTAATATACAAAAAGTATGCATCCACAACCATATTTTCAACTTAACACTCTTTATATAGTCAATTCAAAGTTTATACACAAAATTCACAGCTTAATACAAGTAACTTCATAGTTTTATACACATAATTCACAACTTAATCTAGTCAATTTACAGTTCAAACAGGAAATTCACAGCTTAATACAGTCAATTCGTAGTTTAAAAAGAAAATTCAAAGCTTAATGCAATCAATTCATAGTTTAAAACACAAAAATGACAGCTTAGTACACTAAATTCACATTTTAATACTCAAAAAGTAGTATTCATGTCCATATTATCAACTTAAAACACTTATTACAATTAATACACAATTTAATATAGAAAATTCACAAACTAGTATAATAAATTTAAAGTTTAATTCAAAAAAAATTATACATTCACAACTTAATATCAGTTAAAACTAAGATTACCAAAATTATACAACAAATGAGAGATTAAAACATCAAATTCACACATTAACAGAAAAAAAATAAAAAAAAGAACTATATCATAGAGATCCACAACAAATGCCAGTAGAAAAGCATATTATCAACTTAAAACTTTTAATTCATAGTTAAATATAGAAAAATCACTATTTAATACAAAAAAGTATGTATTCAAAAGCATATTATCAACTTAAAAAGTTAATACAATCAATTCACAGTTTAATACAATTAATTTCTAATTAAATATACAAAACTCACAGCTTAATATAGTCAATTTACAGTTTAAACAACAAAATCACAGCTTAATGCATTTAATTCACAATTTTAAACAAAAATATCAAAGCTAAATACACAAACTTCATAGTTTAATATACACAAAATATGCATTCACAACTAAATTCACAGCTTAATAACTTACCGAATTTCATTGAGGCATTTCATCAAACACCTTGTCTACATCATTTTTTCAGAACTTCCTTTTGTAAACACCATCAATGTAAACACCATACACACCAGAGCTAACCTGAAAATGGACAAACACATCAGATCAGGTGTCGATTTGGTGGTGTTTTGACCAGAAATAAGAGAGACAGAGACGAAAATGAACTATAGATGGGAAGGGGCGACACATAACAGATCTAGTACAAATCCAACAAAGAGCTTCATACTCCATCACATCTGTTATTCCGGCAAAACAGATCAAAGTGTTTTTCTTTTGCTTCATCAAATCAGAAACGTTGGAGATTTGGAGAAGAAGCATATTCAGACTTTAAAATCGAGTTTAGTGTTTTCTAGGTGTTCCAGCAAAGCAAAGCGGCTGATTGAAGGCGATAGTCAGTATTGGTGAGATAAATGGCGGTGGAAGGAGGCGACGCTCAGTGGTGATGACAGATCTAAAGTCAGGGGTTCTAGATCTGAAGGCAAATGCACCAGATCTGAAGGTAAATGCTTCATATCTGAAGGTGGCGGCTACAAATCTGAAGATCATTGTATTCCGGCGACGACGACGGTGCAGGCAATGATGGTCGGCAGCGGTAGGACGTAAGAGAGAGAAAGAGAGATGAGAGAGAGGTGAGAGAAAAGTTGTCTTGTGAGATAAAATTGAGCAAATATATCTGATGATTTAAGTTACAACGTAAAAATAATGGTTCTTATGGTTCTTAACTTTTTATGGTTCTCATTTGAACATTTACCTATATATATATATATATATATATATATATATATATATATATATATATATATATATATATATATTTTAGTTGTTTGTTTTTTAGTTATTCGAAGATTCTTTACGTTGTTTTAAGTATTGATAGTTTGTCATTTGTTTAAAAATAGAAAAAATCACCATAAATGTTTATTGATAATAGATTGCAATAAACTATCAAAAATAGATTTTTTGTTTTAGGTTTCCAAAGTTGTAATAATACTCTGTGTGGTTTGTACTTTTTTGTTAAGTTAAATAGATTACAATAAACTATCGAAAATACATTTTCTAGTCAAGTTTACCAGATAGTCGCAAAAATATTTCACGTTGTTTGTATTTTTTACTTAATAATAATTAGGTGTGAGACCCGTGTATTACACATGTTTATTAACAATAAAATTTTAATATCAATATATAAATATGAAATATTTTATAATGTAATACTTTACATAACATAATGTAATCTTTTGAAAATTTACAAAATAAACTAAATCATTTGAAGTATTTATGAGAATTTATTACCAAATTAATAGTATGATTTTATTTCTTTATAGAACCCATTACAATTTTATGGAATTTTATTTTAAGAAAATAGAAATCCTTAAAAAATGACAAGTGAAAAATAATATTTCTAAAATTTTCACAAAATGACAAGTGTCAAAATAAAAGAGAATATGACATGTGACAAAAAAACATTCATTTATTAAAGAGGATAATAATAATAATAATAATAATAATAATAATAATAATAATAATAATAATAATAATTTCTAACTTGCAAATATAAATTTTCTCGGAAGGTTTGATTTTGGGTTTAATCCTTAAATTTAACCCTGGGTAATTCATTTTGGCGTATATATTTAGTGTAGCTTGTTTGTTATGAGTGTACATAGTTATATTATGAGTCTATATAGTCATAGGCCCAAGCCGTATTTGTAATGCTATTTATATGAATTTAATGAGAAGTAATATTCATAGGAAAATACCTTATGTACATGGTATCAGAGATACCCATGTATTCCTTCCTAAAATACGTACCTTTCTCAAACTCTTCAGCCGTCGTTGTCGGCTTGTGTTCTCCCTCGTTTTCTTTGCTTTCTCCTATCTGTTAGGCTACTCGGAGTGGGCAACGCCCTCTCCCATTATTGTGCCTAATAACACCTAATAACGCCAATGAACACCGCCCCTCTCCACCATTATTGTGTGTTAAAGGTATCCCTGTTGCTTCCTGTTACCACCACAACATTTAGTAACGACATTTTTTTCCTCCTAATAATGCATGTGGGCGTTGCCCACACCCACCCCTCTTACTCATCTTCACTTCAATGGATACATACATGATATGTTGATTCCATCTCCCTCCTACCTACGGATGGAGGCTCTTCACATAGATACTCATTTTAATATTTTATCATCCACTACCATTCAAAACTACACACCTTTTTACAAGCTATTCCATAAACACTCATCATACTCACATCTTCGAGTGTTTATGATATCCTCACATTCACACCTCTCACAAACCCGATCGTAAATTTGTTCCCTGTGTCATTTTGGGTTATCCCTCACAATATTGTGGCTTTTGCTGCCTTATCCTTGATACCCAAGAAATTATCATTTCAAGTTATGTCACATTTGACGAATCCGCATTTCATTTCGGCTCCCATGACTCTTGACAATCCTCCATCATATGAGTTTCTTGATGACATCAATGGCTCCACTACCACATCTTTATAATTTCACCAACAACTCGTTTTATTTCCCACTACTGAAGATATGTCCCCTCTTCGTCACCCATTACCACATCTGCACTGGTCATTCCATCGCCGACTGCCACCTCTCCCACTAACAATGATGCCTCATCAGCTCCCTGGAACGTCGATCCATTTCCTAACGGATCCTCCTCCTCCTCTGATTTTTCTCCCTTTCATGTTTGTACTTGTCCTATGGTCACTAGGTCTCGTCTAGGCGATGTCAAACCCATCCGCAGACTCAACCTTCATGTAGATACCTCATCTCCGAAACCCCGCAATTACTCACAAGCATTTCGAGATCCAAATTCACTAAATGAAATGAATGATGAATACAATGATCTTATCACTAATCAAACATATACTTAGGTTCCACAACCCCGAGGTGCCAACATCATCAACTATATTTGGATATTTAAAAAGAAACAACATGCTGGCGGTTCTTTAGCTAAATTATAAGATCAAATTTCGGGATATTTTTGATTTAGGGTTATCGGACTGTAATTTGATCGAATAAAGGTATTGGGCTTCAAGGGAATAGAGTTTAGACCATATTGGATGATGATATGTCGGTTAAGTTATTTAATCCCTTGAATTGTGTTTTGGAGCAAAAGGGTAAATGGGAAAAGTAATATTTCAGACTTCTTGCATGAATTGATATTTTAGTTTGGTATGTTTTAAGTAGATAAGATAGTAGGTCTTGTCAATACCTTCATGTGCATATAAAGATCACTGGTAACAGAGTTAGAACAAAGAAGTTATGATTGTTTGAACCTAAAAGCTTAAAATCAGAATCCAGCGGGAGCACGGAGAGCCCCTAAAAAGCATAGGGGCCTTCCAACCCAGTGGGCTACCGGTTTTTTTTTACGGTTTTTGAGGGTATTTAAAGGTCATTAAACCATAGAATTGCCATTTCTCATCCTCCATCACTTATAGAATGATCCCCAGTGAAACCTTAGCCTATCTTCTCTCATTTTGAGCTTAAAACTACTTTTGGAGGCTTATTTATTATACTTTAGTGTGAAGCTTGAAAATCAAGGTTGTTGCAAGGAACTTATATGAAGGGCTCAAGGTTGGATGTAGAAAGGATACTTCATTTATGGACCATTGTGGGTAAAAAGCTTCCACCTTTACTTCTACTTTTTTAGATCTAGCTTTTGGTCCATATCTTATGCTTTTGATCCCATTTTGGTGATGATCTTGGAGTTGAAGTGACTCCAGCTCCTTCTAAGTTGATAGAAGTATGTGTTGGAACATTTGAATCTAGAAAGTTGGCATCTTGGAGCTTTCTCTCTTGGCTATACAAATTATCTTGCCTCTTGTAAGTTTTTGGCCTTATTATAGATAAAGTTGGAAACTTTATCCATCTTGACAGTATTTTATTTCAGTTCTAAAAGTTGGAGGCTTAGATATAATACATTAAGTTGTTAAAAGTGCATTATTGGACTTTTTGGGCTTAAAGTTTAGACCTTGTTTGTTTTGGAAATGCTTAATGGATAAAGTAGGAAACTTTATCTATTTGGGCCTTATGGGAGTTCAAATCTGTAATTAAGGGGATTGACTTAACTGATTAAGTCACTTATCCCTTTAGATTCAGCCTGAGCGCGGTACGTTTTTCTGGAGCGTGGAGCACTTTTTAGGGTTTTCTGTTGCGAGATTGTTTTGCTTAAAGGATTGATTATTTTGTCCCATAGAAAGCGTTGGGGCGCTTTTAGAATGTGTGGTGCCCTTTTGACAAGACGTTGATTTTTGTTGACTTTTTGAATTCGTTTGACTTTAGGTTAAACATTAGGGTTTAGGGTAATAGACCGAGGTTTGATCTTTTATTTATAATTAGGTGGTTGTTATGCCAGCCTTATCTTCCTGTGAGTTATGGTGATACATGTTTGAAAGCGATGTGAGTTTTCTTATTATACTTTGTACTATAATATATATCCTTATGTATAGGATGTGTTATGATGTAGTGATCTGTATATCCTTGTGTATAAGATGTTGTTATGCTCTGTTAGGCAGGTAGATTGGTTATAATTACCTATGCTTGTTTGTTATTGTTATGTGTATATGTCGACATGTTGTGGTTAGATTGAGGCGGTCATGCTTTGTGTTGTAGGCCAAGATACACGAGCGGTCCAGGTGTTCTATAGGCCTTGCAAGGCGGTGTAGTCAAACTGTAGGCCTAAAGGATGATGGATTTTATACACAAGAACTTTCCTATGTGCTCATGCAAACCCTAATACTTGGATCTAGGTCTCTCTATTGTACATGCAATTCATCCAAGATTTGAAACCCTAGATCTAGCATACATAAATCAAAATTGACATAAAATATCAATACTAGATGATTACCTCTTTAAGAAAGCTTGATCTTTCTTCTTTGTTGAGCTTAGAGTCACAATTGTAACTCCTCTAACGGTTTACAAACACCAAGAAGCAAGAAGGCTATTATGAGAGAGGGAGGAGGCTCTAAATTTCGGCCCTAGGGTTCTCTTAGAAGCAAATCCCGAAAATTGAAGGCTAGGGGTCTTATTTATATTGTTGGCTGCTAGGGTTTCAGTCAAAACCATAATGGACATCTTAATCACCAAGCAGCACATGGAACCTTCTGGAATAGGTCCTATGGAGGAAATTTTGATGGACTCTCATCATAATTTCGTTCTCCCTTTAATCCATTAGGTTTCCCAGCCCAAAATCCAACTATCACACATTTGACAGTTTAAGCCCCTATATTTAATTAATCTCTTTTAGCCACCAAATTAATTTCTAATTAAGTTATGAATAATATTAATTAAATAATATGATTTCCCTTTTAATACATTAATCTTATAATATATTGATAAATCATAATATCCTCTCTCTCCATAAATTACCTTGTCAAGTTGTTTTGGTGAAGGCAACCCAAAAGGACCATGCACAACCGGGTCAAGTACATACCAAATATAGTTACGGGCTTAGACACTAATCCAACAGTCTCCTACTTGGATAAGTCTGACAACTATATCTCACATATGACTTCAGGATCCAATTAGCAATCGTAGCTCTTATACGCTGCTGTCAACTCTTATCAAAATCATGTCCTTTAGATAAGGGATCATATAATCCTTTGTTCTAGATATCATGCTGACAATCACATGGAACATAGTCATACTTATTGTTCAGCACATTATTCCTTGATCTCTGATTTTTTTGACATAGAATTTAGTTGAACACATCAACTTCGTCCTGACCGGGCCCGGCATAGAAGTCAAACCAAATCATCAAGTGGCCAGATATCGCTTTTATCCTCTTAGAATAAAAGGAACAGATAAACTTCGACTCATATGCTTTTACTATTTACCAATCAAATCATGCACGACAATGTGTTTTATAACATCAAGTTACTGATGCGTTTACACATCATCAATGTATAACTAACCAACAAACAATAACCATATCTCTAAGTTTTAAGACTATAAGATATTATCGTCTTGCAATCACTTGTGATAAATTCTATGATGTGATACCAGCAAGCGCGAGTTTATTCCAATGCTCAAATCATAATTCATAAGCACTCATGAACTTTGCAGCAAACCTTTTCCATGCCCAAAACCTTTTAGACAATCTACAAACAAATTCATGACAGTCTTCTTTCACATCTACTTCCAACATATGAGCGACTGTGGACCGTTTGAATAGTCTTATTATCCAGGAAGTCAAAACATGCGAAATTGAAACCATAGATAAATAAGCAACATAAGATAGTGACTTTACTCATAAACAATACACCTTTATTTATTCATCAAATGTCAAGTACAAATTATCTATTATATGTTTCCTATCTATCTAATCTAAACTTATATCGTCTTTCAGCCCAATGCCCCTTGCATGCTGCAAGTGCTTAACCCTACTCAGTCCCTTTGTAAAGGGATCTGATGGGTTATCTTCTGATGATACTCTCTTTACTACAAGGAGTCCTTCTTCTACCCGATGTCTAATGAAGTGATATTTTCTGTCGATATGTCTGGACCTGCCATGATCCCTTGGTTCCTTGGTCAAGGCAACCGCACCTTCATTATCACATAAAATATCCATAGGCTCCTTTATGGATTAAACAACTCCAAGGTCTCTAATGAAGTTTTTCAACCATATTGCCTCCTTCGATGCTTCACTCACTGCAATGTACTCAGATTCACACGTTGAATCAGCTACAGTCTCCTGATTGGAACTTTTCCAAGTTACCGCTCCTCCGTTAAGGGTAAAGACCCAGCCAGACTGTGATCGGTAATTGTCCCGATCCATCTGAAAACTAGCGTCACTGTACCCTCGTACCCTTAAGTCATCACTCCCACCGAGGACTAGAAACCATTCCTTGGTCCTCCGAAGGTACTTAAGAATATTCTTAACTGCAGTCCAATGAGCTCTACCAGGGTTTCCCTAATATATGTTGACCATGCCCAAAGCGAAGGCCACATCAGGGTGAGTACAAGTCATATCGTACATGATTGAGCCAGCTGCGGAAGTGTAACGTACTCAACTCATCTCAGCTATCTCTGCCTCTGTACTCGGGCTCTAAGTCTTATTCAGCTTGGTATTGCTTTGGACTGGCAACTCCCCTTTCTTGGAATTTTCCATAAAAAACCGTTTTAGCACCTTATCCAAGTATGTATCCTGACTGATCCATATCAGTCTCTTACTCCTGTTTCTTACTAACCTTATTCCCAGAATATATGCAGCTTCTTCGAGGTCCTTCATAGCGAAGCACTTCCCAAGCCAAGACTTGACTTCCTGCAAGGTTGGGATGTTGTTTCCTAGGAGTAGTATGTCATCGACATACAATATGAGGAAGCTCACTATACTCCCACTGGCTTTGACATATACACATGACTCATCTTCGCTTCGCAGAAAACCAAACTCTTTGACCTTCTCGTCGAAACAAAGATTCCATCTGCGAGACGCTTGCTTCAATCCATAAATGGATTTCTCAAGCTTGCACACTCTATTAGGGTGCTTCGCATTGACAAAACCCTTTGGCTGATTCATGTAAACATCCTCAGCACACTTCCCATTAAGGAAAGCAGTTTTAACGTCCATCTGCCATATTTCATAGTCATGAAATGCAGCTATTGCAAGCATCACCCTAATAGACTTTATTTTCGCGACTGGTGAAAAGTCTCATCATAGTCAACTCCTGGAGTTTCAGTAAATCCCTTCGCAACCAATCGTGCTTTATAAGTGTGTACTTTCCCATCCATGTCCGTCTTCTTCTTGAAGATCCACTTGCACCCGACTGTCTTACAACCTGGTACATTATCAACCAAATTCCAAACTTGGTTGTCGTACATAGACTGAATCTCACTGTCCATTGTCTCTTTCCATTTAGCAGACTCCGGGCCTGCCATGGCTTCCTTGTAGCTGCTAGGTTTGTCCAAATTTACCAGTGTACTATCATTAATAAATGTATCCCCTTCGGTAGTAATATGGCATCCATACAAATGGGTTGGAACACTAGCGCTACTGGAACGTCTAAGAGGTAAGGACTCGTCAACAGGTTCAACAGGAGTTTCCTCCTCAAGTTGATTTCCAGTGTTAGAGGTTCCTTCATCGCTCGACTCTTGAAGCTCTTCAAGATCGAGTTGGCTCCCACTGTCCCTTCAGCTTATGAGATCTCTCTCTCTCTCTCTCTCTCTCTCTCTCTCGGAAAACCCTTCTCCTCGTAACAAAGACAACATTGTCACTCGGTCTATAGAAGAGATAGCCAAAGGACTTTTGTGGATACCCGATGAAATAACACTTCTCGCTACGAGGTTCAATCTTGTCGTGAGTCTCTCGTCTTATGAAGGCTTCACAACCCCAAACCTCGATATGTGCCAACGAGGGAGCTTTCCCTGTCCACATCTCGTGAGTTTTTTTGGCAACCTTCTTCATAGGAACTAGGTTAAGGATATAGGAGGCAGTCTCTAAGGAATACCCCCAGAAATCTATTGGTAATGAAGCCCGACTCATCATAGACCGAACCATGTCCAACAAGGTCCGATTACGTCTCTCAGCCACATCATTCAATTATGGGGTCCTAGGAGGCGTCAATTGCGAAACAATTCTGCATTCCTTTAAATAGTCGTGAAATTCAAGACTTAGGTACTCCCCTCCTCGATCAGATCGAAGCATCTTGATTTTCATGCCCAGCTGATTCTCCACTTCATTCTTAAACTCTTTTAACTTTTCAAAGGTTTCGGACTTGTGCTTGATTAATTAGATATATCCATATCTGCTATAATCATCTGTAAAGGTCACGTAGAAGTGGCAAGCATCCCTTGTAGTGGATCTAAAGGGCCCACATACATCTATATGTATGAGATCCAATAGACTCTCACCCCTTTCACAAGTGCCAGTAAAGGGTGACTTGGTCATCTTCCCAAGTAAACAAGACTCACACGTGTCATCGTCCCTAAGGTAGAATGACTCCAACACTCCATCCTTTTGGATTTGGGCTATGCATTTCTTGTTGACATGGCCAAGATGAAAATTCCACAAGCATGCTTTGTCCAGACTATTGGACGAATCAATATTCAACACATCATTTCCTAAGTTGTCTACAACCAACACAGATTCATATATTCCATTACAAGGTAGTGCATTAAAAACGAAAACACCATCAAGATAAACATTAATAGAACCATTACTATTATAAAATGAATATCTAAACCCTTGTCTATATAATCCATGAAAAGAAATGATGTTTCTTGCCATATCTGGCGAATAGTAACAATTGTTTAAATCTAACCCTAACCCATTACTCAACACTAAGGAATAAACTCCAATCTTGGTGATAGGTGACGATCTTCAGTTTCCCATGAGCAAGTTTATCCTCCCATGCTCCACTTCCCTAATTTCTCTTAGGCCCAGCAAATCAGAATAAATGTGGAAACCACATCCAGTATCAAGAACCCATGAAGTAGCAAGTGATGAGTTATTAGATTTAATTGAATACATACCTGCAAAGGTGGGCTTTATCTTCCCATCCTTAATATCTTGTAGATATTTAGGGCAGCTTCGTTTCCAGTGGCCCTTCTCATGGCAGTAAAAGCACTTTGCATCCTTAGGGTCAGAAGATGGTTTAATGGAACCAACTTTGGTCCCACTAGAAGAGGAACCATCATGGGACTTTCACTTTTGGTGGCTCTTAGAAGAAGCCTTCCTCTTCTTACCCTTTCCTTGCCCAATTGCCAACACTGGGGACGAATCAGTAGGAGTTGATGCAACAGATTTATCCTTTAGGTTGCTCTCAGCAGTCCTTAACAACCCTTGAAGCTTGCTCAAAGTGACCTTTTCTTTGTTCATATGGTAGGTCATTCTGAACTGGTTGTAGCATGGAGACAAGGAGTGGAGGATGATGTCGATAGCCAAATCCTCATCAAAGTTAACATTTAACTTTAGAAGACGATCAACATACCTCTGCATCTTCTGCAGATGCGAGGTTAGGGATTCTCCATTCCCCATCCTAGCGATGATCATGTTAGTGATGATCTCATAGCGCTCTTGCTTCGCTCTTTGGTGGTACCTATCCATTAAATCCTGATGCATCTCTAATGGATACATGTCCTCGTAGGACTTTTGGAGTTCTGCATTCATAGTCGCGAGCATGATGCAATGAACCTTCGTAGCATCACGCTCATGTGCCTCAAAGGCAACGATTTCTTTAATAGTGGCAATTTCAGGATTGATCTTTTCAACCTTCTCGTTGAGGACATACTCCTTGTCCTCGTAGCGAGTGATCATCCGAATGTTTCGGATTCACTCGTTGAAGTTGTTGCGATTAAAGATCACTTTCCCACACAAATTGATGAGTGATAATCCACCAGTAGCTGCAGGAGCGTTGTTGTTGTTTGCATTAGACATCTGAAAATAGAAAAGGACAAGTTTGATTAGAATGAATCCCCAATTAATCACCCAAATGAGAATTTAGGGCTAGGATCCAACAACATTATTTACAACTTAGAAAAGGGATGTCGTAATCTAAAAGTAAATAATTTGAAGGTAAGTGAATGACGATTCACTAATTTTCCACCATGAAAAACAAAAGAAGATTATGTTTTAAATGTTTTGAAAAACTCCTAGATCTTTGAGATTCATTGAACTTTTCAATGGCATGTTTCAATTTCGATATGCCCTTCAAGTTTGTGACTGGGATACCGAGGATCACAAACAAGGTGTGAATAACCATGCGAATCAACATGGTGCACTCATTGTCACTATCATCTAATCAATGTACCGGTTAGCCACGCACACTCCATTGATCAATGATAAACATCGAGCCACCCTTCGCTACCAATGTCAACCCCAAATTAGTGTGCCGGTTAACCACACGCGCTCTGCTAACGTTTGACAAGGGTACAAAGTGTAATTCCATGGAATAGCATCATTTACACATTTTACCCTAAAGTAACTAAGATTGGGAATTTGAAAAACATTTAGTTACTTGTGATATACTTATAATGAGGAATTAAATTCCCTATCCTATCCGTTCGGCTAACGACCCTCCACCAATCAAGGAAGCGGTGGGTGAGAGTGGACACCCATTAAGCGCCATTTTGTAGGTAGCAACTTTATACCCTCCTTATAGACCGGCTTCGTGAATGAGGCCTACTAGCGATAAGACTAGCTTATTCTTATACACACACACACACACACACATATATATATATATATATTAATCTTATAATAAATAAAGTATAAGGTTGATTTTTAAACTTGTAAAATTCTAAAGGTTTGAAATTTAAATTATTCAAAATTAAACTTTTAATCAAAATTTAAATTTCAAGACTTGAGGATAAGTTTTGAACTTTTCAAGACATAAATGATCAAATAACAAATAATTTAAATTAAACAATCAATTTAGTGATTATCTATATTTGACCTAATCCAATTTCATGCAAGATAATTGATCAATAAATTCAAATAATCAAATTTTATCATATAATGAATTTATTATTTAACTAATTGGTAATTATCTTTTGTTTTGGTAAGGATAATCTCATAATTACAATAAAATTCGGATTTTATCATTCAAAAACAATTTTGGCAATTATCCTTCAGCAAAACAGCATAAAATCCCGAGTTTTCCTCTGTTTGACGACCGGACTCGCCGAGTCACTACTTGGACTCGTCGAGTTGGGCCGACTCGCCGAGTCCAACTAGTGACTCGCCGAGTCGAGCCGGGCAGAGGCAGAAAAACGATTTTCAGTTAACAAACGATCATTGCAACACATACAATAGAAACCAATCAAGGCTCTGATACCACTGAGGGGTTTTATACACAAGAACTTCCCTATGTGCTCATGGAAACCCTAATACTTGGATCTAGGTTTCTCTATTGTACATGCAATTCATCCATGATTTGAAACCCTAGATCTAGCATACATAAATCAAAATTGACATAAAATATCAATTCTAGATGATTACCTCTTTAAGAATGCTTGATCTTTCTTCTTTGTTGAGCTTAGAGTCACAAGTGTAACTCCTCTAATGGTTTACAAACACCAAGAAGCAAGAAGGATATTATGAGAGAGGGAGGAGGCTCTAAATATCGGCCCTAGGGTTCTCTTAGAAGCAAGTTCCAAAAATTGAAGGCTAGGGGTCTTATTTATATTGTTGGCTGCTAGGGTTTCAGTCAAAACCATAATGGACATCTTAATCACCAAGCAGCCCATGGAACCTTCTGGAATAGGTCCTATGGACGAAATTTTGATGGACTCTCATCATAATTTCGTTCTCCCTTTAATCCATTAGGTTTCCCAGCCCAAAATCCAACTATCACACATTTGACAGTTTAAGCCCCTATATTTAATTAATCTCTTTTAGCCACCAAATTAATTTCTAATTAAATTGTTACTAATATTAATTAAATAATATGATTTCCTTTTTAATACATTAATCTTATAATATATTGATAAATCATAATATCCTCTCTCTCCATAAATTACCTTGTCAAGTTGCTTTGGTGAAGGCAACCCAAAATGACCATGCACAACCGGGTCAAGTACATACCAAATACAGTTACGGGCTTAGACACTAATCCAACAAAGGAGTGGTCCATCTATATTGTAGTTCCCGAGGGGTAGTCTAGTTAGATGTAGGCTTGGGAGAGCGGTCCATGCATACTGTAGGCCTTGCGAGGCGGTCCAGGCAGACTAAAGGCTCATGTGTACATGCATTGTATGTGTATTGTTGTGTGAGGTATTTTGGGGGAACTCACAAAGCTTTGGATTACAGTTGTAGATTAAATGTTTTTCAGGTACTTATCGGATCACAAAGGCGGGATTACACACACATCAGCCGTTTTTAAGATTCGAGACTCTGTGTTATCGTTTGTTATAACTCTGATTTTTAATTACAGTTTATGAACAAATGGTTTTGCATCGATTATATCTTTATAGAAATAAGTGTTTATTCTATTTTGAAAATGAGAAATTTATTATGGCATTTGGGACGTTAGATATAAGGCTCGACTTGTGGCTAACGGTAGTAATCAATGACCCAATATTGATTGTGATGAGACGTTTAGCCCAATGGTTAAACCCACTACCATACAAACAATTATGACATTAGATGTATCTTAGCAGTGGCCAGTTAAACAGCTTGATGAGAGGAATTCTTTTCTTCACGTTGATCTAGTTGAGACAGTTTATATGCATCAACCTCCTAGCCTCACCATATTAGCCATGTTTTTCTATTGCAAAAATCTCTCATGGTCTTAAACATGCACCACGAGCATGGTTTTATTGATTTGTACAATATATTTACAAACTTGGATTTACTAATAGCAGGTGTGATTATTCGTTGTTTATTTTATGCTAGGGGTCTCAAACATCATATTTTTTACTATATGTGGATGACAATCCTCACACTAAATTCTCTATGACTGGTCTTGGTGACCTTAATTTCTTTCTTGGTGTTGTTCTCCCATGTGATTAGTCAGGAATGTTTCTGTTCCAATGAGAATGTGCCCTTGAAGTGCTTGAAAGAGCTAACATGCCGAATTGCAAACCAACACGCACACTTGCTGACACTAGTGCCAAACTCGGTCTCGAAGGCCCTCCATTCGCTAATCAAACCTCCTATAGAAGCCCTGCGGGTGCTCTTCGGTACTTAAAATTTACACGTCCAGGTAATTCTTATATTGTTCTTCAGAGTTGTCTATATATGCATTATCCATGAGGCACTATTGATCATGGTCTTCAGTTGTATATCTCTCCAGCCTGCAGCCTCATTGCCTACTCTGATTCTGATTAGGCCGGTTGTCCCAACATCAGACGTTCCACTTCAGGTTATTGTGTTTTTCTGGAACAAAATCTAATTTCATGGTCATCCAAACATCAAGGGATAATTTCAAGGTATGGTGTTGAAGTTGAGTATCGAGGTGTTGCCAATGTTGTTGAAACTTGATGGATCTGTAACTTACATTGTGAGCTTCATCAACCAACTCTTATGGTTATGATTGTCTATTGTGACAATGTGAGTGCAATCTATTTATCTACCAACTTGGTTCAACATCACTGAACCAAACATATAGAGATTGACTTAAATTCTATTCATGACAAAGTCTCCTTAGGACAAGTCCGTGTTCTTCATGTCCCATCTTCGTCGCAATATGTTGATATTTTCACAAAGGGCTTACCATCTTCTTTGTTCATTGATTTTTGGTCCATTCTAAATATCTTTGATCCTCCGATTCCAACTGCGGGGGCTGTTAGCGTATATTATATATTTAGTATAACGCATTTGTTATGATTGTATTTGTAATACGACCAAGTTTTATTTGTAATACTATTTATACCAATTTAATGATAAGTATTATTCATGGGAAAATACCTTACGTACAATTCCATCTGTTACAACCTTTTATAAATTACCATTTTACCCTACGTTGTATATTTTTATTATTTTTAAGAATCTGCCAACAACTATCTCAAACCCATTTGGTATAGTGGAATGAAGGGAGGAATGGAATCAACCATTCAGTTACCATAAAAAATCATGTTTGGTTATTAGTATGTAAAAGAATGGTTCGCTACGGTGAGAGTGTGATTCCTCCAAAAAAAAACGTCATTTTCATTCTTTTGGGGTACCCTGTTTTTTTTTCATTCCATTCCTGCTTATGATGAAAGTTGAGAGGTTTAAACGTAGGACTGTTCACTATTTGGATAAAACCGAATTGTCCAATTGGACAATTTGGATTGGACTATTTGGTTCGGATATTCGGATTTTTGGATTGGTTTTCAACAAAACCGAATTATTATTTTGGATTTCGGATTGGTTTTGGTTTATAAAATAATAACCGAATAGTCCAAAAAAACCGAATAAATATTTATTATTTATAATATATATCTATACCTATTTATTAATTATGTAAATTATTTTTTCAAATAGGTTAAAAAACATTTCACCTGATAAAAAAACATTAATATGCATTTTCTCTCAAAAGTTTTATATCTATAAAATACTTAACTACAATATATCTTTTTAATAGTTGTTTATGAATTTTAAATCACAACTAAATAATTTGTTTTCATTTGTTGTGTAAAATTGGGTAATATTATAATTATATGTCATTTTAAAATGTTTTGGTTTTTGAAAACCGAATTATAAAAACCGATCCAACCGAATTGTAATTGGATCGGATTGGATTTGATTTGAATTTAATTTGGACTATTCGGATACATTTTTTGAAAACCGAAATTAATTTGGATTCATTTGATTGGATCAGATTAAATCGATCCATCCAAACAAACACCCCTATTTAAGCGGCCAAACTTCCCGCGATCTATGGGATTGGTTTTTGTGATAGTGGTGTTTCTCCAGACCCGTGACATCTCTTTCAATAAGGATTAATATATTATCGTCAGCTACATCTATAAAATTGACAGAACTAACAAAAATCATTAGTCAAAAATTGGTTGCTTCACCTTATAAGTTAATTGTATGTGTTACATGTTGGAAAATAACATATTAATTATGGACTTAGGACTATTTTGTAATACTTAGTACATGTTAGGTACATTCTTACTATGTACCATAATGTTTGCCATAATGATTAATCAGTCGCTAGACTTAAATAAATGTAGTATGATGGATATGACATGACTCTATAACATGAGGGACTAAATTTGTGGTTCTATAAATCTTGTCCTTAAGGTGTAACCGGTGAAGTTAATACCATGACATACATACGATCCAAAGGAGTTTGAAGGGTTCTTCATTTATGCTTGAGGGCTCTTCATTTATGCTAAGGCTCCCTATAAATGTGACGATCGTGTATGCCATGAGATATATCATTCTCTCCATCAGAAAACTAGTTAGTACACCATTAAGGGAAGAATGGAATCACTGACATGGCATCCTCTTCAACAAAGCTAACACTACCAAGTAAGTATTCTCCATGATCCTGCATTAAACCTGTTAAATATTTTGATTGTGGTATCAGAGCATGGTTTTCTTTTTATGCATGGTTTTTTGATTTTGGTTCTCTGTGACAAATGTCTTCATTGTGATGTACCAAATTTATCGTCATAAAACCAAAAAAAAAAAAAAAAAGATGAGAACTACATTTGGTTTTTTAAAACAACAACCATCATGAATTTGATTTTACCCTGAATTCAAACTTTAATTTTGTTTGCTGGAAATAAGATGTTTCGTTGAAACAAAAACTGGAAGCAAACATCATTTTTTTTTTCTTTAAAAAAAAAAAATCTCGAATGGATCAAGTAAACCAACGGAACTGATTCTTTTCCTTTTCATCCATAGCTACGATTAATACTTCAGCACAATATGAAATAAATAAATAAATAAACAATGATTTAAAGAACGCCGTTGGTTTTAGGGCGTACTACAACTAGAAAATGGGCTGAGCTTTCTAATGGGCTTAAACATACTTTTCTTTTTGCATAGCTCACATTAAGATGTCATGTATAAATAAATAATAACAAAATCAGATATAGGCCATACCTTATGACGTGGGTTTTACTAGTTTGAATTTTAATTCCTGTAAACAACAAGTTATTGTAGAATACATTTATTTTATTTTAATTTGGAGCAACAAATGGAATACACTTATTTTAATAAGGATTATATGTTTGTATTGATTGATCTCTAAAATTGTGTGCATGTGCGCTGGCCGTCCAATTTATTTTACTTGCTAATGGGACCAAGTTAATTGTATATTTCTGTTTTCATTAGTTTATTATATTATGTAAGTAATTTAATTTTGATAAGTGGTGATTTTGACGTCAAATTCAAATGCCTGGACCAAAGAAAGGTTGTTTGAATTTAATGTTGAAATTTATTAAACACCACATTAAATAACTGTTTGAGTTGTTGTTCAAAGATCCCAAAGGCTAATTGAATGATTACCCACACAGTGAAATTTTAACGTAATCTGTGTAAATGTTGTATTTGTGCCCAAAGGTGATTGCAACATTTATCTAGCGTAATGTAAAATTTAGGACACCATTATGTTCAATTATTGGTATAATCAAAGCGAAACTAATAATTGAATAAGGCGTCATGGTCTATTACTTTAGTATTAATGATAAATGTACTTACATGCTTTATTTTGTTATCCCTGGAATCACTTTAGTATCTTCTTTGCATACATCGAATAATACTACCTTTTCAGCATCTACTATCTCCCCAACTCATGTGATCGAACAGCTGACCGGCACAAACTTTACAACATGGAGAGATTCTCTAAAATTGGCTCTAAGGGTGATGGACCTAGATCATGCACTACGTTATGATCCTTCCGAAGCTCTTAACGAAAACAGCACTACTGAACAAAAACATTTCTTTGATCAGTGGGAGAGGTCGAACTGTATGTCTTTAATGATCATAAAAAATTCCATTTCAATGCCTATTCGTGGAGCCATACCTGACTCTGAAAATGCAAGGACCTATCTTGAGTCTGTAGAAGAGCAGTTCAAAGGTACTTCAAAAGCTCATGCGAGCACCTTAATTCTCAAAATGTTGACATCAACGTATGACGGGACAAGTGGGGTGTGTGAGCATATTATGATGATGAATGACATCGCAAATAAACTGAAAGGCATGGACATGGAAATAAGTGAAGGGTTTCTCATTCACTTCATTATGACATCTCTTCCCGCTCAGTTTGGTCCATTTAAGATCAATTATAACACACAACGGGAAAAATGGAAGATGAGTGAGTTAATTGCTATGTGTGTCCAAGAGGAAGAACGTTTAAAAGTTGAGAAGCCTGATGTTGCATATGTCACTACAACCACAAATCCAGAAAAGAAGAGGGGAAAGATTCATGTCAGTGAAAAAGGAGGTTCAAACAAGGTTCAAAAGTCAAGTGCAGGTACTCGTAAGAGTGACAACAAGCCACATTGCAAGTTTTGTCATAAGAAGGCCATTTTCAGCGGGAGTGCCCTAAGTTTAAAGAGTGGCTAGCTAAGAAAGGGATTCCGTACAATCCAGAAGCTGGAAAAAAGGCAAAGAACAATTAAGGTTGGGAACGGAGAAGACTTAAACGTGGAAGCTGTTGGATCACTTCCTTTACTTTTGGAAAGTGGTTTCAGTATCTAAATTGGCTAAAGAAGGTTTTACTCTTACTTTTAGATATGATGATGTTATTATTACTTCGGGTTCCCAAATTGTTGGCCATGGTTGTCTGGATGGAAATCTTTATAGATTACGTTTGGATAATCACTTTATGGAATCTTTAATATCGTTTAATGTTGACGAGAAATTAAGTAAAAGAAAACGAGAAATGGAAACTTCATCCATGCTATGGCATCAACGCTTAGGCCATATTTTGCGAGATAGAATGTTAAGACTCGTGAAGGATGGAGTATTGCCAAATCTTGACTTCTCAGATTTTGAAAAATGTGTTAAGTGTTTGAAAGGGAAAATAACAAAAGGAAATAAGAAAGGATCCACAAGAAGTTTAGGTTTACTAGAATTTATTCATACTGACATTTGTGGGCCTTTCCCTATAGGCATAAGTGGACATAGATCATTTATAACTTTCATCGATGATCACTCCCGTTATATGTATCTGTACTTGATAAATGGAAAATCTGAATCTCTAGAAATGTTTAAAACCTTTAAAGCTGAAGTTGAAAATCAACTTGACCGAAAGATAAAAGTTGTGAGATCGGACAGGGGTGGTGAATATTATGGTAGGCATACAGACATTGGTCAAGCTCCCGGACCTTTCTTTGAATTTTGTAAGGATAATGGGATTGTTAACCAATACACCATGTCAGGTACTCCTCAACAAAACGGTGTAGCCGAGAGGAGGAATAGAACCTTAATGGACATGGTACGAAGCATGCTTGCAAATACTAACCTACCCTAATTTTTATGGACTGAGGCATTAAAAACAGCCGTTCACATCTTGAATAAGGTTCCTTCAAAAGCAGTACCTAAAACTCCTTTTGAGCTTTGGACAGGTAGGAAACCAAGTTTAAGGTATTTAAAGGTGTGGGGTTGTCCGTCCGAAGCAAAACTCTACAATCCTCAATCACATAAACTTGACATGAAAACCATAAGTTGCTTCTTCATCGGGTATCCCGAAAGATCTAAAGGGTACCGATTTTATGCCCCGTCACATAGTACTCGGATTGTTGAAACGAAGCATGCTGAATTTCTTGAGAATGTCAACATTAGTGGGAGTGGTTTATCAAGTGATTTTGATCTCAAAGAATCCAATGAAGAGCCACCCATAACTCAAGTGCCTATTATGACTGGCACTTCATTAGGAGATTCAAATCAAAACATTTTTCCTCATAATAATTCAGAGGCAAATGAAGCACCACAGGATGAACCCACTCAAGAAATTGACAATGAAGGACAAGAAACTCAGCAGCCTGAAAGACGATCACAATGGTCAAGGCGACCAACAAATTTTGATGATTACGTCACATATTTAAACGAGGCTGATCTTGACATAGGGAAGGAAAATGACCCTATTACTTATAGTGATGTTGTGACTTGCGATCAATCAGTTAAGTGGAATGAAGCTATGATTGATGAGCTTAATTCCATGAAAAAGAATGATGTTTGGGAACTTGTTGAATTGCCAAATGGGTGTAAACCTATTGGATGCAAGTGGGTCTTTAAGACCAAATTGGATCCGAATGGAAACATCGAGCGACATAAGGCACGATTGGTCGCTAAAGGGTATACACAAAAGGAGGGTATTGATTACCGAGAGACTTTCTCCCCTGTTTCTCGAAAGCATTCCCTTAGGACTGTGATGGCCCTCGTATCTCATTTTGATTTAGAGTTACATCAAATGGACGTCAAAACAACATTCCTTAATGGAGATTTACATGAAGATGTTTACATGAGCCAACCGGAAGGTTTTATATCTAAGGGTCATGAACATCTGGTGTGTAAACTCAAGAAATCAATATATGGGTTAAAACAATCTTCGCGTCAATGGTATTTGAAATTCGACAAAGTCATGAAGAGAAACGACTTCATTAAAAACCAGGTAGATCAATGCATATACCTCAAGATGAGTGGGAGGAACTTCATCATACTTGTCCTTTACGTAGATGATATTCTCTTAGCAAGTAACAGTATTGATTTATTGCATGAATCAAAGCGTTTATTGTCGCATCACTTTGATATGAAGGATCTTGGTGAAGCCTCTTATGTTATAGGCATAGAAATACATCGAGATAGAACCCATGGGACTTTAGGGTTATCCCAAAGGCATATATCGAGCGTGTGCTTAGTCGATATAACATGCAACATTGCTCCCCCTCAATTGCTCCTGTAGTTAAAGGGGATGTTTTTGGCATGTTTCAATGCCCAAAAACAGAGGTAGAACGAGATCAAATGAAGCTGGTACCTTATGCTTCGATATTAGGAAGTTTAACGTATGCACAAGTTTGTACTCGTCCCGACATCGCTTATGTTACTGGCATGTTAGGTCGTTATCAATCAAACCCTGGCCTGGATCACTGGAAAGCTGCCAAGAAAGTCTTGCGATATTTACAAGGGACTAAGGATCACAAACTTGTTTACAAAAGAAGTGCTAATTTAGAAGTAATAGGTTATTCAGACTCTGATTTTGCAAAATGCAAAGACGACAAGAAGTCAACTTCGGGATACATCTTTATGCTGTCAGGAGGGCCAATATCTTGGAGGAGTCATAAACAGAAATTGACGACAACGTCAACAATGATGGCGGAGTACGTTGTGGTTTATAATGCAACATGTCATGGGATGTTGTTGAGGAATTTGATAAAAGGACTCATGATAGTTAATTCCATAGAAAGGCCATTAAAAATCTATTGTGATAACTCAGCCGCCGTAAGTTTTTCAAACAATAATAGTTCAAGTGGGGCTGGCTTATATCTCGATACAAAATACTTGTTTGTACGAGAACGAGTGGAGGAAGATGATATTTGTGTCGAACACATAAGCACTGCTAATATGCTAGCGGATCCGATGACGAAAGGTCTACCACCCAAAGTATTCCAACAACATGTTGTCAATATGGGTTTCAGGGTAGACCTAGTATAATGTAATTCTAGCATAAGGCTTTAAATGAAACTGTTATGTTTAATTATTCAAGTACTTGATTATTTTTCCTCCATAATATGCAATCTGTCTACATTAATAACTTGTGCACACTTACGTTCTATATAGACAGTTATAATGCATTACCACTTAACTCTAAAGTCATTTGGCAGAAAGTAATCGTATGTTTCATATGAAGTACCATAGTATGATCGGTAGGGGTCCCGTATAAAAAACGGATGCGTCAGGCTGTACTTTTCTGCTTTTGGTATTCACATGAAATATGATGAACTTATCTTGGCCAAATAACGGAACATGTATATAAATAGTCACTCGGCCAAGTAGGAGAATGTTGGAAAATAACATATTAATTATGGCCTTAGGACTATTTTGTAATACTTAGTACATGTTAGGTACATTCTTACTATGTACCATAATGTTTGCCATAATGACTAATCAGTCCCTAGACTTAAATAAATGTAGTATGATGGATATGACATGACTCTATAACATGAGGGACTAAATTTGTGGTTCTATAAATCATGTCCTTAAGGTGTAACCGGTGAAGTTAATACCATGGCATACATACGATCCAAAGGAGTTTGAAGGGTTCTTCATTTATGCTTGAGGGCTCTTCATTTATGCTAAGGCTCCCTATAAATGTGATGATCGTGTATGCCATGAGATATATCATTCTCTCCATCAGAAAACTAGTTAGTACACCATTAAGGGAAGAATGGAATCACTGATATGGCATCCTCTTCAACAAAGCTAACACTACCAAGTAAGTATTCTCCATGATCCTGCATTAAACCTGTTAAATACTTTGATTACATATTTCTTCAAGTTTATCTGTCTCTATGAAATCCACACAACATTTTAGTTTATAAACATATGATTTATCTTTTCGACATCTTTGTGATTTAACATACACATGAGTCATTTTAACGTTTTGCTTTTCTTTTAATTATTTAATATAAAAGCATAAGTATAAGAATAATTAAATAAATAGAAATAGAAAAATGATGCCACATATGCACCACATCATCCAATTACATGTTCACTAGCCATGAAAATAGGTATCACTCTACAAAGTTTTTTTTTTTGTTTTGTTTTGTTATATTTAGATTAAAATTAAGAAAAAAAAACCTAAATTAATAACATAATTAGATATTTCACATTACATAAAAAACATAAAACATAAAACATAAAAATTAAAAACTAGATTACTAAAAACCATAAAACCATAAATAACTAAAAACCATATAAATTAAACATAAATATTAAAAACATTAAAAATCTAAGGTTCATACTTTTCCCGAACTTGTTGTTGGATTTTCAGAAATGCGGTTAAATTTACCGGGTCGATATCCGATTGCGGCTTCGTGTTTAAAATTTGAATATTGGTGGTGCTTGTTTCCAACGTCGAGCTTCCTCCGTTGACTCATATTTTTTTTTGTAAAACACTTAGAGTTTTGTCAATTTTGTCCGCAAGTACGTCTTCATTAGTCTTTTTTCCGTTTGAAGACGCCGCTTTTTTCCCTTTATCCCTTCCCGATGGTCGACGAAGTTGGACTTCCGGTGGACCCTCCCCTTTGGTCCCATCGTAGTCGTCATTGAGGCCGACACCGAAACCCACATCCGACTCGGAAGTTCTTGGCCTTTTGTTGGAGCCGGTTGTCGATTTTGAATGCGAATTCTCCGGGTTAAGGACCCATTTTGGACCCTTACGACAAATTTCTCACGCTTTTTGGTGGCCAAACGCTTTACCACCGTTGGTAACTTTGAATTGTTGGCAAGCGGTTGATAAAATATTGAAATCGTTGCTACCACTTTTATGCATATTTTTTAGATTTTCAAATATGTCGTTAAACTTGGTGCACGCCACTTGTAGTTCACACCATTTTCCATTGATCGCTCTGTACATTCGGCCCGTTTGCCTTCCCAAAAGCGAGTGAAAGTGATCTAAAACACGAAGCCAAAAATTGTTTCACGTTTGTGGGTTGCTCGTCCTCGAGTCGCATGATATAGAAATCCAAGCTTTAGCTAAAACTTCCTCCTCCTCTTCAATTCAAGTCGTTCCTCTTTCATTTGTAGCTTTTCCTTTTGATTTCCTTTGCCTAGATAGTTGTGTTTCTTCGACCCGGTCGTCGTCGTCGTTGTCCAGATTTATAGGTGGGGATTGAGAAAAAGAGACTTGAGATTGTTGTGTTTGGAATTGTTGAGATGGTTGTGTTTGGAATTGTTGGGGTTGAAATTGTTGAAAACCTTGGAATTGGGGTTGATTGAATTGTTGCGGTGTTTGTTGTTGGAAGTAGTTTGGTTGAAATGGAATATTGGTAAATAGATGTTGTTGTTGTATTGGGGATGTAAGCATTTGAATGTAACATTGATATTGATCATTTGGAGTGATTGGGGTTGTTGGGGTGCTTGGAGTGGTAGATGTATTTTGATGTTGCTCCATACTTTTAAGAGAAAATAGAGAGATATGTAAAGAATTGTTGTGGTGTAAAATGGTTTAAAATTATTTGGTATTTATATAAGTTTAAAAAGTTAATTTTATTTTTTAATTTACAACGGCTCAAATATTGATCGTTTAAAACTTTTGCATTGATTGGTCGTAACAACGCGTGCATGGCTTCAATCCGCATCACGTTTACGAACTAGGGGAGGGGACGGTGTTCACGCATAGAACCCCCCCCCCCCCCCCCCCCCCGCCATGTCAGCTTTACGCATAAAAACATATACCACACCCGATAGCCTTAGTTAAACATTATTCAATGCACTTTTGGGCCTCATTTATAAATTTGAGTTACAGTCGAGTCTTATTATAAGAATACAACGGTCTTGAAAAATATGTTGCGGGTATATACCCTACTATTTTTTACACCGAGAATAATATTGAATTTTTTTTTCGAAAGTATATTCTTCAATATATTTTTTTCCCTTTTTAACTTGTAGATTGTCAAAAACAACTCAACATACTAGTTTTTTTACCTATTTATTTACATCGTTCTTTTAAAAGATTTTATAAAATATAAAATATATTATTACATGATATCCATAACCATAATAGTTATTTGTATATTATTAATCCGAATTTGATGTTATATTAAACTGACATTTGTTAAATAAAAAACTATATTTAAAACATATATTTATAATTAATTAATGTCGATTACCAAACTAATATCCATATACCAATATTTGATTTATTAAATAATGACCATATTAATTAATCAAGACTACCTATGAAATCATGATCATAGTAATATATGAGTAACATTCCATAGAACACAATGGTTAATATTCTATTAATCAAATGATAAGACACAAACATATTGAACAACAACTAAATCCAGTCTTAACAAATTCACATATCTCATAGTTATTAACTTTGTTCAAGTATATAGATTTGATTCTCAGATGAAAAAAAAATGGTAACAAAATATGTAATCATCTATACAAATATAATTTTGACAACACCTTTGAAAAAAGGTACAACAAAACAAAAAACATGTATGAATGATTCGAATGATAAACTATTTTGAATATAATGATGATACTCATATCAACACAAAACATTAAACAAAATCACTTGCATTAAGCATAATGAGACCCAATGGAATCAACTATACAAATCTGCACAAAATCTACACATGCACATCTAGCAAAAAAGCAATGTTGCCAACATCAAATATCCAATTTCATGAACTCGATGTGTTGGTGATGCGCTTCCCGTGGGACCCACCGGTCCAAATGCTGGCGGGCTGACCCTACCGGCGCTCGAATTTGAACTGTTCAAAACATTCTTTCCACATTAAAAATCTAGTCAAAGATATCAAAATGAGAAATTAAATTAATCTCCTACTTTTTCTTCCTAATATCCTCCTAACTATTTTAAAAGGTGACAAGTGTCATTAAATTTGACTATCAAAATAAGACACTTGTCATAAATCATGATCCAAGAATATTTATCTCACCTTCCTTTAAATATGCACGATCCGTAACCTGCAAGAGAAAGACAAGATAATTCGTTACAAATCCGAAAAAAACATTAGGGTTTTGCTCATTTACAATATTAACCTCCTATCTAAAAATGTCTAGTCCCATGTCAACTAGACATGACATGATCCTATCTGCCTTTATATATGTTGGAGTCTCCCGTCTTCCCCTAATATAGTACTCTCTAACAAAAAGAATAAAGAGTTTACGACACTTACTAGGATCAATATTAGTTATAATAGCTGTGCCACCAAAGTCGCATGTTGCACCTTCGATCCGTTTTCTTTGGTAATAGTCATTATAAGCATAAGAAGCATGGTTTTGAACCGTATTGGGCAGATAACATGGCTGCCCGGATTGAATAGCACTACAGTTCGCCTGCCCTTGCCCACATGCCCAATTCAACCCGCTTTGCAACCCATCCGGATCCGCCCCTTTTCTCGCAACACAAAACCCGCCCGTATTATTCTCCATAGAATCACCAAGATCAAGACTATAAACCGCACTCCCGTTTCTAAAATACACACCATAGCTTCGATTATCATCTTCATTAAACAACTCGAAAATGTACGAGTTCATAAGAATACCCGGTTGACTCGGTGGGCCAGACCCGGTCAAAACACGCTTAATCAAGTTATTGTTAAAAGTCTCCGCGTTTTCCACCGTAGCGGCACTTTCATTGGCGGCACCCGCCCAGGGCCACCCTGTTTCCGTCACTATTATCGGGATCACCGGAGTAATACAAGCAGCTATGGAGTAATACGTGGCATCCACCATAGCATCAAGCATGCTTTCATAATGGAAAAGAGTGTTTGGGTCAACGATTTGTTTGACCACCGGAAGGGGCTGAAAAAGAGCATATTGAATCGGAAAAACACCATTGTGTTGTATGTAATCTTTATAAGGATACGCGTTCAACATGTAAAAGGAATTCGAGTTTTTCAAGAACTCAAGAATATCGTAAATAGTTGAATTCCATGAATGGTTAAAAGTGGCGGTGGACGGCGGAAAAGGCGTCGGAATTAAATCCATTGATAAAGGGGTTGATACTTTAACGTCGTTTAGATTTGAAGCGAGTAAAGCTTTGTAAAGATAGTTCATGGCGGAAACAAGAAAAGGGACGGCGATTGGAGTAGAAGAAAGAACTTCACTTCCGACAGCAATGGCGGTGATATTGGTGGCGGGTTTGAACGCTGCAACGTGTGTGTTAATCCATGAGGCGGCAGCTGAAGGTGACTTTCCGATTCCCATGATGTCCGAGTTAGCAACACTAATCATAACTTCGATCCCTGTGTCTGATAATGCGTTAATCAAGCGAACGTCGGAATTAAAAAGCCGAACATGTGTTATTTTATGGGCTCTAAGGATCGCCACCACCTGCTCCGGCGACGGTAGGTTTGAAAGTTCGCCGGCGATGTTTATTCCCACAAAGGCAACTGCAAATCCAAGAATATAAACATAAATTGAAGAGGGAAAACCAGATTTTATACTAAACCTACATCTCTCTTGTTAAAGCTCCGATTTTTATCAAAATTATTTCATTCAAAATTGGGTGTAATAAGTTTGACCTCAAGTCAACCTTCAAGAACAGATAACATTACCTGTTACATTGGATAGACTTCCAAATATAAACAAGATACTTCCAAGCCACAATTCGAGCCTCATTGTTCCAAACCGCCGATATTGTCGGACATCAACCTTATTTTCTCCGAAACTTTATCATAGTCTGTTACACGTTGGAAATAATTGAGCAAATAAGCTAACTTTGAGGTTTCTGAGTCATAAGAAACGAATGAAAAACAGCATAAAGTGTATAGTAACTCTACAAACGTAAATAGAGGACGCTTGAAATTCTTGTCCATTTTCCGAATTTAGGTCAATCTTTGAAAGAAGAAAGAAGAACACCCAAATCAAGAAAGGTTTATGGTTTCTTTACAAAATTGAGGAAACCCACGGGTTGACATAAAACAGGGAATACCCAAATCAAAAAAAGGTTTCTTTTGTTCACAATTATTGCAATTTCAAGAAAACCCAAACAGGTTTCTTGGCAGAATTCAAGAACCCTTGAAAGAAAGAACAGAGGAAATAAAGAAGAGGCAAATACCAGGAGTTTAATTAAAGATTGTATCACTAGTGTACAAGTTCTTCGATGGCGGAATCTTCAAGAAATCAAGACGAATGGGAATGAAATCTGGGAGAGAATCTAAAGCAACTTGTTGCTGGTTTAATGAAGCATTTTATGAAAGGTGTGAGCTTTTTGAGAAAGAGAATAGAAGAGTGTCTTTTAGAACTCTATATCGACATAATTCCAAATTTCGTTTCACTTATTGCATAATAATTGTGCAGGACATAAATGGACATTCATACCCCACCACCCAAATAACATAAAAGAAAAAATACATCGGAAGAAACGAAGCTCGAAGCTTCGAATCTTTGATTATAGTTTGATTTATTGTAAAGACCAAAATACCACATAGGTTGTTATAATTTAAACAAAATTAAAATTTTAACTTTTTCAAAAAAATTGATTTATGGATGTTGGGATGAGAATATGGGATCTAAAGTAGATGGAGCTGTTGGAGTTGGTAAGCCTCGTTGGCTTATCTAATTTAGATTTTTGTTGTACAAAATATATATTTACTAAATAGAAAAATAATAAACTCCTCAAAATATTGAAATGTTAGAAATATGGTGTGAGTGTGGGGTGGGCTGGTTCTTCAATGCTTTTTCTATTTCTTTATAATAATAAAAAGTTAGAATAAGGATGAATATGATCAGGGGAGGAGCTTCAACATTTTATTTGGGGGTCGGAAATATAATATGTATAAAAATCGATGAGCAAGGGGTGTCACAGCTAAAATTTTATATTTTTGAGCCTAATGTGCATAAAATTAAAGTATAAGGACTAATTGTGAGCAAAGGATGTCACAGCTAAAATTTTATATTTTTGAGCCTAATATGCATAAAATTAAAAAAATATAAGGACTAATTGTGATAAGAAAAATAAGGGGGCCACAACCCCCGTAACCCTAATAAAGATCCGCCCTTGAATATGATATAAAATACACCACAAAATATGGGCTTTTGTTGGATTATAAATGAACGTCCAAGACTAAAAAAACAATTGAGAGATGAAAGAAGTGGATTATTCATCATCATCATCATCATTATATATATATATATATATATATATATATATATATATATATATAAAAAGTGAATATACTCTTATGATTATATAAGCTTAGGTACCCTAACTCATCATATTACGTCATTTTCTATCATATATATGGATTGTAATTGTCCAATGTTTTTATAATTCAACTTTTAACTTGATTTAACTCCAAGATTTTTATAAATTTCACATTTATTTTCCTCTTACATAATTTTTATTTTCAACTATAATATATAGCTTAATAGGTGTTCGGCAAAAATATGTGACGTAATAGTAAGATCATAGTGAAATTTCAAAACTCTTGAAAGTAAATCAAATTAGGGGTTGAAGTTTTAGAATATTATAATGAATATATAAAACAAAACGACGTATTAATGTGAGTTAGGGTACCTAAGCTTATATACCCTTATGGGTATATTCACTTTATCCCTATACATATATATATATATATATATATATATATATATATATATATATATATATATATATATATATATATATATATATATATATAAGTTCAATAAAGAACCATAATTATTGGTTCTTTAAGGAACCAAATCTTTTTTTCAATTTCTAGAGCTTATTCTTTATCGAAAAAAATTTAAAAATATCTAAATTCATATATTAACATTGTGAATGTGAAAAATATTTTTCAGATTCATCGTGTGAATCCGGATTTACGTTGTTAATTTTCAAAAATTCACATTGTGAATTTGACGTAAAAAAAATCGAATTTGATATCATTGGAAAAAAGATAAAAAGTTATGAATTTCTATATTTTTAGTTTTTTTTTGATAAAACATAAGTTCTAATAGTTGAAAAAAAGATTGGTTCCTTGGTTTCTTAGTTAATTATGGTTCTCTATTGAACATCACCCAATATATATATATATATATATATATATATATATATATATATATATATATATATATATATATATATATATATATATATATATATATATATATTTGTTTACAATCAAATCCTGTTGGGTTAATAATAAGTTAAATGGATATCGAAATTTGTTTTGTTTTTTTTTTCAACTAGAGGGGAATTAGCTACGCCTTTGGCGCTGCGTTTGTTTTTTTTTTCCTTATTTGAAGTTGTAGCAAACGAAAGAACACAAAATGCATTAAACATAGAAACGGATTAGAAGTAAGGATGTTTGTTGTCGGGGAGGTTTTTGATTTTTTTTTTAGATTTTGAATAAGGGCTTCATATTTCTTTTGCATCTCGTTTTGCTCTCTCATAGTTGTTGTCGAACAGGAGTTGCTGCATCCGGCGTCATCTGTTGTTCATGATTCCCAGAAATCCACCGGTAGAGAGTTTAGTTGTTGCTGATGGTCTGAAGTGAATAAAATAGAGAGAAATTACAACCAATCAAATAAAAAAACACAAAACCAATCAACAATCAAAGAATGAAAATAGTTACAAACCTTTAAATTATTAAAATCGAGCCGAATTTAGTAACCGTTATGCCGTTTTTAAAATTTACAGCTTGCCTGCAGTAAATATGTTGAGATACACAACCTATTTAACTGATTATTAGATTTGAAAAAAAGGCCACCTTGGTCCAATTTTTCTACAGATGCAATCATTAAATTTCTAAAAGTCAACTAATCCTTTATTATGTGGTATTCACCCGATTAATAATCCTAAAACAAACATAAATTAATTTAAGCAGGAAATGGTTGGAAACTTTAAGTACATTGTTGAATGCATGTAATCATTTTTAAGAAGGAAATATCAGAAATGTCATTTTGACTAAAATGAACTCAAAATATTAAACTTTATTGGAAATGAATGAGCTAAATACAGGAACCAAATAAGTAGAACGCATTTGAGATTGGCTTTTTGTGTTAATAGATTCTGATAAGATGGATAGACAATTTTGGTCATTTTGGTCAAAACGACAAATTTGGTCATTTCGGTCAAAACGATCATTTTAGTTATTTTGTTATATCAAAAGAAAGTATTTTAACCAATTTGGCAATTGTAACTATTTAAATCAAAATTTACCATTTCAGTAAAATGACCAAATGACCTTTTTAGCCATGTTCCTCATATCCAATAGGTAAAACAGAATGAAAATATTTTTCTGGTCAGATCAATCAGAGAATAATAGATAAAGAAGAAAGTAATTTGACCATTTGTTTCATTCTAACCATTTAAGTCAAAAGTTTCTATTTCTGTGACTTTGCTTATTTCAATTAGGTAAGACAGAATAAAAACAATATTTTGGTTATTTAAACAATGTAATTCCATGTAAAAGCCATTGGAATTCTCGTTTTAGGGTCAAAAGTTGTTTCAAGAACAACTTTTTTTGAAAAATTACCCTTCAACCGAATACATGTGCAATTTACCATCTTACCCTTCCAAAAGAGCTTCATTTCCATCAGGGGCAGTTGCACATGAAGTCACAGTAAACCTAAAGTAAATATTCGACAACAAAAGTTCCAAGAATTTATCGCCCATAACTCCACCACTGTTCCTTGTTTTTGTATACATACGCCAAATTCAAATAATCAAATCTGAAAAAAAAAGTAAGAAAAATGCATGTATGGATCTGCATACACCCATGATATAAGATAATACATGGAAACGCATACCAACATCTTTCTTTTCTTTTAACATCTCCGTTCCCTTTTCCTTTTTCACATGATATGTTAACATTTCAAATATAATATGTTCAAAAATAAAGGAAAAAAAATAAAACTAAAATCAAAAATAGATTCAAACAAAACTGAGGTGAACTACAGTTCACTCATTTTATCAAAATGAAAAAAAATGATATTTAATATTTTCATAAACAAAACTGCTACTTGCATATTAGGATATACCCATAAAAATAATTTTAGGTGTATCAATCACCCCATCCTGAAATGCAATTGAAGTAAAAAGAGGAATTTGAGGATTTGGTAAGTTTAATCTTTTTCAAAATGTTTACCAAAAAGTCATGAGAAGATGTTTCAAGTGCTGATATATTGAAATTACACGATTTTCACAGCAAAAAGGAGGAACAAAAAATTAGAGAAAACATAGATATAGATGGAGCACCTGAGTTGGGCTTAATCAGATTAAGTCAATAAGCGTCGGCCTTTAAGAACTATGAGAATGTAGACAATTCCAAGAAACAAAGCATCACTTTAAGTTTGATGGAGAATTTATAGTATGGACTGATTCTCATTCTCTAAATAATTGCAACTGCTTGAAATTGTGCAAAGAAAAGGTCAGGTTAAGCAAGCAGATGAAGAGGAACCTCGGATTATGAGCAAAATAATACAAAGAATGCAACATCTTACATGTCGAACCAGAGACTTGAAAAAATCAGCAAGGATGGAGCTTTTCACAAGAGGTTGAAGAAGCAAAAAGTCAAAACGCTCAAAGATTTCTTAGTTCTTTACTTTCTCTACTTACAGTCGGCCAAATTCGCCTGCTTAGCTAACCAACTCAACGTCGTCCTCAAACACCGCGGGATAGTTAATCTCCAGTGCAAGCCTATACCCTACCGCCACCCCAGTCGCATTACACGCCTTTTCCGGTCACAGATCCACCTCCGTGAACCTGCACAGCCAGCGGCAATTTATGTAAATTATCGCCTAGAGCTGGCGAGTAGCCACCGAAAACCCCATCACCTTCATTTAACCCTATGGATTTGGCAAGTACTGAATTAGGGAGAAAGATCCGAAGGGTTAGAGATGTCAATCTGAAGCAGGAAAGTCGGAGGTAACTCGGGACTGGTCGCCGACTGCTGCTCAGCAGGACAATCTAGAACTGATAAATAGTTAACCCTTTCATCAAACCAAAAAAAAAAGCTGAACATGACTTACAAATAAAAGTACAATCACCAAGATCATCATAAGAAGGAAAAACAAAAGAGTCATTACAGACAGGTGAATATACTATCTCAGGAGAAATAATTGCAGCCAAATGCCTAGAGAAACGACGTTTGCAAGATAAAACTGCATACATGAGTGTATAAGACGAATTACAACACATACCTAAAGAAGATAAGCACGAAGCAAAGCAGAAGTTCCAAGTGAGGAAAAGAAGATAATCACCAGCAAAAGCGGAAGTTCCAACGGCAAAATAAGAAAAGAGAAGACTTCCGTCTGCAAATAAGAAAAAGAGGAAAGATAATTGTGGCTAAGGTTTTGAGAATCGATAACATATACGAATATCTAGCAAATAATATTTTTTATACATGATGTTTGATCGAGCGAATTTGTTTTATTTGTTAAAAAAAGTATCATTATTTACCACGACCAATAATATCTTTTTTTTGAACTAATAAAATAATTTCAATGGTCAAACTTGTAAAAAAATATTTGCTATATATAAATATAAAACAAACTTTGGTGTCCTTTTAAGTCATTAACCAACTTTAATAATAAAAACTCGATTTTATACGATTTGTAAACGGAAATTTTCAATGGGAAAATCTTTTTTGCGGGGAGGAGGTGGCATTCACTTGTATCTTGTAAAATGATGTGATCCGTATTTCTACAATAAAGATGTATTTTGCTTCAGATATTATCTACTTTTTTCTTATTTATTTTGTTGTAGATCTAATTATTTTTTGAGCAAATTGCATAAAAAACATTAATTTTACATAAGATTTTGATTTTGACATTGTGTTTTTTTTCTTAATTAAGTCATTAGGTTTACAATTTTATTGCAAATTTAACCAATCAACTCGTTTTCTTTAAGCGTTTCATGTTTCTCAATTGTTGGCTTAACAAAAAATTGATGTGCTTACACATATATGATCCTAGTTGGCAAACATTTAAGTTAAATTGAACCATTTCGTAAATATGTACTCACTTTATCTTATTTCTTCTTCTTTTCTACTCTCAAAACATCACGATTTTGTGTAATGACTTTTCATGGTCGCTCAAGTGGTTCGTGATGCCATAATGGTGTAAACAATGCAAGAAAGATTATCAGTAACATCTCCCAAAGGAAACACTTATCGTCTTACTTACACCACTGATAAATTCATACCATTCATTTTAATAATTCTTCCCACCTATCGGTTGCAAGGTAAGAATAGTTTGTAAACATGATTTAACTGTAATCAAAATTTATGATATGACTACTAATATAACTGTAACACCCAAAGTTTTGAAGACCAAGAAAGGAAAGAAAACCCTAAGTTTAGGGGTCGACTCGGCGAGTCCGAGCGGGATCCGGGTCGAGGTGTAAGTGACCAACTCGGCGAGTCTGGTCTGTGCAAGGAAAACCCTAAATTCGGGACTTGGAGCCTATTTAAGCGCCTCATTCTCTCCCCTAGGGTTCCTTTACTGCCTCTTTCACCCAGAACATTAAACCCTAGCTGCCATATCCTCTATTTGAGCCATTTGTTGCCTTGGAAGGTGCATTAAAGCTTGGAGAAGGAAGAAGGAACTTGGAGGAGCAATAAGGGACTATAGATCTGGGATTGTGAGTTCATTTTGAGCATTTGGAGGTAATAAACTAGTTCCTGGACCCTTTTTGCACCTAGATCTATGTGTGGTTGTTGGGGCTTTTTATCCATAATGTTATTATTTTGAGTTAGAAGCCAGAACTAAAGTTGCTACTTCAGATCTAAGTATATTATGGTCTTGAGAAGCATAAAGTAGTAGCCCTTGAGTTGACTATGGAGCCTCCTTGCCTTAAACCCTAGTTTGTGGTGTATTTTGCCTAGATCTCCTTCTCTACACGTAAAGTTTGCAACTTTACGTGAGGAATGGACTTGGGAAGGGTAGATCTACAGTTTGGAGTCCATGTATGACTCAAAAGTCCTCTGCATGTATGGAGATCTGAATGGACTCGGCGAGTCCTTTGAGTGGACTCGGCGAGTAGCATGAAGATTTAGAGAAACTCGACGAGTGGGATGAACAGCTCGTCGAGTCAGATGAAGATGGGCAGGAACTCGGCGAGTTGGAAGAACAACTCGACGAGTCTGTTGAAGGTTGTCTTGGACTCGGCGAGTCTGTTCTTAGACTCGGCGAGTCAGGTCGCGAAACCCCAAACCCTTCGAGTTGAGACTCGAATCAGTGAGTCGAGTGGAGACTCGGTGAGTTGGACAGGTCAGGACTCGGAAATCGGTAGACTCGGCGAGTCATGGACTGACTCGGCGAGTCGAGTCGCGAATGGAAGGACTCTGAACATATGAACTCGGCGAGTCAGTAGGGTGACTCGGCGAGTAGGGTTGACCTGGAAGGTGGACTTGGACCAGGACTTTGACTTTGACCAGATTTGACTTGGTTGTCTTCCGGGGGTCAATTAGACTCAGTGTTACATTGTTATTGGTAGCTCGGGGAGCGGGTGGAGCAGGAGTTCAGAGAGTTGCCGGGCAGCGGCTAATGGGATCATCAGGAAGTTCAGCCAGTGCAGGTGAGTTTCCCTTTGTATGAATGGGTCTACGGCCACAATGCCGGCCCATGTAGTTACGAGTAGAAGACCCAGGGGTTAGCCCTAGGCACAGTATGCTAGTATGATATTCGGGACGAGGTCCAATGATAGAGGGCGGGTGCCCAAGGAATGGTTTATGTGATAGTTTATACTTGTTGTCTGTGTGATACTTATATGTGCCTGGTAGGGAGGTGAGTGTGGGCGAGGTCCCATATCTCACCAATAGCGGAGTGTGGATGGTGTTCCACATCTCAGTAGCAGCAGAGCAGGGGCGAGGCCCAAGTTAGGGAAGGAGTGAGGGTGGGCTGGGCCCGTACCTCACCATCAGCAGGAGTATGGACGGGGTTCCATGACTCATCAGTAGCAGGACAAGGGCGGGGCCCAGAGATAGGCGAGGCCTTAGGACAAGATCCGTTAGTATGTGTTTAGCTTATGTGATGTGATGTGATATATTTATGTGCTATTATATGTTAGTGGGCGAGGCCCTATGACAGGCGAGGCCTAAGTGAAACAGATCTGTATCCGAGCGGGGTTCAAAGCCAGGCGGGGCCTGGAGCGGCGGGGCCATTGTAGCGGGCGAGGCCCAGAATAGCGGGCGTGGCCCAATATGTGCAGTATGTGGTTATGCATGGTATGTGGTAGGGTGGGGAAATCACTAAGCTTCGTGCTTACGGTTTTCAGTTTTGGTTTCAGGTACTTCCGGTAGCGGAGGGAAGAGCTCGGGGTGATCGCATGGCACACACCATAGATTAGACAGTCTGGGAATGTTTACTCTGATAACGAACATGTATTTTGGAAACTAATACTCTGTTATGTTTTGAAATGATGAATTTGCTTAAAGTAATGTTTTATTAAAAGAAATTTTTAGTCTTGAATTTTGGGACGTTACAAGTTGGTATCAAAGCCTTGGTTTGAGGGATTCAGACATGCTCTCGGGTGTGTCTGAACTCAAACTGAGGAATTGGTATAAAACTTTTCAAAATGGAAAGACAATTTTGTAAAAAGAGAGTTTTGAGAAAGAAAACAGTTTTAGAAAAGCAAAAGTAATTCAGAAAGAAAAGAACTTTGAAAAGAGAAAAAAGGTGTGGTGCATGCAATCAGCCGAGCTCAAGTAAGTACCCCAAAATACCCATACAAGTTTATGATTTGATTCTCGGTTAGTAGAATAGCATGCTAGATTAGGACTAAGGATCTAACATTTAGGAATGATGCTTTATGTGCCTATTATATGTGTTCTGAGCTGCATGATAGCGTTGATTAGACAGTAGTAGGATAGCATGTTTAGGTTATGCCTGGGTTTATGAGTTTGTGTGGGTCTATGAGTTTATGTTACATGCTAGTTCAGTTTCTTGCTATGTGGATATGATTGCTTGAGTATGTTGTGGTTAGATTTTCCCTTGTCTGAATGCTGCTTGCTTTGTGCATTGTGGGATTCTGAGGGATGGAAGTTAGCCCTTAGGTGGATACGTCACGCCACATGTGATCGGGTTTGAATAATCTCAGAGTACTGGATTTGGCCCTATTGCGCAGCTCTCGTCTGAGTCCAACCGTTGTAGGGACGAGTCTCTTACTCGAAGGATTATCTGAGCCTCGTCACATGTAATGGTATCCAGGTGATGGCTAATTGGCATCACAAGGAGACCTTCAACAGCTGAGGACTGGTTTGAGTTGAGTCAGGGGTTTTCCTAGGGTAAGCCTAGGATGAGATAGTGCTGGGAGCAGTAGTAGTGGTTAAGGGGCCTGGTGGAGTCAAAGCAATTCCTGAGGAAAGTACGGATAGATGTGGAAGGTAGTATGGGCCCATACTACTGAAATCAGAGGATCCGTACTCGATTCGGGAAAGGCCAAGACAAGACCAGGAACCTAGTAGGGAGTGTGTTTGGTCTCGCAGCAGTGATGAGTAATCTGATAGTGGTTGTGGTATACTTTCAGCATGGTGACGTTGCGAGAGAGACCAGCGGGCGGATCAGGCGCCGGAGAGGGATCGGGCTCGGGTTCAGGGGTCGAGCAGCTCGAGGAGCGAATGAGGGAGTTGATATCCGCCGAGGTTATGCGCAGTATTTTGAATCAGACTCCTGTGATCTTTGGCACGGTCAAGGAGGGTATATTGGAGATTTTGGATGAGAGGCTGGGAGCCTTCCGTATTGAGATGATGGCTTTGATGGGAGCGCGTACCTTGACATTTCGGGAGTTCAGGGCTTACGGGGCACCAGATTATCATGGGGCTAGGGACCCCATCGCTAGCAGCAGATGGTTGGCTGATGTTGCCAACGCATTCCGTACGAGCCGGTGCCCTGAGGGGGACAAGGTCAGACTCGCTTCCTGTCTTCTGAAGGACAGAGCGAGGGATTGGTAGGAGGAGATTGGTCATGCTTTGGGGGATGATGCCGCGTTGGACGCGATGACCTGGAGCGATTTCTCGGCCAGGTTCAGGGCGGAGTTTTCACCGATTATTGAGGTGCAGCAGTTGGCACGGGAGTTTCAGGATTTGACGCAGAGCACTGAGACTGTGGCGGAGATCACCGCCAAGTTCAGGGAGAGGGTTCTTCTTGTACCGCAGTATGTCGCGGATGAGGAGATTAAGAAGGCCCGATACCATGAGATGTTGAGAGATGACATCAGGGAGTTCGTGAGCAGATTCAGCTGTAAGACGCTGGAAGATATGATTTCTCGAGCTAGAGAAAGGGAAATTGATTTGGAGCAGATCCGGAAGAGGAAGCCAGATGAGGTTCAGGTAGCTGCAGGTTCGGGCAAAAGGCCCAAGGGATCGGATTCGAGGTCGAGGGATTATCAGGACCGCAGCCGGTGCGGGAAGTGTGGCAGGGCGCACGGGGGCGCGTGCAGGAGTGGTAGCGGTGGTGAGTCTGGCTGTTTCAAGTGCGGTCGGACTAGTCATTTCAGCAGGGATTGTACTGTTACCACCTCACAGGGATCAGACCTGTTATGTTTTCACTACAACCAGCGGGGCCACGAGAAGGCCCAGTGCCCCAATTTGTTTTCAGCAGGACGGGTGATGGCACCTGCCCCTGCAACTTTGAGGATCACAGACGGCCGTCAGGTTCATGCAGAGGCGTCTGCGGTAGGAGGCAGATCTCTTCAGATGACTACCTTGGAGGCGCGATCAACACCGGACGTTGCAGGTACGCGATTTCCGTTTTCAGTTCTTTTATTTGTGCATGATTATATTGTTATGGTTCTGCATCATTATCGGTATGAGTATTTTATTTTGAGCGGTTGATTGTGATCGTGTTATATGCCATCTGCATACCTTGGATATTCAAATGGTAGTGAGGGGATGCGCTCTATTGGAGAAGGTTACAGAGGATGCAGTAACTGTAGCATGCTTGGGAGGGACTTGGTATGTCTCGCTAGATCGGAGTTGTATAGTGTTAGAAATGGATTGGTTAGGTCCCTAGCTATGGTAAGCTTGGGTTCCTCAACAGATTGATTATGGAATGGTAGCAAGGATTGAGATTTCTTTTTGAGTAGCGCGCAACAAGGGGTAAGCAGGATCGAAGTGGGGGAGAATCCTTCGAGTGTGCAAAGGTAGGAGCACGCAAATCCAGAATGAGTGTGCAACCTCCGAGGAGGAAAAGAAGTAGTTCAACATTTGATGGATTGAGGATTTCAGGGTTGGGAGTTTGAGAAACTCCCCATCAGCTAGTGCTTGTGATGGTATGGTTAGTACGTGGTTGGGAATTCAGGTTGTGGATCGCCCGTAGGACTCGAGGGAGTCGGAATGAGGATCTTGGGAGCTAATGGCACATGGGTGCCTTCGTATTAGCAGTCAGTGATGGAAGTGTTGTAAGACTACGGGGAAACCGTAGCATTCACTAGCAGTCAGCAATGGATGGTGAGGTAAGACTACGGGTAAGCCGTAGCATTCCTTAGTAGTTTCGTTAGTGGAGTTGGGGCGAGGCCCTTATCTCCTAGTGATCAGATAGGGATCAGGAATGGGTAGTGGATGAGAATGATAGGGAGTTGCCTGTATAGCCCTAGAGAGGTGAGACCTTGGGAGAGGCCGCTCCAGGATATAGTCAGGTGAGACCCGTGGGTGAGGCCCGTATGAGATTAGCAGTGTAGGTGAGACCTGAGAGCAGGGTTGCCCAGTAGTATGGTTGGGTTAGACCCGTGGGCGAGGCCCGAGCGAGAGTGATTAGACTAGTGGGACTAGAAGGATAGAGGCGGGTGGGACCCGTGGGCGAGGCCCGTGAGTTTTAGCAGCGTAGGTGGGACTTGGTAGGGACCTTAGTGTCAAGTTAGGGGATCGGGGATCCCAGGATTGTAGTGCCTGAGTGGCAGAATAGATTGAGCAGTTATAGGTGGTCGAAGTTTCTTCGGAAGTCACTGGGAGCGACTAGTGGTGGTGATGGGACTAGCTACCGGTGGGAGCTGGTAATCCAGACATTGATAGGTTGGTAGGGACCAGGGTGGTCTCAGTTATCCGGAAGGCAGACAAGGAATAGCAGAATTTTCAGTCAGTAGTACTGCGGGTAAGCAGTGTATAGTGGAATTCAGTTAGTTGAATCGAGGGGTGCTCGGCACCAAGTTTTGGCAGAGAGGAGTGTCAATGGTTACTGACGGTAATGACCCGTACTGGATTTGGCGGGTATAATGGATTGGTGAAGATAGGATCTTCACAGTGACAGAAGAAATAGTTGGTTATGGAGCTTTGCCTTGGGAAGGCAAGGAATTGTGCAAGGAAATAAGGGGTGAACCCCTATAGGTTCAGTGCAGTACTCGGTGAGTACCAGAAGGATTGTCGGTAAGTAAGTTGTGCTTCCAGGATGATCATGGTCAGAGGTGACCCGAAATGATTATCCGCAAGGAGTGATGCTAGTCAGAATGACCGGGTGGAAGACCAGCGAAGGTAGGCAGTTGGTGTTGAAATAATTGGTGGGGTATTGGAGGCAGATCGCAGGCGGTGGGCCATGGCAAACTTCGAGGACGAAGTTTAGTTTAAGTGGGGAGAGTTGTAACACCCAAAGTTTTGAAGACCAAGAAAGGAAAGAAAACCCTAAGTTTAGGGGTCGACTCGGCGAGTCCGAGTGGGATCCGGGTCGAGGTGTAAGTGACCAACTCGGCGAGTCGGCCAAGTGGACTCGGCGAGTCGGCCAAGTGGACTCGGCGAGTCTGGTCTGTGCAAGGAAAACCCTAAATTCGGGACTTGGAGCCTATTTAAGCGCCTCAATCTCTCCCCTAGGGTTCCTTTACTGCCTCTTTCACCCAGAACATTAAACCCTAGCCGCCATATCCTCTATTTGAGCCATTTGTTGCCTTGGAAGGTGCATTAAAGCTTGGAGAAGGAAGAAGGAACTTGGAGGAGCAAGAAGGGACTATAGATCTGGGATTGTGAGTTCATTCTGAGCATTTGGAGGTAATAAACTAGTTCCTGGACCCTTTTTGCACCTAGATCTATGTGTGGTTGTTGGGGCTTTTTAGCCATAATGTTATTATTTTGAGTTAGAAGCCAGAACTAAAGTTATCTAAGCATATTATGGTCTTGAGAAGCATAAAGTAGTAGCCCTTGAGTTGACTATGGAGCCTCCTTGCCTTAAACCCTAGTTTGTGGTGTATTTTGCCTAGATCTCCTTCTCTACACGTAAAGTTTGCAACTTTACGTGAGGAATGGACTTGGGAAGGGTAGATCTACAGTTTGGAGTCCATGTATGACTCAAAACTCCTCTGCATGTATGGAGATCTGAATGGACTCGGCGAGTCCTTTGAGTGGACTCGGCGAGTAGCATGAAGATTTGGAGAAACTCGACGAGTGGGATGAACAGCTCGTCGAGTCAGATGAAGATGGGCAGGAACTCGGCGAGTTGGAAGAACAACTCGGCGAGTCTGTTGAAGGTTGTCTTGGACTCGACGAGTCTGTTCTTAGACTCGACGAGTCAGGTCGCGAAACCCCAAACCCTTCGAGTTGAGACTCGAATCAGTGATTCGAGTGGAGACTCGGTGAGTTGGACAGGTCAGGACTCGGAAATCGGTAGACTCGGCGAGTCATGGACTGACTCGGCGAGTCGAGTCGCGAATGGAAGGACTCTGAACATATGAACTCGGCGAGTCAGTAGGGTGACTCGGCGAGTAGGGTTGACCTGGAAGGTTGACTTGGACCAGGACTTTGACTTTGACCAGAGTTGACATGGTTGTCTTCCGAGGGTCAGTTAGACTCAGTGTTACATTGTTATTGGTAGCTCGGGGAGCGGGTGGAGCAGGAGTTCAGAGAGTTGCCGGGCAGCGGCTAATGGGATCATCAGGAAGTTCAGCCAGTGCAGGTGAGTTTCCCTTTGTATGAATGGGTCTACGGCCACAATGCCGACCCATGTAGTTACGAGTAGAAGACCCAGGGGTCAGCCCTAGGCACAGTATGCTAGTATGATATTCGGGACGAGGTCCAATGATAGAGGGCGGGTGCCCAAGGAATGGTTTATGTGATAGTTTATACTTGTTGTCTATGTGATACTTGTATGTGCCTGGTAGGGAGGTAAGTATGGGCGAGGTCTCGTATCTCACCAATAGCGGAGTGTAGATGGTGTTCCACATCTCAGTAGCAGCAGAGCAGGGGCGAGGCCCAGGTTAGGGAAGGAGTGAGGGTGGGCTGGGCCCGTACCTCACCATCAGCAGGAGTATGGACGGGGTTCCATGACTCATCAGTAGCAGGACAAGGGCGGGGCCCAGAGATAGGCGAGGCCTTAGGACAAGATCCGTTAGTATGTGTTTAGCTTATGTGATGTGATGTGATATGTATATGTGCTATTATATGTTAGTGGGCGAGGCCCTGTGACAGGCGAGGCCTAAGTGAAACAGATCTGTATCCGAGCGGGGCTCGAAGCCAGGCGGGGCCTGGAGCAGCGGGGCCGTTGTAGGGGGCGAGGCCCGAGGTAGGGGGCGAGGCCCAGAATAGCGGGTGTAGCCCAGTATGTGCAGTATGTGGTTATGCATGGTATGTGGTAGGGTGGGGAACTCACTAAGCTTCGTGCTTACGGTTTTCAGTTTTGGTTTCAGGTACTTCCGGTATCGGAGGGAAGAGCTCGGGGTGATCGCATGGCACACACCATAGATTAGACAGCCTGGGAATGTTTACTCTGATAACGAACATGTATTTTGGAAACTAATACTCTGTTATGTTTTGAAATGATGAATTTGCTTAAAGTAATGTTTTATTAAAAGAAATTTTTAGTCTTGAATTTTGGGATGTTACAATAACGCTAAGTAGTGTTTTGCTAGAGCTTGTATTACATTTGTAATCGTTCATAGATCCATGAAGATCTTCTTGAAATGTTTACTCTGAATTTCAATTACTTTATTCCATAAGTGTTGTTTTAATCGATTAATCACTCTTTACCATGTTAGATCTCTAACACTACATTGTCGAGTCTCACCACCCGGTCGGAATGTAAATGTTATACTATTGGTAAAGTCAATAGTAGTCAAATCAAACTAGATTCGAGCATCCAAAACCAAATCAATTGCTAACTCTCAGTCCATTAGGCTGGTGAGTGTGGCATTCGTTTACCGTTCGGTTACTTCGGCAAACACCGGGCCAACCCTCGGCATGGCGAGATCGGCTCGGAAACTCGGCGAGGACGAACATATGTGAGATATTTTTTTTCTTTTCTTTTAACCCATTTATTATTTAAATATTTTTTCCAAAAATTACCCTCTTTCAAAAAAAATACCTACTTTAAAAATATAACCATTTTTTTAATTTTAAATTTTAAATGCTTAATCTTTAACTATAAATTCCCCCATCCTTATTCACTCTTCACCCTAATCAAATCTCATTAATTTTATTCTCTTAACTTTCTTATTTTTCCATTCCTTTCTATACCTCATCACAAAAAATTGCTATTGTTTCGTCGACCGAAGAAGACATCTTACTCGCTCTTTCATGGATTGATAGCAGAAGATCCACACCACAGTGACTACACTTCGACTACTTGTTGGAGTAGAGTCGCTGAAATATACAACCACCAAGCCCTTCAACCACGAAGAAAAGATCTACTCTATGCCAAATGGAGAAACGCACACACACTCGCAACTCGGTTTACTATTGTCTTTCGTAGGGTAATGCAGGATGCCAGAAATGGTTAAAACGGAAATATTTTGCTACCAAATGCTCTTGAGGTTTACTGTTTTGAAACTGACAAAGATTTCAAGCTTATTGAGTTTTGGCAAATTGTGAGGCAGAGCCTCAAATAGCGTAATGTTTGAATTTCTAGTGTGGTGTTTCTGAATTTTAGTATTCTTGTGATATTTTTAATGTCTAGGTTTTTTTTTTTAATTTTTAGTTTGATGTTTTTTTTTTTAATTTCTAGCGTGATTTTTTTTGAATTTCTACATTTGTTTTAATGGAATTTAAGTTTAAAAAAATAATATGTTTGCAATATTTATTTTCTAAATTTATTAAAGGTAATATATATTTAGCATGACAAGTGTGGTAACCCGCGCCTAGCAAATGACAAGTTTTGGCAAAAATGACATGACGCCTACGTGGACTGTAGCAAGTGTGGGGCCACATTCACTAAACTTATTGGTGTTGTGTGAATACCTATGCTCATCAATCCACCCAATTTCCTGTTATATATGGTTACTGGTGCAACAGTTAATGTCTAAGGAAACTTAAAATATGGTTGCACAGGAAAATCCATTGCAACCTCAGCAGGTTGTTCCCTTTGATTTCTTCTAGCCATAGACATGTAAGAACAAATGGAAAACCAAACAAAAAACCTAAAATCGGATAAAAACATCAACATTTGGTTTCCCGATGGACTTACGACGTGTGTGCTACTATTTTACACAACGTATTGAGTAGTCGGATGAGTTACCTTGGAAATAGGAAAAATCAAAGCCAACAACTCAAAGGATTTGTCATTCACGACTTTCACATTCTGATTAAGCATCAATGTACCATCAATTTCAAAGAATACAACTACAATCAAGTAGAAATCATAGGAACCTTATGTTATTCTTAAGGTTCTCAATGTAGCAACAACACCCCCAGAAATCAAGCAATGTCATCAAAGGGGTTAATAAAGATCATACCTTGTTGGAGGATTACACTAGAAAACCAAAGGAAAGTAGAGTTTTTATGTAAAATCCTTGAAGGTCGTAGGTGAGCGATGATAATAGTGTGTGAAAAAGTAAAAAGTGAATTAGGATAAGAGAGATAAAACATGATTTCTCCATGAACACGTTACATTTTATGCTTCTATGCGTCACATTCTGCTTTGATTTTTTGGTCAATCATGGTTAATAACCGTAAGGCATTGCATTTAGTACCATGTTGTTTCTGTGTGTACAATGATCGGCTAGTCTTTTATACATAACAAGAGTAACTAAAATTCCGAGATTCTTGGGATTCTCCTTGATCTTTTCTTGAACCGACTTTCTCGAGGGTCTTCAACATTCATGAGGCATTGACCACATGTAGTTGACTTGGTCCGTTTCTTTTTCCTTAAGCTTTAAGTACCTGCACAAGATTTTACAAGAAAAACAATGACATACCAAGATACTGAATAAATCCTTGATATGGGCTCGCCTGAGATGTTAGTTCAAGTTCAAGATATAGAAACGATAAGTTAAAATTTCTACCCACAATAATTGCCCCCAGAAATCTTCAATCTAGGATCCTGGGTGATTGGAGATTACTAAAATTCATAATTCCAAGTAATTTAGCCGTTATATGCTAGAGAGTCGGGATGTCTGTTCAATTTACTAACAAATTTGAATTTGAATCAATCCACTAACCTATAAATTGACCATTACAATCTTTCGTGCCCATTCATCCAACCATTTCCTTAAGTAAAGTTCCTTTCTCTGCATTATTTTTGCTTCTTCAAGAATCATGGATAAATCTATTGTTACCTTGAGAACCGATAACGAGGGTTTTATCCATGAAGGTTTCATTGATCTAGGGATTCTCAAAAATAAAAAAGGAAATCAACACTTTTTCAGATACAAAGATTGAATCTCTTGAGTCTAAAACAGTCTTTCCTTCATAGACGTTCTTTAGATCGCATGATGTGAAACTAAGACTTGATTTTATATCGTAATCCAGGTTATGCTTTTATTATCTTCCCTTCTAGCTTGGGCTGTCTTTTCCTTTTCCTCCTTTAATTTCTGAACTTTTTGAGGTGACACGTTTCCCTTATACTCAAATCATGCCTATGGTTTGGCATATTTTGTTCTGGATTGACCATATTAATAAAACTAAGAATCTTTATCTTGGTTTACTTGAGATTGCTAGTGTTTATAATCTTAGAACCTTTGGTTCTTCCCATATCGTTTCCAAAATAAAACTCTGGAGAAACCATTTAGTCCTAAACACATCTTGCCATAACATTGGATGGAAAAATAAAAACTTTTTTTGTTAATAGACATTTGCTTAGTGATGGCTATACTCTATGTATTGAGTGGATTAGTTTAGGTAGGATCTTAGTTTTTCTTCTTTCTATGTTTATCATTCAAGGAGGGAATGCTAACTCTTGTTTTCTAACAGTTCCCAATTTTGAATACTTATTCCCGCCTCGAGAGGATGGCGAAGAAAGAATTGGCAAGTTTTTGAACCTGTCTGAATATCTACGGTGCTTTAGGAATGTATCAAATCATATCTTGGTAGAGTCCATCAAATTACCACAAGATTGCTGAGTTCTTAATATGTCTAATGGTAGGGGTTTTAATCTTTATTTTTAAGAAAAAATCTCCCTTCTTTTTCCTAGTAACTCAACCTAATTTTCACAGGCTTCAGGATCACCCGTTTTGCTTCCCTTTCTTCAAACTTCAATGTAGAAGAGTTTCTTTCAATCAGTTCCCCAGTAAAGGATGAAAAATTACGCCCTTCAATTCTCAAGAGGGAAATGATGAATGCTATTAGTCTTGATTTAAAAAAAAGGAAACATCCCAAGAGTTCAAGCAAATATGTTTTTCTTGTATTATCTCTGATAGAAGTTAAACAAAACTTGATAGTTCTTACCTAACAAATAGGCAAACTATTAGTTTAAAATTACATATGTACTAACATTTATTAATTGATTTTTCATTTTTTGTTTTCAAGTTACTGGTCTTATTCTGAAGGGTACCGATGACATCAAGAAGGATTTTGATGCTTTGAATAGGCAAATGGAACAAATCCAATTGTCAAGAGAACAAGAGTTGAAGAAGAAGGACGAGGAGTTACTGGTGAAGGAGTGTAACATCCTGAAAATTATGAGGTAAAATGTTCATTTTTAATTCGACCAAAACATTAAATCATATTTAAGCCAAATATTCATTATCTTTTTTCTAGATATTCAAAAGTACTTTATAAGAAAACAGTTATTAGAGTACAATCCCAAAATCATCATAATACGAAACATTGCTGGATGCACTACGATCAAGTCGGGCCCTTCCCTTTCAAACCAGATGTACCTGAAACTGTAACTATAAAAACTATAAGCACAAAGCTTAGTGAGTTCTCCAGAATAACACATACAAAAAACGTACAGGTGTCATCGGATAATCCATGGTTTTTTCTTGCAATACCGACACAAATATATACAAGTGTCATGGGCTACCCCCATGGTCTTTTCTCGCAATGTCGAGGGCTAAATCTGTGGATTTAGTCCCTATTCCCCTGCGAGGGAATAAGGTTATCGTGGCTATGGACTGGTTGAGCCCCAATGGGGCAATAATCGAATGTGAGCAGCAGTTGGTGCAGGTTTGGACCCCAAGTGGGGGAGGTTTAGTAATTCAAAGAGAGAGGTCGCAGGGTGGACTGACTTTATGTTCAGTAGCGAGAGATAGGCACTACCTTCAGTAGGGTTGTACAGGTTATGTCTCCTATATTATGGATATCCGGGATAAGGATAAGGCGACCGAGGATGATTTCCTGATCGTAGGGGAGTACCCGGACGCGTTCCCAGAGGATTTTCCTGGGGTGCCTCCGGAGAGGCAGGTAGAGTTCAAGATTGACCTAGTTCCTGGTGCAGCTCTGATATCCAAGGCATCATATCAGTTGGCTCCTCCCAAGATGCAGAAGTTGTCTACACAGCTACAGGAGCTATTAGACAAGGTATTTATTAAGCCGATCAGTTCGCCATAGGGAGCCCCGATCCTGTTTTTGAAGAAGAAGGACGGTTCACATCAGATGTGTATAGATTATCGAGATCTGAGTAAGCTAACGGTGAAGAACCGTTATTCCCTCATGAGGATTGATGATTTATTTTACCAACTTCAGGGTGCATCTTGGTTCTCCAAGATTGATCTGCGATTGAGTTATCACCAGATGTAAGTCAGGGACGAAGATGTGCAGAAGACAACCTTTCAGGCTCGTTATGGTCACTATGAGTTTGTGGTGATGCCTTTCGGGCTCACCAATGCACTAGCAGCGTTCGTGGATCTCATGAACAGGGTGTGTAGACCGATGTTGAATCGTTCGGTGATCGTGTTCATCGACGATATACTAGTGTATTCGAGATCTAGAGAGCAGCACGAGGAGCATCTGAGAGAGATTCTCAGGGTATTGAGGATGAAGAGGCTCTATGCCTAATTCTCCAAGTGCGAGTTCTGGTTATGGGAGGTCCAGTTCTTGGGACATCTCGTCAACCAGGATGGGATTTTGGTCGATCCGGCCAAGATTGAGGCGGTTATGAGTTGGGAGGTTTCGAGATCTCCCACCGAGATCAGGAGTTTTCTAGGATTGGCCGGCTACTATCGGAGATTTATCAAAGATTTCTCCAAGATCGCCGTGCCTCTCACCAGGTTGACCTGGAAGGGTGTTGCTTTTTCATGGGGTCCGGAGCAACATACCTCGTTTGAGACACTTCGCCAGAAGTTATAGAAGCCCCTGTGTTAGCCCTCCCGGAAGGGATGGAGGATTTTGTAGTGTATTGTGACGCATCGATATCGGGGTTGGGTGCGGTGCTTATGCAAAGAGGGTATGTGATAGCGTATGCATCGAGGCAGCTGAAGCCTCATGAGACGAGGTATCCCACCCACGATCTGGAGTTGGGAGCAGTGGTGTTCGCCCTCAAGATATGGCGTCATTATTTGTATGGGGTTCGGTGTACCATATACACGGACCATAAGAGTTTGAAGTATCTGATGGATCAGCCCAACCTGAATATGCGCCAGAGGAGATGGTTGGATGTGGTAAAGGATTACGATTGTGAGATCCTGTACCACCCGGGCAAAGCTAATGTTGTAGCTGATGCGCTGAATTGTAGGGCGGAGAGTGCCGGATTCGAGGCACTTTTATGAGATTGATAGTGATGACTCCGGTGTTGGACACCATTCGGGAGGCCCAGTCAGAGTTCGTGATACCAGAGAACCACAAGAGGGAGCGGGTGATCGGGAAAGTGTCCGAGTTTGTTACCGAAAGTTGAGGACTGGTGACCTTTCAAGGTCGGATTTGGGAGTCGTATGCAGGCGGAGCACGTACCATTCTGATGGAGGAGGCACATATATCGAGGTTCTCGATCCATCCCGGGGCCACGAAGATGTATTTGGACCTGAAGAAAGATTATTGGTGGCCCTGTATGAAGAGGGATGTCGCGTAGTTTGTCGAGAGATGCTTGAACTGTCACAAGGTTAAGGCCGAGCACCAGTGTCCGCATGGCAAGTTGCACCCGCTTGAGGTTCCCCAGTGGAAGTGAGAACAAATTTCCATGGACTTCATCACCAAATTGCCGAGGACCGCAAGGGGTGTCGATGCAATTTGGGTGATCGTCGACCGGCTGACGAAGAGCGCGCATTTTCTTGCTTTTAGTGAGAGCTCTTATGTCGAGAGGTTGGCAGAGTTGTATGTGAGGGAGGTAGTATTGTGTCATGGAGTACCGATCTCGGTTGTGTCAGATCGAGATGTACGTGTCACTTCCAGGTTTTGGAAGAAGTTCCACGAGGAATTGGGTACGAGATTGCATTTCAGTACCGCCTACCACCCCCTGACGGACGGACAGAGTGAGCGGACGATTCAGACGCTCAAGAACATGCTCCGAGCATGTGTGTTGGACTTTGGAGGAAGTTGGGACACGTATCTGCCGTTGGCTGAGTTTTCCTACAACAACAGCCACCATTCTAGTATTTGTATGCCTCCCTTCGAGTTATTGTATGGGAGGAGGTGTCGGACTCCCATTTTTTGGGGAGAGGTAGGGCAGCGTGTGATGGGGTAGCACTGAGATAGTGCTTCAGATGACAGAGCAGATACAACAGGTTAGACAGAGGTTACTGGCAGCTCAAATTCATCAGAAGAGTTATGCGATCGGCGACGATCCGAGTTGGAGTTCCAGGTGGGGGACTTCGTACTCCAGAAAGTATCTCCTTGGAAAGGAGTGATCCGATTCAGGAGGAGGGGAAAGTTAGGGCCCCAGTACATCGGTCCATTCAGGGTGACCGCGAGGGTGGGCAAGGTAGCATATCGGTTAGAGCTACCTACGGAGTTGAGCCAGATTCATGATACCTTCCACGTGTCTCAGTTGAGGAAGTGTATAGCCGACGAGTCGGCGGTGGTACCGTTGGAGGATATTCAGGTGGATGCGAGCCTGAATTATGCGGAAAGGCCAATCGCAACCTGGGATCGGAAGATCAAGGTTCTGAGGAACAAGGAGGTGTCACTGGTGTAGGTCCAGTGGCAACATCGTAAAGGGTCCGAGCTGACCTAGGATCTGGAGTTGGAGATGCGGGAGCAGCATCCAGAGTTGTTTGTCGAGCAGGACTTCGAGGTCGAATTCAACCTTGGTCAATATTGTAACCAGACAAAGTCAACCTTGGTCAAAGTCAACATCCAGTTGACTTGACTCGCCGAGTTGGCCTGCTAACTTGCCGAGTCCATACCCCACTAATCCGATACAACCCAAACTCCGCTCGAGTCTAGAAAGAACTCGACGGGTTCTTCTTCCTTCAAACTATTGGGACCAACTTCATCCGATTCACTGAGTTCTTCCTTGAACTCGGCGAGTTCATCTCCCTCATAAGAACATGTCCAGTCTATGAATCGTCAAGTTGTAGAACAACTCGTCGAGTCCATTTTCAAGGGTTGGGAGATTGCCTTGGGCTTGCCGAGTCTGTTCATACACTCGTCGAGTCCCATGGTTCTCAGGTCCTTTTACGCGTATAAACATCTACGGGACTCCCCTTCCTAACAACCGGTCCATTCGCAGAGTGGATTTGGTGGTCATTAAGCCTCGACTCGCCGAGTCCCAAGAACAAATCGGCAAGTCCGTCCTTAACCATTACTATACAATCGATTTAAATGGGTCTTAACACATCAAAACCATAGATCTGGCCTCCTAATGTCTATTTTATATGTAAAGTTCCAAACTTGGTGCACATGCATGGGGTTTTTAGCTCAAAAATCCATAAAAGGTGCTCTACAATGTGCATGGGGCTCTCATGGGCATAGAGTTGGCACCTTTATGCCATGAGACCCCTCCAATAACTCAGATACAAAAGTAGAACTCAATGAATCACTTCACAAATCCGGAAATGGCTTAGAAATCCCTAAATGCACCCAAAATCTAAGTCCTAAAGATGAACAACCAAAAGAAAGACCACAACAGGGGGCATTTACCTTGCTTGAGCTGAAGATGGAATAAGATCTCTGGATCTACAAGCCCCAACTCGAACTCCTAAGCTTCCTTCCTCTTTTCAAGCTTCACAATCCACCAAAATGCACCAAAAATGGCCTTAGATCACTCAAAGCGGCTAGGGTTTCTATAAGAGGTGTTTAGGGAGCATAAGGGACAATGGAGGCTGCAATAAGGCATTTAAATAGGGTTCAAAACCTTGGATATAGGGTTTCCCTCATACAACACCTACTCGCTGAGTCAGTCTCCCAACTCGTCGAGTAGGTCACATAAAATGTCCGCGGATCACGACCCTACTCGACGAGTTGGGCCACCAACTCGTCGAGTCCCAGAGAAAATACAAAAATGTTCACATTAAATGCATACCGGGAATCAAGTGCTACAGTATGAGAGTAGGAATTTGTGAGAAAGTGAAAAGGAAAGAATGAGAAGTAGAAGTGAGGTATTTATATTTGAAGGTTTCTAGGGTTGCTCAATAGAAATAGGCCTTGCATGGGCCAACTTGTGGGTCCAAAAGGCTTGGATGGTACTCAAGTATAAATAGGAGAATTTCAACTTGTGTCGCCATCACGAGAATGATGCCTTAAGAATCAAGAAAGAAAAGGTGGTGCATGCATGGATGATATCTTTGAGACGTGCATGGTACCTATGGAAAAACCTACTCGAAACATGCATGACATACTTGACATGTGCATAGCCTGCTTGAGATGTGCATGGTCTACATGAAACGTGCATGGCTCACTTTAAACGTACATGGCTCATTGAAAACTTGTATGGCCTATTCAAAACGTGCATGGAACATTTTCTATGCTTTATGTGGACTTAATGAGCCACATGGGCGTGATGCATCAAGTGGCTGAAGACGCTTCAAGCTGTTGATCATGTGCCAATGTTCTTGATCATGCTCCAATGTTGTTGAACATGGTCCAACATTTTTGAACATGCTCCAAATGACTGACGATGCTCCAAGCTGGTCCAAGTGATCAAGATCCTTCAAGTTGGTGAAATTTCTCCAAGGTACTTCTAGTTGATTGAGATGATGAAGGTGTTCCAAGATGCCTTAAGACGATCAAGATGATGAAGATGGTCCAACGTGCCTCAAGATGATCAAGATGAATGAAGATGCTTCATTCATTCGTCCACTTGGTCCAAAGATGAGGAGATGGTCCAAGATGGTTCAAGTTGTATGTTGTTGCTCCATATGTGGTCCATGTACCAGAAGTTGTTTCATGTTGGTCCAAGAGGACGAAGTTGCTTCAAGATGGTTCTTTAAGGGTTTTGATCTTGACCTTCTTCATAATATACAAGAATGCTCCATAAACCAAGACAAACACATATGGTTTTCTTGAAGAGGATGATCCATTGTCATAAGATGCTCCACTTAGCTAAGGATGTTCCATTGATCAATTAAGTGATATTCTCTATCTAACTTAGCTGCTTTACCCAGATTCTAAGACATGAGTTAAAAAGAAAGTATAAAAGTGCAAACACTAAGTAATCTAACTTTGAAAGTGATGTGTGTGCATATAGATAGAGAATCTGAGAAGGGAATAGTAAAATGCAGTGAAGTATGTGCATGTTGAAACAAGAACTTTAAAGAAACACTTATTGACTGATTTTAGGCATTGAGGATTATCTTGTTGTTACTTACAGATTTAACAAGAAACTAAATTTTGTGTTTGATTCTTCACTTCACGTTGTAAAGAATTCCCTTGTGGATTATTATGTTTTGAATTCCTTAACATCACACAGAATATCCCGATTTGTACTCACCAATTATGTCTCACCGCAATGTGTATATTTGTGTCTAAGGCCTATTTACTTCCCAAGCCCTAAATACTTACAATCTTCATAAATGTTCCTCACTTATTTTGAACAACATTCATTTTTGACATTCCTACCACCCATACATTTTTATTTATTCTCTTTTTGTTTCAGAAGGTATCGCCAAATTCCTAGTGAACCGACTTGAAAATAAAAAAAATAATATATATATATATATATATATATATATATATATATATATATATATATATATATATATATATATAATAGTTTACATAGTGATATAACTAGACTTTTTTGATTTTTTTAATCTTTTCTTATAACTTTAACTTTGACAAAGCACACAAGAAAATAATTCTTATATTTACTTCTATTTGTACTTTAGTTCATGACTTTCTAAGAAATTCATTAAAGTGCTCAGAATCGCTTAGGTCACTAATGGAGTCCATGACTTTCTATGAAAATACATGTAGCAGAATTCTTCCCGGTCTGATCCGCGTTAATGTACTGCAGGCGGACGTATTTTCAATATCCCATGGGGTTTACTAGCCGAGTTCTCATAGTTCACAGATTGACTCCACTCCTGAACTATAACTTATTGAATATATAACTAGACTCAAAGTGCAGAAACTAAACAGATACACTTGGAACTTGACTCACTTTGTTTTAACTAAGAAGCTTTTCATTGGGTATAGATATTCACAAAGCAAAACTTTTTATGTCCCTCAAACTACACAAGTTCGCATTTTTGTCTCATGAGTTCACTAGGACAGGGAAGCACAAATATACTACAACACATTAAATTAACTAAACCTTAGAGTTCGCCTCAAATTATCCCACATAACATTAGTACTTGATGTTTCTTATAACTTTAAGTAGAGTATAACCATGAAGCTTGTTAATGGTCACTGAAGTACCAATATTAGTTGTGTACTGAAGCAAACTACAAAACCACAAAATTTAGTATTTTCAAAAATCATTGAAATGCGGAGCAACTAACCTTCACTATTTGCAAAGTTGTGATGACAACTTGCATTTTCCTAACAAAAATAAAGATAAAATCTTTTTGGTATTTTCTTTTGTTTAAAGTAAAGACAAAATACAAAAAATAAAATCTTTTTGTAGTTTTCTCTTATGTAAAGTAAAAATGTAAAATCTTTTTGAGGGTTTTCTTTTGTGAAAAGTAAAGCAAAAATACAATGAATTAGAAATAAAATATGTTTGGAGTTTTCTTAAAAAAAATGAGAAAGAAAAAAATTCAAATGCCTAGAGAATCTAGATTAAGCATGCCAAGTCGTCCTAGAAAATGTAAGAAATTGGATTCATCCACAACTTTCGTGAACATATCTGCAGTCTCTTCTTCTGTAGAAACAAAATGAAGCTAAATATGAACTTTTTGAATATTATCATTAAGGAAGTGATACTTGATATCAATGTGCTTGGTCATTGAGTGATTTACTGGATTGTGAGAGATTGCAATTGCACTCTTAGAGTCACAATAGATTGGGATCTGTTGCATTTTGAATTCATAATCTTTTAGTTGTGTTTGCATCCTGAGCACTTGAGAACAATAGCTGGCGGCCGCAACATACTCAACTTCAGTAGTAGAGGTTGAAACACATGTTTGCTTCTTTGAGGTCCAACTAACCAACATACCTCCTAAGAATTGACAACTACCAGAAGTGCTCTTCCTGTCGAGCTTGCATCCTCCATAATCTGAGTCAATAAAGGCTTGGAGATAGAAGTTGCCTTTAGCAGGATATAATAGACCTAGAGAAGTAGTTCCTTTCAGATATTTGAAAATTGTTTTGACTACTATGAGATTTGATTCCTTGGGATTAAATTGAAAGCGTGCACACAGACATGTTGAAAATATGATGTTTGGTTGACTAGCTGTAAGATACGGTAATGAGCCAATCATTCCTATGTAGTGCTTCTGATCTACGGATTTTCCATAAGGGTCTGAATCAAGCTTGTAAGATGTAGAAGTTGATATCTTTGCAGTTGATGCGTTCTCCATGGAGTATTTTTTCAACAGATTTTTGATGTACTTCTCTTAACAAATGAAGATTCCCTTAGGAGATTGACGAACTTGTAGACCTAGGAAGTAGTTGAGCTCACCCATCATACTCATTCTAAATTTGCTTTTCATCAACTCAGCAAACTCATCACTTAGGTCCTTGCTAGTTAAACCGAATATGATGTCGTCGACTTAGATCTGCACGACGATCAGATGGTTTTTGTGGATTTTCCTAAAGAGTGTGGGATCGATAGAACATCTTTGAAACTTGGAATCTTCTAGGAACTTGGACAATGTTCCATACCATGCTCTTGGGGCTTGATTCAATCCATAGACAGCCTTTTGAAGCTTATAACAATGGTTAGGGAACTTTGGATCTTCGAATCCAAGAGGTTGTTGAACATAGACGTCCCTATCAATTTTTCCATTCAAGAATGCACACTGCATATCCATTTGATAGACCTTCAAATTCTTGTGTACATCAAATTGCAAGAAAATCCTAATGGTTTCTATCCTTGCAGTAGGTGCAAAGGTTTCATCATAGCCTATGCCTTCTTGTTATGAGTAGCCTTTGACAACTAGTCAGGCTTTGTTCCTGATGATAACTCCATCTTCATCATTTTTGTTCCTGTAGACCCATCTTGAACCAACAACTGATACCCCTTCTAGCGTTGGCACTAAGTCCCACACGTTGTTGTGTTTAAATTCAACTAACTCATCTTGCATTGCTTTTACCAAATCTGCATCTTGTAAAGCCTATTTGATTCCTTTAGGCGCTATCATGGATAGAAAGCTTGCATATAGACATTCATTCTTGGTTGTTGAACGAATCACTACTCCCAAATCTAGATCACCTATGATTTGATCGGCCGGATGATCCTTTGTACATTTTGTGAGGCGAGCTTCATTATGGATTTGAGTAGTGAAAACTACTTATATTGTTCTCTTGGAGGAGAAGGGTAGTCAGAAGTGAATGTTCCTTCAAAAATATAGTCTTGGAAGAGTCCAGAACTACCTGAAAGAGGTGGTTCCCCCTCAACTATTGCATGCTTAAATTCAACAGATGGAGTGGATGTGAAGGAGCTTGAGGGACTGGAACTAGTCAAGTGGGGTTCACCCTAACACCATGGACTGGATAGTTAGGAGGATTGTAAAGTACCTTTAAGAATGAAATCCCCCTCGAAAGATGCAGTGACTAGTGTTAAGATTGGTTCAAATTGATGTTGGGAGATTAGAGTAAAAGGTTCAGAAGATGCTAATGGACTTTTAGGGATAGAGTTATTCGAAGATGGTTCCCTCTCAACCGAAGCTTGGGTGGAACTTGAGACTTTTGATGGTTGATGAGGTTGAGAGACATCAGGAGAAGCTATTTTTGTGAGCTTTTCTGATTCTAGTGAAGAAGTTTGAGTTGGAAAAAGGAAATCAAAATCTACGTCATGTAACGCCCCGTTCTAAGTGTAATTATTCATGGATCCCCGAGACCAAGAGTAAGGGCGTTTCGGTCTTTTATGAGCAATGGGTTTTATTCGAGAATGTTTCAGGTCGGGGTGTGTTACTAGAAGCATAAGGCTTCTCGCCGCCTTTTCGTGGATATAAATTCCGTCGGAAACAGACTTAGAATAAAGGGGTTATGACACTTTGAAGATAGTGTCAATAATGGTCCCTAAAGGAAATATTTGGCAAATGGGTCCTAGGCATGCATGGAGTGCATGTGTGTAACTGGCTGGGTACGCCCAGCGTAAGCTAGGTTACACCCAACGTAGAGTGGTTAAATGAACGCAGGTGTTGGGGGCGTACGCCCAGCGTACGTCTAGTGTCCAGAAACCCTAGTTTTAGGGCCAACTACTATATAAGGAACATTATGGTTCCAACCCTAGCCTCCATATCTGCCCTCTTACCCTCAGAAACCCTATGTACCCGTTCTTCTTCCATTGTTGGGGATATTTGACCTTAGGGAGCTTGGTTTGGCAAAGGAGAGCCTTGAAGGAGAAAGAAGAAGTTGTCAAGGAAGGAGTTGGGTGGCTGGAGCTCGTAGATCTGGGAAGGAATCATCTTCTGGAGCCCTTTTGAGGTATAAAGTCTCTTTCTTGACACCTATTTTGTGTAGATCTAGGTGTTATGAAGTTTTGACACCATTTCTTGTCCCAAAACCCCAAAGTGATGCATGATGCGAGTTGGTTGAGATTATCTGTCCTTTCAGACCTTAGGAGAGGTCTTGAGTGAGAAAAATGAGGTCCCAAAGGCTTTGATTGTCTCGTGTGTGATGTAGGTGGGTCTTAATGGATTAAGACCTTGAGTTAAGAGCTTTATGGACGTCCCAAGTAATAAAGTTTGAGACTTTATGAATCCTAGGTATGTTTGGTCGATGGATCTGAAGTTTGGGCTTAAGAGCTTAAGCCATTAAGAACTTATGTGGGATTTTAGTTCAGCGAGATTACGCCCCACGTAAGCTAATGTACGTGGGTCAGTTTCGCGTTCCCAGGCCACGAGAATCGAAGTACGCCCAACGTACCAAGAGGGAGTACGCCCAGCGTACTCCCTCTGTTGGGTTTTTGATTTTGGGCCTTAAGTGATTGGGCTGTTTATGGGCTAGAGGGGCTTGGACCGTGACTGAACATTATGGATGGAGTAATTTAGACCCAATATTTATTATGGACCTTGGATCTAGGCCCATTTGGTGAGGTGGGCCCAATTTAGTAAATTGGGCCGATATTGGGCATTGCATGAGGATTTGCTTTTGGGTCTTGGCCCAATAAGAGGATGATGGACTTAATGAGTGTTGTGGGCCCTTGGTCTAGAAAGTCATGATGGTTTCTAATGTAATGGTTTTGCATATGATAGTTAGGATTTCCGGTGAATCAGCAGTCATAGATTTGCAGGATTTCGGCAGTTGCAAGGTGAGTTATCCTCACTGGACTCAAGGGTCTAAGGCACCAAGGTCGGCCTTTTGAATTGTTGTTAGAGCTTGTTATGTTATGTGATGATATGCTTTATAGTATCCTGGTAGATAGGATAGTAGTATGATGATATGCTTTGTTAGCTTAGTATCCTAGAGAAATGGATAGTTGTATGATGGCTAGTTCTGTTGGATCAGCGCCCTGGTAGTTGGGTAGTGATTATTTATAGACCTGTAGTTGGTCTTGCCTTATGTACGCTGGTAGGAGGTTACCTGCGGGTTATGTATGTTGAGCGGTAGCAGAGAGTATTCCATCCCGGTAGGATGATAGGGCCCTAGTGTGTTGGTTCTGTAGAGTATTATGTGGTTGCCTGTTATATATATGTCTGCTAGTGTAGATTGGCATGCAAACCCGATGGTTGTGGGCCAGGAGTATTCCATCCGGATAGGATGATTGGACTCATAGTAGTTTGGCATTCCAACCCGATGGTTGAGGGGCCTGGGGTATTCCATCCCGAGGGATGATTGGACCCATAGTAGTAGTAGTTATAGTATGTATAGGAAGTGGGGCATTCCAAACCGATGGTTATGGGCCAGGAGTATTCCATCCCGGTAGGATGACTGGACTCATAGTAGTTTGGCATTCCAACCCGACGGTTGAGGGGCCTGGGGTATTCCATCCTTAGGGATGATTGGACCCATAGTAGTTATTATTGTACGTATAGGGGTTTGGGCATTCCAACCCGATGGTTGTGGGCCGAGAGTGTCCCATCCCGGTAGGATGATTGGGCTCGTAGTATGAAGGCATTCCAACCCGATGGTTGAGGGCCAGGGGTATTTCAACCGAAAGGTTGATTGGACCTGTAGTATGTTGTTCTTTGCTGTATGTGTATGTTTATGTGTGTATGGGTACTTTGGAGGAACTCACTAAGCTTTCGGGCTTACAGTTGTGGTTTATTGTTTCAGGTGCTTCAGGAGATCGTGGCAAGACGAAGGCATGATCGTACCGCTCCTCATGTTTTATGCTTTATGTGATATGGTTCTGGGGAAATTCTCTGATGTTTAAACTATTTTGAAAAAAAGATGTATGAAAGTAATGCTTTTTGAATGAAATAAAATGTTTTAAATTGGTTGAAATTTTTGGTCGTTACACTTCAATAGCATGGACTGGAGTAGAAGCAATAACAGGTGATGGTTGGTTCATTTTATCAAATGATACTACCATTTGAGGACCAAAGTGGTTTGAATCCAGAACCCTTACATAACTTTCATCAAAAGTGGCATCATTGCTATCCTTTATCACCCTGGTTCTTTTGTTCATAACTCTATAGACCGCAACATGAAGGCAATATCCAAGAAAGATACCTTCGTCAGCCTTGGGTGCAAATTTCCCTAGTTGATCCCCATTGTTCTTGATGTAGCAATGACAACCAAAGATGCGAAATAATTTGACATTGGGCTTCCTCTTGTTTATTGCTTCATAGGTAGTGACTTCGAGCCTGTTGTTTATTTGGGATCTGTTTTGAGTGAAACAGGCAGTTGTTGCGGCTTTAGCCCATAAGTATTATGGTAGATTTGTGAAGATCAACATGGATCGAGCGGCTTCACATAGTGTTTGATTCTTCCTTTCAACTACACCATTCTGTTGTGGAGTGTAGGGTGTAGAAAAGTTGTGCTTGATGCCTTTGGATATAAGGAAGCTACCTAAGGCGTTGTTCTTGAATTCGCCAACATTGTCATTTCTCAATCTTCTAAGTGGCTTGCCTACCCTAACTTCTATGTAGTGAATGAAGTTGATTAGACCAATGGTGGCTTCAGATTTGTTTTGTAGAAAGTACACCCAAGTGAATTTGGTATGGTCATCCATAATTACAAGAATGTATTTCTTTCCACTTAAGCTAGGAACTGTAGTGAGACCACATAGATCAATATGTATAAGCTGAAGAGGTTCAGATACACTATATTATGTTATACTTTTGTACGGAGATTTGGAAAAATTGCCTTGTTCACAGGCAGCACAAAGTATATCATCATCAAGTTTTAACAATGGTAGTTCTCTCACAAGATCCTTTCCAATGATTTTGTTTGGGAAAGTCTTCTATGCCACAACTAACTGATGTCAGAGGTAGCTTTGGAAAGAAGACAAATATCTGGAGTTCCCTCAATTTGTTCAATATCAAGAGGATACATGTTCCTATTTCATGGGGAATCAACAAGGATGCACTTGTTGGTATCCATAATCAATCTGTTTGTTTTGGTGAACAAAACCTCATGATCATTGTCACACAGTTGTGCAAAACTGACAAGGTTATGTTTAAGACCATCTACATATGCTACATGCTTAACATAAAGTTCCCGTTTGAGATGTTTCCATGTCCCATAACTTCTCCCTTCATGTTGTTTCCAAAAGTAACATACTGACCTAGCGTTGTGACCTTGAAATCTTTGAGATATCCTTTATTCCCGGTCATGTGCCTAGAGCATCCACTGTCAATGTACCATGTATCGTCATATGGTACCCTGGCACAAAAAGCCTGCAATTAGAGAGAAGGCTTAGGTACCTATGTTTTTTTGGGTCCTTGAGTGTTAGCTTCCTTCAAACTTGTGGGAGTTGGGACAATCTTTTCCTGTTTTGCATTAACCTCTTTGGGGTTTTCTTGGTTTCTAGTGACCTTGGTTTTTGTCTTCTTAGGGGTCTTCTTTTGAGGTTTGGTTTGTGGGAAGAATGGAGAGTTAGTGAACTGAGTAGGAATTCCCAGAGAAGGAAATCCTTAGTTTACAGGCATTCCAATTTGATCAAACATGGGAAACTGGGTATTTCCCCCGAATTGATTGATCATTGGAAACCCAGAGTTTCCCCCAAACATGTGATTCCCTCCTATAGACGGAGAAAAATCACAATATGGACCAAGAATAGAATTCATAGGGTAATTACTATTCTGATACACGAAAGGGTTGATTTGAATAGGTCTTGGTTTCATCATTTCAGACAAATCAGGAAGATTGTTAGATCTGAAATTATTCTGATAGCGAATTCCAGTTTGGTTTGGAAATCCAGAATTTGAGAAACCATGATTGGAAGGAGAGGATCTCTAAGTCCTTGAAGTTTTGGAAGGACTGGTATGTCTGGTCTTCCCTTGGCTTGTCTTAGCCTTATGTACTCTCTTGGTCTTCCTATCCTTGTCATTATTTGTAGTCTTAACCACTCTGGGTTTTAAAGGATGGACTATAGTTGGACCTTGTTCTTTAGAGGCATCAATTTTCTTTTTTTCCCTTGTCTTTAGAGACATTGTTGGTTTTACAATTGTCTCCTATTGTTTAGGACTGGGTGAAGAGATTTTGAATGGAATAGAAGGTCACTTGAGTATTTCAACAATAGTTTTCTCATTGCTCACAATCTTCAAGGTTTCATCCTTGTTGACTGGAATTGGAGACTTCCCAATTTGTTGTTTCTTAGAATATTTACATCCCAAGTCCTTTGTTCCAGAGACAAAAGCATTATGAGATGGAAATGTTTCTTGACTGAGGAATTCAATGGGTTTAGTCTTGGAATATCCTATTGGCTCATATGATTTAGGCTTTTTATCACTAGATTTAGAGTCAGGGATATTTGGTTTTTCAGAAGTGGCATCTTTTGAATTGAAACTTTCCATGGTAGGACACTCAAGTGAAAATTCTACTAAAGAGTCAGAATCAGTGTCTGAGTCTGGAAGATCATGGGATGATGTGACTTCCAATGGAATATTTGAGGATGATGTGGGAATTACATCAGGATTGCAAGTTAACACCTCTTCATGATCCTCATTGTCTCCGGCGAAGATACTTGGATCACATGCTAACAAATCTGGTTAAGTATTGAGACCCATGATTTCCTAGTTCATTTCATCATAACCAAGACCATATTTGATCCATGATGGTTTTGTTCCTTTAAGAATAGCATGTGAGTTCTGTTCGAGAAGGGTTTTGGATGCCTTATAACTATTGATTTTTGTATTGATTTGGGCATACATCTCACGATTGTCTTTTTCAATAATGTCACGCTCATTCAATACAATTTCATATTGTTCAACTGACATAAGATGTGCCTCAGTTTTGATTGCGAGGTCATTTTGTAACTTAGCCATACGACATCTCAATTCTTCAAGTCTAAACTGAGTATCGGTCAGTTCATCTTTGTAGTAACTGACACGGTATTCAGCATTGGTGACATATTCTTTGATTATTTCAGAAATATAGTCAATTTTATCAAGAAAAGGCTCAATAGTTAAATGATTATCACGAAGCATAAAGCGTACCTTTTCAACAACTTGCTGATGGATAGGAGAAGGCTCTTTGTCATCATTGGCCATGAAGTAGAAGTAGTTCTTGTAGGCTTCAGTTTCTTCTACTTGATCTACTTCATCATCTGTTTCCCAAACTTCCACAGTTGGAGTTTCCATGACCATGAAAGCTTTGTCTTTTGACTGATTCTTAATCTGCTCCGCTTTTTGAACGTAGTATGCTTCGTCTTTGACCTTCTTAATTTTCATTTTGCAATCCTTGGAAAAATGATTTTCACCTTGACAGTTGTGGCACCTGTTTACTTCATTATCTTCATGGGACTTCAACTTGTTATCTTGAACCCTTGTGTTCATCCTTTGAGAATTGTAACTTTTAGAATTTGAATTTTGAGAAGTGAAGCTTTGTTGACTGTTGCTTCCTCCTTGGAAGTTTCTAGAGTTCTGATGATAGTGTTGGGGTTGCTGATAACTTTGTGCTCTAAAGTTCCTTATTGTCTTGTTCACAAACTTCTTGAAGTTTGGATTGAACTTGGTCAGGAGTGCCAAGAGTTCTTCATACTCCTTTTCCTCATTGATTTGAGGAGATTCCATTGTGGTTCCAATGAAAGCTTGATGATTAGCCATGTACCCATTTTCGATCTGAAGAGGTTGTTGAGTTGGCATGTACGGATTCTGGTTGTACTGCTGAGCCATACTCGAACTTTGATAAGGATATGATCCATATCCTTGGTTGACAAACTGATTAGAAAGTGGTGTGGGATTGGATTATGATGTGCAATCAAGTTTTGAGAATGATTTGCCATGGGTGCTGAATTTCCCAGGGCAAGTCCTTCATTATCAAAGGGAGTTGCTTGAGCTAGCTTGTTGACCTTTGGCTCATGTTGTTGCAGTTCAACATACAGATCAAACAGAGACATGGTTTCTAGATTGATTGTAGTTTGCAGTATGATCATATGCATTGTATCCCATTTTGGAGATAAACTGTTCAAGAATTTCATATTGAAATCCTCTTGCGATCTTTCTCCTTTGAGTTTCTTCACCCTGTTGACAACAATGTTGTACCTATAATATGCATCAAAGGGAGTTTCATGAGATAACATCTTGAAGTTGTCCATGTCTGTCAACGCAGCTTTCTTCCTATTTGCAAGGATCTTATTAGTTCCCTCAAATTGTTTCTTGAGTGCATTCCAGACATTGAAGGGTGAAATCTTGTCTTCATCGGGAAGTTTTTCATAGATGTCATGAGGAATTCTAGATAAGGGTTATTGCTTTGACTTAGCCTCAAACTTCTTGATTTTCTTGTCATGAAGTTGAGTAGCAGAGGAAACAGACCCAAAGATAACTTTGGAGGTTTTTGGAGAGACATCAGCTTCAGGAACTCAGATGCCCTTCAAAAATTCTGGAGTATGATTCACAATGGATATGAAGGTACAGATGTCAGAGTCATGACCTTCTAGGTAGTACTTGATGCGATCTGTCCATGAAGTGTATTCACTAGGCACAAGACTGTTTGCAACTGAAACTGAATAGAGAACATTTTGGATTTGATTCATACTTGCCATTGAGAACAGGTGACACTAGTTTGAAACTTCAAAAAAATGTTTTCGTGAAAAGTTTTCTAAGTCTGAAAGTCGATCACTTGAGTTGTGATACCAACTGAAGGAATGAGAAAAATTCAGTAAACCTAGACTAGAATAGTCCAAGTGTTGAAAATACTGAAACAAAGTTTCAGAATCGACAAGTGGCAAGTAGTGCGAAAAATAAAGAGTTGTGAATCAATCAAATTAATAGAAAAACATTTTTAATGTTCAAGATCAATGATTCAAATGCTTCTCATATTCATGAAGATTCAATTACAAGTGTTTGAATGTAGAACACACTAAATCTCTCAAATGGCTCTCTAAAGACTAGTCTAAGCAGCAATTGTGCAGAATGGGCTGGAATGATAAAAAAAGAGCAACTTTATAACGGATCCCAAGGGGCCTATTTATAGGCTTTGGAAAAGCCCATGACATGGCTTGACGAATCAGGTGTTGACACGTCATCATGACTTAGTCATCAGTTGACACCTTTGCCCTACTTAACAGAGAATGGATGGAATATTCCAATTCTGTTAGTATTTTGTTAGGGTTCCATCCAAGTTATGAGTCTTTATAATTCTTGAACCTTCTTGATCAACATTGAAAAAGTGATGAGCAACATGAGCATCATGTTGCTTAATTGTCTTCTTAGATGTCATCAACTTTTAGAAGTGTTGTTGATCATGTTGAGTAGTTTCTTGAACGTTGGATTGTGTCTTGAACTTGAAGATGTACCACCACATGTTCAGGATGGACCATGGACGAAATTCATGTGCCTTTGAGCATTTATATGTGCCTTCATTGTACATGATGTGCCATGTGCAGCCTTGTTGAGCCATCAATGTGATCATGTTGATCCGTTAACTTGAGTTAAGCCACCAAGTATTCATGTTGAGCCATCAACTCTTGTTGAGCCATAGAGTTATAGATGAGCCAACAATATTTCTGATGAGCCATCAATATTCTAGATGATCCATCGGCGTCTTGATGCTCCACATATGATCTAGATGTGCCATTTGAGATCATGATGATCCAACTAGCTTTCAGCAAGTGATCCATGTCAACAACATTTACTCCATGTAAGCTTCAAGTGCTCCAACATATGATTCTTCAAACACTTGTTGAATCTTCAGTATCTTTCCAACCTTAAACATTCTGATAATATTTATTAGAAAATGTAAATCAATACTCAACTTATTTCAAGTGACAATCACATAAAAATATTTCCAACAACGTTGCGTTCCCGCGCTAAATGCAAACCCTAATATTTAGGGTTTGGGACCTATATAAAGAAGATTATGTCCAATACCTCAGCCTCTTTACCAGCCTCTCAACCTCAAAAAAACCCTAGAAAGTCGAACACTCTCATCCTTGTGTGATTTTGACCTTGTGAAGCTCATCTTGGTGGTTTTAAGCTTGGAAGGAGAAGAAGAAGTTAGTGAAGAAGAACTTGAGTATCTTGAGCTCAAAGATCTGGGATAGCATCATCACTTGTTACTCTTCTGAGGTAAGAAGCTCACAACTTGCATCATGCAAGCTTAGATTTGTGGTAATGATGGTTTGGACCTTTTGGTCCCAAGAATGGATTTTTATGGTTCAAATCCGTTTCTGGAATTAGGGTTGCCACCCTTGATGCTATTTGAGTCCCTAGTACAGAAAAGTTGTCATCTTTAAGGTCATAATGGGTTCTTGCAAGAGTTATGGCCATTTTTATGGAAGTTGATTGCTATTATTAGGATTGGGACTTTTGGGGACAAGAAAAGTCACCAAGTCTGTGACTTTATGATTCTAGAGGTCCTAGATAACTTAGATCTATGTTTGGATAGCATGGCTTAAGCATTAAGTGCTTAATGGCTAATTTTTGGAGACTAGACACGAACGCCCTGTGTAAGGCTCATAAACGTGTTGCGTTCCCGTTGGGACTCGCGATCTGAACCCCAAGAGAAATTCCCAATGTTACTGTAACGGCCCGAACCGAGCAGGTATATTTCGAAACCCGCCTTCTTTTGATTATTGTCTTTTATAGCCCTCAGAGAAGTTACGTTGAGTCCCGAGAAGTGTAGGGACCTAAAGTTGAAACTTTGGGACAAAGGGGGGAGGGTACGCTAAGCGTACATTAGAGTACGCCGGACGTACTAGGCGCACCCTAGTACACTGGGCGTAAGCCTATGTACGCTGCGCATACTCGCGTCAGCTAAAAACCCTAATATTCAGATTTGGGACTATATAAACACCCTTATGGCTCATTCTTTACCCTCACGTTAGCCTCCATACCTCAGAGAATGCCCCAAAACCCTAGTTTGTGTGTGAAGAGTGAGTTAGTGTGCATCTTGAGCTTTGGAGAGTGGAGTTATTGCACCAAGAAGCTAGAGGAGGAACGCAAGGCCTTGGATCTGAAGTTGGGTTGCACCATTAGAGCTCTAGAAGGTAAAAAGATTGAACCTTTATGCTTATTTACCTTAGATCTAGACTTTTTAGCTTTATGAAGGTCTTTTGGTCCCTAGATTTCTCAAGTTGATGCATGGGAAGTTATAGACGAAACAAGTTGTCCTTTCAGATGTTTTGAGAGGCCTTGAGTGATAAAAATCAGTCCTTTTTAGCTAAACTTGATCCATGCATGTGATAAGAAGGTCTTAATGGATTAAGACTATGAGTTAAGGACTTTTTGGACGTCCAATGTGATAAAGTCCGAAGCTTTATGATTCTATGGCCTATTTGGTCGATGGATCTGGAATGTGGGGTCAAGAGCTCAACCCATTAAGCACTTAATAAGACTTTGGTAAACCTGCGTGTACGTCCCACGTAATATTTGTACGCCCAACATACGTGGTCAGCCGTCTCGATGATGGTCAACGATGAACTACGCTACGCCCAGCGTAACTGGGAGGTACGCCTCGCGTACGCTCCCTGTTGGACTTTTGGCTTGTTGGTTTTATGCTTTGGGCCGGTTATGGGTCAATTGGGTTAAACCCTTAATGGGCTATGGATGCAATGCTGTTGGGCCAGGTTAGACTTGTAGGTTTCGTGTAGGCCCAATGGAGTGATGGGCCTAGTTTAATAAATTGGGCCAATAATAGATTTGAACAATTTGGGTCTAGTTGAGTAATCCGTATTCTTTTATCTCAGTCGAGGGTGTCGGGCATAGCAGTTGAAGACTCTCAGTTCAGTTCTGCACTATTGCTAGGTGAGTTCTCCTCACTATACCAACAGGGTCTACGACACTAGGTCGGTCCCTTGGGATTTAATCCCGGTGTTAGTATGTGTTCCATATTCATGATCAGTTGGATCGGTATCTTGATGGATAGAATGCTACTATGTTAGCCGTTAGTATGATCTGTGTTTATTGTATGATTATGTGCTATTTATATGTCAACATATATGGATGGGTTGGGTTGAGGCGGTATCCTGCTTTGTGCGGTTGAGGCCAAAATACCCGGAGCGGTCCGGATAGGCTGTAGGCCCGTACGAGGCGGTCCAGTCATGCCGAAGGCTCGAGAGCAGTCCAGATAGGCTGTAGGCCCGTAGGAGGCGGTCCATTCAGGCTAAAGGCTCATTATGCATGCTGTTAATTATTATTCTTTTTGTACTGGATGCTAGAGGTTGGTATTTTGGGGGTAACTCACTAAGCCTTTGAGCTTACATTTTATCGTTTATTGTTTCAGGTACATCAGTTGACCATGGCAAGGCGAAGGCGTGACGTACACATCCCTGTTTTTTTCTTATGGATTTCTAGGAACTCTGATATGAAAACATTTTGAAAACAATTAGAACTTGTTGATGTTTAAATAACTTTTAATTATGTAAGAATGGTTTTTGGAAGGTTTGAATTTCTTTTAAAATTTTTGGGTTGTTACAAGTTGGTATCAGAGCCTTGGTTTGAGTGAATTGGAGGAACATACGTGTGAATCCAGACTCAAATCAAGGAAATATTTTTTTTAAATGATTTTCGAAATAAAAATTTAACTTAAACGGAGGGGATGAGGTGTGTACCGTCAGCCAGAGCCAGTAAGTAGACCCCAAAATATCATATTGTTATTTGATGTTATGATGTGTTAGAACCGCATGCTAGAGATAGGCTAGGGATCTTCAGGAATTGCATGATAGAATTGCTTGATTATATGATGTCTGTTAGCCTAGGATTTTCCTTATATGAAATTGACATCATTACTGTAGTTGCTCAGTGTTTTCATCATGGCCGTACATAATTAAGATCTTATAGCCTGAGAATGTTTGATTTTGCCTTATGTTCTATTCTTGTTTGATTGGGAGCTTAGAGTAGGAATGGATATTTGAAATTCTATCGGGTCCAACATTATGTATGGTTAGCATACACTAGTGTTGCAGGGTTGGTGGAAGTTTCATGGATGGTGTGACAACCCGATATTTCGACTCTATGTAATGACCTAATAAGTCAAGTATTATAACTACTTTTGAGTTAATGAAATTAACTTCGAAAATAAAACGTGCAAAATTCTCTATAGGGATATCTATTATGCTAGATAACGTGTCAAGGTTTATAGAAATACTAAGAACACTAAAATCCGAGTTATAACGAAGAAGTTATGACCATTCTAAGATTTTCGACAAAACGGCAACACCGATTAAACGAAAAAACGCTAAGTTTCAATACAATAGTTTTTAGCCTTAAGTATCTAAATGAAAGTTATAGATAACATTAAACCGTGAGCGTACATAAAAAGAACGTCCAAATCTGACTTCGTATGAGGAAGTTATGATTTTTCCAAGATCCGGATATAGCAGTAGACAGCTAAAAACTCGAAATAGAGCTCGAGAGACTTTTGACCGAAACAACCTAAATGAGAATCAAATGTCTCAACAATAGTAGCGCAACGGCGAAAAGTCTGACGAAAACGGACATCAGATGAAGAAGTTATGGAATTTTAACGGACTTTTCGTGTCCCGGCCCGTTAAAAATAAATAATTAAAAATAAATTCAAAATTTGCCGATGAAGTCTAAACGAGAGTTGTAGATCATATTTTCAGCTACGCGTGCATATAAAGAACATCGAAAACGGAGCTCGTACACGAAAATTATGGATTTTACAAGTTCGGGGTCCAAAATTTGAGGCTATCAGGCCTCCCACGACGTGGCACAGTTTGCTGCGACCCGACAAGTGAATGAGGGTATCCAATCAACGAAAGTGGATAAGACTTGCACCCCACGACGTGGCCAGCCTTAGCCACGACGTGGCACCCAAAAATCCACCCTATAAATAGAACTCGTGGGGTGCCGGGTTTAGGTGCTCCATTCTTCCATCTCTCGTGCTGAAACTCTGCGGTTAAGCTCCCGAAGCCCCGGTTTTCACACTCAAGTTCCGAAGGAAGGTTCTACACTCCCAAGATCCCATACATTCCCGAGATTTCCGAGAAAATCGACTTTCACAAGCCGAAGTTCTGCTCGATTTTCATCTTGTTCTCTTCAATCAATCAAGTGAGTTCATACCCCTATAAACTACACTTTCAAATGTTTATCAATGCTTTTTATACACTTTTAAAGGGGGGGGGGAATACAAGTAAACACACGGTTATTATCGTGTGGAACATAAAGTTTCACTATATACTCTTTTCTATCAAGTGAATCATATGTGATTCATAACTACTACATGGGAACTTTTGTATGCAATATATATTCACGATAACATCTTGTCTTTTCGAAATAAAACATGTTTATATATATATATATATATATATATATATATATATATATATATATATGCGAATCAAACCCTTTATTTATACTTTAAGTATATGTGATCATTTATGTCACTTTAGATGTTATACTTTACATAATAAGTGAGCATTACACTAGGATTTACTATACGAACGAAACACACACTTTGAATAACTATAATAGGTATAGTTTACAAGGAAATTATGAACATTTACATACTAGAAACACTATATCAAAGAGATACTTTCATATACAAGAACAAATGGACATTTTCATACATAAATCAGTTTTATACTAAGTTTTGTGAGACATTTCACGTACTTTCGAGTATGCATTTTAAGTCCTGTATTATATACCATAATCCCTTGTAGGGGGAGCGTGATACTTGTGTATAGATCTATACGGGATTGACAATGCCGCACCTAAGCTGTTAGCTACAGCTAGGCCGGCAGGCCTGAGGTGACAAAGGTCATAACATTTCAACGCCTGAAGAACGTTGTTACAGGCAGTTTGGGTCATTAGTATGGTTATAAAACTCACATGGAGTATTAAGAACTTATTGATTTACAGGGTTATCAAATGCCTTAGTGATTTTATACTTACACAAATTTACTACTCTAGGCATGAAAAACACGATTGCATTTAAGTTTTGGAACTTTTAAACTACCACACACTTATGAATGGATATTGGATTTCTAAAGGCAAACCTTCAAAACAATCGAGTCTTTGAGGAAGACTACTTTTATACTAGTAGGAGATATTGGATTTTCTAGGAGTTTTTCGAACATCTACAAACAAATTTCATTTGATTTTATTCAAACAACAACATTAAATACTTATGAACTCGCCAGCTTAAATGCTGACCTACTCTTTCAAAACTACTTGTATCTCTCAGGGATTCAGTAATACAGGTAAACTACTGCTTTTGAAGAAGGGACGCTGCGACGATAGTTTAATTTCATTTTGACAACATATTGTAATTGATATTTTGGAACCTGTAATACCTACAAATGATGTAACTTTTTAATTATATATATGTTGGTTGTGTTTACTTTATTTACTATGTATTCAACTGTTTTGATACTACATGATGTAGTACCTGGTTCCTGGTATGTAAAATTTATCTAAGGGTTTCGCATTTTAGCCTTGGACTCGGCGAGTTACAAGCCCGACTCACCGAGTAGAGACGGGATTTGGAACACGTTTAAGTTGGCGACTCGGCGAGTCCATATTTTGGACTCGGCAAGTCCCCGCTATCTGATGAAACTCTAAATTTCAAGGGCTTGCACCATATTTAAACCCTCTTATCCGCCCCCAAGCTCACCTCCTTCACCCTCAGAGCTCTCTACTTCGTCCAAGCCTTGTTCCTTGTGAGATTGAAGCATTTTGGTGTGTTTTCTTGAAGATTTTGAGAGGAAAGGAGAGTAGATCAAGAAGAGAAGAAGGAGGCCAGGCATCTTGGTGTTACTTCAGTGATTTCCTTCAGGTATAACTCGGTTTCCCTCTGTTTTCATGCTTATAGTCCCTTATAGCTCCATGAAAGTCCTTCTTGAGCCTTTCCCCAAGCTTGGTTGTGTATTAGGGTTTGTAATAAGTTGTTTAACCTCTAGATCTAGGCATGATTGAGCTCTAGGAGCTTGGATCTACTGCCTTTATGGAGCCATGTTGCATGAAAGCCCTAGATCTACTCTTTTAGTGCATTTTGAGCCCTAAAACCTTCATTGGTGTTTATTTACACGTAAAGTTAGAAACTTTACGTGTTAATCTAGCCCTAGAAACCCATATCTATGAATGGCATGAGTTGGATTCAAGCAAAATCGAGTATATAGTATTTGCATGTGAGTCATGGGGTGTGACTCAGTGAGTCGGAAGCCAGAATCACCCATAAAGGAACTCGGCGAGTCAATGCCTTAACTCGGCGAGTTCAAGGCAATCTTCTTGCCTCAAGAACAGACTCGGCGAGTTGTTCATACAACTCGGTGAGTCTCAGCATAGCATGTTCTTCGGATGAAGATGAACTCGAAGAGTTGTTCATACAACTCGGCGAGTAGGATGAAGGACTATTGGACCTTGGTTTAGAAGGAAAACTCGTCGAGTCAATGCCTAACTCGACGAGTAGAGATGGGATTATGGTCAATCGAATGGATAGGGACTCGGCGAGTTGGCAAGCCAACTCGGTGAGTCGGGTCAATTGGAAGTTGACTTTGACTATTGACTCTTGGTTTGGTTAAGGGTAAATGGTCATTTTACCCTGAGGTCGTTTAGCAGTAATTGACTGAGTGTTTTGTGGGGATTATAGCCGGAGGATTCCCGAGGCGGCAACAACAGGAGACAGTCAGTTCCCACACAGATCAGCAGCTACTTTGAGGTGAGTTACCTTCTAGTAGCGTTGGGTCTACGGCTACAATGTCGGCCAACCAGTAGGAGTTGTATGATAGATGATTGTCTCTGTGATATTCATCTAAGGTTGCTACTACCTGTGATATGTTTATGTGCTAGTATGATATGATGTTATGTGCTAGTGACAATAGGGGGAGATAGTCCCTAGATTACCGGTCAATAGGGCCGAAGGGGCGGTCAAGCCCAACCATGCTAGATAGATTATGTGATATGTGTTATGTGGTAGTAGTAGGGGGTGAAATAATCCCTAGTATCCGGTTGAGAGGACCGAAGGGGAGACCAACACCCAGATATGCTAGTCAGTATCCGGTCGAGAGGACCGAAGGGGATACCAGCACCCAAATATGCTAGTCAGTATCCGGTCGAGAGGACCGAAGGGGATGCCAACACGCAGATATGCTAGCCAGTATTCGGTCGAGAGGACCGAAGGGGTAGGTCGGGCACCCAGATATGCCTGACAATATATGTATGTTATGTGATTGTATGGTATGTGGTATGTTGGGGGAACTCACTAAGCTTCGTGCTTATAGTTTTCAGTTTTGGTTTCAGGTACCTCTTCTTCGAAGGGGAAGGAGCTGGCGCGGTAGCGGTACATCACACACATGCTTGTATTCCGCACTATGAGATCTTCCTGGGGATTGTACTCTAACACTATTATGTTTTTTTATAAATGTTTTCCAGACACGCAATATATTTTATAAAACAATATGATCGATGAATGTTTAATTCCAATATTTTTCTAAGTATACGTTTTAAAAATGAAAATTTTGGCTCGTATTTTTGGGACGTTATAAGTTGGTATCAGAGCCCTGGTTTGAGGGATTCGGACACCTTTCGGGGGTGTCTGAACTCAAATCGAGGGATTAAAGATTTTAAGAAAGAAAATATTTTCGGAAAAGCTAAGTAAAGAATTTTGAGAAGGAACGAAGTGTGTGATGTGCACGACCGGCCGAGCTCAAGTAAGTATTTCCCAAAGTACCCATACAAGTTTATGTTATGTTTATCAGTTTCAGTAGAACAACATGCTAGAATAGGACTAAGGATCTAGAAGTGATGCCTTATGTACCTGCTTTATGTGCTTCAGTAAATGAAAACTGCATGCTAGAATTGAGTAGACAGTAGTAGGATAGCCTGTTTAGGTTATGCCTGATAGTAGGAGTTTAGCACTGTATGCTAGCTTAGTTTCTCTATATGAGAACGGATTTGCTTGAGATTGTTCCCTTTGGTCTGAATGTCGCTTGCTTTGTGCTTTGTGGGATTCTGGGTGATGGAAGTTAGCCATTAGGTGAATACGTCACGTCACATGTGAACAGGGTTGAATAATCTTAGAGTGCTGGATTTGGCCCTATTACGCAACTCTCGTTTGAGTCTAACCGTGATAGGGACGAGTCTGTTACTCGAAGGATTATCTGAGCCTCATCACATGTGATGGTGTTCAGGTAATGGCTAATTGGCATTACAAGGAGACCTTCAGCAGTTGAGGACCAGGTAGGGTGGTGTTAGAGATTTTCCTAGGGCTAGCCTAGGATGAGTATAGCAGTGATCAACGGTAGTGAAAGGGACCTGGTGGAGTCAAGGCAGTCCTTGAAAAGGTACGGATAGATGTGGAAGGTAGTATGGGCCCGTACTACTGAAAGCAGAGGATCCGTACCCGAACTGAGGATGGCTGAGATAAGACCAAGGAACTTGTAGTAAGTGTGATCCCTCCAGAGGTATCAATATCGCTAACGATTATTATTTATGTATTTTAGAATGGTGGTACTACGCTCGAGGCCCGCAGTTAGCAGTACAGGAGAGGGGTCGGGTTCGGGATCAGGTTCCGAGCCAGTAGATGAGGGGCTACACGAGTTCATCGCGTCAGAGATCACAGAGGCATCCTTGAGTCGACCCCCATTATCTTTGGGTCGATCAAGGAAGGGATATTGGAGTTGATGGAGGATCGCCTCAGGGCATTCAGGAGCGACATGGCATCTGGCCAGTCAGGATCTCGCACACTGTCCTTCAAGGACTTCCGGGGCAGTGGTGCGCCGGATTTTCACGGGGCGAAGGACCCCATAGCTACCAGGCGATGGATTGCAGACATTGAGTCTGCACAGTTGACTAGCTTCTGCCCTGAGGGGTCGAAGGTGAGATTTGCAGCAGGATGTTTGAGAGACCGAGCTAGGGATTGGTGGGAGTCTGTTGGTGACTCGTTGGGAGCCTCGGCTGTCGAGGCCAGGACTTGGTTGGACTTCGTGACCAGGTTCAGGGCAGAGTTTGCGCTGGCTGTCGAGCTTCAGCAGCTGGCCAGGGAGTTCCTAGATATGAGACAGACGATGGAGACTGTGGTGGAGATCACCGCCAAGTTCCAGGAGAGGGTGTTGATGGTGCCCCAGTACGAGGGTGATGAGGATATGAGGAGGACCTGCTATCATGACATGCTACGAGCTGATATTCGGGAGCATGTCAGTTTTTCAGCTTGCCCTACCATGGACTCTATGATTGCCAGGGCAAGGGAGAGGGAGATAGATCTGGAGCACATCCGGAATAGGAAAGCGGAAGAGGGGCATGTTATGGGGGCTTCGGGGAAGAAGCCCAAGGGACCAGATGCAGGGTCAAAAGGCCAACAGGGGCGGTGCCGCTACAGGAAATGCGGCAAGGCGCACGAGGGAGCCTACAAGATGGGATCGTCAGGCTGCTACAAGTGCGGCAAGCCTGGGCACTTCAGTAGGGATTGTATCGCCCCTGCACCTGGGATTCAGACGTCTGAGTTGCTGTGTTTCCACTGCAACCAGAGGGGCCACAAAAAGGCCAATTACCCCCAGTTAACAGCATCAGCGTCGGTTAAGGCGCCAGCTCCAGCTACCCTGCGGATTACAGATGGCCGGCAGGGCAAGGCGGAGGCTCCAGTGGTGAGGAGCCGGGCATTTCAGCTGACTGCCGAGGAGGCACGCGCCGCACCCGATGTGGTGACGGGTATGATTCTTTCCCTCTATGTTATTTTTATGATGTTATGATATTGATATGTGCTCTATGTATATACGTTAGGATCGTTCCATGTGAACGGTATCCCTGTTCAGGTAGTGTTTGACTCGGGTGCCACCCGATCATTCGTTTCCCTTGTGCTTAGCAAGAGGTTTACCGAGTCTTCAGGCATGTTGGATTGCCCTTTAGAGTTAGAGATTGCCGATGATCGATCGGTGCGGGCATCATCGGTGTTCAGAGATTGTGTCCTAAGTTTATTTGAGGAGCGCTACTTGGTGGATTTGGTTCTCATTCCGTTGCGTGGGAACAAAGTGATTATAGGAATGGATTGGTTGAGCCCTAATGGGTCGATGATAGATTGCGCACAACAGCTAGTGCGGATCAGGACCACAAGTGGGGGAGAGTTGGTGATCCACGGCGAGAGGCCACAACGTACGTGGACCCACAGTATGTTCAGCAGTAAGGGCTAGGTGCTACCTTCAGCAGGGTTGCGCGGGATATGTCGCGTACGTTATGGATACCCGGGAGGCGGGTAAGGCGACGGTGAGCGAGGTTCCAGTGGTGCAAGACTACGCTGATGCGTTCCCGGAGGAGCTTCCTGGAATACCTCCGGAGCATCAGATAGAGTTCAAGATCGACCTAGTTCCTGGTGCGGCTCCGATAGCCAAGGCACCCTATCGGTTGGCTCCTCCCGAGATGCAAGAGTTGTCTACGCAACTGCAGGAGCTGCTAGAGAAGGGATTTATTCGACCAAGCAGTTTACCCTGGGGAGCCCCGATCCTGTTTGTGAAGAAGAAGGACGAGTCGCATCGGATGTGTATAGATTACTGGGAGCTGAATAAGGTAACGGTGAAGAACCGTTACCCACTCCCGAGGATTGATGACCTCTTTGATCAGTTATAGGGAGCATATTGGTTCTCCAAGATCGATTTGCGTTCAGGTTATCATCAGATGAGGGTCAGAGAGGAGGATGTACAGAAGACCGTGTTTCGGATGCGCTATGGCCATTATGAGTTCGTGGTGATGCCGTTTGGGCTCACCAATGCTCCTGTCGCGTTCATGGACCTCTGGAACGGTCTGTGATAGTTTTTATTGATGACATCTTGGTTTATTCCAAGACGCAGGAGGAGCACGAGGAGCATCTGAGAGAGGTTTTGGAGACCTTGAGGAGGGAGAGCTTGTATGCCAAGTTCTCCAAATGTGAGTTTTGGTTGTGCGAGGTACAGTTTCTTGGGCACCTCGTCAACCAGAATGAGATTTCAGTAGACCCGGCCAAGGTAGAGGCCGTGATGAGATGGGAGGTTCCGAAGTCTCCATCCGAGATTCGGAGTTTCCTAGGATTAGCAGGCTACTATCGGAGATTCATTCAGGATTTCTCCAAGATAGTCATACCCCTGACACGGTTGACTAGGAAAGTTGTGGTCTTTCGATGGGGCCTGAGCAGCAGGCAGCGTTCGAGATTCTGAGGAAGAGATTGTGCGAGGCGCCAATCTTAGCCCTGCCCGATGGCGTAGAGGATTTTGTGGTATACTGTGATGCGTCTATCTCGGGCTTAGGCGCAGTATTGATGCAGAGGGGACATGTCATTGCTTATGCCTCGAGGCAGCTGAAGCCTCACGAGGCGAACTACCCGACACATGATTTAGAGTTGGGGGCGGTGGTCTTCGCCCTCAAGATTTGGCGGCATTACCTCTACGGTGTTCAGTGTACCCATTACACGGACCACAAGAGTTTGAGGTACCTCATGGATCAGCCGAATCTGAACATGAGGCAACGTCGGTGGTTGGACGTGGTGAAGGATTATGATTGCGAAATCCTTTATCACCCGGGGAAGGCCAATGTGGTGGTCGATGCGCTTAGCCGTAAGGCGGCACCGATCAGGGATGTGTGTATGAGGATGACGATGGTGACTCCACTGTTAGAGCAGATTCAGGAAGCTCAGTAGGAGGCTATGAAGGAGGAACATCGAAAGAGTAAGTGAATAGTGGGTCAAGTCACCTCCTTCGATTATGATAGCCGAGGATTATTGACACTACATCGTAGGGTGTGGGTGCCGTATCACGGAGGCATGTGCCAGATCTTGATGGAGGAGGCGCACAAATCCCAATTCTCCATTCATCCAGGAGCGACGAAGATGTATAGGGATCTTCGTCTAGACTATTGGTGGCCCTGTATGAATCGGGATGTGGCTTGGTACGTCGAGCGATGTTTGACCTGCAGGAAGGTCATGGCCGAGCATCAGAGACCACACGACAAGATGCAGCCGTTGGATATCCCGTTGTGGAAATGGGAAGATATTACGATGGATTTTATCACAAAACTTCCCAGGACTGCGCGTGGAGTAGATTCGATTTGTGTCATCATGGATCGATTGACCAAGAGCACCCATTTTATTCTGATCCAGGAGAGCATCTCGGCCGAAAAGTTAGCCGATATCTATATCAGGGAGATAGTGGCGTGACACGGGGTGCCAGTGTCAGTGATATCAGACCGAGATGTGCGGTTCACTTCCAGGTTTTGGAAGAAGTTTCATGATAAGTTGGGCACTCATCTGCATTTTAGCACCGCCTTTCACCTGCGGGCGGATGGTCAGAGCGAGCGGACGATCCAGATTTTGGAGGATATGTTGCGGGCATACGTGCTAGACTTCGGTGGTAGCTAGGATACCTATCTTCCCTTGGCTGAGTTCTCGTACAACAACAGCTACCACACGAGTATTGACTGTCCTCCATTCGAGATGTTGTACGGACGGAGGTGAAGGACCCCGATATGTTGGGGTGAAGTTGGCCAGAGGGTCATGGGGAGCACTGAGGTGGTGCTCAAGACGACCGAGAGAATCCAGCAGGTTCGAAGCAGGCTTCAGACTGTGCAGAGTCGACAGAAAAGCTACGCCGACAAGCGTCGATCAGACCTGGAGTTCCAGGTCGGGGATATGGTTCTCCTGAAGGTGATGCCTTGGAAAGGCGTCATTCGATTCAGGAAGCGGGGTAAGTTGGGCCCAAGATACATTGGTTCGTTCAGGGTTGTAGCCCGGGTGGGCAAGGTGGCACATAGGCTGGATTTGCCAGCCGAGCTCAGTCAGATCCACAACACCTTCCATGTCTCCCAACTGCGGAAGTGCCTAGTGGATGATTCAGCAGTGGTGCCGTTAGAGGATATTCAGGTTGATGACAACCTGAATTAGATTGAGTGCCCAGTCGCAATCCTCGACCGAAAGTCGAAGGATCTGAGGAACAAGAAGGTGGAATTAGTGAAGGTGCAATGGCAGCACCGAAAGGGTTCGGAGTGGACGTGGGAGCCGATGGAAGAAATGATGGAACATTACCCCGAGCTGTTTTAGGATCGAGCAGCAGACTTCGAGGACGAAGTCTAAAATAAGTGGGGGAGATTTGTAGCACCTGGTTCCTGGTATGTAAAATTTATCTAAGTGTTTTTCATTTTAGCCTTGGACTCGGCGAGTTGCAGGCCCGACTCACGGAGTAGAGACGGGATTTGGAACACGTTTAAGTTGGCAACTCGGCGAGTCCATATTTTGGACTCGACGAGTTCCCGCTGTCTGATGAAACCCTAAATTTCAAGGGCTTGCACCCTATTTAAACCCTCTTATCCGCCCCCAAGCTCGCCCCTTCACCCTCAGAGCTCTCTACTTCGTCCAAGCCTTGTTCCTTGTGAGATTGAAGCATTTTGGTGTGTTTTCTTGAAGATTTTGAGAGGAAAGGAGAGTAGATCAAGAAGAGAAGAAGGAGGCCAGGCATCTTGGTGTTACTTCAGTGATTTCCTTCAGGTATAACTCGGTTTCCCTCTGTTTTCATGCTTATAGTCCCTTATAGCTCCATGAAAGTCCTTCTTGAGCCTTTCCCCAAGCTTGGTTGTGTATTAGGGTTTGTAATAAGTTTTTTAACCTCTAGATCTAGGCATGATTGAGCTCTAGGAGCTTGGATCTACTGCCTTTATGGAGCCATATTGCATGAAAGCCCTAGATCTACTCTTTTAGTGCATTTTGAGCCCTAAAACCTTCATTGGTGTTTATTTACACGTAAAGTTGGAAACTTTACGTGTTAATCGAGCCCTATAAACCCATATCTATGAATGGCATGAGTTGGATTCAAGCAAAATCGAGTATATAGTATTTGCATGTGATAGACTCGGCGAGTCGTTCATCGGACTCGGCGAGTCGAGTCGCGAGTCCCCGATTTTTCCCCTTTTTCGTGTTTGCGGGGTGGAGTAGTGAGTCATGGGGTGTGACTCAGTGAGTCGGAAGCCAGACTCACCCATGAAGGAACTCGGCGAGTCAATGCCCTGACTCGGCGAGTTTAAGGCAATCTTCTTGCCTCAAGAACAGACTCGACGAGTTGTTCATACAACTCGACGAGTCTCAATGTAGCATGTTATTCGGATGAAGATGAACTCGACGAGTTGTTCATAGAACTCGGCGAGTAGGATGAAGGACTATTGGACCTTGGTTTAGAAGGAAAAATCGTCGAGTCAATGCCTAACTCGACGATTAGAGACGGGATTATGGTCAATCGAATGGATAGGGACTCGGCGAGTTGGCAAGCCAACTCAGCGAGTCGGGTCAACTGAAAGTTGACTTTGACTATTGACTCTTGGTTTGGTTAAGGGTAAATGGTCATTTTACCCTGAGGTCGTTTAGCAGTAATTGACTGAGTGTTTTGTGGGGATTATAGTCGGAGGATTCCAGGGGCAGCAGCAGCAGGAGACAGTCAGTTCCCACACAGATCAGCAGCTATTTTGAGGTGAGTTACCTTCTAGTAGTGGTGGGTCTACGACCACAATGCCGGCCCACCAGTAGGAGTTGTATGATAGATGATTGTCTCTGTGATATTCATCTAAGGTTTCTACTACTTGTGATATGTTTATGTGCTAGTATGATATGATGCTATGTGCTAGTGACAGTAGGGGGAGATAGTCCCCAGATTACCGGTCGATAGGGCCGAAGGGGCTTCAAGCCCAGCCATGCTAGATACATTATGTGATATGTGTTATGTGGTAGCAGTAGGGGTGAAATAGTCCCCAGTATCCGGTCGAGAGGACCGAAGGGGAGACCAGCACCCAGATATGCTAGTCAGTATCCGGTCGAGAGGATTGAAGGGGATGCCAGCACGCAGATATGCTAGCTAGTATCCGGTCGAGAGGACCGAAGGGGTAGGTTGGGCACCAAGATATGCCTAACAATATATGTATTTTATGTGATTGTATGGTATGTGGTATGTTGGGGGAACTCACTAAGCTTCGTGCTTACAGTTTTCAGTTTTGGTTTCAGGTACCTCTTCTTTGAAAGGGAAGGAGCTGGCGCAGGAGCGGTACATCACACACATGCTTGTATTCCGCACTATGAGATCTTCCTGGGGATTGTACTCTGACATTATTATGTTTTTTTTATATAAATGTTTTTCCAGACACACATTATCTTTTATAAAACAATTTGATCGATTAATGTTTAATTCCAATATTTTGCTAAGTATACGTTTTAAAAATGACATTTTTGGCTCGTATTTTTGGGACGTTACACATGAAGTCATCTGCCCTCGAACGATTCCGCCATTCTGGTTTGGGGGTGTTACAGATGGGTGGGTTGTATGAGGTCGGGAGGCCAGTTATGTGATATTTGGCCTTCTTTTAAGAGTGAGGATCGAGCGTTTGCCAATTTATGTATATTGTCGGGGTGTTGTGGTGATACTTGAGACAAATATGGGTAGGTGTGGAAGGTAGTATGGGCCTGTACTACTGAAAGCACATGACCCATACGCGTAGCAAGGAAGCCACAACCCCTAGGGTTGGTTGGGAGTTGGTTCCCTGTTAGCATATGGGTTATTCTAGATCTTCCTGATGTATTTTTGGTATGTTTTCAGTATGGTGATGACGAGGCGCTTTGGAGCCACATCCGGATCGGGATCAGGGAAAGGAGTTGACGGGCAGGAGGAACCAGTACAGCCCGAGGTTGTTGTTTAGTTCGGTTCGGATAAGTTGGATGCCAGGATTCGGGAGATCCTGCATGATGAGGTTGCCAATCTGTTTTGGGTATAGTTACTAGAGATGTTCAGGTCTATTAACACCGCCATGGTGGAGTACTTTGACTAGCGTTATGCGGCTTTGGCTGAGACGGCCGCTGCTGTAGATACATCGGCTGTAACAACAGCGGGAGGAGGAGCTGCTCGAGCCTTCCAGTATCGGGACTTCGACTATACGAAGCCCTCGACTTTTGATGGGACTCAGGATCCGATTATTGCTATGAGATGGTTGTCCGACGTGGAGGGATGTTTCTTCACATGTTCGTACTCTGATAATTAGAGGGTGAGGTGTGCTCTGAACCTTTTGCGGTCCGGGGCAAAGGATTGGTGAAGATTGGTTACTGGATCACACACTGAGGAGCAGCAAGCTGAGATTTCTTGGGATCAGTTCAGAGACATGTTCAGTACCCATTATGTTCCGCGAGTGGAGAGGGAGAGACTGGCACAGGAGTTCTTAGACCTGCGACAGGACAAGGAGTCGGTGGCAGAGATTACGAGATTGTTTACTAAGAGGGCGATGCTTTACCTGGAGTTCACGTCAGAGCAGACACAAATGACTCGCTATCTGGGTATGCTCAAGACGAATATCAGACAGTTTGTCGCGACGCAGAGGTGTAGTACGTTATTGGAGCTCCAGGAGGCTGCGAGGAGGCGTGAGCTGGAGATTGAGTTGTAGTTACGGGAGGTGAGGCAGGCCCCAGGTCAAGCGCAGCCGGCGCCGAAGCGGTTCAAAGCCGCAGATTCTAGGTCGGGAGGGCAGCAGATCCGCACTTGTGGGAAGTGCAAGAAGGTTCATTCGGGAGTATGTCGGCTGAGTACTGGATGCCACAAATGTGGCGAGGAGGGACATTCCACATGGGAGTGCCGCCAACCTGCCCCTACTCCTGATATGAGGATTTGTTATCATTGTCATCAGGTAGGTCATGTGAAGACCCACTATCCGCAGTTAGCCGCCAGACCAGTGTAGACTCCAGCGCCGGCTACATTGAGGATCACAGATGGGAAGCAGGGTGGTACAGAGCCTCCCAAGGCTCGGGGACGTGCTTTTCAGCTCACTGCCGAGGAGGCCAGAGCAGCAGTAGATGTGGTGGCCAGTATGTTTCTATACTCTTTCTTACTAAATACATACATACATACATACATATATATATATATATATATGTATATATATGATTGTTTATTCTAAATTATTGTGGGTACCTGTATTAGGTACGTTTTTAGTGAATTCCTTTCCTGCCTTGGTATTGTTCGACTCGGGTGCGAGTCATTCATTCGTTTCCCCGACTCTCGGTAGCAGACTTGGTCTGCCTTTAGGAGAACTCGAGCATTCGTTATTAGTCTCTATTGCCAGTGAGCTTGGGGTTTCTGCTTCCTCAGTTTATCAGGATTGCACATTGGAAATATTTGGGATACCTTTTTCGATTGACCTGATTCCCATCCCCATGAGGGATGTCTGTGTGATTGTGGGGATGGATTGGTTGAGTCGGTTCAGTGCCATGATTGACTGCGAAGGTCAGCGGGTTACAGTTCAAACCCCAAGTGGGGGAGAACTGGTGGTTTATGGTGAGGGTATCAGATCGGGTTGCAGATTTTGTTCAGCTTCTAGGGCTCGACAGTATATTCAGCACAAGTGTGCGGGTTATCTTGTGTACGTGGAGGATACGCGTGTCGGCAACCCGTCTTCAGTTTCAGATGTCTCCGTAGTTAGGGAGTTCACCGACATGTTTCCGGAGGAGTTACCCAGAATACCTCCGGAGAGGCAGGTCGAGTTCAGGATCGACCTGATGTCGGGTGTGGCCCCTGTGGCTAAGGCCCCGTACCGAATGGCACCACCAGAGATGCAGGAGTTTTCGTCACAACTACAAGAGCTGCTAGGGAAGCAGTTCATACGTCTGCACAGTTCTCCATGGGGAGCCCCGATACTCTTCGTAAAGAAGAAGGATGGATCTCATCAAATGTGCATACACTATAGGGAGTTAAACAAGTTAACGGTGAAGAACCGTTACCCACTCCCAAGGATAGATGACCTGTTTGATCAGTCGCAGGGGGCATCTTGGTTTTCCAAGATTGATTTGAGGTTCAGGTACCATCAGGTCAGAGTACGGGAGGAGGATGAGGAAAAGACGGCGTTTAGAACTAGATATGGGCATTACGAGTTTGTTGTGATGCCATTTGGGCTCACCAATGCACCAGCAATTTTCATGGACCTCATGAATAGGGTTTGTAGACCGATGCTGGATCGCTCGGTCACAGTGTTCATTGATGACATATTGGTATATTCCAAGACCCGGGAGCAACACAAGGAGCATTTATGAGAGTTATTGGAGGTTCTGAGGAAAGAACGACTTTATGCTAAGTTCTCTAAGTGCGAGTTTTGGTTACAAGAGGTTCATTTCCTAGGGCATCTCATTAACCAGGATGGGATTTTGTTAGATCCGGCCAAGATCAAGGCCGTTATGCGGTGGGAGGTCCTGAGATCCCCCTCAGACATCAGGAGCTTTTTGGGTTTGGCAGGGTACTATCGGAGATTCATTCAGGATTTCTCTAAGATTGCAGTACCCCTCACTCGTCTGACGAGGAAAGGGGTCGATTTCCGGTGTGGCCCTGAGCAGCAAGGGGCATTTAAGACTCCCAGGCAACGGTTGTGTGAATCCCTAGTCTTGACCCTACCCGAAGGGGTGGAGGATTTTGTGGTGTACTGTGATGCATCCATCACAGGATTGGGAGCGGTTCTCATGCAGAGGGGTAGAGTTATCGCCTACGCATCGCGGCAGTTGAAGTCGCATGAGTCGAGATACCCCACTCATGATCTGGAATTGGGAGCGATGGTGTTCGCTCTCAAGATTTGGAGACACTACCTCTATGGGGTCCGTTGTACCATCTACACGGACCACAAGAGCTTGAGGTATATCATGGATCAGCCGAACCTAAATATGTGGTAGCGCAGGTGGCTGGATGTAGTCAATGATTACGACTGTGAGATCCTTTACCATCCTGGTAAAGCGAACGTGGTTGCAGACGCCTTAAGCCGCAAGGCGGTCGGACCATCTGTCCCAGTATCATGCATGAGGATATCAGTGGATTCCACACTTGTGAGCTTGCTCCAAGGAGCACATTCGGAGGGTATGCGTAGAGAGAACTGGAAACTAGAGAGGATAAAGGGTGAAAACGCACGATTTGAGCAGGACAGTCAGGAATTGATGACCCTTTATGGCCGGGTCTGGGTTCCGGTGACTGGTGGAGTCAGGCAGAATATATTGGAGGAGGCTCATAAGTCTCGGTTCTCCATTCACCCGGGAGCAACCAAGATGTACTGGGATTTATGTTTGAGCTATTGGTGGTCGTGCATGAAGCGAGAAATCGTTGAGTACGTAGAGAGATGCCTGACCTGTAGGATGGTCAAGGCGGAGCATCAGAGGCCTCACGGGAAGTTACAGCCTCTTGAGGTTCCTATGTGGAAATGGGAGCAGATCGCGATGGATTTCATCAACAAGCTGTCGAGGACGGCAAGGGGTTTCGACACTATATGGGTCATCGTAGACCGATTGACCAAGAGTGCTCACTTTCTTGCCATTCGAGAGGAATCCTCAGCCGAGAAGTTAGCTGAGATATACGTTCGCGAGATTATCGTGCGACATGGAGTCCCGGTCTCTATTGTCTCAGATCGTGATGTTCGCTTCACCTCTCGATTTTGGCAGAAGTTCCACAAGGAACTGGGCACACGACTGCATATAAGTACATCTTATCATCCGCAGACAGACAGCCAGAGTGAGCGGACCATTCAGACACTTGAGGACATGCTGAGGGCATGTGTTATCGATTTTGGTGGGAGTTGGGACTCCTACCTACCTCTCGCGGAATTCTCATACAATAACAGCTTTCATTCCCGTATAGGTGCCCCGCCTTATGAGCTCTTGTATGGAAGGAGATGTCGCACCCCAGTCTGTTGGGGTGAAGTGGGTCATAAGGTTATGGGTCGGACTGAGGTAGTTCTACAAACTATCGAGAGGATTCAGCAGATCAGACAGAGACTTCAGACTGCTCAGAGTCGGCAAAAGAGTTACGCTGACTGACGTCGATCGGAGTTGGAGTTCCAGGTCGGAGACATGGTGCTCCTGAAAGTGTCACCCTGGAAGGGTGTGATTCGTTTCAGGAAGAGGGGGAAATTGGGTCCCCGGTTTATTGGACCCTTTCGGGTGTTAGCCAGAGTTGGCAAGGTAACCTATAGGCTGGACCTTCCAGAAGAGCTCAGTCAGATACACAACACTTTTCACGTTTCCCAGTTGCGGAAGTGCATTTTGGATGAGGATGCAGTGGTATCTCTGGATGATGTTCAAGTTGACGAGCACCTGAACTACGTGGAGCAGCCAGTGGCTATTTTGGGAAGGAAAATGAAAATTTTGCGTAGCAAGGAAATACCATTGGTCAAGGTGCAGTGGCGGCACCGTAAGGGATCTGAGTGGACTTGGGAGCTAGAGTCCGAGATGAGGGAGCACTACCCAGATCTCTTTGCAGCATTCGACTTCGGGGACGAAGTCTAGATCAAGTGGGGGAGAGTTGTAACTGATGGTTTTTAGGCATAAGAACAATCCTATGTGCTCATACAAACCCTAATGCTTGGATCTAGGTTTCTCTATTGTACATGCTTTGAATCCAAGACTAATAACCTTAGATCTAACATATTATAAACTGAATTAGGGTTTATAGAATTACCTTTAATTGTTATATAGTAATAACAATTAATTCCTTGCTTGAATAGGCCTTAGAAAGCTTAGTGCCTCAAGTGCTGCACCTCTAATGGAGTCACAAACACCTTATGCAACTTGGATGAAGAGGAGAAGAGAGGGGAGGCACCAAAAACGGCTGGAAACCCTAATTGAAGTGTTGTCCACGTTTTTGGGGCATAGGGGCCCTTTATATACATGTAGGCTATTAGGGTTTACAACTAGGAAACCCTAATTTGACTGCTTAGGCCCTAAGCAGCCCATAGACTCCTTAAACATATCCCTTGGACAATTTCTAATGGGCTTCCCATAGAATTCGTCCAACCTATATATTATTAGGTGATCCATAGCCCAATTATAATTATCTTATAATTACAACTTCAGTCCCCTAAGTTTAATTAATCTCTTTTAGCCATAAAATTAATTAACAATTAATTCTTGACTAATATTAATTAAACAATATGATTTCTCCTTTAATATATTATTCTCATAATATATTTATAAATCATATTTTAAACCTTTCTCTCCTTAAATCATCCTACATATTGCTATGGTGAAGGCAACCCAAAAGGACCATGCTCATAATCGGGTCAAGTACATACCAAAATAGTTATGGACTTAGACACTAATCCAACAGTCTCCCACTTGGATAAGTCTAATAACTATTTTCCGTATGACTTCAGAACCTGATCAGCAATCGTAGCTTTCAAAAGCCGCTGCCAACTCTGATCTTATCAGATAGCGTGTCCTCTAGATAAGGGATTATATATTCCTCCATTCTCAAGATATCGTATAGACAAAAGACATGAATTTCAATCATTCTCTCTATACTGTTTCCCGACTTCCGATTTATGACGACTGATAACAGACTACAATTTAACACATTAACTTAGTCCCGGCTTGGCCAAGCGCTTAGGTGTCATCACTAAATCATCGAGAGGCCCATAGATATCGCTTTTATCCTACTTTGGGTAAAAGGAATGGATAAACTTCGACTCATATGCTCGCTTGCATTTATTAATCAAATCACACACAACAATAAGTTTTATAACACCAAGTTACTGGTGCGTTTACTTATTATCAATGTGTAACCGACCAACAAATAACAACTCACACGTCTCGGTTTCAAGAATATACAATATTATCGTCTCACTAATCACTCGTGATAAAACCATGAAGTGATCCAAGTGAGCGTGGGTTTAATCCAATACTCTAATCTTATCAAAGCACTCATGAACTCTGCAGCAAACTTGTGCCATGTCTAAACACTTCAGACAATCTACAGACAGATTCATGACAGTCTTCCTTCATACTTACTTCCAACGTATGACCGACTGTGGATGTTTGAATAACCTAGTTATTATGGAAGTCAAAACATGCAAATTGAAACATAACAATAATATTTAATCCTATATGGCCTCAAACTTGTGAGAGTAAATAAAACATTTCTATTTAACCACCATATTGATTACTCATTATTATCGTTTACTGTTTCAGAAAATCAACTTATTACTTAAATTACAACAACAGCTGTCCCATGCATAAAGCATGCACACTATGTTTCCTATGGTCCTTACTTTGTGAAATAGATCATTGAAAAACCTTTTTAATGATGCTAATTTCACAATTCCCAATCCTTATCATTAGTGTAAGAACACAAGGTTCTTGGCACTACTAGAATATGCTAGATTCTAACATTTTACACAACGATCCTTTCGTAAAGTCATAGCACAAAAGTCACCAACACTTGGCTAATGAAATTACAAAGTGCTTTCTTAGAAATTGTTACATGACAATTCCATAGACGTGAAGTCTCACATTCAAAGTACATTCCTTTGAACATCCTTCTTGCATAAAAGTTTCTAATCTAGACATAGATTCTTAATATCCAACTCCCAATATGGAAACATTTCCATATTTTCCATATGACAACTCATTCTTAATAGAATCTTATCTATTCATAATAATGTCGATATGGTCCATCCAATACCATACTTCCAACTACTCACAAGCGACCAATCCTCAGCGAACTTTGGATCATCCTTTGATAGTTGTTTAATTATTTTAGTCAAAACCAATTCTAGTCCTTTTTCCCTCTTAATGCGCTAGACATTTAGAAAATTTTAGAATGGTAAAATATTATAGCATTTTCAATCGATCCTATACCCGAAGCGTATGGGACACAATGCATAATGTCTTACATAAAGATATGATACTTTACCAATCTTTTGCCATAATATTTTATGTGTCATGTTCTCACAATTCGAACTATGAAGAGGGATGCCGTAATCATAATCGAATTTTAAGAACACACAATGTATCCTTTGACTGAAAGTATTAAAATTTCTCAATCTAAGCTTTAGATATTGAAACGAAGTATAATATTCTCTCCCTTAATTATATTAAAACAACTTTTCAACCCATGCAACTTTGCAAATTGAATCTTTGTTTTTCTATAATTAATATTGCTAACTTGCAATACTCGTCATAATAATCATACAAGCATAACACTTATGCTCCCACTATCATGATTATTATCATATAAGCATAACACTTATGCTCCCACTAGCTTTGACATGTATTCAGAAAACAAATGAACTTCCAGAAAACAATGTCTACTGAATTTCTGAAATTCATATTTCTAATACAAGATGCTTCGATAAGCCTTTATCTAAGCTTCTTAATTTTATACACCTTTGCCTTAGATAGCTCATATGTGTGCTTAAACAATTCAGAACTTATGTTACTAAGTTCCAAATGTTCAAACTAACTGCCAAATCTCACAATTCGAACTATGGAAAGGGATGCCGTAACCATAATCGAATTTGAGAATACAATTTTCACAATTGCTATCTTCTTAAGATCTCTCTTAGTGAAAGCATTTCCTCACAGTCATTTTCATGAAGGAGGGAATCTTATGACACTTAGATCTTACGGTGTATGAATTCCTATCCATGTGAATTAGCCAAAATCAAGGTTTGCGACAAATCCAAATTCATATGGACTGAACTTTCTTAATCTTGATTTCTTGCCTTATGGTAACACGAGTGCCCACCATGTCTTCCAAGTAGTTTAGTTACTTGTCCTTTCATATCAATGTACTTTCCATCGACTAAGGCGTTAGTATGCATTCAAATGAGAACTTATAGAACTCATATACACAATTAACTCAATTGGAATGGCACAGAAACAAAATAATGTCAGCACGATAGGTTGTAAACCTCAAGTCGTGTGCTAGTGATGATCGATAAGGTTTATTCTTGATTTGTTCTTGAAACCTTTCAAGACCATTAATACTCCCACTGACTCCTTGACATATACGATTCTCTTGTCAAGAAACATTTCTTGACAAAGCAAATATTCAAGAGTTAGTGTAGTTCTTATCAAGACAAAACACTTCACAAATTGGTCCTGGTTGGTCTTTGTCTTATCCAAGACATCACAACTTACCAATTTCTAATGTGCAAGAATAAGAAAACTTTTCCAAATTCCACATTTGATGAGTGTTATAAACCTACTTAAGACTTGTCACTCAATGTCACAATCTTGGAGTATGACTCTAAGACTTGATATTGGAACGAAGTATGATTGACTCTTTGATTTAACCATTTCTACAATTCTCGATTCCTCTTCTTAGACATGCAATTGCACTAAGACTCACTTAGAGGATCAATTGAGACATGTTTCTTAATCATAAAGACTTATCATAAAACACAATAAAAGGTACTCTCCCTTCTTCTTAGAATAGAGAAACTTTTATCTTTCTGCCTACTTGATTCTTCTTTATTCGTTCTACTATTCATTGAAACTCTTTCAATCAACTTAGAATTATACTTAATCTTATAAGTATAACCATATTTACTAAACTTTAGTAAATCATGACGAATATCTTTGTCACTCTTGTGGTAGACTTGATCAACGTACGACCTAGTGTACTCGATCTCCTAGTCCTCCAATTGACACTTTGCCAACGAATTAGTCTAAGTTTCCCAAATGTGAAAGTTTTTCATTCATCATACAATGCACATTGCATGATTCCAAGTTTCTGTCCAATTGAAACTTGGGTGATGAGAAACTCTCCCTATTTGGTAAAATTTTGACATTTCCACAAATAACACAATTAAGAATCAAACCCATTATTGCTAATAATAGAAACATTCAAACATTAATTCTTTCATACATGCCATTGCAAGGATAAATAAAGTCAAAATTCATTTTATTGCGGAAAAATTTTGTCCTTACAATTCAACTCAATTGAAAAACTATGTTATTACATATTTCTTAACAATCTATTCTAACTCCAAGTAGTAGCTCAAGAATCCAATCTTCAAGTAATGCGATCGAAATCCATTTCTTCACGATCAGATTCAGCTCACTTCTTCCCTTAAGCTTCCTCTCTTTTCTTCGATCCTACAAAACATCAAAATGCAATCTTATCACATCATGTATTAAGAACCTAGAATAGGAACTTAAAAGAGTTAGATAATGGATTTTACCTGAAGTGGAGCCAAACGACTTGACTCTCCCATCTCTTAGATCTCTCAGGTAATTTGGGCAGCTTCGTCTCCAATGCCCCTTCTCTTGGCAATAAAAGCAAATGGACTCCTTTGGCACAACACATCGGACAATCACAGACTTAATTCTTTCTGCACTTCCAATGTTACCAGTGTCCATTGAAGTTTGAGAGTTTGATTCACCAGACAAGTTTGCTTGATTAGCACGCCAAATCATTGCTGATTCAACAACTATAAGCAAATAGGTGAGATCAATAAGGGTCACGTCGTGATCCATCATATAGTACTCTCTAACGAACTCACTATATGATTCAGGAAGTGACTGAAGAACCCAGTCAGCAGCCAACTCGCTTGAAATCTCGACACCCAACCTGCTTAACCTATCAATGTGTGACTTCATCTCTAAGACGTGTGCACACACAGGTTTCCCATCTTCGTGTTTACTTGCCAAAAGGGCTTGAATGAGCTTGAATTTTCAAGCCTTTGAACTTGTGGGTCAGGGAGAACAATTAGAGGAGGTGGAGGAAGTGAAGCATGACTCTCATTTCCTTGATCGTATCTCGGAACGTCATCTTCATTTGGAAAACTTGTTCCATGGGATTTGGGAAGACCATTGTAAGATTCAGACATCTACAAAACGGGAGAAAATTCAAGTTATGTTGATTAGAATTCTTGATGTTACACCCAAATGAAACACCAAACTAGGATCCAACACAATACTCTACGACCTAGAAGAGGGATGCCGTAATCTAGTTGCAGAATATTTGAAGGTAGGTAAATGACGATTTACCAATTTCCACCATGAAAAACGAAAAGGAAGATTAAGTTTTAAATGAATTGAAACTCCTAGATCTTTTGAGATTCATTGAACTTTTCAATGGCATGTTTAATCTCGATTATGCCCTACTATTTGTGACTGGGATGCCGAGGATCACAAACAAGGTGTGAATAACCATACGAATCACGTGGTGCACCCAATGCTACAATCACCTAATCAATGTGCCGGTTAGCCACACACGCTCCATTGATCTATAACAAACATCGAGTCACCCTTCGCTACCAATGTCATCCCCAAATTAGTGTGCCGGTTAACCACACACGCTCCACTAACGTTTGACAGGGGTACGAAGTGTAATTCTATGGATTAGCATACAATTTCACATTTTTCCTAAAGTAACTATGATTTGGGAATTTGAAAAAGCATTTAGTTACTTTGTACTTCATTATACTTATAATGGAAGGTTTCTGTCCTATCCTACCCGTTCGGCTAACGACCCTCCACTAGTCAAGAGTGCGGTGGGTAAGAGTGGATACCCATTCAATCGCCATTTTATAGGCAATTTCCTTAAACACCCCTTATAGACCAGCTTCGTGAATGAGGCCTACTAACGGTAAGACTGAATTGTTAGTTATACATATATAATATTAAACTTTTAATGTTATATATAATATAAGGGTGTATTTTACACTTTTAAAATACTAGGTGGTTTAAATTATACTTTTAATTAACCAAAATCATTATGGATTTATTAAATTTCTTTTAATTATACACTTAATTAATTTAATAAAACCATAAGGGTTTAATTTGAACTTTTCAAAATCAGGGTTTTGGAATTTAGACTTTCAAAATTAACTTTTAATCAACAATTTAAATTCCAAAACTTGAGGGCAAGTTTTGAAACTCTTCAAAACAATTAGGTTTTAATCTCACTTAAAATTTTCGAATTTAAGACATTTAAATTAAAATTTTAAATATTAAAACTCTTGATTTAATAATTACCATAAATTAACCAATTAATTTAAATTATTAAATCACAAGGGATTATCTAGATCATGAGGATAATTACCAATTATACATCTAAGATATCCTAATCCCTTGAATCCCTCTCTAAATCTCGAAAATAAGGGATGGGATAATTCAAGATCTTTAATTACCATATTTAACAATTAAAAGATTATTACAAGATATGGGATTATCCAAATCCCTAAAATTTAGGATCTAACCTTGGGGAAGGAGGTAATTTCGAAATCCAAGGGTTGGATAACCCTAGATTTCAAAATCTTGGAGGCTAAGGAAAGGATTTGGGAAACCCTAGCAAAAATCGCCATCAAGGGTTTTGCAACCCTAATTGCGAAAATTACCTAGCCTTTAGGGTTTATTAGCCATAAACCCTAATATGTCAAATTCATAAAACATATAAGCATCAAATACAACTGAAACCAATCAAGGCTCTGATACCACTGATGGTTTTTAGGCATAAGAACAATCCTATGTGCTCATACAAACCCTAATGCTTGGATCTAGGTTTCTCTATTGTACATGCTTTGAATCCAAGACTAATAACCTTAGATCTAACATATTATAAACTGAATTAGGGTTTATAGAATTACCTTTAATTGTTATATAGTAATAACAATTAATTCCTTGCTTGAATAGGCCTTAGAAAGCTTAGTGCCTCAAGTGCTGCACCTCTAATGGAGTCACAAACACCTTATGCAACTTGGATGAAGAGGAGAAGAGAGGGGAGGCACCAAAAACGGCTGGAAACCCTAATTGAAGTGTTGTCCACGTTTTTGGGGCATAGGGGCCCTTTATATACATGTAGGCTATTAGGGTTTACAACTAGGAAACCCTAATTTGACTGCTTAGGCCCTAAGCAGCCCATGGACTCCTTAAACATATCCCTTGGACAATTTCTAATGGGCTTCCCATAGAATTCGTCCAACCTATATATTATTAGGTGATCCATAGCCCAATTATAATTATCTTATAATTACAACTTCAGTCCCCTAAGTTTAATTAATCTCTTTTAGCCATAAAATTAATTAACAATTAATTCTTGACTAATATTAATTAAACAATATGATTTCTCCTTTAATATATTATTCTCATAATATATTAATAAATCATATTTTAAACCTTTCTCTCCTTAAATCATCCTACATATTGCTATGGTGAAGGCAACCCAAAAGGACCATGCTCATAATCGGGTCAAGTACATACCAAAATAGTTATGGACTTAGACACTAATCCAACAGTAACGCCCCGAACCAAGCAGGTATATTTCGAAACCCGCCTTCTTTTGATTATTATCTTTTATAGCCCTCGGAGAAGTTATGTTGAGTCCCAGGAAGTGTAGGGACCTAAAGTTGAAACTTTGGGCCAAAGGGGGGGGGAGGGTACGCTAAGCGTACCTAAAGTTGACATTTACGGCCCAAATGCATAGAAATTAACCTTTTTGGCCCAAGTTTAATAAAGTTGTCCTTTTCAGCCCATTTAATCAAAAAATTTCATTTTTGCCTCAAATTTGTTTAAATTGAAAATTTAACCCACAAAAGTCAAAATATTACATAGTTAGCCCATGAACCGTGAACGCCCAATTTGAGACCCATTTGGTGAAAATTTACACTTTTGGCCCTTTGAAAACCATGAATATCATAAAGATCCATTTTATTTAAAAATGACCCTTTTTGACCACTTAAAATCGTGAGTTAACATAAGAACCTCACTTTTTGTTTATTTTGTCAAAAATGGCCCTTTACACGATTTTATCTAGTTTTCTAGTGTTCTTCAACATGTTTTCTCCTTTCACTTCATGGTAAGTTGCATGTAATGGTTTTTAGTTTGCAATTATCACCATGTTTAGTGAATATTTGGGTTTTATGATGTTTCAAAAAGTTCTCATGGTATAAACTACAACACTTAACATAAAACACACATATACATGCATAAATACATAAATCTAACACAAATCAAGTTGTATCCTCCCCCAAAAACAAAATAAAACCAAAAATAAGGGGGATGACCTCATTTTGGGGTGATAGATCGGTTTTTGATGAAGATAGGAAGATGTTTTCGGCCTAACAAGCTTCTTGAGAAGATCTTCAAAAATGATATGATTCTAGGAGCATAAACACGAGATTAGTGATGTTTTGATGATATATATTAGCCTGAAGATGAAGTTTAACATCTTAATTATGAATAAAATTACCAAGAAGGATGAATTTTGATGACAATTTGTTGAAAACCCCACACCACCTAATGTTTTTATTGAAGGAAATGTGGAGGAAATTTTGTGTTAGAGAGGAAGGGAGGAGAGAATGATGATGGGTGTTTTGCTCCTTGGTCGAGATTAAGAAGGGAAGAGGGAGGGTGAAATGGTTTTTGCATGGAGGACCTAACTTAGTCGCATAAATATATGTTAAACAATAGTAGTGACACCTAATGGTTATTAATGAGGTGGCAATGTTATTACTATTACTATTACTATTACTATTACTATTACTATTACTATTACTATTATTATTACTATTACTATAACAACCGAGAATGAGAAGGAGAAGAGAAGAAGAGAATAAGTGTTGGGCTCATATGGATTATCAACCGAACTTGTGCGGCCTAAGAATAGAATTTTTGGCCCATTGGGCTCTCTTATGAGTTCACATCCCAAAAAGGGGGAGTAAAAACAATGGGTTTTCAGCCCATTATGATCACAAGAGATGGTTTTCGGCCCAACAAGGCCCATGAATACCAAATAATACATTTTAGGCCCATTAAGGCCCATAATGTTATAGTTTAATGAATATGGGTCCAATTAGGGCCCAAATGAGTTTCCTTGGCCCAAAATAATCCAATTGAGAGTTTATTGGCCCATTAGGCCCAATAAATGATTTTTAGCCCATTAATATGTTTGAACCGGGAAGTTAGGGTTACTACTTAAAGTTGAGTGTATGAAATGTATTGAATTAGGTTTTGGGCTTCACGAGTGAAATTTGATTTGAATAGTTGTTTTCGATCGAGTAATAGGTATAACCTTAAACTTGAAGTTATAAGATACATCAAGAATTGACTACATATAGACAAAATTTCCTAATAAAAAATGCTAGTTGTGACACTATGGTTGTGGCTGCCGCCTGAAATATGGCCGAATCCATTTGTGGTGGAGGCAGCGGTGATGGTGGTGGTGGTGGTGCTGTTATGGTGTTCTTCGCGTTTGGTGTTCTTTCGAGGCGGCATTTTACTGCCACAAGTAAAATTTACAATAAGTTTTTTTATCAGAGTTACGTTTTGAACACTATTGTAATGTAACATTGCATTTATATATATGTCAAGCTAGTGGTTATTGAGTGTTACTTTGTACATGTAATTGAAATCCTGTTATACCAAATAAAAATAAACAAATAAAACATAGCAAATAACAACGTCCATAAATAAAACACATATTTGTTTCATTAATGATAAAGTAGTGGTACATAATACAGTACATCAAGATAATAATCGGGCAGCATAACGACCCTCCGAGTAGTGTAATCACTTAAATGTAGGGTCAATCCTACATACAAAATAAAAGAAAGGGGTAGCACTAAGGCATACCCAATATCTAGTCTATCATAGCAGGGGAGTAGGATAGGTCCTAATCACACCGAGTAGTCCCATGCGGTGTCTGGGATGAAGTAAAAGCACCCTGCAGCTCAGCTGGTCGACGCTCGGTTGCCAGTACCCTCTCCTCAAGGGTAGTATGTCTCACCTGGTATTCCCTTACTTCTGCTCACACGATAGTAAGGTCCCCGACAAGTCGGTCAACGGGGCAGAAGTCCCTCTCGAGGTCCTGAGTGCGTTCCGCCGTGAGCTCCACAGAAGCTCTCATCTCTCCAACTCTATTTTTCATCGTCTGAGTCGGATCACCAATATCTAAGATCCGTCGGATCAAAACAAGAAGTGCTTGGTCGGCAGTCCTCCATGGCGAATGTCATAAAACCCTCACTTCATCCTGAATGGTGGACACTGCCTCTTGTGCTTGCTCCATCTCTCAAGATCATATGCCTAGGGGGTGTAGGGCCATTATAGCCCCATCGATGTGCTGGTGCTCTAGCCATGTAGGGAGGGTCAATGACTTTAAACTCTGCATCCTAATCATCCTCCTCCTCGTCGTCATCGACCTCCTCATCAATCTCTTCTTCCTCGAACTCCTCCATGACCTCTTCTGGATCCTCCTTTATCCATCCCTTGTTACCCTGGTTGGGGCGATAAGGATCTCCTAAGTGGTGAAAACCTGCCATGGCGTCTATACGAGAGTAAATAAGTATGAGAAAATAGATAGAATCCCAAAATACTCCTATAGTATTTTATTTCTTTTAGTTTTTGTTCTTAGACCCTTTTGGTTTAAAGTTGGTAAGTTTTAGATTTGTTGTCCGTATCGGCCACTCCTAAACACATGTTGGTCATATCTCGGATAAATATAGTTGATCAGACTATATTTACCCTAGATTTGATTACATAACTGTCTAGGTTTAGTCGCGATGTCTAACTCCTATAAATACTTTTTATTTGTTTCTTATTAGGACTCTACTTTTAATATGCTCACATGTAGGTATACTTTTATAAAAAGAAATACTTATATTTTTAAAGTATACTTTTAGTTAGAGTGTTTTAGTCTCATTGTATTTATAGTTGTATATCTTGTATGGTTAGATATACTAGTTCACTATAAATCTAGCTCTAATACCAACCTGTCACACATACACCCCCGGACGTTTCCGTTGTCCTGGTTCGGGGGTGTGATATAACCCTTGTATTTATTTATTTATTTATTTATTTATTATTATTATTATTATTATTATTATTATTATTATTATTTTATATATATATAAATTTTGGCCTCTTTATAAAAAGAGATGATATTTTATAAAATGTGTGGTAAAATAATGCCAAATTACGAAATTTTGAATCACAAAAATTTCAAATTATTATAAACCTTAATATAATCAAAAATATTTGCACATGGTTCTATGAATATTATTGATACCAAAATAATACATACTTGAATTATCGAATTTCGCGTTGTTAATCCTAAGTAGGATTTTTATTCAATAATTGATGAAAAGCGACGTACTTTGTATTAATATTTGTAAGTTGTACATTAGGAACATTATGTACAACACTTATCCTAAAATCCTAATACTTGTCGAATTGACTTATACAATTTAATTGTATTCCCCCCCCCCCCCCCTAAAACTTGGATAAAAACGCAAATGAGGGGTATGAACTCACCGTGAGTGTGTTTCTTGGTGGATAACGAGTTGAAAATTAAGGTTTTAAGCTTAAAACCCTTGAAGATGGAATTATCCTATGGATATTAACACATATTAATGTGTGTAATTGTAACAAAACTAGTATATATGTGTATAGAATACATGCAGTGAAATAAAATCCAATAGAGTAACGACTCCATGAGTAGTGTAGTCACGTAATCATGTAGTCGATAGTACATAAGGTAGTTGTTGAAATAAAAACATCTTATAGATCGTTAGATTCAAGCAGAAAAATAAAGATAAAGAATTGATGAACACAAGAATGGTTTAACTGATGTCGAATGATTAACTAGAACACCTCAGAAGAGCTTGATTAAGAATTTCGACTGTAGAGGTGTTTAGGGTTATAATGAAACAGAGATAATAAATGACTATGTTCTCCTCTAAGGCATACATGCATGCACTATATATATATAACGTAACCCTAATCTATAATCACGGTTGGACAGGCCCATACCAGATATACAAAAGAATGGCCCATGACGCAACACATAATACCCAACAATCTCCCCCTTTGCGTCAATGGAGCCGAAAGCTCAGTTCGGTTGAGCTATAGCAGACTTCTTGACAGTCTTGAACACGCTCGGTATAATGGCCAAAAGAGTATGCCTGAATGTGATGTACCACCGAAGCATGTCTGTGAAGTTCTTCTTATCTGAAGCAGAATTCTCCTTACACCGATGAACAAGATTGTTAATGAATTCCAAGCAATCGGTGGAGAACAGGTGCTTGTCAACAAGAGCAAACATAAAATTTTCACCTTTAGCTCTTGTGAACATAATAATGAGGTGAGCAGAATCAATCTAACCAAGACGCATTTTGTTGACATCTCCTGGCTTTGCAGTAGGCTTCACCGTTGGTTTCTTCCTTAAAACAGAAGCTATTTCCTGATCCATCTTGACAACTTCATGGATGTAGGAAGCCAACATCCTCTTCAGATGATTTAGGATCGGCTCATACTCTTTCTCATTAGAGAGAAAAATATTAAACAACACGATCCAATCATGAGGATTTAAATTAGGAAGATCTGCCAGGGAAATCAAAGAAACCGAGTTATCTAAACCTCGGGATATTATGAATTGAACATTAACGAACTTCCCTGCAGGCAAAGGCTTCAGCACCTTGACCGTTGTAATTTTTTGTGTGCTCCAGGTCAGGTACTGAGGCTGGCCAAACTGAAGATAAAAATCAATAAGTTCTCGGTCGATTTGAGGATGAGGTGAAGGGACTTCAGTAGTCGAACCAAAACAATGAAAAATGAATGCCTTGTGTGTTACATGCATGTCAAATTGTGAATCCCTCATATTATCACAGTCAAATGAATTCACAGGTTCCAGCCAGCATGTGCTTGGAAACTCTATAGCTTCTTTGATCAGTGTTTCCCTAGTCCAAGGGGGGAACAACGTCTTCTTGCAACTAAGAGAATCATCCTCTTCTTTCTTCTTTATTTCTCTTTCTTCTTCTTCCTTTGCAACTCGAAGATTTTCATCTATCTCCTGATCCCTTTTCTTTCGCTTCAGGATCTCAGATATAGTTTATTGATCTTCTTCACTATCATCATCTTCCCCAATGACATGTTTCTTATTTTCTTTATTACCAGAACCCGAAGCTACATTATCCTTCGGTTCGGTTTTTACAGTCACCTTCGGTTTAACATTAGGAGGGATCTTCACAGTACTTTCTCCCCCTTGTTGCGGAGTGGCCATCCTCTCCGAAAAACCCTTCATTTCTCGTAAGAGTTCAATTGTTGGAAGGATTTTGGATGTTAGATGATTTCAAATGGTAAGCGTAAGAATCAGGTCATGAGCTTGAATCATTTTGTGCAGCTGTGTAAGAACATCCCCATCACAGCTACGAAAAACCGCTCGCTCGGTTTTTAACAGCGGAATCTCTCTTTCTGCTCTGGCAATTTCAGCCTTCTACACTTCATTGATAGCGATCTGTTGAGCAAGATCATCTCATAGTTTCCTTTCCACCTGGAAATCAGCATTGAGCTTGTCTAACCGAGAGTCAACAGATGCCAGAAAAGTCTTGTTATCAGTAAAAACATCAGACCGAAGAGTCTCAAATTTGGCTTGTTCTCCTTGAGGAGACTGAGATAAGGAAGCAACTGATGCATTCACCTTAGCAGCGTTTGTCTCAGCATGACCCTTGAGAGAATCAAGGAAAACCTTGAAATCATTAATAAGGTTTTTGACGTCAGCTGTAGCGTTCTTGCACAAAGAAGTAGAATCATCCACAGCAGCAGTGCATTTGTCGATGGACTCATGATACTGGTGTAAAGCGGTATCCAGAAAGGCTTTCATTACGACATCATTGCACTTCTTAGATGACTCAATCAGTGCATCAAGCTTTTCATTTACACTGTTTATATGTTGCTTGGTCGCTGGAGTAGATTCATCCTCATCACTTGGGATTATGTATGGACTGTAGTAAGTAGAATCAAACTCAAATTCGGTTCCTCCAAGAACCGGATTAGAATCACTAAAGGATTTGGGGAAATTGGTTCGGTTGTGACTTTAGGAGGATCTTCAGTCTTCGCCCCCACATCAGATGTGTTGACTTTTACTGAAGAATCGGTGGTAGAGGTGATGATAGGTGTAGTGGTGAAAGTTGCTTGGGAAAAAATAGGAGGTGGTAACAGAGCGGTAGTGATAAGAGTAGAGCCGACAAGCGGTGGTGGAGCAATTGTAGAAGAAGGTTGTGATGTCGGTGGAGGTGGAGGTGGATTCGAATCCTGAATAGTAGACTTGGGTGGAGATGGAGGAGGAATAGGAATAGAATTATTAACAACATCCTCTGGTGTTGGAGACCGAGGAGGTGTATTTCCCCTTGGAGAACCTTCATGTTGCTCTTCCTCTTCCTCATCAGCAGACGGCTCATCATTCTTTTCTGAATGGGAAGGTGAAGGAGTTTGTTTTCTTCGAGCCATTCTCTTCGCTTTCTTTGGAGCAGAAGAGTTACCTGTTTCACTTTTTCTTTTCTTGGACTTGGTTGGTTTAGAGGAGGGACCTTCGGTTGTGTCTTTCTTGGGATTGGCTTTCTTCCCTCTTTTAGCTGGCTTCTCAACCTCATCCAGAGCAGCTTGCATCTCTGGAGTCAATTTGCATGGAATTTTGGGAGGAACCAGTTTGTATTCTGAAATAACTTTACTCTTTGGAGAGACACACTGATACATAGTTTCCGGAATAGAACCGTTGTGAAAGAACCTGGTTGGATCAGCTACAATGATCTTCTTAGTGTGAAAGGCTAAGACAGATGAGAGCAAAGCATCCTTCGTGACCGGAATCTCAAGAGAGTTCATAGCCCTTCGTGTGACAAGAGTCCAAAAACGACCACATGAGATTTCTGGATGCTTCGTTGAAGAGTTCAAGCTCTGCACCAGTTGAGTCCAGATTAATGAACCACAGTCCAGGTTGAGTCCGTTGTAAAGACCATACATAATCGTCATAAAACACTTGTTCGTACCATCAGACCCACCAACACGCTCAGCTAACCCGTTGTGAAGAAGAGTGAGTAACCCATTCCATTGAGGAGGTAAGCATGATTTCTTGAATTTGGTGAAGGTAGTAAGCACCTCAGTGTAACTCGTCTAATAAACATCGAAAATAGTTGAGTCGTAGTGATGAAATCCGGAGAGATAACTGAAGCGTCTACAGCAAGCCCTAGAAGTGAGCAAAATCGCCCTTTTGAGATGGAAGCCTTGTAAGTAAGAATCTGAAAGTAGATTCTCTCCTTGGTTTTGACGTAAGTCGCGGTAGAATACACCTGCGACAGCAACGACATTGGAACATATTCCACTTGTGTAAGAGCAATTACCAGAGGAGAATACTTGAGACATTCAACGACTTGAAGCATGTACAAATCATACAGGAATGGAGTCATCTGAATAATCATGTTCTGATTGGGCTTGATCGTAAGCAATGATGACGATGCAGTTTGATCTTGAAGTGAGGAAGATTCCGCCATTATTGAACTCGTGAAGAAGATGAACAGTTTAATATCACTGGTGTATTTGAGAGAATTTGAGAATGGTAAGAAGGTACAGTGGTGCGAGAATTCCTTTATATACTATTGCTAGGAGAGAGAAAGAATCTGCCATAATGATGAGAAGATCTCTGAAAAAGCGCCTGGAAAAGCGGGATTTGACAGCTTGGTTTCCTCATATAGATGTCATACGGTGAAGGTTTAGGAGCCGTTTCGAATCCAGGCGCCCATTCTTGAACTTATCCAAAAACCCGTTTCAACTTCTTATCCATTCAATTGACCCGATCCGTTGTTCATTCACAGTACAGAATACCACTTTCGCTTCTATAAATCTATTTAATGGTTAGAGCCGAAAGTAAAAACAACACACAATTGTTACATACCCGAATGTTGGAAAATCATGAAGATTTCCGTGCATTAGTGTGCCAAAGAATAATAAATAAAGCAATAAGTGTATGAGACGTGAGTGATGTCAAATACGACATAGAGCAAAGGATCCCAGGCACGAATCTCGCCCTTCAAAGTCAAGAGAGGCTTGAAGTGCTTGTGTGGTTTCCCATGAGAATACGATCAAATGTTTGTTAAGAAACATTGAAAGACTTCTTTTTAAACATAAGCTGCAGTGGGTGGTTAATCTTCAACCGAACGTTGATACTTAATATAAGACCGAACGTTGGATGAAGTACTTGTGAGACCGATGTGGTCTTTTGAACAAGTAGGTTGGATATTTTTGAAGTAACGGGATTTATAATAGAATTCTCAAAAACAATAACTAAATTGGATCTTATGGGAAGAAATGCCTCAGTGTTAGACAGATTCATAAAGATCACGCAAGAAAATAAAAGAGACTTCATTAGGTAACAAGTGAGTTCTTGAATATAAATATTCACCGTCAATTCAACATTGGTGTTGGATTTTGGGTTTCACTTAGCACGTGGTGTACGCATCTAAGATCATTAACTCAGAGTTTGTGTAACCATAAACCTCAGTGGTAATCTCTGAGAGTATCAAGGGTTACGTTGATGAACTGAAAGTAGATGGAGAATATAGATGAGGTGGTTAAAGAACAGAAAGTACCCCTGCTTTAAGAGAGTGACTGTGACATCCCCATTTTCACGGCCAGAAAAGGCCGATTTTGTTTATGCTTTATAAAAATCAGAGTACCTCTTTTAATAAAAATGTTGCGGAATTTGTTCCCAGTAAAACGTGATAAATACGTTAACAAAGAATTTCCGAAAAAAAGTATTTTTTATTCATTTTTTGACATTTGGGATGTCATCGTCAATACATAAACATAAGCATAAACATAACTTACATTCATTATCACTAGTGATTTATATCTCCTTAATCTCTCAGTGTAATCGTGATATAAATAAACTGAGTTGGTCAGGTTGGGAAACCTGGTGAGCACATAGGGTTTTCAACCCACAATAATATAATTATTATGTTTAATCATCAAACAATTAACCCAATTACTCATCCCCATTATCTTCTTTATTCTTAAGGATCTACCCTAAGAATCAGTTATTTTATTCATTCATCCCTAAGGAGTATCCTAAGGAATAGGTACGAATTCAATCGTTGTAAATGACACATCTATCAAGCACAACTGCTAGTTCTGTCACTTAGTCGCGGCTGGCAAAATTGTAACATTCTCTATGGGGCGCATCTGCTAGAATAGTCCTTTTAGGCGCATATATCGGGGTTATGAGGTTCTCTATTAGGCGCTTCTGCCGTTAGAGCCCTTTAGGCACATCTGTCAGGGTTTTATTGACAGTATCATTTTCGAGAGTCCACTCGCAATACACATCAATGGGTTTTTAGAGTACACCTGGTGAATACACAGTTCAAAACACCTACATGTTGCGAGCCTGCTAGTGTCCACTGGACTGTCTAGAATAGTCTGTGGTTGTCATTCATACTCTACTGGATGACGGGGCCATCACTTGGGTAAAAGGCTTCTCTCATTGTTCACCTCTCACCCTCACCTCATGGTCTATATCACCTCTTTCTCATTTTATTTTTGTCACACAGAAACTATTTCATCTACCCATGTTTTACCCAACACATTTTGTAGATATAAAATACGTATACAGTTTAAATAATTTAAAACATATATGAAATAATTCGTCCAACATAGACAACAAGTATTCAGATAATATGCACACATAGCACGCAATTTATGTAAAATACTTCATATCTATGTGTAAGATGAAAGGTACCATGCATTCACCTGAAAGGTGGTGACTCAGCACTGGGATAGCGCTTCGATACTCTCAAAACAATTTCCTTCGATAAAACCTAGTATCAATACCACTAGGGTTTAGACTAACGATAACCGCGACAAATTAATAGTCCAACTATTATTAGTATTATATAAGCATTAAATAACACTCAATATAACTCATAATAATAGTCCAAATACTTATTATAAGGTCCTAATAACATTACTATATTAAAACATAAGCTATACTAAAGATAGGTTAGGCGTAGCTCACTTACAGAGGGTTTTCTCGAAAACCGGGCTTCGTTGGAGCAGCGTTCCCGAGCCGAAAGGCTCTTTTCTCGGGGCTCCAAGATCCTTGGGGCTTCCTTCGGGTGCTAGGGGTTTACCTAGGCTTTTAGGGGGGTTAGGCGCTTTAGAGAGAGAAACTAGAGAGAGAAAGAAGGGTTTGAAGGTGTGAGGAAATGGCAAGACCCGACACTTCTATTTATAGGGTGAATTCCTGACGGACTCGCCAAGTTGGTTCACTGACTCGCCGAGTCAGTGCCACGTGTCATCATCTGATGGCTTCCCATGGGGAGAAAGCGTTGGCCCATATTCAACCACGTCACCCCTTTTGCAGCAGCACCCTGCCGACTTCTAAACCCCGTCACTTTCGCATACGAGCTCCGTTTTTGACGTTCTTTTTTTCCACGCGTAGGTAAAAACAAGATCTACAACTTTCATTTAGACTCCGTTGGCTAATTCTCGACCAATCTCAAATTTAACAGTAAGAGGTGTTTAGACTGTTAAATGACCGCGAAGAATTCGTACCTCCTTCATACAAACTCCGTTTTTGTCCATCTTTTTACCGTTGAGTTCCTATTAATGAGATCTTAAACTCTCATTTAGGTCGTGTAAGCCAAAAACCACTCGAACTAAAATTCGAATTTCGGGCCGTGCACTGCTAAGTCAAATCTTAGAAAAATCATAACTTCATCATACGAAGTCAGATTTGGGCGTTGTTTTTTTGTTTGTTCTCGGTTTAACATATACTAAAAATTTTGTTTAGATTGCTAAGGCTAAAAGTCGCTCCATCGTAAATTTACTATTTACGCTTCCCGGTGTCGTGCCGGTTTTGCCGTAAAACTTCGACGGGTCATAACTTCTTCGTTATAACTCGGATTTCGGCGTTGTTTATATGTACAAAAACCTTGATACATATTCTACAACTTGTTTAAGACTATTTATTATAAATAATCCTTTTCCGAAAAGTCGTTTTCAACACTTATTGCCTCTAAATTGACTAGCCCGGATCTACGGGCGTTATAGTGACATAGCAGAAAACTCTTGACTCATTTGAGAAGAGTAGGGTAGCTCTTGACTTGAGTGAATGTATCGGCCTGATTGGGAAGAAACGATAGGTACTGATCGAATCATTAAGGCCTCACTCAAAGTTTTAGAGTCTTTGGCCTACATGCAACAACATGCTTCTAGGGACACCTAGCTGGTTCATATTGAAATTGACATACTTGCCCCTTCTCAAGTTCATGTAGCGACTATGTAATTGATACCTATTAAAGAAGAAGAGACAAACAAACCACACACAAGAAAAACAGAAAATGAAACAATAGAGAAGATAACAAGAGATAACTAAAACATAAAATCTTTTTGGAATTTCAAATTTTTCTGTAATTTCTACAAAATAATAAAAACAATAAAAACAAAAATAAGCAAAAATAATTTTAAACATGTTAGAAATAAAGAAAAATGAAAAAAATAAAGCAAGTAATGAGTCGAAAAGAAAGTATACAAAAAGGTATTGCCGAACATAAACCTTAAATAATTGAAGCTAAGTAAACCGAGAGATCAGTTTATTTCAGTCCCCCCAAAATTGAGGAGCCAAAATAAGCGGAGCGCTCGATTCATTTCGGTTCCCTAAAATTCCAAAGCCGAAATAGACCGAGCGATCGGTTCATTTCGATTCCCAAAAATTAACGATCCGAAATAAGCAGAGCGCTCGGTTCATTTCGGTTCCGTAAAATTCCAGAATCGAAATAGACCGAGCATTCGCTCTATTTCGCTTGCCTAATTTTTCAAAGAGAGGTTTGAGGATTCGATACCGACTCTGCTTCCATCATTCCCAAACCTTGCAAAATTTTATTGAAGCTTGCTTCTGGTAAGGCTTTAGTGAAGATGTCAGCAAGTTGGTTTGAGGACCTAACAAAATGGATTTCCACGTTTCCATCTTCAACATGGTCCTTAATGAAATGGTACCTTAGTTCAATATGCTTTGTCTTTGAGTGTTGCACTGTATTGCGACAAATTCTTATCGCGCTTTCAGAGTCACAATAAAGAGGAATCTTCTTCATACTCAGTCTATAGTCTCTAAGTTGACTTTGTATCCAGATTACTTGTGAGGTACATGAAGCAGCAGCTATGTACTCAGCTTCGGCTGTTGAGAGAGACACACAGGTTTGCTTCTTGGAATGCCAGCTAACAAGTTTACCATCAAGGAACTGGCATCCCCCAGTTGTGCTCTTTCTATCTAGACCGCATCCACCCAGATCAGCATCAGAAAAGGCTTCAACAAATTAACTAGATTTTGCTGGATATCAGAGACCGAGTGACGAGGTTCGCTTCAAATAGCAAAAAATATTCTTCACTGCCACCATGTGAGGTACTCTAGGATTAGCTAGAAACCTGGCACAATAACAGACAGAAAACATAATGTCCGTTCTACTAGCAGTTGGATACATGAGAGATCCTATCATTTGATGATAGAGAGTCATGTCAACAGCAGGGTTTTCCAGAGATGGTGTTAACTTAGTGCCAAACGCCATGGGAACCTTCACCTTCGAGACTCCCATCATACCAAACTTTGCCAATAGATTCTTCGTGTAGGCCTCCTGGTTAATAAAAATACGTTCTGGTCCATGTCTTATATTCAACCCAAGAAAAATTTTAATGGGACCCATTGCGCTCATTTCAAATTTAGTCTCCATCAGCTTCCTGAATTCAGCTGTTAAGCCAGGATTCGTGGAGCCGAAGATGATATCATCGACATAAATTTGAACTATCATTAGATGTTCGCCTTCTTTCTTGTGAAAGAAGGTTGGGTCAACCGAACCTTGCTTGAATTTAGACATTTTTAGAAAGCGAGTTAATGTTACATACCACGCCCTTGGTGCTTACTTCAGTCCACACACAACTTTATCTAACACATAGCAATGATCATGGTATTTCTCATTCACGAACCCGAGTGGTTGCTCAACATACACAGTTTCTTCTAATTCTCCATTTAAGAAGGCACATTTCACATCCATTTGAAAAACTTCGAAGTTTTTATGAGCATCATATGCTAGAAAGATTCGAACCGATTCCAATCTTGCTACACGAGCGAAGGTCTCCTCATAGTCTATTCCTTCTTCTTGGCAATATCCCTTTACCACCAGCCAAGCCTTATTCTGAATGACATTGCCCTCTTTATCCACCTTGTTCCTGAAGAGCCACTTCAAACCGACCACAAAAGCATCCTTTGGTGTGGGAATTAGTCTCCAAACTCGATTACGTTCAAACTCATGGAGTTCATCTTGCATTGCATGTACCCAATCGGCATGATCAAGTGTTGTATTGACTGTCTTTGGTTCGATTTTAGAGACAAACGAATTAAACATGCAGAATTCAACGTGAAAGAATAATGCAGTTTGCTTCGCTTTCAATTGGGAGCATGTGAGAACCCACTCAGATGATTCACCAATTATCTATGTTTTGGGATGATCCTTAGTCCATTTTTTCAGAGGAGGGTATTTCAGGTCATAAACAGGATCCAACTATGCGCTAATCTCTTCTTCAAATTCTGATTGATCGTCTTCGTCATTTGTATTTGCAGTCTCCCCCTCAAATGGCGAAGCGTATCCCATGTCAAGTTCAGGATCCCCTCCCTCGGTTGGAGTGGGATACTCTCTTGCAGTTGGAGCTGGGTTCTCTCCCTCGACTGGACCATCATGAGTTGGAGTTGGATGCTCCCCCTCGATTGGACCATCATGAGTTGGAGTTGGTTGCTCCCCCTCGATCATTTAGCTGTGGTTTGGAGGATCTGCTAAGGGTTGACTTTCAGCTGGTTTAGGAGAATCTTTTTCCATATCTTTTGTAGCTTCATCGATGATCTTCTTCAGATGGTTGATTTTGTTGCCATCTTCTTTAGCCTCTGAGAGTATGGCCTTTTCTGGTTCGTCGAACAACCTTATATACTCTTCAAACAAGTTGGAAATTGGAACTGAGACTTGACCTGATTCTGGAAATATTTCCCCTGTGATACTCTCGTTTTTTTGAACTTTCTTCATGTATTTGTCATCAAACGTTACGTAGTAGGTTTCTTCAATCCGCTTGGAGTGTTTATTCAAAAACCTATAAGCCTTTGAAGTTAGTGAATAGCCAAGAAAGATTCCTTCGTCAGCCTTGACATCGAATTTGTTTCGACTCTCTTTGGAATTAAAAATGAAGCATCTGGAACCGAACACGTGGAAAAACTTAACATTGGGCTTCCTGTTGTTCAGAATTTCATATGGAGTGATGGCGAATAGCTTATTAAGTAAGGATCGGTTCTGAGTAAAGCATGCAGTAGCAACAACATCAGCCCAAAAGTATAATGGGAGTGAAGCGAAGCTCAGCATGGATCGGGCAGCTTCACACAGGGAACAGCTTCGTCTTTCAAAAATTCCATTTTGTTGTGGGGTATAGGAAGCTAAGAAGTTGTGAGAAGTTCCCTTTTCGGCCAGAATGTCTTCGAAATCTATATTCTTGAATTCAAGCCCATTATCGCTTCGAATGTTCCTCACCACCTTTTGCAGTTGAAGTTCGACTTGCTTGATGAAAGCCTTCAACTTGGGAGTCACCTCTGACTTCTGTTTAAGAAAGAATACCCAGGTGAAGCGTGAAAAATCATCTTCTATAACAAGAATGAACTTACTGACACCGGTGCTTTCAATAGCCGAAGGTCCACATAAATCAATATGCAGAAGTTCGAGAGCTTCCACGATCTTGGTATTGATACGTGTAGAATGGCTCTTTCGGCTTTGTTTACCCATCTCGCATGCTGCACACAGGTGTTCCTAATCAAACTTGAGAACTGGAAGACCTCGAACATGATCACCAAGCACCAACTTATTAATATCTTTAAACTTTATGTGTGATAGGCGTCGGTGTCATAACCAACTTTCGTCAGAATTCGCCTTGGACAGCAGGCAAATAGCTGGTTTTCCTTTAATTTGACTAAGGTTTAGGGGGTACATTTCTCCTTTTCGTTCAGACTTTAACAAGACTCTTTTGGATTGCTTTTCGATAATTTCTGATCCTTCATCATCGAATGAGACTTTCAGTCTGGTACCCACAACCAATTCAGATACAATTATGAGATTGTGTTGTAATCCTTCCATGTACGCTACTTTTCGAATTGTGAACTCTCCGTTGGTTATCATCCCATATCCTTTGATTGTTCCAAAAGAGTTGTTGCCATACTTCACACATCCACCATCCATAAGGGACAGAAACTCCCTTAGCTCTTCCTTTCTCCCTGTCATAAGACGTGAGCAGCCACTGTCTATGTATCATTCATCATCGAATTGCTCGTCACTTATAACCTGCAAATTTAAGCAGATTTAGGAACCCAAAGTCTCCTGGGCCCTGGTGAGTTTTTCACAGAAAAAGGAACAACAACAGAAATATCAACAAGATAAGTTCTTTTTATTAGTGTGGTTTCGTCTTTTCTTTGGATGGTGTACACTTTTATTTTATTTTTATCTTGCTTAAATTGTAGTGTACCAGATGATGTTTTGTATGTCGGAATATTTTTTTGATACCTAGGGTTAGCTACTTTGTTCTTATTATTGATATTTGCATCTGACTCAAGCTTTCCCTTCCCTTTAACATCCTTTTTTGAGTGAGGCTTTTGTTTGGAAGAACCAAAACTTGACCTTCGGTTCTCAGCCTTGGTGTTGGGACCGAAGCATGATGTTCGATTCTGAACTCTGTTGTTGAAACCGAGACTGGATGTTCGATTTTGAGCTCTGGAATAGTAAGAGCTGGGACTGAAATTTTTCTTCCTTTTGATATCTGGTTTGTCAATTTCTTTAACATTTGCTTCTTTCTTCGGGGGAACATGGTTAAGGTTTTGAGATTACCAAGACCTTTTTCTCTCATTCAGATTCTTCATGTATCTCTGATTTCTTTGGCGTTTCTGTTCAGCCAGCTGCTTTTGAGATTTATGAATGTTGAAGCTTGATTTTGGCATCTCCTTTTGAGCTTTGGTTGTATTGGAAAATACATTGGGTGTGTTCTTCGGCTTTTATGGTATCTCTTTTGTCCCACTTGAGCTTGGTTTGTCAAAGCTTGAGGGTTTGTTGATGGGTTCAGCAACATATCTACCCTTTACCCTCCATGAGGTTCGCTCCGAGAGGCCGGCAGTCTCGCCTGCATTATCGATAGGAGCAGACCAGAAATAATCATCACACCCTTCAGCATTGTCTTTGTCAACCAGGATTTTAAGTTCTGATGTTTATTTTTTAGTGACCCCTATAACAACATAAACCTTATTTGGCACGGTTTGAACTTTCTGGTAAACCATTGCATTCTCTTTGAGTTTCTTTGACTTGTCCTTTGACAAGCGAGCATATTCAACCGAGTTCTTAGATATAAGGGGTTTCTTGGTTTCGCTCTTTAAAAAATCAGAGCAATCAACCACATCTTCCACTGAAATTTCACTCATCTCACTCTCCTCATCAAATTTAGACGTACTTTCTACATTAATTTTATGTTCGGTCATTAATTTGGTGTTTGAGGAGTCAAATGATTGTATGGTCTCTGTCTTAATTTTCAACCTATCATTTTCATCTAAGATCTTTTTAAGCATGCATTTGTGTTCCTTAGAGTCAATGAAAGTTTCAATTTTGTCCAGACCGATTTTATAAGTGGTGGAAGTGTCTTCTGAGGACATTATGGATTCACATTCAGCAATGACCTCATCCTCCTTAAACTCAAGGAAGGGTAAGATCATCTTATGAATCTTTTTCCCTATTTCACAATCTAAATGCAATTGAGTAATATTAGTATATAAACGTTTAGCAACCAAGCAAAAAATATTTCTTTGTATCAAAAGCTTTAAATTGTCTCGCTGTAAATAAATAATCTCATCCCTAGCCCTAGTTAACTTCGTCTCCTTCAGCTCAATTCACATGCGTCTCTCCTCACTCTTTAATGACTCCCTGCTAAGTTGGTCGGTTAGGTTAGAGTTCGTTAAGCGAGTTTGCATGAGACTACTACTTAGATTAGTAAATTTAAATTTAAGTTTGTTTAATTTTTCTTCATAATTTGTGATGGGAACTTTAAGAGATTTAAGGATGGCTTGTACCTTTTTGATCAACCGATCGTAGTTGTTGATCCTTTCACTCACGGGCTTTGCTTCAAAACACTTGTCCTCTTTCAAGTTCGGCTCCTTACGCCCGTCTTCTGTTGGTACTCTTGTAGTCACCATCAAGCATTTCTCAGCCGAACTGTTAACTCCCTCTCTCGCCACATATGCTCTGCCATGTGTGGGCTTCCTCACTTCTTCATCCTCAGAGTCGGTTGACCATACTTCAACGCCTCCAAACTCATCATCGACCACATTCTCCTGCACAATCAAGGCATTCATTGAACTGTTAGCTTCCTTCTTTTTCTTTAGCTCTTCCAGTTTTCGTGTATGATAAGCCTCATCCTATTCACTATCCCTTTTCTCAGCCATCTTTCGTAACATGCAATCTTTGGCAAAGTGGTTCTTGCCGTGACAATAATTGCAATCGTATCCATAATCTCCAACTAGCTTGCTTTCTTTCTTATCATCATCCTTTTAAGAGGCATTCTTCGATTCTTCTTTCACCTTCTCGAAGTTGTTACTCCCTTGCTAGTTTCAGTTCTTATTGGCAGGGATTTTCCTTCTTGCAAACTTCTTAGGGTTGGAGACCATCATTGCATATTCTTCACCTGTAAGGTCACACTCAGACATATCTGAGTCATCTTCTTCTTCCGCCACATTCTTCCCTTTTGAGACAAGAGCTAAAGAGCCCATACCAGACACAACCTTCGCTTCTTTTGTTACCGTGCTTTCATGGGATTTTAAGATGCCCATCAATTTTGCTAGCGAGTAAGATTTGAATTGTTCATGAGCCTTTATAGTTGAGACTACTGCCATCCACTCAGGTCTCAGGCCATTCATAAACGTGACTTTCTGTTCAATCTCCTTCCTTTCAATATCGTGCTTCATCATCTTGCTGAGCATATGATTGTAGCGATCAAACGTCTGAAGAAGAGTCTCCTCAGGTTTTTGAGCAAAAGCACCGAACTCAGAGAGTAACAAGGTTTGTATTGAGTGCTCTAGATCTTCGTCGGTTGAATACAATTCTTTCAGTCTGTCCAATATTTCTTTTGCAGTTGTGCATGAACTAACAAGAAGAAAGTTACTGGCTTGTAGGGCAAATCTGATCATCCTCAAGGCTTTGAGATTGCACAACTGCTTTTCTTTTTCATCTTGTGGAATCTTCTCTACGTCCACAAAAAGTTGATTGTACTCCTTTTGAGTCTTCACTGTCCTGTTTGTTCCAGAATGAATGAACGGACCAATTGTGATAGCCTCCCAGATGAGGTAACTATTATCTTCAGATCCAACCACGTAATCTTCAAAGTGATGCGCCCACACTTCATAGTCTTGAGTGTAAAGAATGAGAACTCTTGTGGTTGATCCAATGCTATTCGAGATGTTGATGGGATTGCTTTGAGAGTCTTCGTGTGACATGATGAGCTTGTTCTCTGGATCTGCCAGAATCAGAATTGTAAACTTGAGATTAGGGTTTTATTAAACCCCAATGAATTCTTCACACAGAAGGAATGTGTATGAGTAACACAGTCTCTTGCTCTGATACCAATTGTTGAAATGAAAACTTCTTATAGATCTTTAGATTCAAGCAGAAAAATAAAGATAAAGAATTCATGAACACAAGAATGGTTTAAATGATGTCGAATGATTAACTGGAACACCTCAGAAGAGCTCGATTAAGAACTTCGATTGTAGAGGTGTTAGGGTTACAATGCAACAGAGATAATAAATGACTATGTTCTCCTCTAAGGCATACATGCATGCACTATATATATAACGTAACCCTAATCTATCATCACGGTTGGACAAGCCCATACCGGATATACAAAAGAATGGCCCATGACGCAACACATAATACCCAACAGTAGTTTATAAAAGAAAATCATAGCGGTAATAGGTGAACGGGTACTATTTGTGACGAGATAGGTATGGTGGTGTTGACGACGAGGTAAATGCGCCCTGAAGTCTAGTCAGGTGGTGCTCGGCGGCCCGAAGTCGGGCTTCCAATGTTGCCTGGCGCGCCTGGTAGTCCCTGACTACCTCATATGACATCATCTTCGCGTGATCAACTGCGGCTCTCCTGGCAACCATCTGGCCAGTGGTTCCTGCGCCTGCTCGCCGATATCGCATGTCCTCCTTACTATCATAGGCAAGGCTCGGTCGGTGGATCCACCGTGACTCAAGTCATAGTAGTCTCGGTTCATACCAAATGGGGGTCACACCCCTTGCTGGCGGCTCCATCTCCAGATGGCGTGTGCCCATGGGGGCGTAGGACCATCAGGGTCCATCCTGTATAGGGGCACCCTGGCCATGTACGACACATTGATGACTTCGAACCCCACGTTCGAGTCATCTGCGTTGCTGCCATCAGCCTCCTCCTCATCTGAGTCAACTACTAGTTCTGCCGGTCCTCCTATAGGCTCTTTCTCGGGCTCTTCCTCAGGTTCTTCCTCTGGTTCCAACCATCCACCATTCCCCTAGTTGGGGAAATAGGGATCTCCAGGATGTTGAAATTCGGCTATAGTGTCTGCACGAGGGGTGGGAGATGTGTAAGAAGAGTATGTATATAGCATTTTAAAATACTCCTATAGTATTTTAATTATTTAAGTTTGAGTTCCTTAGAGTTCTTGGATACGAGGTAAGCTTCTAGATCCATTTCACACCATGATTACTCCTAAACACATGTTGGTCATATTTTGAATAAATATAGTTGATCAGGCTATATTTATCCCCAAAATGACTACATAACTGTCCGGGTTTAATCATAGTGTTCAATTTCCTCTAGAGACTTTTAGTGTTATAGTTTTATTGTATACTTAGGTATCATCTTATTCAGAGTGTTTTAGTCCCATTGTATCTATAGTTGCATGTCCAATATGATAATATATGCTGGTTCACTATAAACAATGCTCCGATACCAATCTGCCACAACCCCAAACAAGACGGCGGAAATGTATTGGGGCTTGCGCGTGACTTCATCCTTGTAGTATCATCACAAAGTATATAATTGAAAGATAACATCATCATCATCATCACACATGTAATATAACAACATATATTTTTTACATCGAGTTATGTGTTTAAATATTACATGCCAAAATGTTTAAAGTATGATGAAACAAAATATAGCAAAACATCTGTTAGATTATCCAGCCCAACCTGCTTCAACGGTTTCTTGAGAATACAAGTTAGTTTAAAAATGTCAATATAAAAATGTTGGTGAGTTCATAAGCATGTTTTGCGAAAATGATTTGTATACCTTTGTAATCACAAGAAAATCCTATATTTTCTTAAAATAGTTTAGTATGTTTGTTTCCGATCATGTATTAATGCATGTGTGTTTTTGTTTGAAAGGATTCCAAAAGTAAATGATGAGATTGTAAAGAGAATGCCCCCAGGCAACCTATGTTGCCTGAAAAAGAGAATGTCGATAGATCAACCCCCGAGGTCGAGTACCGGTGCGATTATGTTCCTAAGTAACCCAAAGAGAAAAAGAATGGTCTCCCATAAATATCATAATGTTAATTCCTCTAAGTAAGTCATTATAACCATACTAATTTGTGACAATTTCGCCTGTCTTGGTGTTGTTGAACCCTGGCGGAAAATAGTATAAGGTTTTCGTCATCCTAGATCGGTGTAGTCTAACTGTAGCGAATAGCTCAGGTGTGGGGTGTCATCCCCATATATATCTATACACAAATCCCTGCTCTCCCTCCAAGAGACTCGGGTTATAACTACAGACTTTGATCATACACTCAATAGGTGTCAACCGACATGCCCAACTAGATCCTTAATCAAATTTACGCAAAGAGCAACATATAAAACTCATTCCAGGCCCATTGAATCATGTAAACAAACCATGGGGGCTCGCTAAACATGTAAGTCTTTTCCAGGCCCGAAAGGAACGAGATTATATAACATGGGCCCAAAATATATGTAAAAGGAAAAACGAGGCCCATTTCACATGTAAGGTATTTACGGGCCTAAATAGTGTGCAAATAGTATCCAAGGTCCGTCGCGCATGTTAATGGGTCAATGAGGCCCAATAAACAAATAAATAGTATTCCGGACCTATCAAGCATATAAATGGGTCACTAAGGCCTAATAACATGAGAATGACAAAATTAGCCCATTTGTTATTATTTTGCTAGTATTAGCTCAAATATTTACTAAAATAGCATAAAAACCCCACTTTTGTAAAAATGACATCCTTGCCCCATTTAGCCAAAAATTTACAATTAAAGCCCAATTTTAGTAAAAATAACATTTTAGGCCCCGTTTGGACAAAACTTGTGTTTAAGACTAGTTTTTTGTGAAAATAACATTTTTAACTCATTTTTGGCTTGATTTTTGTGAGAATATACATTTTCAGCCCATTTATAGAAAATGTCATATTTTGGCCTAAAAGTTCATAATTTCGCAACTTTGACCCCTTTTGTCAAAATTATACATTTTTGACACAGCTTTCTTGAAAATGGCAATTAAGCCGACAAAAGATCAAAAATTACAATTTTTGGGCCCAAAACCATGAAAAGCCCACATAAGGCCCATTCATGAAAATATTTACATGTTTGGTCCCTATAAGGTCTTAAATGTCGAGTTTAGCAAAAATTTCCTTTTGAACCCCTTACTAGCCATGAGTTACATAAATAACCCATACTTTGTTATTTTGTCGATTGTAGCCCCTTTCATGAAGTTTTTCTTAGATCCAAGTATCCTAGATGTATTTTAAATCTTTTCGTGTGAGATATGTTGAAATAAGTGTTAAGTTGTACCGAAATCATCATCTTTTAGTAGATCCTTTAGTTCATAAAGTTTACAACACATGAACACATAAGTAACTAAAGAAAACACACAAAACCATTCATACACATATAGATCTACACAATCACTTACCAAGTTGATGTGAAGCTTGAAGTGAACCTCTTGAAGCACACCAATTCACGGTTTTTAAGAGGAAAAGGAGGAACTTTTCTTTGGAGGGTTAGAGAGGAGTTTTTAGAAATGAGAGAATGTGTGTAATGGTGAGTGAGAGGCCGATAGATGGAGGAAGAAGAAAGAAAAGAGTGAGGTGGCCATTGCATGGAGGGTTAAGGACTTAATTCTTGGTATATGTGAGGTAATTATCATGGATGTCCATTAAACAATTATGAGGTGTCAAGGTTTGATTAAATTAGGTTTTTTTTCATTTGGGCAGAGAAACGGGAAAAGGAAAAAAAATGAAATAGTTTTGGACCTTTCTGTAACATAAATGTATCCAAACAAAAAACTCATGCAAAATATGAAGACGTCATGGTTTTACACTTTGCTCAACAAGTTACAAAGTGATCATAAAGTTGTAATATGTGAACTTGTTTTACCATTTCTGCACTGATTTAGAAAAATCACAGAAAATTCATACGGGATTGAAAACTAGATCCGTAAACTCTGAGAGTTTAGAAAATGTGTCTAGTTTGTTCACAAATTTTATTAAGATTTTTAGAAGTCCTTAACTAGTGTGAAAGTGTTCATATTCACAGACTAGTCCAAATTCGTAGCTACACTGATAGACAGTTTTGTAAAAATCACCATAAAATGTAGAAAAATCGTATGGACATATGCAAGTAGTCATTTTAAAGTTATAAATCTGAAATATTTGCGCCTAATACAGTTTTGAAAACTAAAAAGTTTAAGATGTTCAAAACAGTTCGTGAATGAACATGAAGTTTTATGTTGAAAGCTGTTGTTTGAGTTTAGTTATGTTGTTGGTGTTTTAACTTGTATTCTCCCCCTAAAACTTGAAGAAAACATGAAAATGTGGGGGTATGAACGCACCTTTTATGATTTCAGTGGATGGATGTTGAAGAATGGAAGTGTTCAACTCAAGAACACTTAGAAGATTGCTTGAAAATTAGAAGTTCTAACACAAATATGATGAAGTTTGTGTAAGAAACCTATGATTGGAGTAGAAAGAGGTGGAATAATCATATGACAGATGATTTTACTTACCAAAAGTAGATGAAGAATTTGAAAATCAACCTTGAAATCTCGAAATCTTAGAGAGAGAAGTGAGAGAGAATGGAGTTTGTTCTTTGGTGGAGAAGGAGTGAAATGGGAAGAGAGATGAGGATTTCCAGCTTTTGATCAAGAGTATGGTTGGAATAATGGTGGGAAAAAGGACAATGATTGACCAGGTATGGGGGAATAGTGGTTGGGTATGGCCTTGGAGTGAGTTTGCAAGGTTGCTTGTGTTCTTGTACAAAGGATAAGTCAACACTCCACCTAAATAACTTACCCACCATATTTTATTCTTAAATAAAGATTTACATAAAAATGTGCTTAGATTATGGAAATATGGGGTCTTATATGTCGAAATATAAGTTTGGGTAAAAATCCCGCGTTAAAATCACGAAAAACGGGCTTAAAACGCAAAAATTGTCAAAAACCGGGAAAAACGGGCGAAAATCCGAAGTCTCGGCAGGAGGTTCGGTCCCTGGTGCTTAGAACCGAAAGTAGATGGGAGTCAAGAGGAGGGTTCGGTCGTTGGAGAGGAACCGAGAGAGAGGTTCGGTCGGACAGATTCACAGGCGAGAAGGGAAGCGAAGGCGAAGCTCGCAGGTAAGATAGACCGAGAGCGGAAGGAAGCGAAATGGACCGAAGGCTCGATTCATTTCGGCTATTAATGGTTTCGGTTCTGAGAAGCTTTGGTTCTGACAAGGCTCGGTTCTGATAGGTTCGGTTCCAAGGGTTTCGGCTCCTTGGGGAGTTTCGGCTCCTTAGGGAGGTTCGGTTCTAAGAGGGTTCGGCCCTAAGTGGCTGATTTTCGCGTTAACTCTACGTTTTGCGTAGTTTTTGGATAAGTTAAGGGTCGGGATGCCCCTAAATCTTTATAAAAAATTGAGGGAGGTTACGAAAGAGATTTGGGAGAGAGAGAGAGAGAGAGAGATAGACAGAGATAGATTGAGAGAGACTTCATTTGTGACCTTTTTGGATGTTTAGCTTCGCAATGCAAGGTTCATACACCCCATTAAGCTTAGCTATGATGGTTTTATGCCCCCGAGGGGTATGAAATAACATTTTATCGAATAGTTTCATCACTTACCCCGATTAGGGTTTGAAATTTCTGAACGAATGAACTTTCCAAGAGATAACTTCTTATTAAAATAGTGAGTTGCACAATAGTACATAGTGTAAACCCTAATATACAAGGGTTAGATGAGTTGACCGGTTTGATCGGTTGATTTTAGTTGACTTTGAGTTGATCGGAAATTGATGATTGTCACATCATCCCCCCGTTAGAAGGAATTTCGTCCCGAAATGAGCGTTTTTCCTGGGACTTCAAGAAATTGGGAAGAGATGTGGGTATTTTTGTTTCATTTGATCCTCGCGTTCCTAAGTGAATTCGGGTCCTCGTTTAGCATTCCAACGGACCTTCACGATAGGAATACGACTTTGCTTTGTTCTTTTGATCTCCAGATCCATGATTTCAACCGGTTCTTCCACGAAGTGGAGATTCTCGTTAACTTCGATTTCCTCGAGTGGTATTACGTGGGTCTCGTCGGGATAGGCACTTCTTTAAGTTCGATACGTGGAAGGTAGGGTGTACGTTATTAAGTTCATGTGGTAGTCAGAGTTTGTACGCCACGGGACCAATCCTGGCAAGGATTTCAAACGGCCCGATGTACCTAGGGTTTAGATTCCCACGTTTACCAAAACGTATCATACCCTTCCAAGGAGAGACCTTCAATAGCATGCGGTCTCCAGCCTGGAACTTCAATGGTTTGTGTCGTTTATCGGCATAACTCTTTTTTTGGTCGCGAGATGCTTTCAGTCTTTCTCGTATTTGAACGATCTTTTCTGTTGTTTCCCTTATGATTTCAGGACCAGTGCAGGTGCTATCTGGGACTTGTCCCTTTGCTAATTGAGTGCCCCCCACCTCGGTCCAACACAAGGGTGATCTACATTTACGACCATATAGAGCTTCGAATAGAGCAACCTTAATGCTGGTATGATAGCTATTACTGTAAGAGAATTCGATGAGTGGTAAGTGGGTATCCCATGCCTTACCAAAGTCTATCACACAAGCTCTCAGCATGTCCTCAAATTTCTGAATGGTTCTTTCGCTCTATCTGTCGATTTGTGGGTGGTAGGCTGTACTCATGTCTAGCCTAGATCCCAGAGATTTTTGTAAAGACTGCCAAAATCGTGAAGTGTACTATCTCTATTAGAAATAATGGATATTGGCACCCCATGTAGTCGTACAATCTCTTTAATGTAGGTCCTGGTCAGTTTCTCCATCTCATCAGTCTCCTTGATCGGCAGGAAGTGCGCGGATTTGGTTAGCCTGTCAACGATTACCCAAATGGTATCCAGTCCACTCGTCGTCTTGGGTAACTTGGTTATCAAGTCCATAGTTATCCATTCCCACTTCCATTCGGGGACTTCTAGTTATTGCAGTAAGCCTGACGGTTTTTGGTGTTCTACTTTCACCTTGGCGTAAGTCAGACACTTGCCCACGTAACTAGCAATCTCCGCTTTCATGTTCGGCCACCAGTATAACTTCTTAAGATCCATATACATCTTATCTGAACCTGCATGGACAGAGTATCGAGTTTCGGAACCCGCCGAACTTCGGGGTCCAAATTCGATCCATAAGGTAATGAGCTCCATCGTTTTTGACTTCAAGGTTCTTATCCATTCCCCGTAATGCCTCACTCGTCACATTTTCTAGTTTCAGGGCCTTCAGCTGAGCCTCCTTGATTTGTGTGGACAGGTGTGAATGGATTGTCATCGTTAATGACTTTACTCGTCGACCCGAATATTCCTTCCTGCTCAGGGCATCGACACCACATTGGCCTTGCCGGATGATAGCGAATCTCACACTTGTAGTCGTTCAGTAATTCTACTCATCATCTCTGTCTCATGTTGAGTTCTTTTTGATTGAGGATATGTTGGAGGCTCTTATGATCAGTGTATATAGTGCACCTTGTTCCATAGAGGTAGTGTCTCCAGATATTCAGGGCAAACACCACCGCTCCCAACTCGAGATCATGAGTAGTGTAGTTAACTTCATGCGTTTTAAGTTGTCTTGAGGCATAGGCGATGACCTTTCCCCTTTGCATGAGCACACATCCAAGGCCTTGCTTTGAAGCATCGCAATAGACCACAAAATCTTTGGTCCCTTCTGGAAGAGACAAGATTGGTGCGCTGCACAGGGCTTGCTTCAGTGTTTGGAACGTAGTTTCTTGTTTATCATCCCAACTAAACACCACACCCTTCTAAGTTAGGGTGGTGAGTGGTTTTGCGATCTTGGAGAAGTTGTGGATGAATCTCCAATAATATCCCGCTAGCCCTAGGAATTGTTGGATTTCCGTTGGTGTTGTTGGTGTAGCCCAGTTTTCGATCCTTTGATTTTTGAGGGATCCACATGTATCTCTTTCTTGCTAACCACATAGCCAAGAAATCTCACTTCTCGGAGCCAAAATTCGCACTTTGAAAGTTTAGCATAAAGCTTCTCAGTTCTTAGAGTCTCCAATACTAGTCGCAGATGCTGGTTGTGCTCTTCTTGGCTTCGCGAATAGACCAAGATATTGTCGATGAATATGATTACGAATTTGTCTAAAAAGGGTCGGCACACTCGGTTCATCAGATCCATGAACACCGCAGGTGCGTTTGTTAGTCCAAAGGGCATCACCACAAATTCGTAATGGCGATAGCGCGTTCTGAAAGCTGTCTTGGGAATATCATCCTCTTGAACTCGCAGTTGATGATAACCTGACCTCAAGTCTATTTTTGAAAAGTAACTCGCTCCTTGTAGTTGGTCGAAGAGGTCGTCGATTCGGGGTAGGGGATATCGATTCTTGACAGTAAGTTTGTTTAACTCCCGATAGTCGATGCATATGTGAAAGGATCCATCCTTCTTCTTCACAAAAAGAACTGGTGCTCCCCAAGGTGAAAAGCTAGGTCTGATAAATCCTTTGCTCAGAAGCTCGTTCAGTTGACTGGACAATTCTTGTATTTCCTCCGGCGCAAGACGGTATGGAGCCTTGGCTACGGGGATAGCTCTTGGGACCAATTCGATTCGGAATTCGACTTGCCGTGCAAGTGGTATGCCTGGAAGGTCTTCTGTGAACACGTCGGGAAAGTTACAGACCTTCGGGATGTCTTTGAGGTCCTTTGTTTCTTGTTTCTTGTTTCTTATCTACCATGTGGGCTAAAAAGGCAAGGTATTCCTTTCGGAGATACTTGTGGGCTTTGACGCACGAGATGATTTGTAAATTAGTACTGGGTTTATCGTTGTAGATTAAAAGGGTTTCGCCATTTGGCAGATTAAGGCGGGCGGCCCTTTCGTAACATAGAATGTCGGCACGATTAGGACTTAACCAATCCATACCAATGATGATGTCGAAACTTTTTATTGTGACCGGCATTAGGTCGATTTTGAGCGAATGGTTGTCTAGAGTGAGAATACACCCTGAGTATAAATCACTAGTGCGTTCTGCTTTCCCGTTTGCCATTTCTATGACGTATGATTCTTTTAGTGCTTGTGGGTTTTGTTTAAGTAAATGTTTGTATTGGTGGCTCATGAAACTCCTCTCAGCCCCACTATCGAAAAGTACACATGCATATGAGTTATTTAGGAGGAACGTACCGGTAACCACCATGGGATCCTGGACTGCTTCTCCGTGTCCTATAGATAGGAGTCTTCCTAAACCTCCAGCATTGGCGTTTCGCGCCTTTGGGCAGTCTTGTTTGAAGTGCCCCATTTCTCCACAGCCGTAGCAGGCTCGACCCACTCCGCTGCTGGGGACTTGAGTAATGGGTTAGGTTGGTGCTCTACAGAATCGAGTGGTAAGTCCCTTCCTATTGCAGTTGCTGCAATGCATTTCCCGACAAGCACCGGTATGGTAGAAGTTGCACTTGTTGCATTTGGGAAGGGTTCCAACATATTGTCTTGGTGGTGTTGGAGTGGCAGGAGTAGTGACAGCACGAACAGCAAATGTCTGCTGTTTCTTGGCGGAGTCTGGTCCCGACTGTTTCTTTTTGTTGCTCCAGAATTTTCTATTATTGTTTCCCCCTCTTGCTTGATCAGACGCGACGATCACGGTGCCACGGCTGGCCCTATGATCGATAAGTTGTGCCAATTCCTTGGCACTTTCAAAAGTAGTGGGTCTCGATGCCAACACACTATCATGAACCTGGGATGATAATCCCCAGAGGTATCATTCCACTTTCTTCCCTTCTGGAGTGACCATAGTCGGACAAAGGACTGCTAGGTCATTGAATCGGGCATTATAGGTTTCAAGGTTAGTGCCTTTCATCTTAAGATTCCAGAGTTCCTCTTCGAGTTTCTGCACCTCACCCCTCGGACAATATTCCTTTAGCATCAAAGCTTTAAAATCTTCCCAGTTTATGGAGTTAGCCACTGCGGGAGTAAGTGACTTAACACGGCCATTCCACCAAGTGAGAGTTCTACCGGTGAAAGTGAATGTCACATACTTAACTTTGCTCCTTTTGGGGCAAGCACAAATTTCGAAGACTGTTTCGGTCCTCTCGAACCATTGCATTAGAGTGACGACGCACCCCCTCCCATTGAAAGAATCGGGTTTGCCATTCATGAAATCTTTGTAAGAACATTGCCTTACACGCCACGCACTGTCCCCGTGATTAGAGTGTGTAGCGCCAGATCCAGAATCACCGATACCGTTCGTACCTATTTGCGACATTGCAACCGCCACTGCTGCTGTTACGGCAGCTTGAAATATGGCAGGGTCGAATTATAGAGGTGGTGGTGGAGAAGGTGGATCATTGCGATTTGGTCTAGGATTTTTCCGTGGCATAATTCTGCAAAAATAACAAAACCTTGGTAAGTCATTAATAGTAAGAGTAAGTCGGGTGATATTTGTGCTTCATTATTAGTGTTATGCCCCAACTTCACGGTAATTGAAAACAATTCATAAATAAGATCTGTATGATTAGATTTATGAATTTAGAAATAATGACTCAACTGAACACTTGTGTTTTACTTAGTGCCTGATCCACTCTTAAAATTCACTCGACGTACACAGTTCGTATGTAATTAAGTTTCGATAAACCATTGAACCTAATGAATATGCCCTAAGTCCACAACCAAACAAGGAACGTGTCCTAAGGCGGACTTACCATTTCTAAGTTGACTGTCCTTCAATTACACATAACCTCGATGTACAACTTAATAATTTTAGAGTTCTCATTTACAATCATTTGTATTATCAAGTTATGAGTTATCATGCCAATTATCCAACAAAATAACATGCACGCCAATTTCATTGATGTAAGTTTAGTACATATTGCTTAAGAAAATTTGACCTCATAGGAGGTCTACATTACATCAATGTAGAAGAAAATTTTGACAGCATAACGACCCTTCGAATAGTGTAATCACTTAGACATAGGGTCGAACCTACTTGTAAGAAAAGTAGCACCAACGCATACTCGAAATCCTAGTTTTATAACAAAATGTGAGCAGTGTAAACACTACTCGAGGCGGGTGGCATCTGGTCCATTGTGGCCTTAAGATGAGGTTGAGGCTCCCTGAAGCTCCGCAATCTGGTGTTCGGCCGCGAGCACTCTTTCCTCGAGATCTGTGTGTCTCACTTGGTACTCCCTTACTTCCGCTCGAGCAGCGGTAAGGTCCTCGATAAGTTGGTCCACGGGATAGAAGTCCCTTTCTAACTCTCTGGTGCGTGCATCGGTGGCTTCCGTAACAACATTGAGATTTCGAACTTGATCTGCCCTTTCCCTATTCTGGTTTCCTAGATTCATAATATGCTGGACCATGACGGGTAGGGCTCTATCATCCAGTCCCCCGTGGCTGAGGATCGCCATATGCTGATCGTTGGCGTTGTTGTCGGCTCCACCTCTCGATTACTGTTGCCCAACTGGGCTCATGCTCGTTGTAGCCGAAACGGTTCGCAGGCACCCTGGCGATGTAAGGAGGGTTGATGACTTTCTCCTCTGGTTCCTCTTCTTCTTCTTCTTCTTCTTCTTCTTCGTCCTCCATTTCATCTTCCTCCTCGGGTTCTTCTTCTTCATCAACCTCTTTAGGGTCTTCTTCAGGATCCTCCTTGATCATTTCCTCGGGTTCTGCCTCGAGCCATCCAGCGTTTCCCTCATTAGGGAAGTAAGGGTCTCCAGGTAGATGGAATCTTGCCATGTCTGTACGAGGATAGAGGTGTAAGAGATATGAAATGAATCTAAAATGTCAAGTTATGGGGTTACAAAATACTCCCATAGTATTTTTAAATGTTATGTTTGGATTTTTAGCACATTCATTAACGGGTGATGTTAGGTTATTAGATTTGTTTCCCACTACGACTATCCCCCGATATATGCAAGTCACTTCTCAGACAGATATAGTTGATCGGGCTATATCCATCCCAGACTTGACCACATATCCCAAGGCATACTCGTAATGCACAACTCCTCGTTTTATTTTATGTTCTTCCTAGTAATGACACTACTCGAGCATGTATGCATGTACTTATACTTTTACCAATAGACTGTTTATTTTCTAAAAGTATAGTCATTTGAAAGTGTTTAACCAGAGACTTTTAGTCCCAAATGCATTTATAGTTTGTATATCTTATTTGGTTCGATATACTTAGTTCACTATAAACATTACTCTAATACCAATCTGTCACACCCCCAAACCAAGGATGGCGGAAACGTCTGGGGGTGGAGGACTTCATGTATAATATCATAACAACAAGTATAATAGTGCTCAAAGTACAAACAACCAACATAAATATAATTGAAAAAGTTACATCATAGTATAGGTTTACATGTTTCTAAATCAATTACATTATGTTGACAAAATATACAATGTTTGACGCCTTAACGTTCCATTCTCAAAAGTCGTTGTTTACCTGTTTTACGGATTCCCAGAGAATACAAGTATTTTTGAAAAAGTGTCAACAATTAAGTTGGTGAGTTCATAACCTTTTAGAATGAAATGTTGAAATCCTTTCTTGTAAAAGTAGTATTTGTTCCAGAAAATCCCATATTTTCTCTCTAAAATGTATTGTAGTCTAAAATGCCAAGACTAATAGTAAGCTAGTATTTTTCCATTTAAAATTTGAATCATGGAAGTTTAAATCGGCATAAACTTGTTAGTTTAAATGGAAATCCCATAAATCTTATGTTTGTTAATACCCCATGTGAGTTATTATAACCATACTATGACTTAGTTGGCCTTATATATGACGTTCTTCAGGCGTCGGTATGTTAATGACATTTGTCACCCCAGACCTGCCGGTCTAGCTGTTGCATGCAACTAAGGTGTGGGTTTGTTAAACCCGGTATAGATCTATACACAACTATCACGTTCTCCCTACAAGGGATTCTGGTTATAATTAAAGTACTTTTGTTGCGCTACTTGGAAGTAACGTGAAGCGAATGTCTCACAAATTTATTCATTAACAAATTTACGTAATGTGATAATGAAAACCCCTTTTTGTAGAAATGCATTCTTTTGTATTGTATATGTAACATAAACCATACCTATTATAGTTTAACCAAATGTTTGTAGTGTGTACTATTCACTTTCTATGTAAGTAGAATGTATATAGCAAAATGATTCTATGTTTTCCATGCTTCATAATGCATTAATTGCAATGATAAAGAATTCTTACAATTTAGTGAACATTTTTCTGTAACATAAATGTATCCAAACAGAAAACTCATGCAAAATATGAAGACATAAAGGTTTTACACTTTGCTCAACAAGTTACTGTTTGGCTGTCAAACCAACAAATGATGGGATAAAATAATATTAATAAAACTCAAATCACTGCTATTTCTAATACTAAAGATAGTATAGAGTAAGCATGGTCGGTCCACAGGAATACAGGACTTCTTATCTTTCCATATTTTCACACATAATACAAATAATATTAAAATGGGGGATTGTGTTTGAACTTGAATTAAACTTCATAGATAAGAAAGATTAATAACAAATACAGTAAAAGAAGTACATTTCTGATTCTGACTCTTATACATGTATTATGTTGAAAGATGTAATATGATTATAACTCATGTTCAATCTAGGTTGGTAAGTTGGATATTAATAAACTCTAATATCCAAATTGGCATAAGTATTTTATTCAAAACAAGCTCTTCAAATAAAACTTTATTTAATTGATTCAATTCAAATAAGTTCTTGCATCAAATCATTAAATGACATTAAGTTCTTGCACTAATTACCAACAATGTTTAACATTCCTCTTAAGCTTGGGAATATAAACATTTAATCTTTGATTGCACTAATTTTGATCTAATTACAACCAAGTAAGTGTGTGTTACTAACATCAAATCATAAAACATATACGAATTTCATAATTTGATTAACTAGATTGACTAGAACCCTAATTCATTGATCAAGTGAAAAAGAGAACCAAACAAACACATGATTAAGATCAAATCAAAGATTACTAGATGTTAAACACAAGTCAAATTCAAGTTACAACCTAACAACACATACTTCAGAATTCAGATTCGAAAATGATAATGAAATCAACCACACATGTCTAGGTTGAACTACAAATCAAACAAATTTAAACTTCAAATTAACTTACAAAAAGGAAATTAAAGTGTTTCCAAGTGTTAATCTACTTGCCAAAGTTCTGAAAATCGCCTTCTTTTCTCCCAAAATCCGACCTAACTCCTCACAAAACCGATTGTCTGAATTATAAGAGGATAAAACCACTTTAAAACTGTCGAGACGTTTACACGGCCCGTGTAAATTAAAGGGTGACATTTACACGGCCGTGTAAACAATAAAAGTAAAATGCTCAATTCTTCAAGGTCTCCGAAGTAGAATGCCTTTGCATGTACGTTTACACGGCCCGTGTAAATTAAAGGGGATCATTTACATGGCCGTGTAAACTTCTAAGAAGCCAAATTCTTCATTCTCTCACTTCTTTGCTCCAAAACTTCTGTGACTCTGTCTCCAGTTCTTTTAAACTTCCTCCAACGATTTCCAACCTTCAAAAAGTCCCTGAAATATCATAAAAGTGTGTGAATGGAATTGCATCATGAAAAATCCCGAAAAATATGCAAAATGCATGAGTTTAAACCTAAATGCAATGCACTTTTATGAACTAAAACTACAAAATGAATGCATGAAATGCACCTAACAAATCTCCCCAAGCTTGAACCTTTCTTGTCCTCAAGAAAGAACAAGAAGTTTAAACCGGAGAGAATAAAATAAAATAGAAGAAAAGAAATTAAAGTTAAAACTTTTTGAAACTTAATGCATGAAATTAAAACAAACATGAAAAGATCCAACCCAATTACCCTGTTTTGTACCATAGTTGAGAATGTACCTGTCATGCCTTGAGTTAACTTGGCTTTAATCTCAAAATATTATATGATAATAGAAACAAGACTTTGGTCACTCCCTAGTACAACTCAGCAGAATCAAAGATCACAACACTTATTCCTTTTCGATGTCATCAAGTCAATTCTTGGAACAAATTATGGTCTTACTCTCGTGAAATTATATGTGACAAAACATGCTCAACCATCTTTGTTTCATAAAATATAACAATGTCCGATTCCAGCTATTTGTTGGTTAACAATAATATTTTTTTGAAAAATATTTTCTAAAAATTCCCTAATATTTATCCAGATTGGTTACAAACTTCAAACCACTTACACCAGTCGAAGTAATTAACATTCAGTCCAATGTCATAAATTCAAATCCAAGTCCAAGGAAATCTTTTGACAGCCAAGTATTTTTCCTAAACACAATATCTAATTAAACTATCAACACAACTATATACAAACTTCCTAATTACATTTTTTTACAAATAAAGCTCATGGCTTTCTTTGAAATCCGTGTAACGGGCTTCCAACCAACACATCCAAATCAAATGACCTTAGTGTGCTAGATTTGAAGAGATCCCTCGGGTTTACTTGCCCGAACCTCAAAGGCCACAGATTAGCTTTATTTGCTATTATTAAGTTCATGACTTTCTATGGAACCCGTGTAGCGAACTTTCAAGCCAATCAATCCCAAACAATTTAGCTTTAGGTGATTAGGTGTAGAACACCCCTCAGAGTTTACTTGTTCGAATCCCAAAGGTCACAGATTAACTTAATAATAGTTTTTTTTAAATCCATTATTATTATTATATAAATACAAATAACTAAGTTAACACATAACACTTAATTTATTTATTTGACTGATTTCTTTATATTTTCGTCCTTGACTTTTCTGTTATGGGACATCTCACGATCTATTACCGTGAGGGACTTCTAGACATTTTTCGGGGGACTAAATGTTAACATGCAAAAACCCGTAAGTATAGTTGAAAGCTATGTCCTCAAGCAGGGTATATAAAAGGGAATGAGTAGAAAGGACTTTTAAGAGCGCTGGAAGGCGGGACATTGAGATTTTGCATTCTTTTTATGAACTTTTGAATTTGGCATTTTAAGTTCAATTGAGCATTACTACTCATAAGACCGGTCAATATGTCCCAAAGAATCGACTCATACCTGTTGTTATGCTCCAATGTTGACAATCTTCTCATTTTATGCTTTGCACAAGTAGCTTCGGGAGATGTGCTCGTGTGTGCTTAACTTGCTTTTAGATTTTTCAATAAAAAGAGCAAGTAAAATCTCAAGGCACACAACTCACTTACCATCTCAACTGTTTTGAGAAGATTTGGCTGCTTGGGATTGGATCAATTTTTTTTTAAATGAAAATGCAAAAATTTAGATGCAAAATGCAAAAAGTATAATAAAAATAGAGTAGAAAGAAAATCT